>NC_066583.1:426015737-426747955 GCF_024323335.1 Lathyrus oleraceus
TCTGGCCCAATTCCATGCTATCCAAAGGCCCACAACACTTCTGCACCCCCTCTGCTTGGATACAAGAGGCCGTTGGGCCTCCAATAGGCCATACACCTTGGATTGACTTTTGCACCCTGTTTTGCTACCATACCCCTTGTTTAGGCTTATTTTCACAATGTTTTTTTTTTTGTATTCTTTAATTTTTGTTTCATGCATATTTTATGTGATAATTGTTCATACTATGCAAATTAATAGGAATAATTTGATAGTTTTAATGAGAATTTTAACATGATTAAGTGATTAGTTTATAATTAATTGATTGGTTAATTTTTTATTTAATTGTTGAAAAATGAAATTGAAAAAAATGTGTGATTGATCATAGTTTTAATTTTGTTTAGATGATTAAAAATGCATGATAATTGTGGATTCTATAACATGATTTGATTTAGCTCATACATCTTTAGATTTTTAATTCCTCCATAATTAGATGTTTGACTTTATTAGATTAAAATTTGTTTGTGTATTTAATTTTGTTCATGGATTGATCTCTTGATTGAATTGTGGTGTTGATTTTCTTGACTAGATCATACTTAGACCATGACTTGTTCCCTTAAAATTAGATATTTAGGATTTGACCCCTAGGGTTTAGAATATCCTGATTTGCATGTTCCCCTAGGTTAGGACTTGTAAATCATCAAATTATCTGATTAATCCTTTAGATTGTTGTGTACATGATTTAATTCATTTCCAACTAATTTTTCCCAACTGATTAAGTTGATCAAAGTTCTCTTTGACCAATTAAACTATTTGACTTGCTCAATTTCCCAAGCATATTCAAGTGATCAAAAGACCCTTGATCACTTGATAGGGCAAGTCCCTTGTGTTCAAGTTGTACTGGATACTGGATCTCAAGAGTTGTACAAGACTTCAAGATTCAAAGATCAAAGATCAAGACTTCATGCAATTCAAGTCAGTATAAGACAGAATGGAATACTATTCAAGCACAACAAATGTGGATTCTACACTTGTCAATCATGAACCAAGTTGTGTGCCATGAGCCTTAAATAATAGATAAGGGATGAGAGTGGAGAATTCCTATCCTCATTCTGAATATCTTTGGGTATGGGACGAATGACCTAGTTGCTCACTGTATTCATCTTTATTCATAGACTTTAGCATAATTTGATTCAAGTTGATTGAGAAGTCTTTTCTTTCTTCAAAGACAAACTTTCATCATAAAAAGCTGCAAGGAAATTCAAACTTCAACACTCATCAGTTATGATGCAAATTGCACGTCATGAGCCATAAGTAATAGAGAAGGAGTGAAAGTGGAGAATTCTTATCCTCATTCTGAATATCTTTGGGTATAGGACAAATGACCCAGTTGCTCTTTATATTCATATATATTCATATACTTTAGTGTAATTTAAATCATGACTCTCTTTTCGGAATAAAAGAAAACTCACCTCATTAATCTCAGTTTTTCCCCTGGGCTTCATTTTCAACTTAAAACCTTTCAAAAAGCATGTGTTACTTCCGTTCTATCGTGAATTAAGATTAAGCCTCCATGTGTTAGAAAGCAAGGTTTAACTACTAGAGTGTGATCTGAGTTCATCCATTCTATCGTAAACAAACAGACGCTTAAGACTCCCATGCTCGAGCATACAAGTAAGTTGACAGTAGAACGTAAATGTTAATACTATTCATTAAAAAAAACTAACGCATCCGTCTTAGTCCATGAACTACGGAGCTCTGGATTTCTCATTGCACGGTGAGAATACGTAGGAACAAGGGCCTCAATCCTTGGCGAGCACTATAATTATTAACCCCTTTTTCCCCTTTCACGAGTAATCTTTAGATAGTAACACTCGTTTTTGCAAAGAATATTCAAAATGGTTCCCGTTGAGTACATTGGATGTGAGGGATGTTAATACTTTCCCATTGCATAACTAACTTCCTTACCCTTTTCTCTTCCCACGAGTTTTATCAATGGTTTCCCATTTCTTCGGGAATAAATAGAGTTAGATGGCAACTCTATTGTATCTTTGAGCGTGTGATGCACTCGGGTATAATTCGTGTAGCTTCAGCTGGCGACTCAGCTAGGGACCCTTTCCTAAGCAAGTCAAGCCCATTTTTGTTTGCTTTCTTTGCGTGTTTTGGGTGATTATCTTTATTGCTTTACTAACTTTATATTTATGTTATTTATTGCATTACTTTAGTGCTTTATATATTCATATGCTATTGTATTCTGGATATTATCTACCATATTATCTGTTGGGATGAGATGATACTATATAAGAGAAGCTCTATACCGGAGTTTCGTACCTCAAAAAATGAGAATGACCTCAGGAAGCGTAATAGCACGCTTGCATAATGGACTTAACAGAGTCACCAATGATCTTTATTTATTCTCATATAGGGAAAGGGAACATGTCGAATAAAACCCCTAAAAGAAGGACAAGGATATGAACATCACAACCAATATCAAGGTTCAGGAGCTTAGATTAGCGAGATATCCATCTCGAATCCATCTCGAATCCTAGTCTCAGGAGCTCGTGGTATTCACCCCGTTCCATTTCCATCTTTAAAAAAATTGTTTTGAATATTTTAAAGTTTGATTGGGAAAATGCACTCGATGTTGATTGAGGTTTGTTTATCGTTATGGAAAAAAAATTGAAGTGGTTTTAGAGTTTGAAAAATAATTTGAATGTGGACGGTTGATAAATTGAGATAGTGGGAACGAATTGAAAAGAAGAGTTTCAAATGGGTTGGTTTTGAGATGACTTTGAAAATAGCTTGACGTTGGATCAAGATTTTGACTTGCCTTGCAAAATAGTTTAGAAAATAATTTTGGGTAAGTGATTAGAAGTGAATTAAAATTGATGGTTAAAGATGACGGATACGAATAAAAACGTGAAGGGTGCGAATTGGATCACAAAGGGGTGCAAATTCACAGCGGCATGAACTCAAGCACAATGCGTAAATCAAACACCATAAGATACAAACATACATACAAGCATTCAACAATGATAAAAAAAATACAAGAGCATACAAAATATTTAAATCACACAGCCATTGCAAATGATTCGGAAAAAGTAAGGTGAAAATAAAAGTGCACGGATTAAAATCATGACGCAAAGACGCGAATCAAAGTCACGCACGCGAAGACGTGTAACGCTGCCAAGAGGAATTTGATTTGATATAAATATGACGATGTTGGATCGTTGTTCTTAACACAAATCAAAAATCACAAATTGCTAACGCGTTAAGAGGTCATCATAAATCACATAGAGAAACAATAATATAATAAAAGTTGCAAATCGAAACGTGAATTAGCAAGCAAAAAAAAGTAGATTGTCGCTATGCTAAACCATCAGACGCGTGTACAAAATCAAAACACAATGATAATCAGTTAAAAATACCACACATAAACCGATAAAGTTAACCAATAGCTTGCTACACTTAATGAGATCATTTCAATATGGATCAAAATCGTACGATCTAAATTTATCAAAAAGAAACGCAAACAAAAAGAAATTTTTAATGTGCTAAAAAACCAACAATATTGTTAATGCACACCTATATACAAACAACGTGTCGACACGATTCAATTCGAACCATAAAATAAAAATATATTTAACAATATATATATATATATATATATATATATATATATATATATATATATATATATATATATATATATATATATATATATATATATATATATATATATATATATATATATGTAAACACCATCTCCAGTTATATTTGTTAAACTGATAGTATATATATATATATATATATATATATATATATATATATATATATATATATATATATATATATATATATATATATATATATATATATATATATATATATATATATATATATATATATATATATATATATATATATATATATATATATATATATATATATTTGTTAAACTGAAAGTATATATATATATATATATATATATATATATATATTTGTTAAACTGAAAGTATATATATTAAAAACAGAAAACAAGCATAACATTATAACAATGAAAAACAATAGCACATCCAAACAATAAGTATCAATAATACAGATTATTTTGGTTTTGAAAAGAATGAGATTCTCCCGCTCCTTTCTATTTGCACCGTGTACGTGTTTCGATCTTTTTCTTTACTTTTTTTTGTCCCTTCTCCTTTCCGCATCACTAATATATATACATGTCACTTTAGAGTTTTTAATAATTTTGAAAATCTACAATGCCATTGGTGCTTATTTTAGAGACAAAATTAAATAGTATTAACTAAAAATAAATAAAATTAAATACTAAAAATTAATTAAAATTAAAATATAATAAAAACACTAATAATTCTATTTAATTTTTCTAGACACTTTGAAAAAAATGCAAAAATAAAAAGACTCAAAATAAATAAAAGTCGGGCGCAAAAATGCCCCAAAAAATAAATTGACTGCACCAAAATGATCAGCGTGAAATAAACTTCTCGGAAATATACAAGATTTGATTTTATTTTAAAATAAATTTAGATCGGTTAAAAGGCTCAGATTGATCAAAATACGATTGAAACAATAGTCAAAAAATAAAATGAGCACGCCAGATTAAACTACGCGAAACATAGATTAATAGAATTGACGTCTGCAAGCTCGATTTTTAAATTTTCCGTCCATTGATTTTACGCACAATTGAGATTTAGTTTGACCGGTCTGTCTGTAAATCCGAAAAAATATTCTGACTGACAATTTGGACATTGTACGAGACGAAATGCATGTTACGATATGCATATGATGTTAATGATTTGATGAATGCATTGATTCAGGATCAAGATTGGGGTATGACACCGAGCTTGAGTATACATATAGGATAGACTTGTGGATAATCGTGTTGGCTTGCGTTTTGTGTGTTGGGTTGTCACGATAACCACACCCATACTAGATTCACTTGAAAGTACTTTTGTCCTGCGATAATTTGCTATGGTAGGGGATTTTCATTTGAATCAATGACTCTAGGAGACCTTTTAGGGACCACATTTAAGGAGTAGTACACACCTGTGAGAGGGAATATTGGGTTTTTTCTGCAGGAAACCAAGACCTTTCATACCATTGTCTCTTATATATGTCAGACCTTTGATCATATATTGAATTACATGTACAAGTTATGTTATCCAGATTTCTCAGATCATATCAGACTTTTAATCCTATACTGAGTTACATGGACAGGTTACCTAAATTTTCTAGGTCATGCTAGACCTTTGATCATATATTGTGTGATATGGCCAGATTATCCAGAATCTCCATATTACATTGAATTGTTGAGTCTATGATGCTTGCATACTATTGCATCATTTTGAAATTAATTTTGGCATGTACATTTCCAGGGAATTCAAGAGACGAGTCTTTGTTTGAGTGATCAGTAAAGAATGGATCCTGCCAAAAGAAGCATTTGTAGCTACAAGTTTGTGGAACCTTTGTTGAACATTCTTAGAGGATTGACAACTCGTTTGGTTCTTTACAACAAAGAGGATTTCAAGAAGACCTACGATAATCTCCTATGTATTCTCAACACCGAAGTCAATACAATAGTTATTCACACTCTGGTACAATTCTATGACCCTCTGTTGAGATGCTTCACGTTTCAAGACTATCAGTTGGCTCCATCTTTGGAGGAGAATTAACATATTTTGGGGGTTGAGATCCAGGATCAGGTTCTGTTTGTCCGTATAAAGAGCTTCCTAAGTCTCAACATCTAGCTGAAGTCCTTCACATGGGGAAGAAGGAAGTGGAACTTAACCTTAAGCCTAAGGGTGGGACCCATGGTTTTGCCTTGAAGTTTCTGGTTGATAAGGTTGTTACCTTTGATGAAGCTGAAAGTTGGGGTGCCTTTAACCTGTTTTTGATTTGATCATATATGGGACTGTGTTGTTCCAGAATATGGAAGACTTTATAGATTTGGCTTCTATCTATCTCTTCATGGCCAAGAATATTGTTACCACTCTTCTTGCTAATACTTATTATTCTATCCACGTAAGAAATCAGAAGAGGAAAGGAACCATCGTGTGCTGTATCCCCCTGCTGTATAGATGGTTTATTTCACATCTACCCAAAAAGTGTCCTTTCATCGACAACAAGGGAAATCTTAAAGGGTCCCAAAGGATCATGTCTCTTACAGCTGAAGATATTTCCTGGTATTCTAGAAGCTACGATGACGTCAAGATCATCCTCAATTATGGTAATTTCCATAATATGCCTTTCCTAGGTACAAAGGATGGAATTAACTATAATCTGAGATTGGTGCTACGTCAGTTGGGTTACCCAATGTTAGACAAACCAGATTCCGAGCAGTTAGAGGAGTATGTTTTGTATGAAGGGGTTGACAAGTTAGAGTTTTAGAAGAGGATTATCAGAGCATGGGGGAAATTCGTCGCCAAGGAAGGGCCGAGTTTGGAAAGAAGAACTATATTACGAAGGAAGCCTACAAACAGTGGGTTAAGGAGAGGGTTAGAGAATTCCTGTTGCCATTTCCACCTGAGCCTTCCATGACCATCAAACCTGATGAGCCTGTTATTGTTCCTATTTTAGAGGTTGATGAACTCAAGGAGATTATCAGAGTGTTGGAAAAGGGGAATTCTGATATCCGATCTGACATCGGTAAACTTGCTTTGGATAGAGAGAACTTGAAGCTCAACCTCAACCAGAAAAGGGAATGAGTAGCCAAGACCACCAAAGAGATTTAGGAAGAACAATACAAAATGAGGAAAGTGGGTGAAGCTTTGAAGGGTACTTATGAAAGCCTTTCTGCTAAGAAGAAGCAAGTCTTCGAAGCATAATACAAAGTTTGCAAGACAAAGATTAACTATATAGATCAACTCAAGAAATTACAAGACCAGTTAGAGACTTGCAAGAAGGAGTTGAAAGAAGAAAGAAGCCATGCTAAGAAACTAGAAATTTCTCTTTCTCAGCATCAAACTGACTTGGACATGATATTTGAAGAATTTCAGGAGCTAAAGGGACAAGCTCACAAGAATCTTGAAGACACCAACATGCTCAACCAGGAGGTCACTCATTGGGAGAGGCACAGTCGTCATCTTCAAGTTCTTCTAGATCAGAAGGACTCCTTCCTGCAGGATCTTCTAAATGGAACTAATCATATGTTGTTGCACAACCTTCTCAAGGATGCACAATATTGGAGTGATAGGCATGCTCGTCTGGCTCAGTTTGTTGTCCATGCACTAAAATATTTGCCTAAGTTATTGGAAGAAGCTTATGATGTTATATTTCCACATGACACCCCCTGGGTTGTATTTCATTTTGTTTATGTCTATAGAGTTGTATTTCGGAGGTTTCAGGTCAATCATGTTGTAGCTCGACGAGTAGATTATTGATTTGTATTTGTATCCATTATTTCTTCTATATGAATAAAATATGTATTTCCCTTTATTTAGGCATTATCTTCTGTCTCTATTTTTATACTCTATGATTTCTCACGACAATAGACGGATCTCATAATTCCCTAGAAATAAAATAAAAAGAAAATATATATGATAATAAAAAAGAAACGTTTGCATGCATGCATCATTCACATATCATTATTGCTTGAACCTTCACATAATCGTTACTATCGTCAAACTAACTTCTCAGCATCCATATAATACTCGTATTAATCAGAACCTAATCATGGACTAGTTCGAGCAGAACCAGGTTACATTAAGAGAGGATATGACCCACGTGAAGGCCCATATGGGTCAGCTCATGGATGTCTTACAAACTATGCCCAGGGGCCAAGAAGAGGTTCGTCAAGCAAATCTAAGATCTGCTACTGCTAATCTAGTTCTAACTATGCCAGTGAACCCATTAGGAGGAAATATTCCTGTTGTGACTCAGCCACCACCTGAGGGTAGTCCCGTTCACCAAAATACTGCTCATACCCTTGCTATCCTTGTCCAAGGAGGGACTCAAACTTAGATTTATGACCACTAAGAAGCTTTCTACATCCCTAAAGCGGATTTTGTTTATGATACTTATGGACCTTCACCAGCTAAGGTGGAGAAGAAGTTCTATGTCCTGGAAGAGAAGATGAAAGCTATGGAAGGATTTGGTACCTTTAATTTAGAAGTTGTTGATATGTGCCTAGTGCCTGGGGTGAAGATTCTAGCCAAGTGTAAGGTTCCAACTTTTGAGAAGTATAAGGGGATTAACTTCCTAATGACTCATGTTCAATATTATTGTAGAAAGATGATCCCGTATTCTGATGATGAAAAGCTCTTAATTCACTTTTTCCAGGACATCCTTAGTGGGGCATCCACGGAGTGGTACATGCAGCTCGAGCACACACATATCCGGACCTGGAGAGAACTCGCTGAATCATTCTTGAAGTAGTATCAATATAATACAAATATGGCACCTAATAGAACTCAGCTTCAAGATTTAATTAGAAATACGGAAGAATCTTTTGAAGAATATGCTCAGAGGTGGAGAGATTTGGGTGTCAGGGTTCAACCTCCTCTCTTGGAGAAGTAACTGGTAGATATGTTTAAGAGTACCCTTCAAGGACCTTACCTGGATCGAAGGGTTGGAAGCGCATCGTCAAGGTTTTCTGATTTGGTGGTCGCTGGTGAAAGAATTAAGAATTTCCTAAAGAGTGGGAAGATTCAAGGCGTCGTTGCTGCCATGTCAAATGAAGGTAAGAAGCCTTACGTTGGGTTCCCTAAGAAGAAGGAAGGAGAGGCGAATTCTACCTCAACATATAAAGGGAATGGTAAGGCCTACATGGTGCCTTATTTTCAGGTCGCTGAGGTGAGTCCCAATTCTTATCAACAACAAGCTTTTGTAATTCCTTCTAGTCAACAACCTATGATGTATCAATCACAAATACAGTATCAACAACCGTATGTTTCTCAATGTCAGAATTATTATCAGCCTGGTCAACAGAGGCAGAGGAAGCCTGAGAGAAAATTTGATGTTATTCCTATGTCGTATAGTCAGCTGCTTGCTCATCTACTCTGTGGTTCTTTAATCCAATTGAGAGAATTGGGACCTCCTCCAACTCCACTTCCTCCTGGCTATGATGCCAACGCAAGATGTGAAATCCACTTTGGTGCCCCTGGGCACACTATTGAGAATTTCAAGGCTTTAAAACACAAGGTACATGATCTAATTGATTCAAAGGCCATTTCGTTCGCACCTAATGGTCCTAACGTCAATAATGATACCATGCCTCCCCATGTCGGTCCTTCTGTAAGTATGTTGTAAGAGTCTCGAGAATGTAGTTTGGTGACAGGTATTAATGAGATGAAGACCTCTTTAGCAGTGGTTAAGCAAAAGTTATTGTCAAATGATGTGTTCCGGGGTTGCTTAATTGATTGTGAACAGTGTTTGCTAGATCCTCAAAAATTTGTGAAAAGTTGAGAGGTGGTGTTCAACAATTGATGATAAAGGGATTTTTGTGGTAAAACAGGCTTCTGATGAAGGACATATGGCTACACTAGAGATTCCTTACAGTCCTCTGCAAATTCTAGTATCATCCAGTCCAGTAGCTCCTCTGATAATCCCTAACCAGTGGTACCTTTAGTAATTATTGTACCGTCTCCGTTTTACTTTGAAAGTACCAAGGTCGTTCCCTGGAATTATAATTTAATAGTTTACATTCATGGGTAGAAGCAAGAAGAGCCCGGTACAGTTAGGGAATCAGCTATTAACGTTGTAGGTACTAGAGGGATGACCCAGAGTGGTCATGTCTTTGCATCTGCGCCTCCTCTAGAGAAAGATAATATTGAAGCAGTTATGAAGAGTAAAGGAAAACAGGTTGTCAGTACTAGCCAGGGGCAGGTTCCTCCCTAGACTAAATCCATTCCAGATGATGTTAAAGAGTTTCTCTGAATAATAAAAAGAAGTGACTACAAGGTAGTGGATCAACTTAACATACGCCATCTAAAATTTCCATAATATCTTTGTTGTTGTGTTCTGAAGCACACATGGATGATTTGATAAAATTACTTAGTATGGCTCACGTACCTCAAGGGATTACTATAAATCAGTTCGAGGGGGTTGTGGCCAATATTGCGGCTGGTAGTCATCTTGGATTCTATGATAATTATCTGCCTCCGGAAGGCAAAACTCATAACAAGGCTCTTCATATCTCCATTAAGTGTGTTGATACCATTATGTCCAGAGTGTTGGTGGACCCAGGATCCTCGTTAAATGTACTTCCTAAGAACTCTCTGACCAAGTTGACTATAAAAGGTTTGTTGATGAAGCCAAGTAAGTTGGTGGTCAAAGCATTTTATGGGTCTATAAGAATTATGGTGGGGGGAGTAGATTTACCAATCAAGGTTGAGCCATATACTTTTTTCACTACTTTCTTTGTTATGGATATGTTTTCGGCTTATAGTTGTCTTTTGGGACATCCCTGGATTCACTCAGCAGGGACCGTTACTTCTACCCTTCATTAGAAGTTGAAATTCATCATTAATGGTAAAATGATCATAATAGAGGGAAAGGAGGATGTGTTGGTCAGTCAACTATATTTGTTCCGGTATATAGAAGTGGGTGGTAAGATTCACGAAACCCCGTTTCAGGCCTTCGAGATCACTAATATAATAATGGATGAGCTTCATAATGGAGGGTCCAAGAATTCTAAATTACCCATGTCTTCTCTAAAGGATGTCAAAATTGTGATAGAAGCTGGACACCCCGAAGGTTGGGGTAGAGTACTTGAATTTCCAGTGAACAAAGATGATTCTGGGCTGGGATACCGATCATGACAAATGACACCACATTAGACTCAAAAGACAGCCAAGGGGAAAGTCCTTCCATTACCAGAAATATTTGTTAGTGTTGAGCACCTCTTTGAATGACATATCTCCCTTGTATATGATGAATCCAACAACTCCAATGTAGATGACTTGATGTTCAAAAAGGTTTCGGGCCAGGAGCTTAATAATTGGACTTCTGTGGATGTTCCCCAAGTCATGATGATGAAAGAGTAATTTTTCTTATTTTTTGTTTCAAAACCCCTAGACTCTGCCCAAAGCATAGGGGAATTTGTAGAACCCCCATTATTTTTAAACAATGTTTATCATGAATAAATGAGCCTTTCACATTCAATTATGTTCCTTGTCTTTCATTTTGTCCTTTTTTTACAAATACGACAATGTTTTATTTTTATATATTTTCTCTTTCATCATTCTAAAAAAGGGCTTGAATCACCATTCGTGCAGATCCGACTCGGATTCCCTTGATAACGATACTGTTATGGCCCATTATGACTTTGAATATCCAATCTACCATGCCGATGAGGATTGTGAGGAAGACTGTGAGCACTCTGAGGAGTTAGCCAAATTGTTGAAGCAAGAATCAAAGTTCATTCAACCATGCCAGAATTTGTTTGAGGTGATGAACCTCAGGTCTGAAGATTGTAAAAAATAAATAAAGATATGTGCTGCCTTGGATGAGAATGTTAACAAGGGGTTGATTGAGTTATTTCACGAGTACGTTGATGTATTTTCTTGGTCATACCAAGATATTCCTGGGTTAGATACAAATATTGTGGTGCACCGACTACCGCTCAAAGAGGAGTGTCCTCCGGTAAAGCAGAAACTGAGAAGAACTTGACCTGATATGACTATCAAGATAAAGGAAGAGGTTCAAAAGCAATTTAATGCGGGTTTCTTAGCGGTATCTAATTATCCTTAGTGGGTTATAAACATTGTGCCAGTGTCTAAGAAAGATGGCAAGGTACGAATGTCTTTTGATTACAGAGATTTAAACAGAGCAAGCCCGAAAGATGATTTTCCATTTCCATATATTGATGTGTTAGTGGATAATACAACTCAATTCTAAGTATTCTCATTCATGGACGGTTTTTCTGGCTACAATCAAATAAATATGGCTCTGGAAGACATGGAGAAGACTAGTTTTGTTACCCCTTCGGGAACTTTTTGTTATAAGGTCATGCCTTTCGGATTAAAGAATGCTGGTGCAACATATCAAAGGGCAATGGTAACTCTCTTTCATGATATGATTCATAAAGAGATTGAGGTATATGTCAACGATATGATTGCGAAATCTCAAACTGAGGAAGAACATTTGATTCATCTGCTAAAGCTGTTTGAGAGATTGAGGAAGTTCAGGTTGACGTTAAATCCCAACAAATGCACCTTCTGGGTAAGATCTGGAAAATTATTAGGTTTTATCGTGAGTCAACATGGGATTGAGGTTGATCCTGACAAAGTCAAAGCCTTAAAAAATATGCCAGCACCAAGAATAGAGAAAGAGGTTCGTGGTTTTCTGGAGAGATTGAACTACATAGCTAGATTCATATCACACCTTACAGCTACATGTGAACCTATCTTTAAGCTACTTCGTAAGGATCAAGCTATTTAATGGAATGAAAATTTCCAGAATGCATTTGAAAAGATAATGGAATATTTGCAAGAGCCTCCGATCTTAATGCCTCAAGTGCTAGACATGCCTCTTATCATGTACTTGACTGTTCTTGATGAATCCATGGGTTGTGTTCTTAGGCACCGATGAATCGGGTAGAAAAGAGCACGCTATCTACTACTTGAGCAAGAAATTCACAGATTGTGAGAAGAGGTATACGCTGTTGGAGAAGACCTATTATGAACTTGCTTGGGCCGCCAAACGTCTTAGGCAATATATGTTGGCCTATACAATGTTGTTGATTGTAACACCCCAAAATTTGCCCCCCTCATTCATGCATTCATTTAGCATTTCATATTGCATTTCATCATGTCAATCAGAATTAGATCCAAGAATTTAAAAAATAAAAAAAATAAAAAAAATAAAAAAAAATAAAAAAAATAAAAAAATAAAAAAATAAAAAAATAAAAAAATAAAAAAATAAATAAAAATAATAATAAAAAAATAATAAATAAAATATAATAGAAAAACTTGGACTTGGACCTCTCTCATTTGAGCCCACAAAGCCATGAAAATCAGGTTATAAAAGAGGGAGATCAGACAGAAAAAGGAAGAGAAGCAAAATACTCTGAGGTTTCCTTGAAACAAAACCCTGGACAAAACCTGGAGAGGAACCTGACAGAGAACTCAGAGCAACCCCCATCTCGCGCAAACCCTAACATTTCAACCGGTCTCTCCCATCAGGTTTGCCTCATTCCCATAATTTTATGCTCTTAATTTGGATCATCTGAATGTATGAGGTATGATGGATGAATTTCATTATGTTTTTGCCCACGGGTTTAATTATGCATGAATGAGTGAAACCTATGCCTTGAATGTTTAATCACATGACTTTTGAAATGTATGCCACAGGGTTTGAGGTTTCTGAAACCATACTTTTATCCATGAAAAAAATGCTTATCGTGTTTCACTAACCCTTTTGTTGAGCTTTTGTGAGGGCTCACAGACTCTTACAGAGATGGTTTGCGTGGTTTTCCCACTTTATTGGTGGGGTATCCCCTGGAGGTTCATTCCGATTACCTGTACTGACTCACCTTTCTTTGATGGCATTAGCTTGGGAGATCCCTGGGTTTCTTACTCCTTTAATTGCTGTTACTTCGGATCTTTATCCGTGTGGTACTTTTACCTCTTTTCCGCATTTTATCGCTTTCTTAGCTGGAAGACCTCGATAGGAGGCATGTGTTTTCTTTTGTTTATTTACTTCTGAGCCCCTTGTTGGCACATTTACTTTACACATGTTTGTTTTGTATGTGTTCGTATCCCTACAGGTAGCGCGGTTCCTTCGTCAAGGACTGCCTTTTTGCCCTTGAGCATCCCAAACCCTAAAACCCAAAGCAACACGTTAACTTCTTCTACTACAGGCGAGTAAGTCTCCAAAGGTCGAGCATCCGGTAGATTGTGTAGTGACGTCGTTCGTCCAAAACCCAATCCATAACCCCGTAGTTAGCCGAACTACGGCTTGCTCTGATTCTCATTCCAGATGAGATACGTAGGCATAAGACGCGATGTCTTAGCGAGCACACATCCCCCCAACCCATAGGTCAGCCGAGTTACGAAGACTCTGATTCTCATATTCAGATGAGATACGTATGCAGTGGATGCGACATCCGCGCGAGTCATTTTCATTTAACCCTTTTTTTTTGGTAAACAGCACAAGATAAACTCACACCCTTTAGACAAGAACTACAAAAGTGGATCCCGTAGAGTACTACGGATGCGTAGGGGTGCTAATACCTTCCCTTCGCATAACCGACTCCCGAACCCAAGATTTGGTTGCGAGACCCCGTCTTGTCCTTTCCTTTTTCAGGTTTACTTCGAGCGTTTCCTTTCCCTCCTTTGGGATGAATAACGCACGGTGGCGACTCTTCTGTCATTTTCTTTCGCCGGTTGTTTTTTCGCGCACTGTATTTTTCAGGTTGCGACAGCTGGCGACTCTGCTGGGGACTGAAAGAAGTTTACCTCTTACTGGTCCATCTTCCCTAAGCGATTCCCTCCTAGCATGTGTGATTTCTTGTTTATTGAGTGTTCATGCTTTTGTACCTTTATTTGCTTACCTGCTTGCATTCATCTGCTGTATCTGTTGGATCTGTTTGTTTGTTTGTTGGGATGGGGTGTTCTATGAGAGATAAGCCCATTACCCAGGCTTGAGTGTACACACAGGTTTTAGAGTGGATAATCATGAGGCTTGCGTGGCGTGTTGCTACGTTAAGTCGTTCGTGAAGAACCACACCCAGACGAGGTTTCTTTTGGATATATTATGTCTTACGGGTGTTCCGTAACCGAAGGATGTTCCTCTAGAAATCGTCGACTCTGGTGACCATTTCCCGAGAACTCAGTCGAGGCCTCTCCTCCGAGACGTGATTATGTTAGCTCTGGTGGGCGCATTCTCGCTGCTCAACCCGAGGACCCCGAGACTGGGAACTTGCTATTAGGATGTCCTGTTGAGAGGAGTCAATGGAGGTCTTTTGTCCCGTAATAATACCAAACCTTCAGTGGTAAACGTATTATTCGCGACTGAAGGGCTGAAGCTGACGAACTTCTGTTCTTAGAACCTACCAGTGAGGGGCGGGCTAAATTCAGGAAACCTTAACCTCCAACTAACCCGATTTTCTGGAGCAGAGTTTTGGTCTTGTATTATATTCCTCAGTGAATTTCTCTCCAGATGTTCAAGCGGATCCATCAATTCTGATTGACATGCCTTTGCATTGCATAACATCATCTGCATATTTGCATCCAACATCTCATGCTTATTCATTTGTAGGGTATTCCCTTTCAAAACGGGGGTGCCTTAAAACTGAACAAGCAGTGCATTGCATACCATGCATATTAACCCTTGTCTGTTTTGCAGGTGTCACCGCAGTGTCTAATGTTTGTTCCCTGTATCAGGCAGTTATTGGTCCCAAGCGAGTCCACAGGTACCCGACAAAGGAAAATCGTCCATAGCTAGCGATGGACCAAGTACAGAAAGAGCTGGCTGATATGCGTGAAAGGATGGATCAGTTCATGACATTGATGATTGGTATGGCAGAAGGCTAGGAAAAGCTGAGGGAATTGGTTGAGCAACCGAGGCCCGATCCGGAGGTGGAGATACCAAATGCTGAGGGAAACCCTGGTAACCCTGGGAACGCTGATAACCTTGTGAACACTGGTAACGCGGGTAACGCAAATGCTGATGGAAACCCGGGTAATGTTGGCAACACAGGGAATGTTGGAAATGGTATTGGCGGAAGGTACAATGTGAATCAAGGAATTCGGATTAACGGGCGCCCCGTTACTGAAGATTATCAGTATGATCAATTTTCTTTGCACGACGAGGCCCTCGAGACCACTCGCCGTATGGATGAGCTTGCTGAGAAGCTCAAATCTTTGGAGTCTCAAAATTCCTTAGGCTTTGATGTCACAAATCTTGGTCTGGTTCAGGGAGTAAGGATTCCTCACAAGTTCAAACCCCTACTTTTGAGAAATACAACGGGGCTTCTTGCCCACGCACTCATCTCCAATCTTATCTGGGAAGGTTGGGAGCTCACACGGGAGATGAAAAGCTGTGGATGTACTATTTTGAAGACAGTCTAACTGGAGCTTCTCGTGAATGGTATTCTCATTTGTCTCGTACTACCATCAAGAGATGGAAAGACTTGGCAGAGGCTTTTGTCAAGCAATATCAATACAACTTGGACATGGCTCCAAATCAGACCTTGTTGCAAGGTATGTCTCAGACTGCCAAGGAAACCTTTAGAGAGTATGCTCAGCGTTGGAGATAGATTACTGCGTCCGTCCAACCCCTTATGTCTGAAAGGGAGATGGCGGACATGTTCATGAACACTCTTCAAGGAAATTATATTGAGAGATTGGCTGCTTGCCCGTCAATCAGCTTTACAGAAATAGTAATTGCTGGAGAAAGAATCGAGAGTCTGTTGAAGATGGGCCGAATTCAAGACAATAGTGCTTCCAACTCATCAGGTCCCAAGAGACCGTTTGCTGGTAACGGTCAGCGAAGAAAAGAAGGCGAGGCAAGCGTTGTGTATGCCGGCAGAGGCAGGGGTAGAGGACGCCCTAATTATTATCAAGATCAAGTGGCCGCAGTCACTATTCCAACACCTGTTCCTCAACCGCAATATCATCCACAACAACAACCCAGGTACAACAATCAACAACAAGGAGGTAATCCGGGTCAGCAGAGACACTATCAACAACGTCCAAGGCAGACGGATCGGGTCATCGAGCCAATCCCAATGCCTTATTCAGTATTACTTCCCAAGCTGATTGACATGAATCTGGTTACGTTGAGAACTCTGGCCCCACCAATCGATCCCAATAATTTGCCTAGAGGTTATGATGTTAACGCCAGATGTGCTTTTCACTCCAACGCACCTGGCCATACTACAGATAATTGCAAGGCTCTCCAGTTAAAGGTACAAGATTTGAGAGATGCCCAGGCTATCAATTTTGCTCCGGTGCCTAATGTTATCCAGAACCCGATGCCGACTCACGGCGGGCAGAGGATTAATGCTGTTGATAGTGGGGAAACTTTGAATTTGGTTTCTGATGTGACTAAGGTGAAGACTTCGCTATCGGTGGTTAAAGACCGACTTATGAAAGGACAGATTTTCCCGGGCTGTGGGGAAGAATGCAGAAATTGTCAAGCTGCCGAAAACGGATGTGACAATTTGAGAAGGGGTATTCAGCAACTGATAGATGAAGGTTGTCTTCAGTTCGATCAAGCCCGTCCAGTGAAGAATGATGTATCGACGGTGACGTTTTATTTCACTCCTGAAGAAATATATGTTCCAGAGAGACTCGCTCCGACAACAATATATTTCCCAGAAAGTACAGAACCAGCAGCGGTGAACATCGAAAGTTCAGCACCAGTTGCAATTTACTCTGACAGCCCTCAACCGACTTTGGTTGGTCCGATCACCATCACAATACCAGGACCCATTCCGTATGAGAAAGACAGTGCTATCCTGTGGCACTATGGGGCTGATATCTACTGCCAGGGGCAGAAAGTTAACGAAGAAGACATTAACATTGGTAGCTCCGCTGTAGACAATGTTGGAGGGGTTGGTGGCTTCACTTGTAGTGGATGCCTATTTGCACCATCAACATTACGCACGAATACTGAAGCTGAGGCAGCTGCCAAGACTAAAGGGAAACAGATGGCCGCCGAAGAGGTTACTACTGAGGAAGATCCTCCTAAGACCGCATTCGAGAAGGAAGTGGATGAGTTTATGAGGATTATCAAGAAAAGTGACTACAAGGTAGTCGACCAGCTAAATCAGAAACCCTCAAAGATCTCCATTCTCTCACTATTGCTGTGCTCTGAGGCGCACAGAGCAGCCTTGTTAAAAGTACTAAATATGGCCTATGTTCCACCGGAGATAACTATTAACCAACTGGAGTCGGTAGTTTCCAATGTAAACGCTAGCCGGGGGCTAGGTTTCACCGATAATGACCTGACATCTGAGGGCAGGAATCACAACAAAGCCTTGCATATCACAATGGAGTGCAAAGGGGTGATGCTTTCCCATGTTTTGGTTGATACAGGCTCTTCTCTGAATGTTCTTCCAAAGAAAGCCTTAATGATGTTGGATTGCGATGACACCATCCTGAGGCCAAGTAACTTAGTTGTGAGGGCTTTTGATGGCTCTAAGAGAGCTGTCTTTGGCGAAGTTGAGTTGCCATTTAAGATTGGACCGCAGGTGTTCAAGAGCACCTTTTATGTGATGGATATCCAGCCTGCCTACAGCTGTCTGCTAGGTCGGCCTTGGATTCATGTTGCCGGTGCTGTTACTTCTACCCTCCACCAGAAGCTCAAATATGAACTAGAAGGTCAGGTCGTCACTGTCTGTGGTGAAGAGGATATTTTTGTTAGCCACCTGTCTACATTTAAGTATGTAGAGATGGACGGCGAGATGCACGAGATGCTGTGTCAGGGCTTCGAAGCCATAAACATCAATGAGGTCGCGCCCGAAGCTGTGTTTTCACCTGAGTTTGAGAAGGTCGGGACTTCTATCTCTTCATACAAGCAAGCTGTCGAAGTGGTTAAAGTTGGTGATGCCCAAGGCTGGGGCAAATTTGTGGAGCCAGTCATCAAAGAAGACAAGTTTGGATTGGGGTATGCTTCGGGATCTCAGAAGAATGAAACCGGTACTCTCTCCAACGGGGGTTTGGTTTCTCCCCACATTGTCAATGTTGCAGATGAAGACAAGGCTGACAGCGACTGTGAATTAGATAGCTGGATTCGCCCATGTGTTCCGGGAGAAAAGCTCGACAATTGGTCGTCTGAAAAAACCGTCCGGGTTACTCTACTGAAAGAGTGATTTTTATTGTTTTCCTTTATTACATGCATAATAAAGTCTTACACTTTGCCCAAGGTGTAACGGCTCATTTGTAGGGCCATCCATTTAGTTACATTTCGCAATTATTTTTATCATCAATAAAGGACGGCTTTTGCAAACAATTTTGTGTTCTCTTTCTTTCAGTTTTTTTTACTTTTACAAAAAAAAATGGCAATGTTTCTTTTTTCGTTTTTTCTTTCTTTCCAAAAAAAAATCTCTCATTCTAAGGTAAAGTATGATCCTCCATCATGCAGAGCTGACCACCCGGATCTCACTACTAACGACACTGCTAAGGCCAAGTATGACTTCGACAATCCTATCTATTAAGCCAAAGAAGGGGTTGAGGAAGATTGTGAATTGCCTGAAGGGTTAGCCAGATTGTTGAAACAGGAGGACCGAGCTATTACACCTTATCAGGAGGTGATTGAGACCGTCAACATCGGTACCGCAGACGACAAGAAAGAGATCAAGATCGGGCAAGTCTACAGGCCGAGAGGAAAGACCGTTGATCATGTACTTGACTGTGTTAGAAAGGTCAATGGGTTGTGTGCTCGGTCAGCATGACGAGTTAGGTCGAAAAGAGCATGCAATATACTACCTTAGCAAAAGTTTACCGACTGTGAACAAAGATACTCATTGCTCGAGAAAACTTGTCGCGCTTTGGCATGGGCTGCTCGCCGACTAAGACAGTATATGTTGACTCACACGACTCTATTGATATCAAAGATGGATCAAGTCAAGTATATTTTTGAAAAGCCAGCGTTTACCGGAAGGGTTGCTAGGTGGCAAATGATGTTGACAGAGTATGACATCCAATACACTTCACAAAAAGCCATCAAGGGAAGTGTCTTGTCAGACTATCTTGAAGAGCAACCGATTGATGATTACCAACCTATGAGGTTTGACTTTCCTGATGAGGACATCATGTTTCTCAAATCGAAAGATTGAGAGGAACCACTCCCGGAGGAGGGGCCTGACCCTGAATCCAAATGGGTTATGATGTTTGATGGGGAGGTCCACGTCAATGGTCGCGGAGTTGGTGTAGTGTTGATCACACTGGAAGGGGGTTCATATGCCATTTGGTGCCAGAATAACTTTTCCCTGCACCAACAATGAAGCCGAATACGAAGCTTGTATCCTAAGACTTGAGGAAGCCGTCAATATACAAATTAAAACCCTGGATGTATACGGGGATTCAGCTTTGGTCATCAATCAAACAAACGGGAAATGGTGCTATGCTGGAAC
This sequence comes from Lathyrus oleraceus, assembly GCF_024323335.1. Taxonomy (NCBI): domain Eukaryota; kingdom Viridiplantae; phylum Streptophyta; class Magnoliopsida; order Fabales; family Fabaceae; genus Lathyrus; species Lathyrus oleraceus. Next base: position 426,035,759 of record NC_066583.1, read on the forward strand.
TACGTACCCAGAATTGACGTATCTCGGTCAGAGACGAATGAAGAAAGCATTTGGTTAGAAAGTGCGCCCTCGGGGGTATCAAGTCGGTGAATTGGTACTCAAAAGATTTCTTCCTCCCAACACAGATCACAGGGGTAAATGGACACCGAACTATGAGGGTCCGTACGTGGTTAAAAGGATTTTCTACGGCGGAGCTTTGATGCTAACAACCATGGATGGCGAAGGATTCTCGTCCCCTATTAACTCAGACGCAGTTAAAAAAAATACATTTCGCATAAAATAGACCCGCTGGACGATAAAAAGAACAGTCCAGGCAAAAAAAGGGCATCCCGACGAACAAAAAAAAAAGAGAATAAAGAGGTTCAGGCAAAAATTAGGGATATAAAAAAGAGTACACCCGGTGAGTCGAAAACCCAAAAGGGCGGCTCAGGCAAAAATGGGTATCCCGGTGGATTGAAAACCCGAAAAAGGGGGCGATCCAGGCAAAAGTTAGGGAATAAGCGAATGACTGTGATCTGAGTTCATCAGTGTTATATCACCGTTTCATTCAATCCGGAAATCTTCGAAGGTTAAAGATCGACTAATCATCCACTTCAGAAAGCAAGATGAGCAGAGCGTCTTGAGGACATACGAGCCATAGCAGAGCCGAAACTCGGTGGGACCCCGTATCCCCATTGCCATTAGGATAGTTCTCTTTTTATAGCGATCACCTCTTTTCAGGGATCAGCTTCCTGATACCCTCGCCTATTCCTGGCACAAATTTTCTCCCTAGTAAGAGTCGAATAATTCAGTTAAAGAGCCTCTTTATTTTTTATTTATCAGTTTGTTTGCAAAAATGTCCGAATTTTTGATAAAACATATTGCATATGAACATAATGGTGGCTTTTGCAGATGATTTGCACAGGAAAACATTTAAAATTGCTTTGAATGTGCTTAATCCCGAACGGTGAATTCAAACCGAGTAATTCCCCCGAGGCATACGTGTATTTTTGGTTGCAGGTCACATGAACCGGATGCCAAGTCATGAATCCTCATCCCCAAGTGGTTGACAAAGTCTCTCCTCAGCAGAGCATGTTCCCCAGCGGAGTTGACAGTGTCAGACTGTATCTTCCTAGCAACAGCGGAGTTGTTGCATAACCAACAGATGAGAGGGTGGTGTTCCCAGTGTTCATCTCATTCCCCAGCAGATTATTTTTAACAGATCTGTTAATCCCCAGCTTGAGGGCGATTAGCAAGTTCATATCCCCAGCAAAGATCGTTTCCTACGATATTTTCCCAGGAAGTGTTTTCCCCACAGACTCTCCTCACGGAGCCTCGCCGAACAAAGTTTCCATAGTTGATACTCCCCCCGCAAGGTCAACTTTTCAAGCAGCCAATTTATTTTTGGTGGCTCATTGGTCCCGGCAGACGGATCATTCCCCACAGAGCGTTCAAGGATTGATACAGCGATCTGTTCCCTACCGGAGTTTGCTTCCCCAAGCAGATTTCTTTTTACACCATGTATAACATTTGCATTTGCATGCATATCATATCAAGCATACACATAAGCTGATAAACAGGTTCTTCCAAGCAGACTGAAGAATTACTTTACAACCAAGGTCATGAGATCCAGCCAGAGGATCAAGCGTGAGTGATCCAGCCTGAGGGTCATTTCGAAGATTCAGCCTGAGAATCGTGTTCCAGTGATCCAGCCTGAGGGTCATTTCGAAGATTCAGCCTGAGAATCATGCTCCAGTAAGCCAGCCTAAGGCTCAATTTGAAGATTCCCCAGTGAAGTCGCCTACAAGCTTTATTTCCCCAGCAAGCCCAAGTCTAATTGAGGAGTCGTTACAACATGTTCTAGCCCGAAGAATATGTACGAAGCCCAAAAGTGGAATATTCTCGAAGCTGCATATCTAATATGAAGGTTGGGTGTAGATTTCAAAAGAGGGTCAACCAGCGCATGCCTCAGATGCGGGATCCTAATGATGGGAATTTATCATCAAAACAATCCAGATCTAGCCAGAAGATCGAAGTCAGGTCTAGCCCGAAGACCGGAAATAGATTCAGCCAGAGAATCGAAACAATTCAGATCTAGCCAGAAGATCGAAGTAGATTCAGCCAGAGAATCAAAGAAAATAGATTCAGCCAGAGAATCGAAACAAAGGAGATCTAGCCAGAAGATCGAAGAAGATCTAGCCAGAAGATCGAAGTCAGGTCTAGCCCGAAGACCGGAAATAGATTCAGCCAGAGAATCGAAACAATTCAGATCTAGCCAGAAGATCGAAGTAGATTCAGCCAGAGAATCAAAGGAAATAGATTCAGCCAGAGAATCGAAACGAAGGAGATCTAGCCAAAAGATCGAAGAAGATCTAGCCAGAAGATCAAAATCGTATCCAGCCCGAGGATCAAAATTAATATCCAACCAGAGGAATAAATTGAGTATAGGTTCAGCCAGAGGATTGAAACTCCAGATTAAGCCAGAAGACTGATTCAGATCCAGTCAGAGGATCGGAAGAAAAATAAACAGTGCGGTGTATTTCCGCATTTTTGTGGTGTTCTCGGAGCGTAAATTTTCGGTCTGTCTTTGGTATTCAATCACAGCTCACCCCGTTTGTCTGATAAGCTGTTCGCTTTCATCCTACTCGGGTTAGCTGATGATTGAATAGGGGCAGCTGTAACACCCCAAAATTTGTCCCCTTCATTCATGCATTCATTTAGCATTTCATATTGCATTTCATCATGTCAATCAGAATTAGATCCAAGAATTTAAAAATAAAAAATAAAAAAAAAAAAATAAATAAAAATAATAATAAAAAAATAATAAATAAAATATAATAGAAAAACTTGGACTTGGACCTCTCTCATTTGAGCCCACAAAGCCATGAAAATCAGGTTATAAAAGAGGGAGATCAAACAGAAAAAGGAAGAGAAGCAAAATACTCTGAGGTTTCCTTGAAACAAAACCCTGGACAAAACCTGGAGAGGAACCTGACAGAGAACTCAGAGCAACCCCCATCTCACGCAAACCCTAACATTTCAACCGGTCTCTCCCATCAGGTTTGCCTCATTCCCATAATTTTATGCTCTTAATTTGGATCATCTGAATGTATGAGGTATGATGGATGAATTTCATTATGTTTTTGCCCACAGGTTTAATTATGCATGAATGAGTGAAACCTATGCCTTGAATGTTTAATCACATGACTTCTGAAATGTATGCCACAGGGTTTGAGGTTTCTGAAACCATACTGTTATCCATGAAAAAAATGCTTATCGTGTTTCACTAACCCTTTTGTTGAGTTTTTGTGAGGGCTCACAGACTCTTGCAGAGATGGTTTGCGTGGTTTTCCCACTTTATTGGTGGGGTATCCCCTAAAGGTTCATTCTGATTACCTGTACTGACTCACCTTTCTTTGATGGCATTAGCTTGGGAGATCCCTGGGTTTCTTACTCCTTTAATTGCTGTTACTTCGGATCTTTATCCGTGTGGTACTTTTACCTCTTTTCCGCATTTTATCGCTTTCTTAGCTGGAAGACCTCGATAAGAGGCATTTGTTTTCTTTTGTTTATTTACTTCTGAGCCCCTTGTTGGCACATTTACTTTATACATGTTTGTTTTGTATGTGTTCGTATCCCTACAGGTAGTGCGGTTCCTTCGTCAAGGACTGCCTTTTTGCCCTTGAGCATCCCAAACCCTAAAACCCAAAGCAACACGTTAACTCCTTCTACTACAGGCGAGTAAGTCTCCAAAGGTCGAGCATCCGGTAGATTGCGTAGTGACGTCGTTCGTCCAAAACCCAATCCATAACCCCGTAGTTAGCCGAACTACAGCTTGCTCTGATTCTCATTCCAGATGAGATACGTAGGCATAAGACGCGATGTCTTAGCGAGCACACATCCCCCCAACCCATAGGTCAACCGAGCTACGAAGACTCTGATTCTCATATTCATATGAGATACGTATGCAGTGGATGCAACATCCGCGCGAGTCATTTTCATTTAACCCTTTTTTTTTTGGTAAACAGCACAAGATAAACTCACACCTTTTAGACAAGAACTACAAAAGTGGATCCCGTAGAGTACTACGGATGCGTAGGGGTGCTAATACCATCCCTTCGCATAACCGACTCCCGAACCCAAGATTTGGTTGCGAGACCCCGTCTTGTCCTTTCCTTTTTCAGGTTTACTTCGAGCGTTTCCTTTCTCTCCTTTGGGATGAATGACACACGGTGGCGAGTCTTCTGTCATTTTCTTTCGCCGGTTGTTTTTTCGCGCACTGTATTTTTCAGGTTGCGACATTGATCTCTAAGATGGATCCCATCAAGTATATTTTTAAAAGTCCCGCTCTTACCGGAAGGGTCGCCCGTTGGTAGATAGTCCTAACAAAGTATGATATATAGTATGTCACACAGAAGCCATCAAAGGCAGTGTGCCCTCTAACTATTTGGCACATCAACCCGTGGAGGATTTTCAACCCATGAAGTTCGACATCCTTAATGAGGATATTTTGTTCATAAGAGATTGCAATATTTATGGCCCTGAGGAAGGACCCGAACCAGAATCGTGATAGACGCTCGTGTTTGATGGTGCTTCCTATGCGCATGGCCATGGGATAGATGTAACCATTACTTCACCGACATGATTTCATCTTCCGTTTACCACAAGATTATGCTTTGAATGCACCAAAAATATGGCAGAATATGAGGCATGCATCTTCAGTATCAAAGAAACAATCGACTTAAGGATCAAAATACTTGAGGTTTATGGAGACTCAACTCTCGTTATTACTCAAGTCCGAGGAGACTAGGAAACCCGTGATCACAAGTTGATTCCTTATAGAGAGCATGTCATGGAATTGATCCCCTACTTTGATGAAATCACTTTTCATCATATCCTGAGGGATGAGAATCAATTGGTGGATGCTCTTGCTATTTTAGCATCCATGTTCAAGGTCAAGTGGAGGAATGGAGCTTCTTATATCCATATTAAGCACTTGGATGAGCCTGCATACTATTTGGCAACCGAGGAAGAATTAGATGGAAATCCTTGGTTCCATGATATTAAGATGTAGGTGGAAAAACTAGTGCATATTGAGAATGTGTCTATCATAGACAAGAAGGCCCTGAGAAATCTCTCATCTAAGTTCTTCTTGAGTGGAGATGTACTTTATAAGCGAAGTTATGATTCGGTCTTGCTCAGATGCATAGATAGACACGAAATAGAATAAATTATAATATATGTGCATGAAGGCTCCTTTGGAACACACTCTAGTGGGCATTCAATGTCTAAGAAGATCCTCAGAGCAGGATACTATTGACTGACTATGGAAGTAGACTATTTTTCGTCATGTGCAGACTTGCCACAAGTGCCAGATCTATGATGATAGAATACATGTACCTCTGGTGCCTCTGAACGTCATTTCATCTCCTTGGCCTTTTGCAATGTGGGGCATCTGTAACACCTCAAAATTTGCCCTCCTCTTCTTGGGACTAGCTTAGCATATTGCATTTCATTTTTTAGGACATTAGGCATTTGCATATTGCATATCATGTGAAAATAAACAAGTCATCCTCCTAAGTCTTTTCAGAAGATGGAGAGGTTAAGAGATTCAAGCATGAGGGTCTCATGGATTGATCACCAATCATCTGAGGGTTGCTCTTCAATTAGGGTTTTATTGGTTCCTCAAGGAGGTTGAGCACTATCTTGTTTGCAAGGGTACATCATCATCATCATGGTTATGTCATCCTCCAGGGGTTTATTGTTCATGCTCAGATTCCTTGGGATTAGGGTTTTGACCTCTGGTCAACCCTAATCAGTGTCATCCTACCAGTCAGGGTTTCTCAAGGAGATGGGGTTTATTTGCTTGGATGAGAATCATATGATTATTATGTGGAGCTTACAAGAGCTAGGGGTTCATTTTGGAGCCAATTCCTCAAGTGGTTGAGGTTCAAGCTGATCAGAGCATGGTTAGGTCATCTAAGGACCTAGAAAGTCAACAGAAAGTCAATTGAGGGCTATGAGGTGGAGAAATGAGTTTCAACACTTCATTCATGTTCAAAAGAGGCTCATTCATCATGCCAAGTACATATATTGAAGAATTTAAGGTCAGATCAAAAGTTTCCAAAAATGGAAAGTGACCTATAATTGAAAGTTTCCAAAAATGGAAAGTTTTTGGTTCAAATTCAACTTGATCTTACATCATCAAAGAAGCTTAAAATGAAATTTTGTCCAACATGAAAGTTGAAGATCTCTCTCTCCCATTTTCAAAAAGTCCAAGATCATGAATTTATGATGAATGGTTGAGAAGATATGATCAAATCATTGCCGAGTGTGCTTGGAACTTCAAAAGGGCATAACGTTTGACTCATAACTCCAATTTGAGTGCTCCTTTTTGCCAAATTCTTCTCATGACATGAACTTTCCAAATAATTCATCACATTACATGAAAATTCATCACATAATCATTTGCATATTCATGCTTATTTTGGAGGGAAAATGGCAAATTTAAAATTGGTACATCATGGGAACAAATTACCATTGCCAACATGTGCATGAGATCATTTTGAGTGAATTTGGTCCTCCATATAGCACTGTTCACGTGCTCATTCACCATGCATAAGGTGTTTTGCTAATTTTTCCATACACCTTATTTTTGCCTAATCTTAATTAATTCATGGCTAATTGTAATTAGGATGTGATTAGTAGAGCATATATAAACTAAATCCTAACAGAATTTGTGATTATTCATCATTTCTAGATCTAGAAATTTTTCCCTCCAAATTTTTCTCTCAATCATAATTCAAATTTTCTCCACATAACCTTGCTATTTTCTTCCATATTCTTGTTCTATGGTGTTGATTTAGTGTAGATCAAGCATTGGATCATCAAATTTGGACCAGAATCGTGCTGTGCAAGTTCAAGAACTCAAACATGGAAGTGCAAACCTGAGCTGGATCTGAGCAATTTCAAGCTTCAATTCACACTTCAAGTTTCATAACATCAATATAGGATTGGATTTGCAGCTTGCCAGGCCTTGGATCGTGCGTTTTCAAGAACTGCTCTTCAAGAGGTAGGTTTTTTGAACTTCATAATTCTCAAATCCATTGCCATGTTAGTGTAGATCATTGCTTGGTGATTATGCTGGTGAAAATTTCGTGTGAAATAGTGTAGTATTGGCTGAGATATATGTGATTGAATGTTTGAATGCATTGTATGTTTTTGTTCGATTTGCTCTTATCATGATGAATTAATGAGAAATGATGATGGATTTGGAATGTACGTAGCATAAGGATTCGAATGATGTGTTCATTTTAAAATTCTGCAAATTTTTTGATGCGTGTGTACTGTTCACTCCGCCGTCTTCGCGAGAAAGACGGTTGTTTCCTCCTTGCTCCACCGCCAGCGCTGTCGTCTGGTTCTTGCTGATGTGTCTAGGGTTTTGTCCCCTTGTGTATGCCACATGCGCGCTTACATAGCAAAACGTTTGGTCCAAATTTGTTTGACTGCATCCACATAAGCTTTGACCGCCACATGTAGTGCCAACGCATTAATGGAACTATGCGTTTTGGTCCTCCCTCAATTCGATTCCTGCTGCATGCGTTTTGCCATTTTATTTCAATTCAGCGCCTCATTTAAAATGTTACAGGCTTCGATTCCTGGCGCCACCATTATTTCAAATTGATTAATCATTTTGCTTTTCCCTCTATGATTCCATATGCCATGTTCATTTTCATTCAAAATTTTTTTTTGCCAACTTTGGAAAATCATATAAAATTGAAAAATGATCAATTAATTCCTGGTTTTTTTGCTAAATGATTCTTGAAATGTCTAGAATTTTATGGTTTTGATTTTATGATTTTACCATTTCTGGATTTTGAATTGTGGTTGATTGATTGAGCATGTATGCTTTTGTGACCTTGCTTCATTCTTTCTATCATGAAATGCTCAATAATGCTCCAATTGCCATGAAATTTTGCATGATAATTCTTAACATGATGATGGATTTGTGTGATTTTATTTGGCATTTTTTGCTATTGTCTTCACTGTTTGGGACACATGTACTTTAGGTGTGACAATTTGTGTCACACAATTGGTTGGTTTGCTTATGCATTTTCATTTTCATATCAATTGATCTCTTCTGTTTACAATTTTTGGTATGCTGATTGTGTTTGATGTGTTGAATTCTCATGAAAAATTCCAGAATTGTTTGAGCCATTTCTGATTTAATGTGCATTTTCTCATCTTGTATGTCCTATTGATGATCATGTTGTGTGCATTGCCTTCTCTTGGTTGAATGATGACCTTGCTTGATGATTTTGATTTGGTCCTTTTTAGGACATGTTCATGATTGATTAAATGAGATTTATGTGGAGTTTTAGCTTCTGTTTTGGCTTTTAGCTTCACTTTTGACCCTAGGCTTTGCCCTAGGGGTTTGGACTCACATTTGAGCTGTGTATTTTAGGATCAAGCATCCAATCTCCATGGTTGATGTTGCCTCATCACTTGAGCTCTGATATTTGCTTTGCTTGCTAACATTTGATTGTGTGTAGGTATTTTGGTGGTGGATTCATTTGAATGAGAGCTCTTATGACTTGTTTGTTGTGTATATTGGAAATCACTATTGTTTGTCTGTTGACTGGTTGTCTGAATACTGTACTGATTGTTTAGTTGTTTACACAGGTACCTAAGTTGCTTTAAGTTCATTTGAACTTTGCTTTGCTTGCGGTGGGCATACCACTTAGGTAACTTCTTTACTCCATGTAGTCTGGAAGACCTGTCATGTTATTTTGGCAGGCACCTGTCTGAAGCCCTCCTTAAGAGGCAATGTTTGTGCTTGTTTATCTTTGTGCCTTGTACATATAAAGACCTCCTAAGTGAAGAGGCATTGGCAGATAGAAGGGATGTGCAGTGCATCCCCTGCTATTCAGTTGTGTCTTTCATCTTGCTCACACCATGTGTTGATGCACTTTGAATAAAAACCCAAAATCTTGTTGTGTCGGTCATGTGGAATAGAGTCCCACATTCTGGACTCCCACACATTCTTTGATTCAAGCTCACCCAGGCCCGGGTTAAGAGCTATGAGGCATAACCCTCATCTCCCGTTCATCTGCTCACCCTAACTCTCAATGTTAGAGGTTAAGAGCCTGACCACCCTTTCCAGTTGGCTTGTTTGTCAAGGTCGATATGACCCCTTGACTAAAGCCCAACCTTGCTTGACCCCCCTTGGTTGTGTATAGTGTGTGCTAATTGCTTTTGATGTTTATCTGTTTTGCTTCTCATCTCCTTTCTGTAGGAGTCGTATGATCAACTTTCAAGGAAGTTGAGTGTACGTAGAGATAGACTTTGAGTTGACTCACTGCCTGTGTGAGTCAAACTCTTGTTAGAAACCTCAACCTAGGACTATTGTGGATTACATGACAACTATTAGGCTCGAGTCAGTCTCCCTTTTAGTTTGTTATCTCCTTAGTCTCTGGTTAGGATAGAAGTTTCTTCCCTGTTAAGGGGAACTACGTCGCCCTGATCCTCATACTAGATGAGGTACGTAGGCAGGAGATGAGCTGATCTCTCCGGGCGCCCTTTTCTTTTTCGACCCTCTTGTGTGTGTTTGGAGTCTTACGTAAGTCCAGCGATTGGCAGTCGGTTTCCTGTGTGTGTTTGTTTGTTCAGAGTCTGACGTAAGTCCAGCGATTGGCAGTCGGTTTCCCGTGTTGTGTGTGTGCTTGGAGTCTGATGTAAGTCCAGCGATTGGCATTCGGTTTCCCATTTGATTGTTTTGTGTGGAGTTGGATGTAAGCCCAGCGATTGGCATTCCGATTCCTGTTGTGTGTTTGCTTTGACGTCTCAGCGTCTCTGTTGTGTTTTGTTTCGGCGTGCGTTAGCCGAACTACGGTAGCTCTGATTCTCATTCCAGATGAGATACGTAGGCATAAGATGCGATATCCTAGCGAGCCCGTTCCCATTTCCCCGAACTACGTTGACTCTGATGTTTGTTTCTGACAAACTACGTAGGCCCAGGATGCGACATCCTGCCGAGTCCGCCTCCATCTCTTTCCATCTGTGTTTTATTATTCCAGTGTGTGTGCATTCTTTTTGAGCAGTTATTCAGCAACCTTATTCTATCTTTCTGAGCGTGGATCCCGTCGAGTACGGCGGACGTGAGGGGTGCTAATACCTTCCCCTTGCGTAACCGACTCCCGATCCTTGTAATCTCCGGTCATAAGACCATTTCCTTTCCAGGTTTACTTCGAGCGTTTCCTTTCCCTCTTTTGGGATAAATAACGCACGGTGGCGGCTCTGTTTGTCTGTGTTTTTTCCCGCCGGTTGTTTTTCGCGTTGCGACAGCTGGCGACTCTGCTGGGGACTACAGAAGTTGACCTATTGCTGGTCCATCTTCCCTAAGCGAGTCATTCCTAGCGCTCTCTAGGATAGTTTTGGTTGCTTTTATTGCTTTATTTATTGCATTCATGATTATTATACTGCTGACTGTATATATTTGCATAAATGTTTGCATGCATCATATTATCATTATGCTGGATTCTGTACAGGTTGGTTCCTCTGATTTGGGGTGGGTCTTCTGAGTGGGGCTAAAACCCAGGCCCGAGTATACACCTAGGATTAGTGTGGTCTCACGTTTCCTCACATGTTGGATCAGCATGTTGTTACGACGTGACATACCACAAGCTGGACGAGGTTCTTTTGAGAGAGTTCTTTCGGGTGGAGTATTCCACTTTGGTTGAGTTATCTCATCTGAGCTGTTGACTTCGGTGACCGTTCTTTCCCGGATCTTTGGTTTAGACGATCTTATGAGAGCTGCAGCGGCACACCCGAAAGGGCAAACCCATTGAGTATCTTTGCCCGATTGTCGAGACCATTATCCGCCTTAGGATGACCTGATTAGAATTCACCTGTGAGGGGAGGGTTGATTCTTACAGATGCATGTTCTGATGGTGACTTTCTGGTGGTGATTATTGGTTCAGTTCTTGATCTGGGTCCTATTTATAAGTCGGATTTATGGATATTTATTTCTGAGACGCCGGAGTTTTGTCCGTGATATTTATCAGTGGGGATCCGTTTATTTCAGGATTCCCTGGGCTGGTTCAGAGGGTCTTGTGGTTATCTGTTCAGAGGACTTTCTAGTGATGATGGTGGTATATCTTTCGGTTCCATTTATTTCGGAAATCTCGAGTTGGATTTGTGGTTACTCAGTACCTCAGATGGTTGTGATCAGTTCAGAGACCAGGGCTTCAGTACAGATGTTCAGATGACTTGGAGGATGGCATAGTGCATTGCATTCATACATCAACATCATTCACATTTTGCATTTATCTGCATCTAACTCATGTTTATCCATATGCAGGGGACATTCTTGATTGAGATCCTGGTTGAGGGACTTCTTTGTTTCAGACATGAGGCCCGGTTTGAAAGATGACATCGTCTATAGTTTCTTCAATCCAGAGATTGATATGTTGAAGGATATGATATCATTGATTACACCTGACCATGTGGGGATGTTCCGTGAGACTTATAGGGGTATTCTGAAGTTGGTTTTCAGGCTTACAGATACAAATAGGAGTGCCATCCATACTCTTCTCCAGTTCTATGACCCGGGCTTGAGGTGCTTCGTTTTCCCGGATTACCTGTTAGGGCCTTTGATGGAAGATTATGCCAGTATCTTGGGTATTCTGATCAGAGACCAGATTCCGTTCTATGTCACTAAGGATGAACTTGATGTTGCTGAGATTTCTCGTGCTTTTTATTTGAGCTCAGAGGTGACTAAGGAGGGTTTGAAGGAGAAGGGAAAGTTGCCCGGTTTCCATCTGAGTTTCTTGGAGGCTAAAGCCAAGGAGCATGCTGTTATGGGTAATTGGAGGGCCGCTTGTGCTTTACTTGCTGTCAGCATTTATGGAATCATCATGTTCCCTAATCAGAAGAACTTTGTGGACATTAATGCCATCTGGCTGTTTGTGCAGAGGAATCCTATTCCTACCCTGGTTGGAGATGTCTATTACTTGGTCCATAATCGGAACGAGAAGCGGCGTGGGGGATTGATTCGATGTTGTGCTCAACTGTTGTACAAGTGGTTCATGGGATATCTGCCTTCCAGAGGTGCTTTTGTTTCTCTTGATCCCACGGTTAATTGGGCGACCAAGTTGATGGGTTTGCGAGCCAAGGACATAGCTTGGACTCACAATGGTATGGCTGGGCGAAACTTCATTTACAGTTGTGGGAGCTTTCCCAATGTGCCTCTTATAGGAGTTCAAGGTTGCATTAATTACAACCCGACGCTTCTTAGGAGACAAATGGGGTTTGCTATGGAGGTTCCTCCTCTCGAGTGTGAGATTCAGGAGTCTTTCTACTTCCCGGCTGAGGGTAATCTGACACGGTAGAGGCAAGTGTCTGGGGCATGGCGCAACGTTCAGAGAAAGGGCAAGGTTCCTTTTGGTAAGGTTAATAGAAGGTCTTTTCCTCCATTTGATGATTGGCTTAGGAAGAGGATTGAGCTCACATATATACCATTCCCTGGGGGTGATCCTTGGTGTCCTTTGATTGAGGGGTCGCGTTCTTCTGTCAGCATGGAAGAGTTCCTTGAGATGAAGAAAGCCAAAGATCATCTGCAAGCAGAGAAGACTGAGTTAGAGATGAGTGTTGCTAGGATTCAGATGGCTAACCAAGAAATCAAAGGGAGAATAGAAGATCAGGATAAGAGACATGCCATTGAGGTGAAGCGCTTTGAGATAAACACCGCTTATTACCGCAAGATCAGCCAAGCTTTGGAGTCGTCTACAAAGGAGCATGACATTACCAAGGAGAAGTTAGCTAGAGCTTTGAGCGTCATTGAAGATGAGAAGAGGAGGCAGATCCTTGTGAAGAATCAGAGAGATGCCAGAGCCAAAGTCCTTGCCACGGAATGGGAAGCTGAGAAAGCGAAGATTATTGCTGAGAGAGATCACTATGGTGCTGAGAGGGATCATTATTTCAGACAGATGAAGATTCACCAGAAGGAGGTAGGAAGATTGCAGCAGGAGAACACAGAGCTTAGGTTCGCCGTGAAGTTTACCAGGATGGTTGATGATGTAGGGCCTTCTGTGGGACCTTCGTCAGATTAGACTTTTGTTATCATGTGTTGGATTACCGTCAGGCATGTTGACGGAATTCACTTGCTTGTATTTTCTTTCTGATTCTGGAGAATTGTATTTGATTTGTATCAGACTTGATGTATGACTCTTGCACGTGTAGTGCACTTTTGATATATAGTGGTTATTATCATTCAGTGATGAATCTTCAAGCTTTATTTGCTTCCTGCACACTCACATGACACACACATGGTCGGGTGATATCTTTGCTAAATCATAATTCTCTGTTTTGTATGGCAAGACCAGATGATTTACATCAGAATGTTACTGGCAAATTATTATCTGTCTCGATGAAACCAGGATTGAAAGACAGAGTGTTCCTCATATGGATAGACATTGCATTCATGCATGAATCATAATAACTTGTCTTCTATTTTGCAGGTGTCAGTTTCTAACGTGCTTGATTGTTTCAGGAATCATTGCTCGCGCACGTAGAATCATTCCTTTGCACGTAGCACGTCCGCATCGATACCCTACCAGGCGCAACAAATCCAAGCTGATGGATCTACCCAACGCAGATATTCTCGAGTTGAAGGAGAAAATGGGTGAGCTGATAAACGTCATGCAAGGGTTGGCGTTGGGACAGAAAGCACTTGCTGATAAGGTGGAAAAGCTCGAGCGGGCTTCGGCTGCCAACAGTGGTAATAATCAGGAAGGTGTGTCCAACAATGGTCTCGGTGGATCAAGAGATGGAGGAGATCTCAGAAAGAAGACTATTGTTGGGGTGGTGATCAATAATGGTGGTGGTTTTGGTGCTGCTATAGGTGGTGGACCGGGTCCGATGAACAACAATCTGAAGGATAGTCTGTTTCCTCATTTCTTTGGGGCTGAGGAGGATAGAGAGGAAGACAAAGAAGCGGATCAGTTCTCCATGCTGAATGAACAGTTTGGTCAGTGGGGTGTTCAACCGCCAAATAAAGAGATTCAGGTGCTGGCAGAGAAGATCAGGGCCTTGGAAAGCTATGCTACTCCGGGGGTTGTTAACATGTCGAACATGGGGCTGGTTGAGAGGATTGTGATCCTGCAAAAGTTTAAAGCGCATGCGTTTGATAATTATAATGGGAGTTCTTGCCCGGAAACTCATCTCCAGGCTTTCATCCGAAAGATTTATGCTTATACAATGGACCAGAAGCTCTGGATGTACTTCTTCCAGGACAGTCTGTTTGGGGGGTCTTTGGAATGGTACACTAAGTTGAGGTCATCTGATGTCAAGAGCTGGCAGGATCTCGGAGATGCGTTCTTTAAATAATATCAATTTAATGCTGATATGGCTCTTAGCCGTACCCAATTGCAGGGTATGTCTCAGAAGCCTAATGAGGGGTTTAAAGAATATGCACAGAGGTGGAGGGAGCTGGCTGCCCGAGTCCAACCTCCGTTGGTAGATAGAGAAATGTCTGATTTGTTCATGGGTACCCTTCAGGGGACGTTTGCAGAGAGGATGGTTGGATGCCCGGTTACCAACTTCGCTGATATAGTGGTGGTTGGGGAAAGAATAGAAAGCTGGTTGAAGCTGGGAAAGATATAGGGTAACGCTTCGTCGTCCAGGTCGAAGAAGCCCTTTGGTAATGGCCAGAGAAAGAAGGAGGGTGATACAAGTGTTGTGTATACCCAGAGGGGACAAGGTAGGGATCGTTACTACCAGCACACTGCTGCGGTAACCATTCCTGCTGATAATCAACCTGCACAACAACATCAACAACAACAACAACCACAGTAACGACAGCCATTTCAACAAAGACCGCAGAGGGTCGGGTATCAGGTGAGAGGGCGAATGAATGATCGTCAATTTGATAGGCCACCTGTGACATACTCATTCTTGCTGAAGAAGTTGAAAGACTTGGGGTTGGTTCAGCTGAGGACGTTGGCTCCATTGAGACCGGATCAGAGGCCGACCAGTTTTGATGAGAATGCCAAATGTGAATTTCACTCTGGTGCCCCTGGACACAATGTGGAGAATTGTAAAGCTTTTAAGCATGTTGTCCAGGACCTGGTGGATTCTAAGGCAATCAATTTTGCACCATCTCCGAATGTGAATGCTAATCCCATGCCCGCGCATGGTCAAATGGGGGTGAATGCAATTTCTGAGGCTGAGGGCCGAATCTGGGTGACGGATGTGAACCAGTTAAAGACTCCATTGGCTGAGGTCAAGAGACAATTGTTGAGGAATGAGGTCTTCCTGGGGTGTGATGATTGTTGTGTTGCTTGCACCGTTGCCACCAATGGGTGTGTTGTATTGAGGGAGGCTGTCCAGAGGATGATGGATGAAGGAAGCCTCAGATTTGAGAAGGTTGGTTTGGAAAGGGAGGACGTCTCCACCATAACCATCTATTTTGATCCGGTCGATTTGTCAACACTGGCAGATGCAGCTCTAGTTACTATCACGGTACCTGGGCCAATTCCTTATGACAATGACGATGCAGTGCCGTGGGATTATGGTGGAGAGGTCTATTGCAATGGGGAGAAGTTGGATGATCAGACTGCGGATGAAACCACTGTTTCAAAGGTGGATAATGTCGGACCCAGTGGTTTCACTCGCAGTGGAAGGTTGTTTGCACCGGACGCTTTGAGGAGTGGAGAGGGAGAAAAAGAAAAGAAAGATAAGGCCGAGGCTTTAGCCAGGGCAAGAGGGAAGCAGGTGGTAAATGAGGGTACTCCTGCAGTGACACCGGCGCCTGGTGGGTCGGAGAAAGAACTTGATGATGAAGCTGAAGAATTTCTGAGGATCATTAAGAAGTCAGAGTACAAGCTTGTTGACCATCTGCATCAGACGCCGTCTAAGATCTCAATCTTGTCCTTATTGCTGAGCTCCGAGGGGCATAGAGAGGCTTTGTTGAAAATACTGAAGAGAGCCTATGTTCCTCAAGAGATAACGATTAATCAGCTGGAGACGGTGGTGTCAAACGTCAATGCCAGCCATGGGCTGGGTTTTACTGATCTTGATCTGACGGTGGATGGGCGTAATCATAATAGGGCATTACACATTGCCATGGAGTGTAAAGGAGCTGTGCTTTCGCACGTGTTGGTGGATACTGGCTCGTCGCTCAATGTATTGTCGAAGAAAGCCCTGGCAAAGCTGGACTATGAAGGGTTGATCTTGACGCCCACGGACCTGATAGTTAGAGCTTTTGATGGCTCAAAGCGGGCTGTGTTTGGAGAAGTGGAGCTCCCGGTGAAGATTGGGCCCGAGGTGTTTAAGTCTGTATTCTATGTCATGGATATTCAGCCGGCATACAGTTGCCTGTTGGATCGCCCGTGGATACATGCTGCTGGGGAAGTGACTTCGACTTTGCACCAGAAACTGAAGTACATCTGGGACGGGAAGGTCGTCACCGTTTGTGGGGAGGAAGACATCTTCGTCAGCCACCTATCATCGTTCAAGTATGTTGAAATGGACGGTGAAATATGGGAAACACCAAGTCAAGCATTTGAAACCGTCAAGGTGGAGAATGCTATTTTTGCTAAAGAGGAGAAGCCATCCATTTCTTCGTATAAATAGGCTGCAGGGGTGGTGAAGAATGGAGAAGCTCCTGGTTGGGGGAAGATGAGGGACATCGCCGCCAAGAAAGACAGATTTGGGGTTGGTTATCAGCCGGGCCGAGGATCGTCTGGACAGAATAAGGGCCGTCGTCAACCATTCACGTTCACTAGTGCTAGAATGCTGGATCCAGATCACATCTGTACGGTGGGTGAAGAGGTCGATAGTGATTGCGAGCTTGATCAATGGATAAAACCGTGCGTACCAGGGATGGAAGTCCAGAACTGGAAGGCCGAAAAGATCATCACTGTCACTCTACGTGAAGAGTAATATTTCCTGTTTTTCAATTCTGTATGCATGAAAGCCATACGTTTTGCCCGAAACGTAATGGTTCATTGTAAGGGCCACCTCATATGTTTCATTTTGCAACATTTGCATCATAAATAAAAGGATGTTTTTTCATTAAAAGCGGCGCTCCCTTTTTTTCATTTATCTTTGCAGTTTAATAAAAAAAAATGGCAATGTTTTCATTTTCTTTTTCAATTTGTCTCGCTCCGGTTCTAAAGCAATGCATGAATCAACATTCATGCAGATGCGATCTTTCTCCGGATCTCATTGATAACAATCCTGTTACACCCTCATATGACTTCGACAATCCGATCTTTCATGCCGAAGAAGAAGGCGAAGAAGATTGTGAACTGCCAGAGGAATTAGCCAGGTTGTTAAGACAAGAGGAGAAGGTGATTCAGCCGCATGAAGAGCAGGTTGAGGTTGTGAATCTGGGTACCAACGAGGTCAGGAAAGAGGTGAAAATCGGGGCCGCTTTGGAGGAAAATGTCAAGAGCAGAATGGTAGCGTTATTGAAAGAGTATGTTGATATCTTCGCCTGGTCTTATCAAGATATGCCAGGGTTGGATACCGATATTGTTGTGCACAAGTTACCATTGAGAGCAGATTGTCCTCCAGTGAAGCAGAAGTTGCGCAGAACTCGACCCGAGATGGCCATGAAAATTAAAGAGGAAGTGCAGAAGCAGTTGGATGCTGGCTTCCTCGCTGTCACTAATTATTCGCCTTGGGTCGCGAATATTGTGCCGGTACCGAAGAAAGATGGAAAGGTGAGAATGTATGTGGACTATCGGGATTTGAACAGAGCTAGCCCGAAGGATGATTTCCCATTACCTCACATTGATGTGTTGGTAGATAATACAGCTCAATTCTCGGTGTTTTCCTTCATGGATGGCTTTTCTGGCTATAATCAAATTAAAATGTCGCCAGATGATATGGAGAAAACAACGTTCATCACACCGTGGGGCACTTTTTGCTATAAGGTGATGCCATTCGGTCTCAAGAATGCCGGTGCTACTTATCAGAGAGCTATGGTGACTTTGTTTCATGATATGATTCATCATGAAATCGAATGCTATGTTGATGACATGATAGCAAAGTCCCAAACAGAAGAGGGGCATCTGGTAGATCTGGCCAAGCTGTTTGACCGGCTGAGACAGTTCAGACTGAGGTTGAATCTGAATAAGTGCACTTTCGGAGTGCGGTCCAGTAAATTGCTGGGGTTTATTGTAAGCGAAAGAGGAATCGAGGTTGATCCTGCTAAAGTAAAAGCAATACGAGAAATGCCTGAACCGAGAATAGAGAAGGAGGTTCGTGGTTTCTTAGGTAGATTGAACTACATTTCATGGTTCATATCTCATCTAACAGCCACGTGTGAACCTATATTCAAATTATTGAGAAAATATCAAACGGTCAGGTGGAATAATGATTGCCAAGCGGCATTTGAAAAGATAAAAGAATATTTGCAGGAGCCTCCGATTCTGATGCCTCCTGTGGAGGGACGACCGTTAATTCTGTACTTGACGGTCCTCGAGGGGTCCATGGGGTGTGTATTGGGGCAGCATGACGAGTCTGGTCGAAAAGAGCATGCGATTTACTACCTTAGCAAAAAGTTTACCGACTGTGAAACAAGATATTCACTGCTCGAGAAAACTTGTTGTGCTTTGGTATGGGTTGCTCGCCGACTGAGGCAGTATATGCTGGTTCATACCACTTTGTTGATTTCCAAGATGGATCCGATCAAGTACATTTTTGAGAAGCCAGCATTGACCGGATGGGTTGCGAGATGGCAAATGATTTTAACTGAATATGATATCCAGTATACCTCTCAGAAAGCGATCAAGGGGAGTGTATTGTCTGATTACCTCGCCCAGCAACCCATTGAGGATTATCAACCGATGAAGTTTGAATTCCCTGATGAGGACATCATGTTTCTCAAATCGAAAGATTGTGAGGAACCAATCCCGGAGGAGGGGCCTGACCCTGAATCCGAATGGATTCTGATGTTTGATGGGGCCGTTAACGTGAATGGTAGCGGTGTTGGTGCTGTTTTGGTTACGCCGAAAGGATCCCACATTCCTTTTCCTGCCCGGCTAACATTTGAGTGCACCAACAACGTGGCTGAATACGAAGCTTGTATCCTGGGGATTGAAGATGCGATTGATTTGTGGATCAAGAACCTTGTCATTTATGGGGATTCAGCTTTGGTTGTGAATTAGGTTAACGGAAAATGGTATACGTATCAGTCTCATTTAATTCCATACCTGGATTATACGAGGAGATTGTTGATGTTTTTCACCAAGGTGGAATTACACCATGTGCCTAGAGAAGAGAATCCTTTGGCAGATGCTTTGGCTACTCTTGCCGCCTTGATTAAGGTGTAGTGGTGGAATCAGTTCCCTAGTGTTGAGGTGGGATGTCTGGATAGACCGGCTTATGTGTTTGCTGTTGACACAGTGCCTGATGATGAGAAGCCGTGGTATTTTGATATCAAGCGCTATCTGGAAACCCAGGAGTATCCTGAGGGAGCATCCAAGAAGGATCGAAAGACTCTGCGGAGGTTGGCCATGGTGTTCTATCTGAATAAGGATGGGGTTCTGTACAAGCGGAATTTCGATTGGGTTTTGCTCAGATATGTTGATGATAAAGAAGCAAGCCAATTGATGAAGGAAGTACATGAGGGGTCGTTTGGTACCCATGCCAGTGGAAATGCGATGGTGAAGAAGCTGTTAAGAGCTGGATATTATTGGATGACAATGGAAGTCCAATGTTTCAATTTCGTGCGGAAGTGTCATAAATGCCAGATTTATGCTGATAAGGTGAACGTGCCTCCAATCCCGTTGAGTTTGATGTCATCTCTGTGGCCGTTTGCTATGTGGGGCATTGATATGATCGGAAAGATTGAGCCTACGGCTTCGAATGGGCACCGGTTCATATTAGTGGCTATTGACTACTTTACCAAGTGGGTGGAAGCAGCCTCTTATGCAAATGTGACGAAGCAGGTTGTAACACCCGAGGTCAGAGAGGCCGAAGAGTGGTTACATGTAACATCTGAGGGCGATGGAGTGGTTGTCGATGCATGATGCATGACAATGAGACACTCCTAGAAGCTTCTAGGGGAAAAACCGAATTCACATCGGAATGAGAGGGATCCTGAGGCTATGCAGGTATGGGACTGCATGGTTGAATGAAGGCTTATAAGGATTAATTGGTACTACCTATACCAACAAGATGCATCTTCTTTTCGGTAGCCTGGCCAATAAGAACTCCATAGTTAAGCGTGCTTGACTTGGAGTAGTATTGGGATGGGTGACCTTCTGGGAAGTTTCTCGGAAAAGCATGTGAGTGAGGAAAAAGCATGCTGAAAAGACCCGTGTTGGTTTGTGGGGTCAGTCGGTAATCCTGAAAGCAGTTTGGGGTGTTACAAATGGTATCAGAGTCTGACCTCTCCCAGTACGATGTGGTTCGGGGACGAACCAAGTGGAAGTTGGTGGGCATGTAACACCCGAGGTCAGAGAGGCCGAAGAGTGGTTACATGTAACATCCGAGGGCGATGGAGTGGTTGTCGATCCATGATGCATGACAATGAGACACTCCTAGAAGCTTCTAGGGGAAAAACCGAATTCACATCGGAATGAGAGGGATCCTGAGGCTATGCAGGTATGGGACTGCATGGTTGAATGAAGGCTTATAAGGATTAATTGGTACTACCTATACCAACAAGATGCATCTTCTTTTCGGTAGCCTGACCAATAAGAACTCCATAGTTAAGCGTGCTTGACTTGGAGTAGTATTGGGATGGGTGACCTTCTGGGAAGTTTCTCGGAAAAGCATGTGAGTGAGGAAAAAGCATGCTGAAAAGACCCGTGTTGGTTTGTGGGGTCAGTCGGTAATCCTGAAAGCAGTTTGGGGTGTTACACAGGTCGTGGCCAGATTCCTGAAGAGAGACATCATTTGCAGATATGGGGTTCCTGAAAGAATCATTACTGGTAATGGTTCTAATCTCAACAACAAGATGATGGCAGAACTGTGTCGGGAATTCAAGATTGAGCATCACAATTCTTCTCCCTATCGTCCGAAGATGAATGGGGCGGTTGAGGCAGCCAATAAGAATATTAAGATTGTGCAGAAGATGGTCGTGACCTATAAGGATTGGTACGAGATGTTGCCGTTTGCATTTCATGGGTATCGTACCTCGGTGCGTACGTCTACTGGGGCAACGCCTTTCTCGTTGGTATATGGGATGGAAGCCGTGCTACCGGTTGAGGTTCAGATTCCATCGTTGAGAGTCCTGATGGACGTGAAATTGCAAGAGGCTGAATGGGTAAGGACTCGGTATGAAGAGTTGAGCCTGGTCGAGGAAAAGAGGCTGGCAGCCATCTACCAAGGGCAGTTGTACCAACAGCGGATGAAGCGTGCTTTTGACCGAAAGGTACGACCTCGGGTATATCATGTGGGAGATTTGGTGTTGAAAAGGATCCTTCCTCCTCAGAACGATCGTAGGGGCAAGTGGACACCCAATTATGAAGGTTCATTCGTGGTCAAGAAGGTTTTCTCTGGCGGAGCCTTGTTGTTGACGACCATGGATGGCGAGGACTTTCCATCCCTTGTGAATGCGGACGCAGTTAAAAAATACTTCGTATAAGAGACTCGCTGGACGAAAAGAATAAAATAGTCCAGGCAAAAATGGGCAGGGCGGTTGAGGCAGCCAATAAGAATATTAAGAAGATTGTGCAGAAGATGGTCGTGACCTATAAGGATTGGTACGAGATGTTGCCGTTTGCATTTCATGGGTATCGTACCTCGGTGCGTACGTCTACTGGGGCAACGCCTTTCTCGTTGGTATATGGGATGGAAGCCGTGCTACCGGTTGAGGTTCAGATTCCATCGTTGAGAGTCCTGATGGACGTGAAATTGCAAGAGGCTGAATGGGTAAGGACTCGGTATGAAGAGTTGAGCCTGGTCGAGGAAAAGAGGCTGGCAGCCATCTACCATGGGCAGTTGTACCAACAGCGGATGAAGCGTGCTTTTGACCGAAAGGTACGACCTCGGGTATATCATGTGGGAGATTTGGTGTTGAAAAGGATCCTTCCTCCTCAGAACGATCGTAGGGGCAAGTGGACACCCAATTATGAAGGTTCATTCGTGGTCAAGAAGGTTTTCTCTGGCGGAGCCTTGTTGTTGACGACCATGGATGGCGAGGACTTTCCATCCCCTGTGAATGCGGACGCAGTTAAAAAATACTTCGTATAAGAGACCCGCTGGACGAAAAGAATAAAATAGTCCAGGCAAAAATGGGCATCCCGGCGAACCGAAAAAAAAATGAAAAGGTTCGGGCAAAAATTAGGGATAAAAAAGAAAAATTGTACACCCGGCAAGTCGAAAACCCCACAAGGGCGGCTTGGGCAAAAAAGGGTATCCCGGTGGACTGAAAACCCGAAAGGGCGGTCCAGGCAAAAGAGGGATTGAAACGAACAACTGCGTCTAGCATGATCGTTTACTTTGGTTATGACATGGATAATCCCCGAGGGATCGGTCGGAAACGTCTTATTCAGAGGGCAGAAAGTGCGGAGAGTCTTGAGGACATATGGGGTGTAACCGAGTTGGAACTCGATGAGATCACGGGTTCACATTGCCATTAGGATAAATTTTTCCTTTTGTGCGCAATTACCTCTTTTCAGGAATTGCTTCCTGTGTATTGCTCAGTCATGAGCCACCTTTTTTCAATCAATAAAATACCTATTCAGTCAAATAATTTTGTTTTTGTTTTCATTACCGCTTTGATTGCAAAAACATCCGTTTATTTTGATAAAGAATATTTGCATTTTGAGACATACAGGTCCCTTCCGATGCATGTTGATAAGATTGAAAACTTGAAATCTTATTCGGAAGTTTGAGTGACCCAGGTGTTGAAATCTTGGTACGCCTGGGGCACGTTTTTATCTAATGATCTCTTTTGCAGGTGTTGTTGGTTTATTTTCACCCACTTGCAGGTTGTGATATGAAACTTTTGACAAAAGATCCCCGCGGAGTCCAATCAGGGACAAGGGATAGAAGAATGGTGAAAAACAGCGAGAGACGTGCGACGATCCTGGAAGATTAATCAAGAAGACTCTTCAAAGTCTAAGGATTGGAAAGTTTGTACGAGTCCAAGGAGTTCGATCTCCGTAGAGTACGGAGAAGTCGGGAATACAAGGTGATGAATCAGAAAAGTCCGGACGAGTCTGGGAGCTCTCAAAAGTGGAAAGCTGACACTGGATTTGGATGAGGAATACCAGGGTTCGACGAGTCGACGGGTGTTCTGTGCCAGACTTTCCTTGTTTCCCCAAGAAGAGCAGCAGTGTTACTTCCCCAGCAGATTCAAGGTCTGTGTCTTCCCCAGCAGTTTCGAGACGGGTATTTCCTCAGCAGCCAGGCCTGAAGGTTGCTATTTCCCCAGAAGAGGTGTCTGTTGGTAGCTGTTTCCCCTAGCACGGCGGAGCTTATTAGTTTCCCCCAGCAAGTCAAAGATTGTTGTTTTCCCCGCAGAGTGTGTTGGTGGTTTCTTCCCCAACGAGGTCCCCAAACGGATTGGGTTCAGCGGAGGTCATCCCTGGTGAGGGTGGTCCTTTCCCCAGCAGCAGTATTATTCCCCAGCAGGGTGAAGATTGGAGTGTTGTTGAGTTCCTCAGCAGAGTGCCTCGAGCTCCCCAGAAGAGTCCCTTGAGGGGGATACTTTTTTATGCATTCATCATTTAGATAAGCATATCATATTGCATACCTAATGGCGTAGCATTTCCATAATTATGGAGCATTACGCTGAAAAAAGAAATTATGCATCATCCTTGCAAGTATAAGCTAGTCTCAAGCCGTGGTTACCGTTTGAGATTTGGTTTCGCCGGTTGGTGAAGATGCTACTCAAGCCGTGGGTACCGTTTGAGAAAGTGGTTTCGCTAGTTGGAAGATCAACATCAGCATTACGAGCACCAGTTAGTCTCGAGCCGTGGGTACCGCTTGAGAGTTGGTTTCACCGGATGGTGAAGATGTTACTCTGAGGAGCTTAGCATTGTGATTTTGGGTTAATGGTATTACCCAGTAGTGCGATACTGGAGAAGATTTCTGTCGTGCGAGATGGAAGTTGGAAGATGTTACTCGAGCCGTGGTTACTGCTTGAGAGTTGGTCTTGCCGGATGGTGAAGGTGTTACTCTGAGGAGTTTAGCATCATGACGTTGGAGCAACAATATTCCCCAGTAGTGCGATATTGGAGGAAAGTTTTCCGTCGGGCGGAGGTGGAAAAGATCAGAGAACGTTACGCGATCAGCGTGAAAATCGAAGAATGGAGAAAAGGAAGTGTTGCGGCATTTTCTGGAGAATGGGGTTCAAATGGAGATTGGAGTTGAAGATTATATCCGGGATGAGGTCCTCAGGATTGTCTTCTGATCATGTGTCACCTTAGACTTTGGCGAGGCCAACAGAAGTCGTTATGGGTATCTTCTGAGGAAGAGATGCACATGTTACCTTCCTTTTGTGAAGGTGTACCTTCTGATATGTCGCCATCAGAGTGGTGTTTGGTGTTATTTCCGGCGTTGCCAGCGGAATTATCACAAGAAAATGGAGAGCGGGGTTCAAATGGAGAGAAGGAAGTGCTGGACATTTTCTGGAGAGCGGGGTTCAAATGGAGAAAGGGAGACACAGGGTGTTTTCTAGAGAGCGGGGTTCACAACGGCGATCACGAGTTATCGTCAGGCGACTAGGGTTCAACTGGAGATCGGGGTTCATTGTTTGGCAAACAGGAGTGTTATGAAGTGGCCGGGGTTCAAATGCGGTGATCAGGGATCATACGCGCGAAAATAATTGTTCGGGGTCCAAGAAAAAGCAAAAAACATCAATCAAAGAAGTACCTGGGTTAAAGAAAAAAAAATCAAAAAGTTGTGGGGTCCAAGAAAAGAAAAAAAAATATAATAATCCCCAGCGGAGCGCAAATTGTTCGTCTGTTCTTGGTATTCAACCACTCTTCACCATGGTCATCTGAAAGCCGAGGCTGTTCATATCGACAGGTTCACAGTGGATTGAATAGGGGCAGCTGTAACACCTCAAAATTTGCCCTCCTCTTCTTGGGACTAGCTTAGCATATTGCATTTCATTTTGTAGGACATTAGGCATTTGCATATTGCATATCATATGAAAATAAACAAGTCATCCTCCTAAGTCTTTCTCAGAAGATGGAGAGGTTAAGAGATTCAAGCCTGAGGGTCTCATGGATTGATCACCAATCATCTGAGGGTTGCTCTTCAATTAGGGTTTTATTGGTTCCTCAAGGAGGTTGAGCACTATCTTGTTTGCAAGGTTACATCATCATCATCATGGTTATGTCATCCTCCAGGGGTTTATTGTTCATGCTCAGATTCCTTGGGATTAGGGTTTTGACCTCTAGTCAACCCTAATCAGTGTCATCCTACCAGTCAGGGTTTCTCAAGGAGATGGGGTTTATTTGCTTGGATGATGATCATATGATTATTATGTGGAGCTTACAAGAGCTAGGGGTTCATTTTGGAGCCAATTCCTCAAGTGGTTGAGGTTCAAGTTGATCAGAGCATGGTTAGGTCATCTGAGGACCTAGAAAGTCAACAAAAAGTCAACTGAGGGCTATGAGGTGGAGAAATGAGTTTCAACACTTCATTCATGTTAAAAAGAGGCTCATTCATCATGCCAAGTACATATCTTGAAGAATTTGAGGTCAGATCAAAAGTTTCCAAAAATGGAAAGTGACCTATAATTGAAAGTTTCCAAAAATGGAAAGTTTTTGGTTCAAATTCAACTTGATCTTACATCATCAAAAAAGCTTGAAATGAAATTTTGTCCAACATGAAAGTTGAAAATCTCTCTCTCCAATTTTCAAAAAGTCCAAGATCATGAATTTATGATGAATGGTTGAGGAGATATGATCAAATCATTGCCAAGTGTGCTTGGAACTTCAAAAGGGCATAACTTTTGACTCATAACTCCAATTTGAGTGCTCCTTTTTGCCAAATTCTTCTCATGACATGAACTTTCCAAATAATTCATCACATTACATGAAAATTCATCACATAATCATTTGCATATTCATGCTTATTTTGGAGGGAAAATGGCAAATTTAAATTGGTACATCATGGGAACAAATTACCATTGCCAACATGTGCATGAGATCATTTTGAGTGAATTTGGTCCTCCATATAGCACTGTTCACGTGCTCATTCACCATGCATAAGGTGTTTTGCTAATTTTTCCATACACCTTATTTTTGCCTAATCTTAATTAATTCATGGCTAATTGTAATTAGGATGTGATTAGTAGAGCATATATAAACTAAATCCTAACAGAATTTGTGATTATTCATCATTTCTAGATCTAGAAATTTTTCCCTCCAAATTTTTCTCTCAATCATAATTCAAATTTTCTCCACATAACCTTACTATTTTCTTCCATATTCTTGTTCTATGGTGTTGATTTAGTGTAGATCAAGCATTGGATCATCAAATTTGGACTAGAATCGTGATGTGCAAGTTCAAGAACTCAAACATGGAAGTGCAAACCTGAGCTGGATCTGAGCAATTTCAAGCTTCAATTCACACTTCAAGTTTCATAACATCAATATAGGATTGGATTTGCAGCTTGCCAGGCCTTGGATCGTGCGTTTTCAAGAACTGCTCTTCAAGAGGTAGGTTTTTTGAACTTCATAATTATCAAATCCATTGCCATGTTAGTGTAGATCATTGCTTGGTGATTATGCTGGTGAAAATTTCGTGTGAAATAGTGTAGTATTGGCTGAGATATATGTGATTGAATGTTTGAATGCATTGTATGTTTTTGTTCGATTTGCTCTTATCATGATGAATCAATGAGAAATGATGATGGATTTGGAATGTACGTAGTGTCGCATTACGCGAAAAACCGGCGGGAAAACGAAGACAACAGAGCCGCCACCGTGCGTTATTTATCCCAAAAGAGGGAAAGGAAACGCTCAGAGTAAACCTGGAAAGAACATGGTCTCGCGACCAAAGAGAATGGGATCGGGAGTCGGTTATGCGAAGGGAAGGTATTAGCACCCCTACGCATCCGTCGTACTCGACGGGATCCAGGCACAAAAGGAAGGAATATGGTTGCTAAACAAACACTGGCTGAAAGAGACACAAGAAAACAAACAAGACTAACTCGGCAGGATATCGCATCCTGGGCCTACTTAGTCTATCAAGCATAGACATCAGAGTCGAAGTAGTTCGGACTGGGGAAAAACACATGCTCGCTAGGATGTCGCATCCTATGCATACGTATCTTCTTGGACTAAGAAGAATCAGAGCATCTGTAGCTCGGCTCACGCACACAAACAAAACCACACAGGCAAACGTGGAATTCGAATGCCAATCGCTGGACTTACATCAGATTCCGAACCAAAACACACCCACACTGGAAACCAGATGCCACTTGATGGACTTATATCGGACTCCAAGCACACAACAAGAGGATACGGAATGCCAATCGCTGGTCTTACATCCATCTCCTGACACACACAAAGACAAAACAAAAGGGCGCCCGGAGAGATCAGCTCATCTCCTGCCTACGTACCTCATCTGGTATGAGGATCAGGGCGACGTAGTTCCCCTACGCAGGGATAAAGGACTAGCCTAACCAGATAACAGAGGGAGACACAACTAGGGAGACTACGACTCGAGCCTAGATGTTATCATGCAAAATCATCCCTAAGTCAAGGTTGCTATCTAACTTGCACAGAGAGCAAGCTATCCTAAAGCACAGGCAACAGCAAAGCAAACAATCACAGATAGCACACACTATATACACATAAGTGGGGCTCAAACAAGGGTTAGGCTGCAAGAGCAAGCCAACTGTATTGGGGTGATGTTAGCTCTTAACCCTAACATTGAGAGTTAGGGTGAAGCAGATGAAAGGTGAGTGAAGATGAGACTTCACAGCTCTTATCCCTGGCCTGGGAGAGCTTCAGAGAAAGATGTGTGGGTTCAGAAAGTGGGAACCCTTCTACACTTATGACACTGACTCAATTGTACAACTGTACAAGGATCTTGGGTTAATGTCCACAATGCATCAACACTAGTTGTGTGAGCAAAGGGACGACTCAACAGAATAGCAGGAGATGGATTGCATATCTCTTGTGTCTGCCAATTGCCTTAACAAAGGTCTTTTCCTGCTTGGGGACAAAAATAAACAAGCACAAACATTGCCTCTTAAGGAGGACTTCAGACAGGTGCCTGGCCAAGTAACAGGCCAGGTCTTCCAGACTACATGGAGAAGAGATCATTATACCTCAGTGCTCAAGCTAGCAAGCAAAGCAAACACAAGTTCACAACGGAACTATAGCAACTAAGGTACCTGAAATCAATCCAATATAATTAGTATACCAGACAAACAAAAAGCAAACAGACAATTACAAGTCCACAGCATAAATAGATAACAAGCATCGATGCACAAAGGTGCAAGCCATAAGACACAAGTTCAAGTCTCAATGCCTACAAAACAAACTCAAGTTAGTCATAAGCAAGCTATAAACCAACTCCAATTGAGTGCACATCATCAAGCATAAGCAATTGTGCTCTTAACCTGAAACAAAGCTCAAATGTGAGAACACAAACCACTAGTACAAGACTAGGGTCAAAATGAGAACAAAAAGTCAAAACAGAACATGAAACTTATCAAAAATCAAGATCAATCAAATAAGAAACAAATCCAAGTGGTTTCACATTCATATCGTTCACTAAGATCATTTCATAAGGCAAAGAGTGCAAAACATGCAATTTAGAACCTCAAAGAACCAAACAGAAGGATTCAACTCAAATCAACTCACAAACATTTCAATAAATCCCCAAAAAATTCATGGTCAAACAACATTCATAACATGACAATCATACAAAATTTCGAGTTATTTGGACCAAGGGAAGCAATTCAATTAAATTCATGAAGTCAAGCCAAGTTCAAACAAGCTCGTACAAGGCATCAAAACATGAATCCACTTCAAGCTATCATAAAACAGAGACCAAGCATGATAAATGAATGAAATTAAAGCCATGGCAAACTTCAAGATGTCTATAATACACATGCCAAATTTCAAGTCCATCCAATAAACCACCAGAATTTCACAAATCAAATAAAATCATGTCTCACAAGAAGTCCACATTTGGTCAAACAGGGGAGAAATTATCAAACAAATAGGAAATGCATTCAAAAATTCCAGGAAAATTCATAAGCATTCTCAACATTCATAAGTATCCTCATACAGAAATCCAGATCAATTCAAGTTCAATAAACATGGCAAATAAAATCAAGAAGTTGGACATGAAATGGTGTGACACAAATTGTCACACCTCTAAAGATCATAGCATATCTCACAATCCAGGAACTCAAAAATCACAAACCACATACCAAAATGACCAGGAATGAGTCTAGAACACAGATGTGAAGTTTCAAGAATTTCCAATTAAGCATCATCATTTCATGATCAAAATGGTAAGCATGGTGCAAGGAATGACATATGATAACAAACCCTAGGCAAATATTTTTTCCAACCGTGCACAAATTTATTAAAAATCATCAAAAAATCAAGGACATCATAAGGATCATGGCATAAAAAACCTCATATGATTTGGATTATTTTTGAGTGAGTTATGATTTTTTGATTGTGGAAAGAAAATAAAAAAAAATGAATAGCAAGGAATGTGAACATGATGGACATAAGTGAAATAAATGCCAAGCCAAAGGTGAAAAGTTCATGAGCGGGGAATCGATCCCCTGAACCATTCAAATGATGGCGCGCTCTGCTTGAAACGCAGAGTTTCATTTAATGACGTGGCGCATTGGTATTGGTTTCATGGCTCACTAACAGCGAAAACATGCAAAGGCGCGGCAAGATGGATCAAACACGAGCTGGAAAAGAAATTCAAACATTGTTCATCGTGTTCTTCAGCAATTTCCAGGTGATGAACTTTTTGTTACCAAAATCAACAAATGATATACCGTTGTGTTCGTCTCATCATGTACATCAACATTACAACAAGGATTTGACCTAATTCTCACTATTAAACACAAATCGATCAAGAGAAGATTTGAATACCAAACTTAAAATCATGATAACTCATTCAATTCTCAATGAAAATGCACGATTCAACTTGCAGCATGCTCTATGTACTAAGATCTATCAAAGCCATATGATAATTTCAAGAATTAGCTCGATTGATTTTTACCTTAATGATGATGCAGCAATTGAATCCGCGCGAATTTGGCTTGGAGAGGTTGAAACAGATGATCAATGATGATGAGGAAGATGTATGGAAGATATACTTTAGCTCAAAACAACTCGAATCCAAAGAAATTCTCAAATGCCATGGAAGGGGCAAGGTTCCAACAGCCACGATTCTCCAAGATCCTCCACAATTCTTCTTCAACAGATGCTCAATTATACCTACAGATGAAGATTCAAGCAAGAACAAAGCAAAGGCAATGGTGAAATTTGATGAACAAAGTGCAAAAAGTTTGGAAGAATTTGAGAGAATTTGGAGATTTTCTGTTTTGGATCTGAGATTGTGAATGTTAATGTGATTTTCTGTTATGATTAAGAATATATATGAGCTGCTTAATCACTTCCTTAATCAAGCTTAGCCAAAATCAAAAGGATTAGTGAAAATGCATTTTGATGTTAAATGGCCAAAGTAACCTTCATGTTCATGTATGATTGCTACAGTGCACGAAATTCAGCTCAAGCATATCCCAAATGTTGATTTAAGACCAAATGTGAAGCTTAAAAGTGTGGCAAATGCATATTTTGAAAGTCACTTTTTTAACTCTCCCTTTTTAAATTCAAGTCACTTAAAAAATCCCATTTTTATGTGATGACTTTTGATGAAATGTGATGAGGGATTTGGATAGAACATATAAAATGTGACTTGTAGCAAAAAACCTCACTCAATTTGGCCAAATGGTTCAAGAGTTATGCCTCCTTGAAGTTCAACTTTTCTTGATAATGATTTGATCACAACTTGCCAACCACACATGAGAAATGAGTGTTCTTGGACTTTTTGGAAAGGTAAGAGCAAGATCTTAAACTTTCATGTTGGACAAAATTCCATTTGAAGCTTGTATGATGATGTAAATTTGAGGAGAATACCTTTCCATTTTTGGCAGTTTGAAATTACAGGTCACTTACTATTTTTGGAAACTTTTCCTCTGACCTTAAATTCTTCAATCTTGATCTTTGAAATGTCAAATGAGACTTGTATGGACATGAATGAAACCTTTCAAACCAACTCCCACCTTCAAATCCATGAATTCAGGCACAGTTGACCACAGTTGACTTTCTAGGGTTTCAGATGAAATTCAGCTTGACTGTTGAGCTTTGATCATCCAATCCTTGGTCAAACCACTTCAAAATGGTCCCTAGGTCATGTGAACTTGTTGAACCAACCATAGGGCTTTGCTTCAATAGGAATTGCACTTGCTTGCTTGATTGACTGATCCTCCTAACCAGTTGACCTAATCTTGTCTGATGACTTGCACTTGGGCAAAGGACAATGCAATGCTATGCAGTGGACTATGTTATGTTAATGACCTAATATGAAAATGTATGTACAAAATGGGAGGTGCAAATTTGAGGTGTTACAGCTGCCCCTATTCAATCAACTGGGAACCCAAATGGATGAGAGCAACGGCTGTCAGACTTTCAGGGTAAACAGGGATTGAATACCAAGAACCGTAGAAATTTGCACAATGCGGGGATCCACCAATGGAAACATCCACTGGGATCTGATATTTATTACTGAGAATTTTGATTTTTCTGATTCTTTTTCTTCAAAGGTACTGCCACATCCAGACATCACAAGACGATGAATGGGAACAGAAATCACAACTAGACGTCAACGGACGACTAGGAAACACTCAACGTTTACCGAGACCAACGGAGAGGTAACCAGACATTAATGAATGACTGGAAGAAATACAACCACATGTCAGCGGACATAGTGGGAAAAACTCATCGTTTACCAAAACCAACGGAGAGGTAACTCTACTGGGGACGACCAGGAAAAACTCGACGTTTACCAAGACCAACGGAGAGGTAGCCAGACATCAACGGACGACGGATGAACTGGGAAGACTCGACCAGACGTCAACGGACGAACGGGAGAAGCTCGACGTTTATCGACACCAACGGAGAAGGAGAATTACTCGACCAGACGTCAACGGACGAACGGGAGAAGCTCGACGTTTATCGACACCAACGGAGAAGGAGAAATATTGGGGTAAATACAACTAGATATCAACGGATAACTAGGAAAAACTCGACGTTTATCGACACCAACAGAGAGGAGAAAACTCGACCAGACGTCAACGGACGAACGGGAGAAGCTCGACGTTTATCGACACCAACGGAGAAGGAGAATCTGAGGTGAAAGGGATACAACTAGTTATCAACGGATAACTAGGAAAAACTCGACGTTTATCGACACCAACGGAGAGGAGAAGCCACTTCACTAAGGAAGGGGTGTAACAACCGGAAACTGAATAGAACGCCCACCGACGACTCTACTAGGGATTCTGGCTGGGAAGCAACCAGACATTAACGAATGACTGGGAATAGGATACGCAATCAGACGTCAACAGACGAACGAGAAAAACTCAACATTTATCGAAACCAACGGAGAGGTAACTCACTAGGGATCAAAGTCACAACAGAGAGCAGATAGGAAGGAACACCAAGAATACCGGGTGGTAGGTATGAAAACAGGTGACCGACCAAAGTGTGAATCGGTTTGTGTTTCAAAACACTCATCATCTTGAAGAGGGCTAGAAAAGCGATCTTGTTAAAGGATGGACATCCGATTCCACAAGGAATACGAATCTTACTCAGTTGGGGAAAACAATCAAAAGATTGACTAAAGAGTGCATGAGATATATCATCTATAGCCGTCAAAACGTAGACAATACACTCGCATGGAAGATTATCCATAACCGGGTTGGAGGTTGTTAGATGGATAGATCGACCGACATCATCCTGAAGAGAGCAAAGGCAAACTTGTTAAAGGATGGACATTCGATTCCACAAGGAATATGAATCTTACTCGACTGGGGAGGACAAAACTTCGACCAACGAGCGCATGAGATATATTATCTATAGCCGTCAAAACGTAGATAATACACTCGCAAGGAAGATTATCCATAACCGGGTTGTAGGTTGTTAAATGGATAAATCGACCGACATCAAAGGCATCGGGATACCAGGACTAGGTATGCAAAGATGACCAATCAAAAGGGGAAACCACAAACATTACCAGCGAACGGAGAATGAAAGAGGACCCGCTGGGGATAAAGTTGCTTACTCGGAGCAAGTATCCGAAAGGAAAGGAATATCAATACCGAAACTGGATAATGATAACTACAAAGAGGGGATTACATCTACCGGTTAGTAGGCAGAAAACCACGGAAAAGTAACCGGTCATCGATAGGATGAGCACAAAGGGTTAACTCTACAACGGGGAGAAAAGAGGATTCACATCTACCGGTTAGTAGGTAGAAGACCACAAAGATAGGACTTACAGCTACCAGTTCGTAGGTAGAAGCCACCAAAATCCGCTGAGGATAAGATGAATGAGTGCCGGTTAGTGAGCAACTACTCATTAATACCACAGGGAAGCACAAGAGACAATCAATAGGAAGCCAATTTAGGATCGATCCAAAAAGGCATACTGAATCAAGACTCATCCTAATGAGGAAAGAACTCAATAGGGAAACCCATCCTGTTATGTGTGGGGAGGGAACGGAAACAACCGTCATCCACGAGGATATAACTCAGTGGGGATCGCAGAAGGAAATGACAGACACTTTTTGCTTAAGGGGTCGACTCTATATGGAGAGATCAGACACACCCACATCTGCTAGGGGAGGATCTACTGGGGAGATCTGGTTTTCCTTTCACCAACGGATGAGGAAATAAACCTCTCTGGGGGGTATCAATCCTGAATGCTGTCAGGAGCAACTGTAGCAAATGTGTCGTACAGATGTTGAACGAGAATCCGCCTCTGCCGAGGATACGGTCTGGTGGGTAACACATGAATGCATATGTTTGAATATTTCTATGGCGTAATGCTCCATATTGAATGGAAATGCTACGCAATTTGAGGATGCAATGATTACTATATGCCAAATGCAAATGGTGGAAACTCCGCTGGGGAGCCCAAAGATCAGATACTCCAACTCTGTGGGGAGACTCCGCTTGAAGAAATCTGCTTGAGGACAACTCTGCAGGGAGAGCAACGACTTCTCACTCATGCTGGAGAAAGTGATATTGTTGTTGGGGAAAGGATAGACTCCGTTGGGGACATCCTTCATAGGGCCCAATCCACTCGGGGGACTCCACTTGGGGAAGCAAATAATATAACTCCATTGGGGAATTTATCCGAAGGAATACCGGATTACCGTGCTCTGCTGGAGAGACGAAAGTTGAAGTCTTCAGTTAAACACTCTGCTTGGGGAACTGCCCCACAACAGTATTTCAACAACAACCTTGTTGGGGATGCCCCACAATAGGGCTCAAACAGCACTCTACTGGGGATGCCCCACCATAGGTGTTAACAGAGACTTGGAGGAAGAATGCTGCACTGCCGGGGACATGAAGATGAACAACTTCAACCAACACTGCACTGAGCAACCTCGCTGAGGAAAAACCATAAGAGGTTCTACAGGAAAAAGATACAGTTATGCTCGAGATACGAACAAATGTCTTACTCGTTGGTAATCATACCACCCTTGGAAGAGCACTGCGGATCTCCTAAGTATCCTTCCATCATTGTGAATGTTCACTTTGTTTAAGAACAATTTTGTGAAAGATTTGTTTATTTTGAAAACAATGATACTTTATCAATTAAAAACATGCAAAACATTTGTTGAGTTGAAACAAATAAGAGTGCAAATAATTGGATAAAAGCTCAAATTGATGTGATGGAATGGTAGTCTGCAAAGGGCAGGACTCCATAGATCTGTACAAGTTTGAAATCGGTGATATGTATTGGAGAGGGCTACATTGAACATAATGACATTTCCTCTACCATTCCGAATTTTCGATGTATTCGGAGCTTCAGTCGACGACGAATCGAGAATCCCTGACGGATGACAGATATAGAGCACAGTCTTGTCAAGATGCAGTTACTTGCCAAATCCCTAATTTTTGCCTAGATTGCCCCAGTGTGAGGTGCTCAATCTAGCGGGATGCAAATTTTTTCAATGTCTCTAACTTTTGCCTGGATCGCCCTTTCGGGTTTTCAATCCACCGAGACGCTCCTTTTTGCCTAAGTCGCCCTTTGGGGTGTTCAACTTAGCGAGCTGTTTTGTTTTTTTTTTATTTTAGGCGAAGTATTTCTTGACTTCATCGGAATTCACAGGACGAGTGAACTTCTCCATCCATTGTTGTAAGTGTTAAAGCACCGCCTGAAAAAGGCTCTCTTGACAACATATGGACATTCATAGCTTGGGGTTCACTTGCCCCTGGAATCGAGCACGAAAGACAAGACTTTCTTGAGCACAAGGTCATCTTCTCGGAACACACGAGGCTTGACCTTCTTATCGGATGTTTTGTTCACTCTCTACTGATGTAACTGACCATGACACATGGCAGTTAATCTCTTCTTTTCGATCAGATTCATTTGGTCGTAGCGACTCTGAATCTATTCAGCATCAGTCAACTTGGGACTTTGAGGGTGCTTTTCCTTTTGTTTCTTTCTTTCTTTTTTCTTTCTTTTTATTTGGATTTCTTTTGATTTCTTTTGATTTTGCACCCTCCTCTTTCTCTTTTTTTTTTCTTTTTTTCTTTTTTTGTAATGCCCCAGTTGGCTGTTCTGCTGATTCTCGAGATGCAGCTGAGTGATCTTCTTTTCTTGCTCAAGAAGTCGGGACATCTCATCAGGAATCCTTTCAACATCATCTTCTTTCGCTTCGAATACAGGGAATTCAAAATTGGGAGATGACATCGGATCATTATGTTCAATGGGTTTAAGAATCAACCTGCATAATGATTTTGATATGAAAAGCTTTTTGGAAATCAAACAAGACAATCGTTATGCAGATGAAAAGATTGCTTTTATTCTTGTTTTTAGGGTTTTTTGTGATCACCAATTTCATGTAAAAAGCAAAAAGGGAAAACAAATGGAAAAACAAATGTTTTAACATGCTTTTATTTGAATGAAAATATCATTGCACAAAATGTTGCCAACAATGTCATCACTTCTCCTTTTGGCATGGGAGAAGGGTTTTTAAACAAAGTGATTATTACTCTGACTTATGAACAACTGTAGGAACGCCCACAGTGACCCAATTGTGATAGATCCCACCAGGGATGACAAATGTCAGTATCCTTTGCATCAGCAGCTCCTGCTTTTGAACAACCCTCTTCGTTGAAGACATCAGAAGAAAAGTCGACGCTCGCCCGAGACTTGTTATCTTCAAACTTGATTAGCATGGGGACCTAAGTCCTCAAAGTTCAGAATACCTGACCTCACAAGGTCTTGAACCTTCATCTTCAACTGAAAGCAACTTTCCACATCATGACCAGGAGCACCCGAATGATACACACAATGTTGATCAGGCCTATACCACCACCGAGGGTTGACAGGTATAGCCGGCGGGTCTCTGGGAGTAATCAAATTCCGCTCTATCAAAGAGGGATACAGCTCTGTGTATGACATATGAATCGGGTCAAAGATGATCTTCTTCCTCTCATTACTCGTACTAGCTTGATTACCATTGGGAAGTTGGTAAGCCTGCTGTTCAGAACGAGGTTGTTGATGCTGATATTGCTGAGTTGGCCTTCTCTGCTGTTGTTGAGTTTGAGTTGCTGGAATAGTCACGGCAGCAGCCTGACGATACTGTCCTCTGTTCACATTCCTTCGACGGTGTACAGCATTTGTTTCACTCTCTCCCCTTTTGGGTGCCCCAGAATATGTCTTTTTAGAATTCGAAGAACTTGAAGAGCCAGGATCTTGTATCTTTCCTGCTTTAATGAGACTCTCAGTCCTCTCCCCACAAACAACAACATCAGAAAAGCTACTGAACGGGCAACTCCCCATGCGGTCCATGAACACACCTTGCAAGGTTCCAATGAACATGTCAGTCAGCTCTCTCTCCAGCATAGGAGGTTGCACTCTAGCGGCTAGCTCACGCCACCTTTGGGCGTACTCTTTAAAGCTTTCCCCAGTCTTCTGACACAAGCTCTGCAGTTGGGTTCAGCTCGGCGCCATGTCCATGTTATGCTTGTATTGCCTCAGAAAGGCTTCACCCAGATCTTTCCAGCTTCTGACTGATTCTCTCTTCAGATCCATGTACCAATCCAAAGACGCTCCAGACAAACTGTCTTGGAAAAAGTACATCCACATCTTCTCATCGTCAGTGTATGCAGAGATTTTCCTGAAGTAAGCCTGCACATGGGTGCGAGGACAAGAGGTACCGTTGTACTTTTCGAATGAGGGTGCTTTGAATTTGTATGGGATCCTCAGCCCATCAACCAAACCCATATCGGTTACATCGAACCCCAGAGAGTTCTGGCACTCCATGGCTCGGATTTTCTCAGCAAGGGCATCCACTTTTCTATCCCTCTCTCCAGTTCTCACAACTTCATCATCGTCACTGAGCAGTGTGAACATATCCTCTTGTCTATCAATAATCGGAGCAGGATGACGAACCGGAGCCCGGGTAGCTCTGGCATTGACAGTCTCTGCAGCAAGAGGTTGTCCGTTGATTCTGATTCCTCTGGGTTCATCCCCGACGGCATAGTCGTTAGTGGGAGCAGCAACATTGATATTCTCATGAGCGGGTGCAACAACAGGCGAAGCACGGTTGGACGTCTGAATCACAGTCTCTTGTCTCTGAACCAGGGCCCTAAGCTCCTCCTGACCCTGCGCAACCCCTTGCATCATAGTCATAAACTGGGCCATGTTCACCCTCATCTCAGCCAACTCATTCTGAACCTGATCCATACTTCTTCGTTGATTGAGTCTGGTTGAATACCGGTGCGGTCTCTGATCAGCTATCCTGCCTGACACAGGAACCAGAGTGAGAAGTCGTGCGCAAGAACACCTGTTATGCAAAATGATATGGGTATGATGCTAATTCATATGATGCACATGATATGATCATTTCTCAAGCACTCAAAGAGCCTGATTCATCTTCAAAAGATGGCAACCTGCAGCAAGATCAGCACAGGAAATAAAGAAACCTACAAGAGCAAAAGGGTACAGGATAAAGCCAACAGTCTCATCTATAAATGAGCAACAGGATCATACAACACAGATCCAAATATCCAATAAAGTACAACAAATGAATCCCACCCAACAGGCCTGGGGGTGATTCTCAACATAAACATCAGAAAGTACAAGCTAAGACAAGCGGCTTCCAGGAATGAGCGTCTTCAAGTAGTGACACTGGTCTATCAACAGTTCACACTCTGAACATTCTGGCAAGGGAGTGATCTTCTCCTTCAACTGTCTTCTAAGCTCGACAACTTCTGACCCAAGTCGGTCTTCTGATGCAAGTCTCTGGTCGACTTCCTTCTTCAACTGGATATCTTTGTCTCTGAGTTGCTTCTCCAAGTCTCTGATCTTCTTCAGATAACTGGCCTCAGCTCTCTGCAATCTCAAACACTCTCTGTGCTCTGCATCCAACAAGTTTTCCATCTCGGCATAAGATCTCTTCTTGCTCCTCACTCCAACAACATCTGCACTCCGGATGTCTCTGAGTTGATGAGTCAGGTTCAACTTATCAGCTTTGGCTTGATACAACTCCATCTGGGCATCTTGCTCTTTCTCCTTCAAACGGCGATTCTCCATCAGGGCTTGCTTGTACTGCTCAGCAGGTACACTCTCAACAAGGATCAAGGGCGGTTGTACTTGCAACGG
The DNA here is from genome assembly GCF_024323335.1 of Lathyrus oleraceus. Lineage (NCBI taxonomy): Eukaryota > Viridiplantae > Streptophyta > Magnoliopsida > Fabales > Fabaceae > Lathyrus > Lathyrus oleraceus. The sequence continues at coordinate 426,074,612 of NC_066583.1, forward strand.
ATTCATCCTATCATAGGGCGACAACAAAGTTTCCACTCTCTTAACCCAATCAGTGTAATCAGGCATAGCAATGGCAAACTTTTTCCCTAAGACAACTCCATTCTGGACACCAATAGACCTCCAAGCTCTTCCTATCTGCTCCAATCTAGCAGGGTCGCCTCGCTTCTCAAAATATACACTTTCAGCTACCTCAGCTTCAAGTGGTCTTCCACTCATCACGAACCCCAACTGGCGAAGAGAAAGAACTGGGTTGTAGTTGATGCAATCCTTAGTCCCCACAAGTGGCACGTTCCGAAATTCTTCACAACTCATAATGACATCCCGCACATCCATCCGATATGACTGCCATCTGATATCATATGAAGTAAGAGACATGACCCTCTGAGTCCACCTATAAGTGCTCTGAGCATCCACAAAAGGTCCACTGACTGGCAGGAGAGACATGAACCATCTGAGCAACAGTAGGAAACAACATCTGATAGCCCCACCCTTACCATGCCTACTGTGGATAGCATAGTAAGTGTCAGCTAACAGAGTAGGAATCGGGTTCCCTCCAATGAAGATACAGACTGCAGCATAGTCCACAAAGTTGGGCATACTTGGAAACAAAACAATCCCATAGATCATAACAGCAAGCTGGGCATGAAAAGCTTCTCAATTCCCCTTCTCTGCTTCTCCTCTAGCAATTCTCAGCAGAAACTTCAAAGGCAAACCAACAGCATCCCCACTGGACCTCCACCTATCACTGACTTCCTTGATACCCAAGCGAAGAGCTCTGGAAACAACTCTGAAATCAACTTCCTTAGGCACGTCCAAGAAAGGCACCTGATGCTGGATAGGAACATTCAACAGAATGGAGTACTCCTCGAGAGTAGGCGCCAACTGATAGTCCTGAAAGGTGAAGCAACGAAGCTCTGGGTCGTAGAACTGAAGAAGAGTCTGCAACGGCACTGGGTCGACTACCATCTTCAACAGTGTCAAAATATCCCCATACTGATCCACGAACCCCCTCAGATGATCACTAATCACAAGGTTGCTCAACTCTATCAGCGATGTCAAAGGCTCACGGTGAAAGCTGTAGGAACAAGTCTTCCGCTTCGGCTCTGGGATTGTTGCCATCTCTATCAGTGAACAAACTCTGGAATGTACCTGAGAAATGATATGCATGCAGGGATTAGTTTTTTCTTTTTTTTTCAATTATTTTTTATTGCGTTTCTTTTGAAAATAAACATGCTATGATGCAGATGATGCAGACAAGACTGGCAGGCTGTGCATCTCATAACACAGGATCGAAGCTTCGGCTTGAACTCTGAACCACAATTCATCTGAAACCCAAAGTCAACTGATAAACTGTCATCTGCACCCAAATCTGGGAAAACCGAGTCACCAACAGGACCACAAGTCACCAACTAGTCACCGACAAAGTCACCAACTGTACCTGTAATAATGATCATTCCCTCCCCACTCACGGGTGTCATCTAGGCCAGGGTAAGGTTGAGAGAAACGCAGCATAAATAACCTTTCGCAGAATATCATCATATACACACCCGAAGTATGTAACGATAATATCCCACCAGGGTCTGAACTGCTCGTGATATCAATGTTCCGCTAAGTGGCGCATACCACCCGCTTCCCATGAATCGCTCTATTCCTAGGTTTCCTAGATTTCACTCATAGCCTGGGTATTGGGCCTTCTACCTCGAGTAACTCCCACCCCAAACAGAGAAACACAGCACAGCCAGTAGATGAATATGAATGAATGCAAACATTAATGCAAACATAAATGCAAACAATAAATAAATGAATGCGATAAATAACAGCAAATAGCAACCAAAACCCTAACCTAGAGAGCGCTAGGAGAGACTCGCTTAGGGAAGATGGACCAACAAAAGGTCAACTTCTCTGTATCCCCAGCAGAGTCGCCAGCTGTCGCATTACGCGAAAAACCGGCGGGAAAACGAAGACAACAGAGCCGCCACCGTGCGTTATTTATTCCAAAAGAGGGAAAGGAAACGCTCAGAGTAAACCTGGAAAGAACATGGTCTCGCGACCAAAGAGAATGTGATCGGGAGTCGGTTATGCGAAGGGAAGGTATTAGCACCCCTACGCATCCGTCGTACTCGACGGGATCCACGCACAAAAGGAAGGAATATGGTTGCTAAAACACTGCTCATAAACAAACAAACACTGGCTGAAAGAGACACAAGAAAACAAACAAGACTAACTCGGCAGGATATCGCATCCTGGGCCTACTTAGTCTATCAAGCATAGACATCAGAGTCGAAGTAGTTCGGACTGGGGAAAAACACATGCTCGCTAGGATGTCGCATCCTATGCATACGTATCTTCTTGGACTAAGAAGAATCAGAGCATCCGTAGCTCGGCTCACGCACACAAACAAAACCACATAGGCAAACGTGGAATCCGAATGCCAATCGCTGGACTTACATCAGATTCCGAACCAAAACACACCCACACTGGAAACCAGATGCCACTTGATGGACTTATACCGGACTCCAAGCACACAACAAGAGGATACGGAATGCCAATCGCTGGTCTTACATCCATCTCCTGACACACACAAAGACAAAACAAAAGGGCGCCCGGAGAGATCAGCTCATCTCCTGCCTACGTACCTCATCTGGTATGAGGATCAGGGCGACGTAATTCCCCTACGCAGGGATAAAGGACTAGCCTAACCAGATAACAGAGGGAGACACAACTAGGGAGACTACGACTCGAGCCTAGATGTTATCATGCAAAATCATCCCTAAGTCAAGGTTGCTAGCTAACTTGCACAGGGAGCAAGCTATCCTAAAGCACAGGCAACAACAAAGCAAACAATCACAGATAGCACACACTATATACACACAAGTGGGGCTCAAACAAGGGTTAGGCTGCAAGAGCAAGCCAATTGTATTGGGGTGATGTTAGCTCTTAACCCTAACATTGAGAGTTAGGGTGAAGCAGATGAAAGGTGAGTGAAGATGAGACTTCACAGCTCTTATCCCTGGCCTGGGAGAGCTTCAGACAAAGAAGTGTGGGTTCAGAAAGTGGGAACCCTTCTACACTTATGACACTGACTCAACTGTACAACTGTACAAGGATCTTGGGTTAATGTCCACAATGCATCAACACTAGTTGTATGAGCAAAGGGACGACTCAACAGAATAGCAGGAGATGGATTGCACATCTCTTGTGTCTGCCAATTGCCTTAACAAAGGTATTTTCCTGCTTGGGGACAAAAATAAACAAGCACAAACATTGCCTCTTAAGGAGGACTTCAGACAGGTGCCTGGCCAAGTAACAGGCCAGGTCTTCCAAACTACATGGAGAAGAGATCATTATACCTCAGTGCTCAAGCTAGCAAGCAAAGCAAACACAAGTTCACAACGGAACTATAGCAACTAAGGTACCTGAAATCAATCCAATATAATCAGTATACCAGACAAACAAAAAGCAAACAGACAATTACAAGTCCACAGCATAAACAGATAACAAGCATCGATGCACAAAGGTGCAAGCCATAAGACACAAGTTCAAGTCTCAATGCCTACAAAACAAACTCAAGTTAGTCATAAGCAAGCTATAAACCAACTCCAATTGAGTGCACATCATCAAGCATAAGCAATTGTGCTCTTAACCTGAAACAAAGCTCAAATGTGAGAACACAAACCACTAGTACAAGACTAGGGTCAAAATGAGAACAAAAAGTCAAAACAGAACATGAAACTTATCAAAAATCAAGATCAATCAAATAAGAAACAAATCCAAGTGGTTTCACATTCATATCATTCACTAAGATCATTTCATAAGGCAAAGAGTGCAAAACATGCAATTTAGAACCTCAAAGAACCAAACAGAAGGATTCAACTCAAATCAACTCACAAACATTTCAATAAATCCCCAAAAAATTCATGGTCAAACAACATTCATAACATGACAATCATACCAAATTTCGAGTTATTTGGACCAAGGGAAGCAAGTCAATTAAATTCATGAAGTCAAGCCAAGTTCAAACAAGCTCGTACAAGGCATCAAAACATGCATCCACTTCAAGCAATCATAAAACAGATACCAAGCATGATAAATGAAGGAAATTAAAGCCATGTCAAACTTCAAGATGTCTATAATACACATGCCAAATTTCAAGTCCATCCAATAAACCACCAGAATTTCACAAATCAAATAAAATCATGTCTCACAAGAAGTCCACATTTGGTCAAACAGGGGAGAAATTATCAAACAAATAGGAAATGCATTCAAAAATTCCAGGAAAATTCATAAGCATTTTCAACATTCATAAGTATCCTCATACAGAAATCCAGATCAATTCAAGTTCAATAAACATGGCAAATAAAATCAAGAAGTTGGACATGAAATGGTGTGACACAAATTGTCACACCTCTAATGATCATAGCATATCTCACAATCCAGGAACTCAAAAATCACAAACCACATACCAAAATGACCAGGAATGAGTCTAGAACACACATGTAAAGTTTCAAGAATTTCCAATTAAGCATCATCATTTCATGATCAAAATGGTAAGCATGGTGCAAGGAATGACATATGATAACAAACCCTAGGCAAATATTTTTTCCAACCGTGCACAAATTTATTAAAAATCATCAAAAAATCAAGGACATCACAAGGATCATGGCATAAAAAACCTCATATGATTTGGATTATTTTTGAGTGAGTTATGATTTTTTGATTGTGGAAAGAAAATAAAAAAAAATGAATAGCAAGGCATGTGAACATGATGGACATAAGTGAAATAAATGCCAAGCCAAAGGAGAAAAGTGCATGAGCGGGGAATCGATCCCCTGAACCATTCAAATGATGGCGCGCTCTGCTTGAAACGCAGAGTTTCATTTAATGACGTGGCGCATTGGTATTGGTTTCATGGCTCACTAACAGCGAAAACATGCAAAGGCGCGGCAAGATGAATCAAACACGAGCTGGAAAAGAAATTCAAACATTCCTCATCGTGTTCTTCAGCAATTTCCAGGTGATGAACTTTTTGTTACCAAAATCAACAAATGATATACCGTTGTGTTCGTCTCATCATGTACATCAACATTACAACAAGGATTTGACCTAATTCTCACTATTAAACACGAATCAATCAAGAGAAGATTTGAATACCAAACTTAAAATCATGATAACTCATTCAATTCTCAATGAAAATGCACGATTCAACTTGCAGCATGCTCTATGTACTAAGATCTATCAAAGCCATATGATAATTTCAAGAATTAGCTCGATTGATTTTTACCTTGATGATGATGCAGCTGTTGAATCCGCGCGAATTTGGCTTGGAGAGGTTGAAACAGATGATCAATGATGATGAGGAAGATGTATGGAAGATATACTTTAGCTCAAAACAACTCGAATCCAAAGAAATTCTCAAATGCCATGGAAGGGGCAAGGTTCCAACAACCACGATTCTCCAAGATCCTCCACAATTCTTCTTCAACAGATGCTCAATTATACCTACAGATGAAGATTCAAGCAAGAACAAAGCAAAGGCAATGGTGAAATTTGATGAACAAAGTGCAAAAAGTTTGGAAGAATTTGAGAGAATTTGGAGATTTTCTGTTTTGGATCTGAGATTGTGAATGTTAATGTGATTTTCTGTTATGATTAAGAATATATATGAGCTGTTTAATCACTTCCTTAATCAAGCTTAGCCAAAATCAAAAGGATTAGTGAAAATGCATTTTGATGTTAAATGGCCAAAGTAACCTTCATGTTCATGTATGATTGCTACAGTGCACGAAATTCAGCTCAAGCATATCCCAAATGTTGATTTAAGACCAAATGTGAAGCTTAAAACTGTGGCAAATGCATATTTTGAAAGTCACTTTTTTAACTCTCCCTTTTTAAATTCAAGTCACTTAAAAAATCCCATTTTTATGTGATGACTTTTGATGAAATGTGATGAGGGATTTGGATAGAACATATCAAATGTGACTTGTAGCAAAAAACCTCACTCAATTTGGCCAAATGGTTCAAGAGTTATGCCTCCTTGAAGTTCAACTTTTCTTGACAATGATTTGATCACAACTTGCCAACCACACATGAGAAATGAGTGTTCTTGGACTTTTTGGAAAGGTAAGAGCAAGATATTCAACTTTCATGTTGTACAAAATTCCATTTGAAGCTTGTATGATGATGTAAATTTGAGGAGAAGACCTTTCCACTTTTGGCAGTTTGAAATTACAGGTCACTTACTATTTTTGGAAACTTTTCCTCTGACCTCAAATTCTTCAATCTTGATCTTTGAAATGTCAAATGAGACTTGTATGGACATGAATGAAACCTTTCAAACCAACTCCCACCTTCAAATCCATGAATTCAGGCACAGTTGACCACAGTTGACTTTCTAGGGTTTCAGATGAAATTCAGCTTGACTGTTGAGCTTTGATCATCCAATCCTTGGTCAAACCACTTCAAAATGGTCCCTAGGTCATGTGAACTTGTTGAACCAACCATAGGGCTTTGCTTCAATAGGAATTGCACTTGCTTGCTTGATTGACTGATCCTCCTAACCAGTTGACCTAATCTTGTCTGATGACTTGCACTTGGGCAAAGGACAATGTAATGCTATGCAGTGGACTATGTTATGTTAATGACCTAATATGAAAATGTATGTACAAAATGGGAGGTGCAAATTTGAGGTGTTACACGTAGCATAAGGATTCGAATGATGTGTTCATTTTAAAATTCTGCAAATTTTTTGATGCGTGTGTACTGTTCACTCCGCCGTCTTCGCGAGGAAGACGGTTGTTTCCTCCTTGCTCCACCGCCAGCGCTGCCGTCTGGTTCTTGCTGATGTGTCTAGGGTTTTGTCCTCTTGTGTATGCCACATGCGCGCTTACATAGCAAAACGTTTGGTCCAAATTTGTTTGACTGCATCCACATAAGCTTTGACCGCCACATGTAGTGCCAACGCATTAATGGAACTATGCGTTTTGGTCCTCCCTCAATTCGATTCCTGCTGCATGCGTTTTGCCATTTTATTTCAATTCAGCGCCTGATTTAAAATGTTACAGGCTTCGATTCCTAGCGCCACCACTATTTCAAATTGATTAATCATTTTGCTTTTCCCTCCATGATTCCATATGCCATGTTCATTTTCATTCAAAAAAATTTTTTTGCCAACTTTGGAAAATCATATAAAATTGAAAAATGATCCAATTAATTCCTGGTTTTTTTGCTAAATGATTCCTGAAATGTCTAGAATTTTATGGTTTTGATTTTATGATTTTACCATTTCTGGATTTTGAATTGTGGTTGATTGATTGAGCATGTATGCTTTTGTGGCCTTGCTTCATTCTTTCTATCATGAAATGCTCAATAATGCTCCAATTGCCATGAAATTTTGCATGATGATGGATTTGTGTGATTTTATTTGGCATTTTTAGCTATTGTCTTAACTATTTGGGACACATGTACTTTAGGTGTGACAATTTGTGTCATACAATTGGTTGGTTTGCTTATGCATTTTCATTTCCATATCAATTGATCTCTTTTGTTTACAATTTTTGGTATGCTAATTGTGTTTGATGTGTTGAATGCTCATGAAAATTTCCAGAATTGTTTGAGCCATTTCTGATTTAATGTGCATTTTCTCATCTTGTATGTCCAATTGATGATCATGTTGTGTGCATTGCCTTCTCTTGGTTGAATGATGACCTTGCTTGATGATTTTGATTTGGTCCTTTTTAGGACATGTTCATGATTGATTAAATGAGATTTATGTGGAGGTTTAGCTTCTGTTTTGGCTTTTAGCTTCACTTTTGACCCTAGGGGTTTGGACTCACATTTGAGTTGTGTATTTTAGGATCAAGCATCCAATCTCCATGGTTGATGTTGCCTCATCACTTGAGCTCTGATATTTGCTTTGCTTGCTAACATTTGATTGTGTGTAGGTCTTTTGGTGGTGGATTCATTTGAATGAGAGCTCTTATGACTTGTTTGTTGTGTATATTGGAAATCACTATTGTTTGTCTGTTGACTGGTTGTCTGAATACTGTACTGATTGTTTAGTTGTTTACACAGGTACCTAAGTTGCTTTAAGTTCATTTGAACTTTGCTTTGCTTGCGGTGGGCATACCACTTAGGTAACTTCTTTACTCCATGTAGTCTGGAAGACCTGTCATGTTATTTTGGCAGGCACCTGTCTGAAGCCCTCCTTAAGAGGAAATGTTTGTGCTTGTTTATCTTTGTGCCTTGTACATATAAAGATCTCCTAAGTGAAGAGGCATTGGCAGATAGAAGGGATGTGCAGTGCATCCCCTGCTATTCAGTTGTGTCTTTCATCTTACTCACACCATGTGTTGATGCACTTTGAATAAAAACCCAAAATCTTGTTGTGTCGGTCATGTGGAATAGAGTCCCACATTCTGGACTCCCACACATTCTTTGATTCAAGCTCACCCAGGCCCGGGTTAAGAGCTATGAGGCATAACCCTCATCTCCAGTTCATCTGCTCACCCTAACTCTCAATGTTAGAGGTTAAGAGCCTGACCACCCTTTCCAGTTGGCTTGTTTGTCAAGGTCGATATGACCCCTTGACTAAAGCCCAACCTTGCTTGACCCCCCTTGGTTGTGTATAGTGTGTGCTAATTGCTTTTGATGTTTATCTGTTTTGCTTCTCATCTCCTTTCTGTAGGAGTCGTATGATCAACTTTCAAGGAAGTTGAATGTACGTAGAGATAGACTTGAGTTGACTCATTGCCTGTGTGAGTCAAACTCTTGTTAGAAACCTCAACCTAGGACTGTTGTGGATTACATGACAACTATTAGGCTCGAGTCAGTCTCCCTTTTAGTTTGTTATCTACCTAGTCTCTGGTTAGGATAGAAGTTTCTTCCCTGTTAAGGGGAACTACGTCGCCCTGATCCTCTTACCAGATGAGGTACGTAGGCAGGAGATGAGTTGATCTCTCCGGGCGCCCTTTTCTTTTTCGACCCTCTTGTGTGTGTTTGGAGTCTGACGTAAGTCCAGCGATTGGCAGTCGGTTTCCTGTGTGTGTTTGTTTGTTCGGAGTCTGACGTAAGTCCAGCGATTGGCAGTCGGTTTCCCGTGTTGTGTGTGTGCTTGGAGTCTGATGTAAGTCCAGCGATTGGCATTCGGTTTCCCGTTTGATTGTTTTGTGTGGAGTTGGATGTAAGCCCAGCGATTGACATTCTGATTCCTGTTGTGTGTTTGCTTTGACGTCTCAGCGTCTCTGTTGTGTTTTGTTTCGGCGTGCGTTAGCCGAACTACGATAGCTCTGATTCTCATTCCAGATGAGATACGTAGGCATAGGATGCGATATCCTAGCAAGCCCGTTCCCATTTCCCCGAACTACGTTGACTCTGATGTTTATTTCTGACAAACTACGTAGGCCCAGGATGCGACATCCTGCCGAGTCCGCCTCCATCTCGTTCCATCTGTGTTTTATTATTCCAGTGTGTGTGCATTCTTTTTGAGCAGTTATTCAACAACCTTATTCTATCTTTCTGAGCGTGGATCCCGTCGAGTACGACGGACGTGAGGGGTGCTAATACCTTCCCCTTGCGTAACCGACTCCCGATCCTTGTAATCTCCGGTCGTAAGACCATATCCTTTCCAGGTTTACTTCGAGCGTTTCCTTTCCCTCTTTTGGGATAAATAACGCACGGTGGCGACTCTGTTTGTCTGTGTTTTTTCCCGCCGGTTGTTTTTCGCGTTGCGACAGCATCGATATGATCAGACACATTGAACCAACCGTTTTGAATGGGCATCGATTTATCTTGGTAGCCATATACTATTTCACCAAATGGGTGGAAGCTGCATCATATGCTAACGTAACAAAACAGGTGGTTGCACGCTTTTTGAAAAGAGAGATCATCTGCCGTTATAGGATTCCTAACAAAATCATTAATGACAATGGTTCGAATCTCAATAACAAAATGATGAAAGAACTATGCAAAAAATTCAAATTTGAACATCATAACTCATCTTCCTACCGTACGAAGATGAATGGCGTTGTTGAGGTTGCAAACAAGAATATAAAGAAGATTGTTTAGAAAATGGAGTCGCCATCTATCGTACCTCGAAAAATAAGAACGGCCTCGCGAAGCGCAATCGCATGCTTGTGCGATGGAATTAACGAAGTCGCCATCAATATTCATTTATTCCCATAGAGGTAAGGGGAAAATTTAGAATAAAACCCCTAAAGAAGGACAAGGATATGGTCATCGTAACCAATATTAGGGTTCGGAAGTCGGTTACGCAAGGGGAAGGTATTAGAACCCCTCACGTTTGTTGTACTCAACGGGAAATGTTTGGTTAGTTGTGCGTGTTAGTGATTATTTATAATTTAGGCTTCTCAAGTTATTAAGAGGGGAAAGAAGATGACAAAAGGTTTATCTTTTATTAGTGGGCCTGACAAGATTTTGCAATCCCGCTCCTACGTATCTCAAAAGAGAAGTCAAGGCATACATAGTTCTGGGTATAAAAAGTTTGTTTGTTGGTCAATTTTAGCGAAAGCTATCTTGTATTAATCGATGGAAAACGTTGTTTTACCCAAACCAGGTGAGGAACAAACGTTTGTACCACATTGAATGGATTTACAAATCACATTCACGCCACATATCTCAACTCAACAATTATGGATGAAACATTGTTTTTCACATGCTTAAGAAAAAATGTCTTTCGTTTTTTAAAATGTTTTTTAGGTTGAGCCAAAAGGCAAAAAAGGTTTGAATGAGTTTGATGTATTTTGGGCGATGGAGAGAGCTTGGATTAGCGAGATATCCATCTCGAATCCCAGTCTCAAGAGCTCGTGGTATTCACCCCGTTCCGTTTCCATCTTTATTAATAAAAGTGTTTTGAATATTTTTAAGTATTTTGAAGTTTGATTGGGAAAATGCACTCGATGTTGATCGAGGTTTATTTATGGTTATGAAAAAGGGTTGAAGTGGTTTTAGGGTTTGAAAAATGATTTGAATGTGGATGGTTGATAAATTGAGATAGTGGAAACGGTTTGAAAAGAAAAGTTTCAAATGGGTTAGTTTTGAAATAATTTTGAAAATAGCTTCACGTTGGATCAAGCTTTTGACTTGCCTTGCAGAATAATTTTGAAAATGATTTTGGGTAAGTGATTAGAAATGAATTGAAATCGATGGTTAAATAGGATGAATACAAAATGGTAGTGCGAAGGGTGCAAATTGGACCGCAAAGGGGTGCGAATTCAAATGAAGCGATATGAACTCAAGCAAGCATAAATCAAACACAACTAGATCCGAATATACATACAAGCATTCAACAATGATAAAAATATAAAAAATACGAGAGCATACACAATATTTACATCACACATTCACAAAAAATGAATCGAAAAAAGTAAGGTGAAAATAAAAGTGCACGGTGTAGCGGTAAATTCATGATCATCAAGCTATGGATAAGCAAGACATCAAATAACAAGAGTCGCCACCATGCTTTTATTATTTACAAGGGAAAAGGGAAAAAGTCCAAACAAAACCCAAAAGTAAGAAGTTTTCAAATCAAAACTAATAAAATGTCAGAGATTACAGGTAAGGGGGTTGGTTACAGAAAGGGAAGGTGTTAGCACCCAAAGTGTCCTAGGTACTCCTAAGGAGCCCTTTTTTCTGTGCATATGTGTTTTGTACAAAAATGATGTTTACAAACAAATAGAGTGAGGGGATGAGAAAAGAATTCATTAATTATATTTTTGTGTTTGACAAGACCTCCGGACTTGTGCCTACGTACCAACATAAAAATGAGGGATCAAAACCTCGTAGTTCGTGATACAAATTTCAAAGTGGATGCATTGCTTTTAACAAAATTTAAGTTTGAAATGCACAAAGGCCTAAAAATGGTTTGAATGAGTTAGTTCTTTTTTGGCTTTTTGAAAGTTTAAGTCAAGTATAATTAAGTTCATTTACAAGTTTAATTAAGAAAAGAAGTTTGAAAATGCAATGGCATAAGGCCAAAGTTTCTAGTTTTCAAAGTGGTCAAAATTTAGAAAAATAACAAGTTCAAACAAAGAAGTTTTTAAAAGGAGGGAACGGTTTTGAAATTAAAGAGACGAGGAGGAGATGAAGAGACTAATCCTATGCACAAAATTAAAAGTTAAGAGTTGAAAAGATCTGACCGATGGGTAGCAATCCAATAGACAAGAATGTCAATAGAAACCCCAAATTCCATTGGATATTAGAATCAAGCAACAAACAATGCATATAATATTAACTTGAAGAGAAAGGCATCAAATAAAGATAGCCACATCCAAGATTTAGCCACTCCATGATCTTGTTCAAGATTAGCCCATGTATCAGATGAATTCCACAATGCCATAAGTCACAGGCTCAAAATAACAGTTTCACAATGATCATGTTGCAGATGAACTCAAAGTGATCTTGAATGATGTATCAGATGAAGTTTTCAAATTGCAATCACTTGGTTTCACAAAAGTTGGCATTGGCTAAGCCCTTTAGCATAGGGAGGTTGCCTAAATTCTAAGTCCAATTTGTCTAAGATCAAGTCAACAGTCCACACAAAAGTCTTTTAGGGTTTTTGTTCTTATTATGTACATTAACGGTCAAAGACCACACAAACAAACAAAATATACACAACCAAGATATATCACACAATATGGTCCAAGTGGACAAAGTGAAAATTGCATTAACATAAACAATTAGAATGACATGAATAATGGCAAATGAATAGAACTTAAAAATTGAAGTGCATTAAAAATAAAGGACTTGAAATTAAATGTTAGTTGTTAATGAGTTAGAAGTTAGTATTGTTTTGCTTTTGCTTTTCATTTTAAGTTATTCTTTGGAGAACACTTAACCCACTTATCACAAGCATGGATCCTTGAACCAAGACATCTTCCAAAGGAAGGAAAAAAGGCAAAGTTTCCACATAATACCATGAAAGAGGGGAGACTTACAATCTCACTAACTAGAATGCTATGCCTTTTTGTGTCACAAATTTAGCGCTATGTTAGGCAATCGTAATTGGACTTATGTAGAAGTCACAACTATTTGAGGTCGGGCAATAGAATTTTGGTGTTAATGCATGTTAGAGACATAGTATAATGGACTATGCTCATGAAACATACCACACACAAAAAGAATATGCAAAAGAGGTGGCATAATCTCATCCATACTTATATGTATTTTGCAATCAACTAGCCTTAGGACTTAGAGATATCATAGGCCAAATGAGATGAATGCATAAAGAATGGGAATGAGATGAAGAGGGAGGGGAATGGATCAAAACTCAAATTGGTCAAAGGAGGACTTTTACAAAATTAATATCATCCATTCATTTTGGGAGATGAAATGTACATTCCATCAATCCCCTAAATCCAATGATATTAACTTGACAAAGTTAAATCAACCTTGACCAAGGCCCAACAACAAGAGTCAAACTTACACAAGTCATCCCAATAGGCCAACACAATTAATTGGCATTTATTCAAATTAAAAAATACTAAAATAATATATTTAAATTAAATATGGTTTGTCAAATTCCTAAAACCTCATCAAAACACCAAAGAAATGACCATGAGATTTATCATAGGTCAAACAAGGTCAAAGGACCTTGGAGAAAAAACTTCAGAATTTTTAAAGACTTAAAAGTTTTTTTAAACAATTAAAAACAATCACAAAATCAATTAAATCATGAAAAATATTAATAATGATACAAAAAATAATTTTAATTCAAAATATGAAAGAGGAAATTTTTTGAAATTTTTTGGTGAAACTCTCATATTTTTTGGATCAATATTAAAATTAATATGAATTAATGAAAATAAAAGGAATAAAAGAAAATTCAGAAAATATAAAAAAAAACGTGGACCACTTGATCTCCCTCATTAATTGAGGTGGCAGATCAAGTGGATCAACGCGCGCGTTCCATGGTGCACTGTAGTCAACGCGACATAGGCTTGGTATTTAAGAGCAACGCACAAGATTAAAACATTTCAAACTTATCTAATGGCTCTGAACACTTCCAACTCATCGCCGGAGCCAAAGGCCGGTCATCTTCTCCGATGGCCCTGGCCGGACTGGTTCAGTCATCACCACATCATAAATGACAAAAAAGGACATGATCTGAAAGATAAAATGGTTTAGATCACGAATATCACCTTAATTTTAACTAACTCCACATATATAGAAAGATATGAGGAGTTGAATTTTGAGGTATGTCAACCGAGTTGCTTCGATTTGACCTCTAAGCAACTTAATCTTCTTGCCTACATTGGTAGGACTTCATACAACCAAATATCCAAGAGAATTGATGAGAATTGAGTGAGAATCGAAGAGATGAAGTTTTCTGAAAATTACCTTCAATGTTGTGCAGAACTTGATGTTGCTTGCTTCAAATACGATCTGATCACACTGAAGCTTGCAGGAAGTGATTAGCAAGGGTGCAAGGCTTTGGATCCTGGAGTTTTTGAATCTTCAACAGTTGAGATTCAAAATCAATTTTCAAATTGAAAATTCTTAGGTTTTCCTTTAGAATGAGAGAGTTTGGTGGTGTTCAACTGAACTTGCTTGATTTCAAAAATTAAGAACACAATAATGATGCCTCTATACAGAGGACTTCAGACAACACAAGATAAAGGCAAATGGAGCAAAATATGAGGTGTTTCGAAGCAAAATGCAGTTGAGAAAAACCTTTGGATTATGAAGAATTGAGTCACGATTTTTGATTCCTTTTGCAAACAGAAGCTTCAATGGATCAAGGTGAAGAGGTTTAGGAACTATGGATCTTAAAAATCAATCAATGCAATTGAATTTCAAATCTGAAATTTTTAGAGAAAAATGAGATTTGTTACTTTGGTAGGGGTGTGGATTCAATTCAGCAGAGGTTTAGGCGCCATTAGGTTGAAGAATTGTGAAGCTATGGCATGGTATTTATAGATGGAGATGGCTGAATGCATGAGCTAACTCGTGTGCATGGGAGAAGAGGGCCTCCATGCATGGGCCTGTACAGGTGCATGGAGGGCCCAATTCTGATTAGAATTGATTGTTATACATCACCAAATGAGAAATAGACGTGCAGGTTGAATGTTAATGGTTCATGCAATGTGTTTGAAATGAATTTCCAAAAATGCACCTAATTCTTCATGTCTTTGAAAATGATGCTTCCAAACTCCAAATGCAACCTTATGAGTAATGGTTAGAAAGCTTGTTGCATAAGGAACAAATGCTATGTTGATAAAAACTCCAATTGGGCCTTGGAAATTAATGAAATTTGAGCTTGAAGTGTAGGGTGCAAAACATGCATATGTGAAGCTTCCAAATTTGACAATGTTCAAGCCCCTCTGTCTCAATGATGCAAGCTCCAAATGATAAAATCCTCAACATGAAAGTTGTAGATATTTTCAATAAAATCAATTTGGACTTAAATTTTTCATCATTTGGATTTTTGATGAAGAAGTTATGGACACTTGAAGTTGGACTTTTTCACATTTCAATGCATTTGGTCCAAAGTGACCTATAATGTTTTGCATTATCACATGTATTTATTTTGAGATTTTGCAATTTTTCTCAACATAAAATTTGAAGTAGACACAATAATCTTTCCAATTCATTAAGTCTCATCCCAAAATCATGAAAAATGAATGAGTTATGTTCTTGGGAAGTTGACCCAAAATTTGGGTTTCAGTCAAAATGACCTATAATGTCTTGGAATGGATGACGACCTTCCAAGCTTCAAATTAAATTTTGATGAACATGAAAGTTGTTCATATTGTCCTTAGAAACATGTTTTCTCTTGGGGCCATCTCCATTTGACCAACACATAAAAAGTTAGGTCTCAATGTATTTCAAAATAGTCAGATGAATTGACTGATCAACTTCTCAAGTCCACAACTCATTGTAGCGGTGTATTCGTCACTTTATGATTTATTGACTAAATCAAAAGCAAAGCATACAAAGATAGAGTCACCACCGCACTTTTATTTATCCAAAGGAATGGCTAAAAAGCGAACAAAAGCCTAAGAAGTTTTACACATAGAAAACTAATGAAAGGTCAGAGATTTGGGTAAGGGGGTAATTATGCAAAGGGAAGGTGTTAGGCACCCAATGCATCCTAGGTACTCCTAGGGAACCCTTTTCACAAATTGTTGCAAAAGATAATGTTTATGACAAATATTTATTGTGCAAACATTGATTGGGAGGATGAGAAAAGAATATACAAGTTTTATTATTTTTGTGTTTGGATGGAAAGATCCATTGCCTACGTACCTTTACAGGATCAAAACCTCGTAGTTCGGCTAAAAGATTTCCAAAAATATGAGTGGGTTGATTTTAAACAAAAGCCCTAAGGTCTTTCATTATCCACGGGAGAAAACTCAACCTATACAACCACAAGTCCACCATGTGAGAAAAGCTTCAACTTGCTAGTGAGGGACCATGCCCTATAATAAGCAAGAAAGTCTTACAATTCAATCACTAAGGACAAAAGGTGAGATTTACATCAACCACTAAGATAATTGAGATCTATGGCTAATGTATGAAAACTTATCAAGAATGGACAAAGCCACAAAACAATTGAATGAGTGAAATTAATCAATTAGAGTATTCACAAAAATGAAGTCAAAGTATGATTAGTATTCAATTCAAGAGAAGTATTATGAAAATGAAGTTTGAAAAAATCAAAGGCTTAAGGCCTAGGTTTCTAATTTGAAAACAGATGAAAATGTTTGCACAAATTTTCTGGTTTGAGTTAACATGCAAGTGGAGGTTTAAAGAACAAAAAGGGTGAAGGTTAAGGGATGCAAAACTTCTTAATTGTTCACCTCTTGAGATCATATGTAGATGATCCAAGTGATTCCTTTGGAATAGGCAACAAGCCAAGCAATAAGCAAGTAAAACATGGTGTCAGAGATAACCAAAACAAATGGATACCAGACGCCAATCAATGGACTTACACTAGTCTCCCAAAACAAAGATAGATACCGGATGCCAATCAATGGACTTACACCAATCTCACAAAACAAAGAGAACATGGATACCGGATGCCAATCAATGGACTTACACCAATCTCACAAAACAAAGAGAACATGGATACCGGATGCCAATCAATGGACTTACACCAATCTCACAAAACAAAAAGGATACCAGATGCCAATCAATGGACTTATACTAGTCTCACAAAACAAAGAAAACAAAGAAAACAAATGCAATAAGCAAGAGGAAACAAGTTGCCAATAAATGGTCTTACACTCGACTCCTAGGAAAGGAATGCCAATTAATGGTCTTAGTTCCAACTCCTACCAGATCACAGGAAACAACTGCCAATAAATGGACTTACAATTGACTCCTCAATGGTCAAAGCAAAATGTCACAAGGTATGAATAATGATCATGAAATGATATACAATTAATGCTCAAAGATGAAAGCAATGCACAGAGGCACACACAAACAATCATGCACATATGGGCAAACAAGCAAACAATCATTCAATTAGCACACACTATACACAATCAATGGGCTCAAGCAAGGTTAGGCTTTAGAAACAAGCCAACTGGAATGGGGTGTTTTGAGATCTTAACCCTAACATTAAGAGTTAGGGTGAAGCAGATGAAATGGAGATGAGGGTTATGCCTCATAGCTCTTATCCCTGGCCTGGGAGAGCTTTAAACAATAGAAAGTGTGGGAGTTCAGAATGTAGGAACTCTTCTCCACAAATGCCTGACTCTATGGACATGATTTTTGGGTTTTTTATTCAAAATGCATCAACACATGGTGTGAGCAAAGTGAATGACACAACTGAAGAGCAGGGGATGGATTACACATCCCTTTTATCTGCCAATTGCCTCTTAAGAGGACTTTACCTGCTTGGCACAAAGATAAACAACCAAAAACATGGCCTCTTAAGGAGGGCTTCAGACAGGTGCCTGCCAATAACAGCAGGTCTTCCAGACTACATGAAGATTAGGGATTATACCTAAGTGGTATTCCAACCACAAGCAAAAGCAAAGCAAAGTTCAAATGAACTTAAAGCAACTTAGGTACCTGTGGAAACAACTAAACAAATCAGTACAATATTCAGACCAACAGACAACAGTCAATAACAAACAGACAATCCCAATGTACAAAGTGTAAGCCATAAGGCAAACTCAAGTGCTTGTCATCAACCTACAAAATAGCAAATGTTAGCAATCAAAAGCAAATATCAACATTCAAATGATGAAGCAACATTAGCCATGGAATTTGGATGCTTGAACCTGAAATTCAAAGCTCACATGTAAGTATAAACCACTAGGTCAAAGCCTAGGGTCAAAGGTGAAGAAAAAATTTAAAACAGGAGCTGAAATTCAACACAATGCAACTTCAAACACATATTAACATGTCCTAAAAAGGCTCACAACAAAATCATCAAGCAAAGCCATGTATCAAGCAAGAGAAGCCAAAGACAAATTCAAAGCTCATATATGATCATCATGGAGGAAAATTTCAAATCAAAACAGAAATGATTCAAATAATTCTGGAAAACTTCATGAGCATTCAACACATCCAATCCAATCATCATACAAAAAATCAGAAGCATCAAAGATCAAATGGCATGGAAATTAAATTGCACAAGTTGAACAACCAAAGGTGTGACACAAATTGTCACACCATGCAAACACAAGCATAAAACAGAAATGGTGAATGAGAAAAATACCAAACCAAGCCTAAAACATCCAGCATTGTGTCTAGAATCATCATGTAAAATTTCATGCAATTTGGATTAAAATCAAGCATTTCATGATAGAAAGAGTAAGGCAAGGTCATAAATGCACATGTATTCAATCAACCTAGAGCAAATAAAATTCCAGCCAGGCACAACTTTCCAACTCATCATCATAAAAAACTAGACAAAACAAGGATCATTTTGCAAAAAATTGGAGATGAATTGATGCATTTTTCAATTAGTTATGGATTTTACAAGTTGGCATAAAAAATGAAATTCAAACATGAACAAGGCATGCCAAAGTGGAGGGAAAACAAAAAAGAATGAAGCAATTTGAATATTTGCCTTCGCTGGGAATCGAACTAGGTAGGAATTCAAATGAAATGTGCGCCAGGTGCCAAAACGACACCGTTTTATGATGAACCCTAGCCTGGGCGCAGAACCGTCACTATTATCTAGAAATCGTCTCAATTATCCAGAAACCGACGCTATCCTATGATCTTCATCTTCTTCATGATGAAGATGATGAACATTCATCCTCAAATTTCCAGAAAATCCAGAAATGTCCAGAAATCACAAAAAGTTATATCACTCAAATCCTTATTTCATGTACATCATAGATCAACTAACAATTCATTCTAAAACATCATAACAAGTTCAAATCGAGCATGAACATTTTTGGATGCAAAACTTCAAATGCACATAACTCAGTCAATAATGCTCCATTTCACACGATTTTTGGCTCAGAATTCTCATCAAACAAAGATCTACACGAATATGCTCATGAATTGAAGAATTATGAAGGTCGAAAATCCTACCTCTTGAAGAGCAGATTCTTGTTTTGCACGTTCCAAGGCTTTAAATGATCCAGATCAATTCCAGAATGCTTGTGGAGATGATTGATGAAGTAATTGAAGCTCAAACACGTGTAGATCTAGCTTAATCTTGAATTTCCATCTTCAACTTCATGAGCTTGCTATGCATAATTCTTGCTCGAATTCAACAATTCAACACTTGATCTGCATTCAATTCATACCAGAGAACAAGAATATGACATAAAATTGCAATGTTATGAAGAGAAAATTTGAATTATGAATGGAAGAAAATTTTGGAGGGAGAGAGAATTTGGATCTTGAAATGGTGAATTGTGATTAAACCCCTTCAATTTTGTTATGATTAGAGTATATATATGCTCTACTAATCACCTTGCTAATCCATGTTTAGTTTGGTTAAGTGAAATAAGGTGTTTTACAAAAAATCAAAATTGCATGGTGCATGTACTAATTACCCGTGAACAGTACCACTTCCTTCATCAAAGTCACTTAAAATGATCTTTTAAACACAATGGCAATGGTAGAAAGTCCATACAATGCACCATTTTTGAATTTTGCAATTTCCCTCCAAAAAAGGCATGGATCAACAAGTGATTATGTGATGAGATTTTATGTAATGTGATGCATGATTTGGAAATTAGAGGTCATGAGGAGCAAAATGCAAAAAGAACCACCAATTTTGGAGTTATGGATCAAAAGATATGGCCATTTGAAGTTCCAAGCACACTTGTCAATGATTTGATCATATCTCCTCAACCATTCATCAGATGCTCATGATCTTGGACTTTTTGGAAATGGCAGAGAAAGATATACAACTTTCATGTTCAACAAAATTTCATTTGAATCTTTTTTGATGATGTAAGATTGAGTTGAAGTTGGTCCAAAACCCTTCCATTTTTGGAAATTTCAAATTATGAGTCACTTTCCATTTTGGGAAAAATTTGACTTGACTTCAAATTCTTCAATGTGGGTGTTTGAAATGTCAAATGAGACTTGTTTGAACATGAATGAAGTATTTCTAATCACTTCCCACCTCCAAATCCATAATTGACTTTGCAGTTGACTTTCTAGGTCTTCAGATGACCTGGAAATGTTCTGATGAAATTTAAGCCTCTACCACTTGGGATTTTGCTTCAAAATGACATCATAGCTCATATGAACTCTTGATAATGATCATGGGGTCCAAATCTCAAGAATAACCACCATCTATTGCTCAATGAATGCCTTTCATTGCTTGACCTGCAAATGCTTCAGCTGCAAGTAACAAGGGTTAATGACATATTTTTGTGCATTTTGGTTAGTGATTAAAAGAAAAGCAATGATATACAAATGCAAGCAATGCTTGGTGATCAAGAACCACTCTCAAGAAAGATCCCACCCATAGGGAAGGAAGCAAGGTGTTCAATGATCCTTGAGGCAATGCAGTGAAATGATATGATGCCATGAGGGATCTTAGGGACAAAATTGGGGTCTTACAGATGCCCCTATTTAAGGTCATTCTAGCCGGAGAAGTGAAGGTTAAAATCTTCATCTCGACGCGGTAGAATGGGCTTAAATAACAGTAATGAGACAAATTTTGGTCCCTAAGAGACCTCATGATGCAAATGTATGCATGTAAAACAAACAAACTCTGTGGGGAATATGGGTCCACAAAGAAGAAAAGACGATCCATCGGAGTAATACACTCACCAGGTACAGAGACTCTAACAGGACTCTCACGGGGATAAGAAAAAAGAAAAGAATGCGTGAGCAGGACACGACTCTGAATTAGGGGAAAACTGACACTGCGCGAGCAGGACACGCGACTGGACTGGAGACCTCACTGGGGAGTAAAGGACTCAAACTGGGGAAAAGAGTTCCAAAGAAAGACAAATCCAATGGAAAGACTCAAGCTGACTCAAAGATGCGTGTATTGGGGAAACGCCAACACAGCACGACTATCCACAAAGGATACTTCGGATAAAAATCCGGACTCGGACTGGGGAAAAGATTCACACAGAACCTCCCTGCCTGGGGGAAATTTCATATATTGGGGAAAACGCCAATACAGCAAAAGGGTAAATCACAATAGAAACTCTATTGTGGAAAGTCTAACAAAGAGACTCTCCTGGGGAAAATCTGCATGATGAGGTGTTACCGGTTACTGGGTAACAAGCTCAAAGAGACATGTGATCTAAACACCGGTTACTAGGTGAAAGAACAACACGCTCAGGAAGAATGAATATCTAAGACCGGTATAAGGGTGAGAGATATCAATCAAACAAACAACATCTGAGGAAGACCTGAAAAAGGTACGTCTACTCAGGAAAATCTAACTCCACAGGGGACCAAGGTCATAATAGGGAGCAGAAAGGAAGGAACACCAGGGATACCGGTTACTGGGTATATAATAGGTGACCGACCAAAGCGTGAATTGGTATATGTGCCAAAACACTCATCATCCGAAAGGAGGGCTTGAAAAAGCAAATCGACTTACAGGATGGACATTCGACCCCGCAACGGGAAAACGAATCTTACTCAAATGGGGAAGGACAAAAGGCTTCAACCAAGGAGCGCATGAGATATTATCTATTACCGTCAGAACATGGATAGTATACTCGCATGAGATACATTATCTATTACTGTCAGAACGTAGATAACATACTCGCATGGAAGGGACACCAGGGATACCGGTTACTGGGTATATAATAGGTGACCGACCGAAAAGGAGAAACAATCGTTACCAACAACAACCGGGTAAACGAAAGATAACTCGCTGGGGATAAATTGCAAGCATACGGCAATTATCCAGGAGACATATCACCGGTTACTGGGAGATATGCTCAAAAGAGGGGAAGAAATAATATTCGATTCCGCAAAGGGACAACGAATCTTACTCGACTGGGGAAACACAACAGGCTTCGACTGAAGAGTGCATGAGATATATTATCCATTACCGTCAGAACGTGGATAGTATACTCGCATGGAAGATTATCCACAACCGGTTACTGGGTTAATAAAGGATAAATCATCCGAAAAGAAAGGCATCGGGATACCAAAACTAGGTACATAATGATGACCAATCAAAAGGGAGCAACAATCATTACCAGTCAAAAGGGTAAATGAAAGAGAACTCACCGGGGATGCATTGATAAAAATCAATGATCCGGGGAACAAATCACTGGCATACGGTGAAAGGACCCGCTGAGGATAAAATTGCTAGCATACAGAAATTATCCACAAAAACGCGCTGGGAATACAAGTGCTTACTCAGAGCAATTACCCAGACAAGGGAATATCAACATCGAATACTGGATGAAGATAACCACAAGGAGTAACCATCATCGGTTAGGATGAACAACAAGGTTAACTCTGCAAAGGGGAGAACAAAGGATTTACAACTACCGAATACTGGGTAGAAGACCAAAGATTCTGGCTGAGGAAACAAGAGGTTTACCACTACCGACTACTGGGTAGAAAACCAAAGACTCAGCTGAGGATAAAATTGCTAGCATACGGCAATTATCCACAAGAAAGCACAAGCTCCATTAGGGAGACAACAACAACATAGGATTTACAACTACCGAATACTGGGCAGAAGACCGCAAAAATCCACCATCAACCAGAATGAACCATAAAGGTTACCTCTGCTAGGGGAAAAGAGATAGGACTTACAACTACCGGCTACTAGGTAGAGGGCCAAAACTCAGATGAGGATACAAAAGATAGGGTTTACATCCACCGAATATTGGGTAGAAAACCAAAACCTCTGCGTGGGGAGCGAAAGGATCACAACTCCGCACGGGGAAAACAAAATAGGGTTTATAACTACCAGTTACTGGGTAGAAAACCACAACCTCTGCTGGAGAGCAAGAAAATAGGATTTATAACTACCGAATACTGGGTAGAAAACCAACGACTCTTGCTGAGGAACAAAAAGTTCATAACCACAGATTCCAGAAAAGGGAAAAAAGGTAAACAGGATTTACAACTACCGAATACGGGGTAGAAAACCGCAAAGGATAGGACTTACAACTACCGGTTACTGGGTAGAAGGCCCAAAAGATAGGACTTATAACTACCGGTTACTGGGTAGAGGCCAACGACTCTTGCTGAGGAACAAAAAGTTCACAACCACAGATTCCACAAAAGGGAAAAAAGGTACCCAGGATTTACAACTACCGATTATTGGGTAGAAAACCGCAAAGGATAGGACTTACAACTACCGGTTACTGGGTAGAGGCCAAAAGATTCCGCTGGGGATAAGATGAACTATTGCCGGTTACTGGGCAAATATTCATTTATTCCTCAGGGAAGCACAAGAGACAGTTGAAAAAAAAGGGCTAATTCGGGATCAAACCAAAAAGGCAAACTGAATCAAGACTCGTCCTAATGAGGATATAACTCAATAGGAAAAACCCATCCCAATATATGTGTTGGGAGGAAACGGAAACAACCGTCATCCACGAGGATATATCTCAGTGGGGAACTGCAGAAGAAAAGACAGACACTTTCTGCTTATGGGGCTGACTCTATATTGAGAGATTAAACACCCGACATCTGCTTGGGGAGATCTACTGGAGAGATCTATATCACCAATCAGCAGGAGACAACACATAAAAGATATATGGCAAAAAATGCAACATGAATATCTGAATGTTGAAAGTATGCATGAATATGCGTGATTTATGTTTGATGAATGCTGACAAAACAGACATTTCTAACACAAACAGGTCCAGGAATCAAATGCCCAGTACTACACTTCCAGAGGAAAATCCAAGAAAACCAACTGGAAAGCCAATCTGCCGGAGATCTGAATGCTAAAAAGCAAAGATCTGCTGGGAAAAACCAGAGATATCAAGAAATCACAAAATCTCTGAGTGATGGATCATCAATCAACCCAACTGGGGAACAGAAGTCCACAACAGGCAGAAACTGCCACAAAGACAAATCTGTTGGGGAAGTGGAGAAATCACGAGATTTCTGCATGGGGATCATCAGTCTCAACTGAGAAACGGAGCTCACTGCACAAGCAAGAACTGCTGAAGAGAACAGAACACACAAGTAGAATCTAGCCGCACAAGCAACTCTACTGGGGATACTGTCAACAACTCCATTGGGGATAAGTCCACTAAGGGAGAAAAGATCACACAAGTAGATTCTGCCACAAGCCACTCTACTGGGGATCACAAGCATCGGGAAATCACCAAATCTCTGCAGGGGAGAAAACCATCACAGATACAATCCACCACACCACAAATCTACTGGGGATCTATCTGAGGCAGAGAAGGAGAACTGGGGATCAACCACCAAATACCAACACCTTCCAAAAGGAAACCACAACTGCTGAGGAGGAAAGAATCACTGCTCTGCTGAATGTAGAAGAGGTGAAAACCTCAACAAGCACCCTGATGGGAAGAGATAACACAGATGAAGTACATCATACCGACAACTCCGCTGGCGACTTCACTGAGGAAAAAGACGAAGTACTGGGATATCAACCCACCAACTACCGAATCTTCCAAAAGGAAAGCACCCATGCTGGGGAGAGAATATTGTTGAAGAAGAAAAAATGAAGTCGTCAACAAGCACTCTGCTCTGGGAACACAAAATCTCAACAGAAACTCTGCTTAGGGAGCAAACCCCAACAACGATCTGGAGAAAGAGGATACAACCAATGCCAGAAATATGAACAAATGTCTTACCCTGTTGGAAATCATGCCACCCTTGGGAGAGCACTGAGAAATTCTTAAGTATCCTTTCATCATTGTGAATGTTCACTTTGTTAAAAAAATTTTGAAAAAATTATTTGTTTAAAACAATGACATTTTGTCAATTAAAACATGCAAAACATTTGTTGAAATGAAACAAATAAGATTGCAAATAATTGGATAAAAGCTCAAATTGATTTGATGGAATGGTAGCCCGCAAATGGCAAGACTCCATAGATCTGTACAAATTTGAAATCAGTGATATATATTGGAAGAGGGCTACATTGAACATAATGATCCTTTCTCTACCAATTGAATCCGATGTATTCGAAGCTTCAGTCGACGACGACTGAGCGAGAATCTCTGACGAAAAGACAGTTGTGAAACAGAAAGTCTTGTCAGGATGCAGTTACTTGCCAAATCCCTAATTTTGCCTAGATTGCCCCAGGGTGAGGTACTCAATCTAGCGGGATGCAAACATACTCTTTTTTTACGTCTCTAACTTTTGCCTGGATCGCCCTTTCGGGTTATCCACCGAGACGCTCATTTTTGCCTAAGCCGCCCTTTCGGGTTTTCAACTTAGCGAGCCATCCTGTTTTTCTTTTTAGGCAAAGTATGTTCTTGACTGCATCTGAATTCACAGGACGAGTGAAATCCTCACCATCCATTGTTGGATGAGCATCAAAGCACCGCCTGAAAAGGCTCTCTTGACAACATATGGACCTTCATAGTTTGGAGTCCACTTGCCCCTGGAATCGGGCGCGAAAGACAAGACTTTCTTGAGCACGAGGTCACCTTCTCGGAACACACGAGGCTTGACCTTCTTATCGAATGCTTTCTTCATTCTCTGCTGATATAACTGACCATGGCACATGGCAGTCAATCGCTTCTCTTCAATCAAATTCAGCTGGTCATAACGACTCTGAATCCATTCAGCATCAGTCAACTTGGGGTTTAAGGGTATCATTTTTCTAATTTATTTTATTCTATCGATTTTCCTAGGATTTTGATTTTGATTTGTTGCTGTTATTTTTTTTACCCCCTCCCTTTTTTTTTTACATTTGTAATGCCCCAGTTTGACTGTTTTGCTGATTCTCAGGACGCAGCTGAACGATCTTCTTTTTATGCTCAAAACCTCGTAGTTCGGCTAAAAGATTTCCAAAAATATCAGTGGGTTGATTTTAAACAAAAGCCCAAAGGTCTTTCATTATCCACGGGAGAAAACTCAATCTATACAACCATATGTTCACCATGTGAGAAAAGCTCCAACTTGCTAGTGAGGGACCATGCCCTATAATAAGCAAGAAAGTCTTAGAATTCAATCACTAAGGACAAAAGGTCAGATTTACATCAAATAAAAAGATATTTGTTTTCTATGGCTTTTTTGTGATCACTTATCAAGAATGGACAAAGCCACAAAACAATTGAATGAGTGAAATTAATCAATTAGAGTATTCACAAAAATGAAGTCAAAGTATGTTTAGTATTCAATTGAAGTGAAACATCATTGTATTAAATGTTTGAAAAAATCAAAGGCTTAAGGCCTAGGTTTCTAATTTGAAAACAGATGAAAATGTTTGCACAAATTTTCTGGTTTGAGTTAACATGCAAGTGGAGGTTTAAAGAACAAAAAGGGTGAAGGTCAAGGGATGCAAAACTTCTTAATTGTTCATCTCTTGAGATCATATGTAGATGATCCAAGTGATTCCTTTGGAATAGGCAACAAGCCAAGCAATAAGCAAGTAAAACATGGTGTCAGAGATAACCAAAACAAATGGATACCAGACGCCAATCAATGGACTTACACTAGTCTCCCAAAACAAAGATAGATACCGGATGCCAATCAATGGACTTACACCAATCTCACAAAACAAAGAGAACATGGATACCGGATGCCAATCAATGGACTTACACCAATCTCACAAAACAAAGAGAACATGGATACCGGATGCCAATCAATGGACTTACACCAATCTCACAAAACAAAAAGGATATCAGATGCCAATCAATGGACTTATACTAGTCTCACAAAATAAAGAAAACAAAGAAAACAAATTCAATAAGCAAGAGGAAACAAGTTGCCAATAAATGGTCTTACACTCGACTCCTAGGAAAGGAATGCCAATTAATGGTCTTAGTTTCAACTCCTACCAGATCACAGGAAACAACTGCCAATAAATGGACTTACAATTGACTCCTCAATGGTCAAAGCAAAATGTCACAAGGTATGAATAATGATCATGAAATGATATACAATTAATGCTCAAAGATGAAAGCAATGCACAGAGGCACACACAAACAATCATGCACATATGGGCAAACAAGCAAACAACCATTCAATTAGCACACACTATACACAATCAATGGGCTCAAGCAAGGTTAGGCTTTAGAAACAAGCCAACTGGAATGGGGTGTTTTGAGCTCTTAACCCTAACATTGAGAGTTAGGGTGAAGCAGATGAAATGGAGATGAGGGTTATGCCTCATAGCTCTTATCCCTGGCCTGGGAGAGCTTTAAACAATAGAAAGTGTGGGAGTTCAGAATGTAGGAACTCTTCTCCACAAATGCCTGACTCTATGGACATGATTTTTGGGTTTTTTATTCAAAATGCATCAACACATGGTGTGAGCAAAGTGAATGACACAACTGAAGAGCAAGGGATGGATTACACATCCCTTTTATCTGCCAATTGCCTCTTAAGAGGACTTTACCTGCTTGGCACAAAGATAAACAACCAAAAACATGGCCTCTTAAGGAGGGCTTCAGACAGGTGCCTGCCAATAACAGCAGGTCTTCCAGACTACATGAAGATTAGGGATTATACCTAAGTGGTATTCCAACCACAAGCAAAAGCAAAGCAAAGTTCAAATGAACTTAAAGCAACTTAGGTACCTGTGGAAACAACTAAACAAATCAGTACAATATTCAGACCAACAGACAACAGTCAATAACAAACAGACAATCCCAATGTATAAAGTGTAAGCCATAAGGCAAACTTAAGTGCTTGTCATCAACCTACAAAATAGCAAATGTTAGCAATCAAAAGCAAATATCAACATTCAAATGATGAAGCAACATTAGCCATGGAATTTGGATGCTTGAACCTGAAATTCAAAGCTCACATGTAAGTATAAACCACTAGGTCAAAGCCTAGGGTCAAAGGTGAAGAAAAAATTTAAAACAGGAGCTGAAATTCAACACAATGCAACTTCAAACACATATTAACATGTCCTAAAAAGGCTCACAACAAAATCATCAAGCAAAGCCATGTATCAAGCAAGAGAAGCCAAAGACAAATTCAAAGCTCATATATGATCATCATGGAGGAAAATTTCAAATCAAAACAGAAATGATTCAAATAATTCTGGAAAACTTCATGAGCATTCAACACATCCAATCCAATCATCATACAAAAAATCAGAAGCATCAAAGATCAAATGGCATGGAAATTAAATTGCACAAGTTGAACAACCAAAGGTGTGACACAAATTGTCACACCATGCAAACACGAGCATAAAACAGAAATGGTGAATGAGAAAAATACCAAACCAAGCCTAAAACATCCAGCATTGTGTCTAGAATCATCATGTAAAATTTCATGCAATTTGGATTAAAATCAAGCATTTCATGATAGAAAGAGTGAGGCAAGGTCATAAATGCACATGTATTCAATCAACCTAGAGCAAATAAAATTCCAGCCAGGCACAACTTTCCAACTCATCGTCATAAAAAACTAGACAAAACAAGGATCATTTTGCAAAAAATTGGAGATGAATTGATGCATTTTTCAATTAGTTATGGATTTTACAAGTTGGCATAAAAAATGAAATTCAAACATGAACAAGGCATGCCAAAGTGGAGGGAAAACAAAAAAGAATGAAGCAATTTGAATATTTGCCTTCGCTGGGAATCGAACTAGGTAGGAATTCAAATGAAATGCGCGCCAGGTGCCAAAACGACACCGTTTCATGATGAACCCTAGCCTGGGCGCAGAACCGTCACTATTATCTAGAAATCGTCTCAATTATCCAGAAACCGACGCTATCCTATGATCTTCATCTTCTTCATGATGAAGATGATGAACATTCATCCTCAAATTTCCAGAAAATCCAGAAATGTCCAGAAATCACAAAAAATTATATCACTCAAATCCTTATTTCATGTACATCATAGATCAACTAACAATTCATTCTAAAACATCATAACAAGTTCAAATCGAGCATGAACATTTTTGGATGCAAAACTTCAAATGCACATAACTCAGTCAATAATGCTCCATTTCACACGATTTTTGGCTCAGAATTCTCAGCAAACAAAGATCTACACGAATATGCTCATGAATTGAAGAATTATGAAGGTCGAAAATCCTACCTCTTGAAGAGCAGATTCTTGTTTTGCACGTTCCAAGGCTTCAAATGATCCAGATCAATTCCAGAATGCTTGTGGAGATGATTGATGAAGTAATTGAAGCTCAAACACGTGTAGATCTAGCTTAATCTTGAATTTCCATCTTCAACTTCATGAGCTTGCTATGCATAATTCTTGCTCGAATTCAACAATTCAACACTTGATCTGCATTCAATTCATACCAGAGAACAAGAATATGACATAAAATTGCAATGTTATGAAGAGAAAATTTGAATTATGAATGGAAGAAAATTTTGGAGGGAGAGAGAATTTGGATCTTGAAATGGTGAATTGTGATTAAACCCCTTCAATTTTGTTATGATTAGAGTATATATATGCTCTACTAATCACCTTGCTAATCCATGTTTAGTTTGGTTAAGTGAAATAAGGTGTTTTACAAAATATCAAAATTGCATGGTGCATGTACTAATTACCCGTGAACAGTACCACTTCCTTCATCAAAGTCACTTAAAATGATCTTTTAAACACAATGGCAATGGTAGAAAGTCCATACAATGCACCATTTTTGAATTTTGCAATTTCCCTCCAAAAAAGGCATGGATCAACAAGTGATTATGTGATGAGATTTTATGTAATGTGATGCATGATTTGGAAATTAGAGGTCATGAGGAGCAAAATGCAAAAAGAACCACCAATTTTGGAGTTATGGATCAAAAGATATGGCCATTTGAAGTTCCAAGCACACTTGTCAATGATTTGATCATATCTCCTCAACCATTCATCAGATATTCATGATCTTGGACTTTTTGGAAATGGCAGAGAAAGATATACAACTTTCATGTTCAACAAAATTTCATTTGAATCTTTTTTGATGATGTAAGATTGAGTTGAAGTTGGTCCAAAACCCTTCCATTTTTGGAAATTTCAAATTATGAGTCACTTTCCATTTTGGGAAAAATTTGACTTGACTTCAAATTCTTCAATGTGGGTGTTTGAAATGTCAAATGAGACTTGTTTGAACATGAATGAAGTATTTCTAATCACTTCCCACCTCCAAATCCATAATTGACTTTGCAGTTGACTTTCTAGGTCTTCAGATGACCTGGAAATGTTCTGATGAAATTTAAGCCTCTACCACTTGGGATTTTGCTTCAAAATGACATCATAGCTCATATGAACTCTTGATAATGATCATGGGGTCCAAATCTCAAGAATAACCACCATCTATTGCTCAATGAATGCCTTTCATTGCTTGACCTGCAAATGCTTCAGCTGCAAGTAACAAGGGTTAATGACATATTTTTGTGCATTTTGGTTAGTGATTAAAAGAAAAGCAATGATATACAAATGCAAGCAATGCTTGGTGATCAAGAACCACTCTCAAGAAAGATCCCACCCATAGGAAAGGAAGCAAGGTGTTCAATGATCCTTTAGGCAATGCAGTGAAATGATATGATGCCATGAGGGATCTTAGGGACAAAATTGGGGTCTTACAGATGCCCCTATTTAAGGTCATTCTAGCCGGAGAAGTGAAGGTTAAAATCTTCATCTCGACGCGGTAGAATGGGCTTAAATAACAGTAATGAGACAAATTTTGGTCCCTAAGAGACCTCATGATGCAAATGTATGCATGTAAAACAAACAAACTCTGTGGGGAATATGGGTCCACAAAGAAGAAAAGACGATCCATCGGAGTAATACACTCACCAGGTACAGAGACTCTAACAGGACTCTCACGGGGATAAGAAAAAAGAAAAGAATGCGTGAGCAGGACACGACTCTGAATTAGGGGAAAACTGACACTGCGCGAGCAGGACACGCGACTGGACTGGAGACCTCACTGGGGAGTAAAGGACTCAAACTGGGGAAAAGAGTTCCAAAGAAAGACAAATCCAATGGAAAGACTCAAGCTGACTCAAAGATGCGTGTATTGGGGAAACGCCAACACAGCACGACTATCCACAAAGGATACTTCGGATAAAAATCCGGACTCGGACTGGGGAAAAGATTCACACAGAACCTCCCTGCCTGGGGGAAATTTCATATATTGGGGAAAACGCCAATACAGCAAAAGGGTAAATCACAACAGAAACTCTATTGTGGAAAGTCTAACAAAGAGACTCTCCTGGGGAAAATCTGCACGATGAGGTGTTACCGGTTACTGGGTAACAAGCTCAAAGAGACATGTGATCTAAACACCGGTTACTGGGTGAAAGAACAACACGCTCAGGAAGAATGAATATCTAAGACCGGTATAAGGGTGAGAGATATCAATCAAACAAACAACATCTGAGGAAGACCTGAAAAAGGTACGTCTACTCAGGAAAATCTAACTCCACAGGGGACCAAGGTCATAATAGGGAGCAGAAAGGAAGGAACACCAGGGATACCGGTTACTGGGTATATAATAGGTGACCGACCAAAGCGTGAATTGGTATATGTGCCAAAACACTCATCATCCGAAAGGAGGGCTTGAAAAAGCAAATCGACTTACAGGATGGACATTCGACTCCGCAACGGGAAAACGAATCTTACTCAAATGGGGAAGGACAAAAGGCTTCAACCAAAGAGCGCATGAGATATTATCTATTACCGTCAGAACATGGATAGTATACTCGCATGAGATACATTATCTATTACCGTCAGAACGTAGATAACATACTCGCATGGAAGGGACACCAGGGATACCGGTTACTGGGTATATAATAGGTGACCGACCGAAAAGGAGAAACAATCGTTACCAACAACAACCGGGTAAACGAAAGATAACTCGCTGGGGATAAATTGCAAGCATACGGCAATTATCCAGGAGACATATCACCGGTTACTGGGAGATATGCTCAAAAGAGGGGAAGAAATAATATTCGATTCCGCAAAGGGACAACGAATCTTACTCGACTGGGGAAACACAACAGGCTTCGACTGAAGAGTGCATGAGATATATTATCCATTACCGTCAGAACGTGGATAGTATACTCGCATGGAAGATTATCCACAACCGGTTACTGGGTTAATAAAGGATAAATCATCCGAAAAGAAAGGCATCGGGATACCAAAACTAGGTACATAATGATGACCAATCAAAAGGGAGCAACAATCATTACCAGTCAAAAGGGTAAATGAAAGAGAACTCACCGGGGATGCATTGATAAAAATCAATGATCCGGGGAACAAATCACTGGCATACGGTGAAAGGACCCGCTGAGGATAAAATTGCTAGCATACAGAAATTATCCACAAAAACACGCTGGGAATACAAGTGCTTACTCAGAG
This sequence comes from Lathyrus oleraceus, assembly GCF_024323335.1. Lineage (NCBI taxonomy): Eukaryota > Viridiplantae > Streptophyta > Magnoliopsida > Fabales > Fabaceae > Lathyrus > Lathyrus oleraceus. Next base: position 426,107,470 of record NC_066583.1, read on the forward strand.
CAATTACCCAGACAAGGGAATATCAACATCGAATACTGGATGAAGATAACCACAAGGAGTAACCATCATCGGTTAGGATGAACAACAAGGTTAACTCTGCAAAGGGGAGAACAAAGGATTTACAACTACCGAATACTGGGTAGAAGACCAAAGATTCTGGCTGAGGAAACAAGAGGTTTACCACTACCGACTACTGGGTAGAAAACCAAAGACTCAGCTGAGGATAAAATTGCTAGCATACGGCAATTATCCACCAGAAAGCACAAACTCCATTAGGGAGACAACAACAACATAGGATTTACAACTACCGAATACTGGGCAGAAGACCGCAAAAATCCACCATCAACCAGAATGAACCACAAAGGTTACCTCTGCTAGGGGAAAAGAGATAGGACTTACAACTACCGGCTACTAGGTAGAGGGCCAAAACTCAGATGAGGATACAAAAGATAGGGTTTACATCCACCGAATATTGGGTAGAAAACCAAAACCTCTGCGTGGGGAGCGAAAGGATCACAACTCCGCACGGGGAAAACAAAATAGGGTTTATAACTACCAGTTACTGGGTAGAAAACCACAACCTCTGCTGGAGAGCAAGAAAATAGGATTTATAACTACCGAATACTGGGTAGAAAACCAACGACTCTTGCTGAGGAACAAAAAGTTCATAACCATAGATTCCAGAAAAGGGAAAAAAGGTAAACAGGATTTACAACTACCGAATACGGGGTAGAAAACCGCAAAGGATAGGACTTACAACTACCGGTTACTGGGTAGAAGGCCCAAAAGATAGGACTTATAACTACCGGTTACTGGGTAGAGGCCAACGACTCTTGCTGAGGAACAAAAAGTTCACAACCACAAATTCCACAAAAGGGAAAAAAGGTACCCAGGATTTACAACTACCGATTACTGGGTAGAAAACCGCAAAGGATAGGACTTACAACTACCGGTTACTGGGTAGAGGCCAAAAGATTCTGCTGGGGATAAGATGAACTATTGCCGGTTACTGGGCAAATATTCATTTATTCCTCAGGGAAGCACAAGAGACAGTTGAAAAAAAAGGGCCAATTCGGGATCAAACCAAAAAGGCAAACTGAATCAAGACTCGTCCTAATGAGGATATTACTCAATAGGAAAAACCCATCCCAATATATGTGTTGGGAGGAAACGGAAATAACCGTCATCCACGAGGATATATCTCAGTGGGGAACTGCAGAAGAAAAGACAGACACTTTCTGCTTATGGGGCTGACTCTATATTGAGAGATTAAACACCCGACATCTGCTTGGGGAGATCTACTGGAGAGATCTATATCACCAATCAGCAGGAGACAACACATAAAAGATATATGGCAAAAAATGCAACATGAATATCTGAATGTTGAAAGTATGCATGAATATGCGTGATTTATGTTTGATGAATGCTGACAAAACAGACATTTCTAACACAAACAGGTGCAGGAATCAAACGCCCAGTACTACACTTCCAGAGGAAAATCCAAGAAAACCAACTGGAAAGCCAATCTGCCGGAGATCTGAATGCTAAAAAGCAAAGATCTGCTGGGAAAAACCAGAGATATCAAGAAATCACAAAATCTCTGAGTGATGGATCATCAATCAACCCAACTTGGGAACAGAAGTCCACAACAGGCAGAAACTGCCACAAAGACAAATCAGTTGGGGAAGTGGAGAAATCACGAGATTTCTGCATGGGGATCATCAGTCTCAACTGAGAAACGGAGCTCACTGCACAAGCAAGAACTGCTGAAGAGAACAGAACACACAAGTAGAATCTAGTCGCACAAGCAACTCTACTGGGGATACTGTCAACAACTCCATTGGGGATAAGTCCACTGAGGGAGAAAAGATCACACAAGTAGATTCTGCCACAAGCCACTCTACTGGGGATCACAAGCATCAGGAAATCACCAAATCTCTGCAGGGGAGAAAACCATCACAGATACAATCCACCACACCACAAATCTACTGGGGATCTATCTGAGGCAGAGAAGGAGAACTGGGGATCAACCACCAAATACCAACACCTTCCAAAAGGAAACCACAACTACTGAGGAGGAAAGAATCACTGCTCTGCTGAATGTAGAAGAGGTGAAAACCTCAACAAGCACCCTGATGGGAAGAGATAACACAGATGAAGTACATCATACCGACAACTCCGCTGGCGACTTCACTGAGGAAAAAAACGAAGTACTGGGATATCAACCCACCAACTACCGAATCTTCCAAAAGGAAAGCACCCATGCTGGGGAGAGAATATTGCTGAAGAAGAAAAAATGAAGTCGTCAACAAGCACTCTGCTCTGGGAACACAAAATCTCAACAGAAACTCTGCTTAGGGAGCAAACCCCAACAACGATCTGGAGAAAGAGGATACAACCAATGCCAGAAATATGAACAAATGTCTTACCCTGTTGGAAATCATGCCACCCTTGGGAGAGCACTGAGAAATTCTTAAGTATCCTTTCATCATTGTGAATGTTCACTTTGTTAAAAAACAAATTTTGAAAAAATTATTTGTTTAAAACAATGACATTTTGTCAATTAAAACATGCAAAACATTTGTTGAAATGAAACAAATAAGATTGCAAATAATTGGATAAAAGCTCAAATTGATTTGATGGAATGGTAGCCCGCAAATGGCAAGACTCCATAGATCTGTACAAATTTGAAATCGGTGATATATATTGGAAGAGGGCTACATTGAACATAATGATCCTTTCTCTACCAATTGAATCCGATGTATTCGAAGCTTCAGTCGACGACGACTGAGCGAGAATCTCTGACGAAAAGACAGTTGTGAAACAGAAAGTCTTGTCAGGATGCAGTTACTTGCCAAATCCCTAATTTTTGCCTAGATTGCCCCAGGGTGAGGTACTCAATCTAGCGGGATGCAAACATACTCTTTTTTTACGTCTCTAACTTTTGCCTGGATCGCCCTTTCGGGTTATCCACCGAGACGCTCATTTTCTCCTAAGCCGCCCTTTCGGGTTTTCAACTTAGCGAGCCATCCTGTTTTTCTTTTTAGGCAAAGTATTTCTTGACTGCATCTGAATTCACAGGACGAGTGAAATCCTCCCCATCCATTGTTGTGAGCATCAAAGCACCGCCTGAAAAGGCTCTCTTGACAACATATGGACCTTCATAGTTTGGAGTCCACTTGCCCCTGGAATCGGGCGCGAAAGACAAGACTTTCTTGAGCACGAGGTCACCTTCTCGGAACACACGAGGCTTGACCTTCTTATCGAATGCTTTCTTCATTCTCTGCTGATATAACTGACCATGGCACATGGCAGTCAATCGCTTCTCTTCAATCAAATTCAGCTGGTCATAACGACTCTGAATCCATTCAGCATCAGTCAACTTGGGGTTTAAGGGTATCATTTTTCTTCTATTTTTCTTTCGATTTTTCGATTTTGATTTTGATTTTGATTCTGTTATTTTTTTTACCCCCTCCCTTTTTTTTTATTACATTTGTAATGCCCCAGTTTGACTATTTTTGCTGATTCTCAGGACGCAGCTGAACGATCTTCTTTTTATGCTCAAGAAGGCGGGTAATCTCGTCAGGAATCCCCTTCAACATCATCTTCCTCTGCCTCAAATACAGGGAATTCAAGATTGGGAGATGGCGTTGGATCATTATGTTCAATGGGTTTAGAAATCCCTGCATAATGATTTTGGATAATGAAAAACTTTAGAATTTAAACAAGCAAATCATTATGCAAATAAAAAGATTGCTTTTATTTGTTTTTCAGGGTTTTTTGTGATCACCGATTTCATGCAAAAAGCAAAAAGTGAAAACAATTGGAAAAACAAATGTTTAACATGCATCAATTGAATGAAAACATCATTGTATTAAATGCTTGCCAACAATGTCATCACTTCTCCTTTTGGCATGGGAGAAGGGTTTTCAAACAAAGTGAAGCTTTACTTTGATCAATGAATGATTGTAGGAACATCTACAGCGACCCAATTGTGGCAGATCCCGCCAGGGATGACAAAATTGTCAGTATCCTCTGCATCCTCTTCCAGAATAGCAGCAGCTTCCTCAGCTTGATCGGCGTGGATAAAACCTCCACTCTTGAACAACCCTTTGTTGTTGAAGACCCCAGAAGAATAGCCAATTCCATCCCGGGACTTATTGTCTTCAAGCTCAATCATCTTTCCTAAACCAGCAACTGCACCACATTCAATGGCCAGTTTCGCATCTCGATAGGAAGCAAATGAAGGAGACTTTTTCTCAATTGGCTCAGCAATAGATAAAGCTTGGAAAGGCGTTCCAACTTCATCCTCAGCATCAATATATGAGAAGGAAGACAAGTGGCTAACCAGGAATGAATCCATCAAAAGCACTTAGTCTGGCAAATTCCTTTTTAAGTTCACAGTTCTCTTGCTCTAGATGATCCATCAATCTAGAAGAATTGGCTCTGGTGTAGTATCGGGCGTCAGCGTGTCTTCAAAATAAATGAAGAGCAACTGAGTCAGACCCCAGACAAGAGGTTGAGAATGACACCTGCTTATGCAAATGATGCATGCAATGTTTGTGCATATGATTTGTTTTTATTTCAAAGGAACTCTAGGGTTTTATTTGCAAACTTTGAAATATTAATAATTTTAACTAACTCCACATATATAGAAAGATATGAGGAGTTGAATTTTGAGGTATGTCAACCGAGTTGCTTCGATTTGACCTCTAAGCAACTTAATCTTCTTGCCTACATTGGTAGGACTTCATACAACCAAATATCCAAGAGAATTGATGAGAATTGAGTGAGAATCGAAGAGATGAAGTTTTCTGAAAATTACCTTCAATGTTGTGCAGAACTTGATGTTGCTTGCTTCAAATACGATCTGATCACACTGAAGCTTGCAGGAAGTGATTAGCAAGGGTGCAAGGCTTTGGATCCTGGAGTTTTTGAATCTCCAACAGTTGAGATTCAAAATCAATTTTCAAATTGAAAATTCTTAGGTTTTCCTTTAGAATGAGAGAGTTTGGTGGTGTTCAACTGAACTTGCTTGATTTCAAAAATTAAGAACACAATAATGATGCCTCTATACAGAGGACTTCAGACAACACAAGATCAAGGCAAATGGAGCAAAATATGAGGTGTTTCGAAGCAAAATGCAGTTGAGAAAAACCTTTGGATTATGAAGAATTGAGTCACGATTTTTGATTCCTTTTGCAAACAGAAGCTTCAATGGATCAAGGTGAAGAGGTTTAGGAACTATGGATCTTAAAAATCAATCAATGCAATTGAATTTCAAATCTGAAATTTTTAGAGAAAAATGAGATTTGTTACTTTGGTAGGGGTGTGGATTCAATTCAGCAGAGGTTTAGGCGCCATTAGGTTGAAGAATTGTGAAGCTATGGCATGGTATTTATAGATGGAGATGGCTGAATGCATGAGCTAACTCGTGTGCATGGGAGAAGAGGGCCTCCATGCATGGGCCTGTACAGGTGCATGGAGGCCCCAATTCTGATTAGAATTGATTGCTCTACATCACCAAATGAGAAATAGACGTGCAGGTTGAATGTTAATGGTTCATGCAATGTGTTTGAAATGAATTTCCAAAAATGCACCTAATTCTTCATGTCTTCGAAAATGATGCTTCCAAACTCCAAATGCAACCTTATGAGTAATGGTTAGAAAGCTTGTTGCATAAGGAACAAATGCTATGTTGATAAAAACTCCAATTGGGCCTTGGAAATTAATGAAATTTGAGCTTGAAGTGTAGGGTGCAAAACATGCATATGTGAAGCTTCCAAATTTGACAATGTTCAAGCCCCTCTGTCTCAATGATGCAAGCTCCAAATGATAAAATCCTCAACATGAAAGTTGTAGATATTTTCAATAAAATCAATTTGGACTTAAATTTTTCATCATTTGGATTTTTGATGAAGAAGTTATGGACACTTGAAGTTGGACTTTTTCACATTTCAATGCATTTGGTCCAAAGTGACCTATAATGTTTTGCATTATCACATGTATTTATTTTGAGATTTTGCAATTTTTCTCAACATAAAATTTGAAGTAGACACAATAATCTTTCCAATTCATTAAGTCTCATCCCAAAATCATGAAAAATGAATGAGTTATGTTCTTGGGAAGTTGACCCAAAATTAGGGTTTCAGTCAAAATGACCTATAATGTCTTGGAATGGATGACGACCTTCCAAGCTTCAAATTAAATTTTGATGAACATGAAAGTTGTTCATATTGTCCTTAAGAACATGTTTTCTCTTGGGGCCATCTCCATTTGACCAACACATAAAAAGTTAGGTCTCAATGTATTTCAAAATAGTCAGATGAATTGACTGATCAACTTCTCAAGTCCACAACTCATTGTAGCGGTGTATTCGTCACTTTATGATTTATTGACTAAATCAAAAGCAAAGCATACAAAGATAGAGTCACCACCGCACTTTTATTTATCCAAAGGAATGGCTAAAAAGCGAACAAAAGCCTAAGAAGTTTTACACATAGAAAACTAATGAAAGGTCAGAGATTTGGGTAAGGGGGTAATTATGCAAAGGGAAGGTGTTAGGCACCCAATGCATCCTAGGTACTCCTAGGGAACCCTTTTCACAAATTGTTGCAAAAGATAATGTTTATGACAAATATTTATTGTGCAAACATTGATTGGGAGGATGAGAAAAGAATATACAAGTTTTATTATTTTTGTGTTTGGATGGAAAGATCCATTGCCTACGTACCTTTACAGGATCAAAACCTCGTAGTTCGGCTAAAAGATTTCCAAAAATATGAGTGGGTTGATTTTAAACAAAAGCCCAAAGGTCTTTCATTATCCACGGGAGAAAACTCAACCTATACAACCACAAGTCCACCATGTGAGAAAAGCTTCAACTTGCTAGTGAGGGACCATGCCCTATAATAAGCAAGAAAGTCTTACAATTCAATCACTAAGGACAAAAGGTGAGATTTACATCAACCACTAAGATAATTGAGATCTATGGCTAATGTATGAAAACTTATCAAGAATGGACAAAGCCACAAAACAATTGAATGAGTGAAATTAATCAATTAGAGTATTCACAAAAATGAAGTCAAAGTATGATTAGTATTCAATTCAAGAGAAGTATTATGAAAATGAAGTTTGAAAAAATCAAAGGCTTAAGGCCTAGGTTTCTAATTTGAAAACAGATGAAAATGTTTGCACAAATTTTCTGGTTTGAGTTAACATGCAAGTGGAGGTTTAAAGAACAAAAAGGGTGAAGGTTAAGGGATGCAAAACTTCTTAATTGTTCACCTCTTGAGATCATATGTAGATGATCCAAGTGATTCCTTTGGAATAGGCAACAAGCCAAGCAATAAGCAAGTAAAACATGGTGTCAGAGATAACCAAAACAAATGGATACAAGACGCCAATCAATGGACTTACACTAGTCTCCCAAAACAAAGATAGATACCGGATGCCAATCAATGGACTTACACCAATCTCACAAAACAAAGAGAACATGGATACCGGATGCCAATCAATGGACTTACACCAATCTCACAAAACAAAGAGAACATGGATACCGGATGCCAATCAATGGACTTACACCAATCTCACAAAACAAAAAGGATACCAGATGCCAATCAATGGACTTATACTAGTCTCACAAAACAAAGAAAACAAAGAAAACAAATTCAATAAGCAAGAGGAAACAAGTTGCCAATAAATGGTCTTACACTCGACTCCTAGGAAAGGAATGCCAATTAATGGTCTTAGTTCCAACTCCTACCAGATCACAGGAAACAACTGCCAATAAATGGACTTACAATTGACTCCTCAATGGTCAAAGCAAAATGTCACAAGGTATGAATAATGATCATGAAATGATATACAATTAATGCTCAAAGATGAAAGCAATGCACAGAGGCACACACAAACAATCATGCACATATGGGCAAACAAGCAAACAATCATTCAATTAGCACACACTATACACAATCAATGGGCTCAAGCAAGGTTAGGCTTTAGAAACAAGCCAACTGGAATGGGGTGTTTTGAGCTCTTAACCCTAACATTGAGAGTTAGGGTGAAGCAGATGAAATGGAGATGAGGGTTATGCCTCATAGCTCTTATCCCTGGCCTGGGAGAGCTTTAAACAATAGAAAGTGTGGGAGTTCAGAATGTAGGAACTCTTCTCCACAAATGCCTGACTCTATGGACATGATTTTTGGGTTTTTTATTCAAAATGCATCAACACATGGTGTGAGCAAAGTGAATGACACAACTGAAGAGCAGGGGATGGATTACACATCCCTTTTATCTGCCAATTGCCTCTTAAGAGGACTTTACCTGCTTGGCACAAAGATAAACAACCAAAAACATGGCCTCTTAAGGAGGGCTTCAGACAGGTGCCTGCCAATAACAGCAGGTCTTCCAGACTACATGAAGATTAGGGATTATACCTAAGTGGTATTCCAACCACAAGCAAAAGCAAAGCAAAGTTCAAATGAACTTAAAGCAACTTAGGTACCTGTGGAAACAACTAAACAAATCAGTACAATATTCAGACCAACAGACAACAGTCAATAACAAACAGACAATCCCAATGTACAAAGTGTAAGCCATAAGGCAAACTCAAGTGCTTGTCATCAACCTACAAAATAGCAAATGTTAGCAATCAAAAGCAAATATCAACATTCAAATGATGAAGCAACATTAGCCATGGAATTTGGATGCTTGAACCTGAAATTCAAAGCTCACATGTAAGTATAAACCACTAGGTCAAAGCCTAGGGTCAAAGGTGAAGAAAAAATTTAAAACAGGAGCTGAAATTCAACACAATGCAACTTCAAACACATATTAACATGTCCTAAAAAGGCTCACAACAAAATCATCAAGCAAAGCCATGTATCAAGCAAGAGAAGCCAAAGACAAATTCAAAGCTCATATATGATCATCATGGAGGAAAATTTCAAATCAAAACAGAAATGATTCAAATAATTCTGGAAAACTTCATGAGCATTCAACACATCCAATCCAATCATCATACAAAAAATCAGAAGCATCAAAGATCAAATGGCATGGAAATTAAATTGCACAAGTTGAACAACCAAAGGTGTGACACAAATTGTCACACCATGCAAACACAAGCATAAAATAGAAATGGTGAATGAGAAAAATACCAAACCAAGCCTAAAACATCCAGCATTGTGTCTAGAATCATCATGTAAAATTTCATGCAATTTGGATTAAAATCAAGCATTTCATGATAGAAAGAGTAAGGCAAGGTCATAAATGCACATGTATTCATCAACCTAGAGCAAATAAAATTCCAGCCAGGCACAACTTTCCAACTCATCATCATAAAAAACTAGACAAAACAAGGATCATTTTGCAAAGAATTGGAGATGAATTGATGCATTTTTCAATTAGTTATGGATTTTACAAGTTGGCATAAAAAATGAAATTCAAACATGAACAAGGCATGCCAAAGTGGAGGGAAAACAAAAAAGAATGAAGCAATTTGAATATTTGCCTTCGCTGGGAATCGAACTAGGTAGGAATTCAAATGAAATGCGCGCCAGGTGCCAAAACGACACCGTTTCATGATGAACCCTAGCCTGGGCGCAGAACCGTCACTATTATCTAGAAATCGTCTCAATTATCCAGAAACCGACGCTATCCTATGATCTTCATCTTCTTCATGATGAAGATGATGAACATTCATCCTCAAATTTCCAGAAAATCCAGAAATGTCCAGAAATCACAAAAAATTATATCACTCAAATCCTTATTTCATGTACATCATAGATCAACTAACAATTCATTCTAAAACATCATAACAAGTTCAAATCGAGCATGAACATTTTTGGATGCAAAACTTCAAATGCACATAACTCAGTCAATAATGCTCCATTTCACACGATTTTTGGCTCAGAATTCTCAGCAAACAAAGATCTACACGAATATGCTCATGAATTGAAGAATTATGAAGGTCGAAAATCCTACCTCTTGAAGAGCAGATTCTTGTTTTGCACGTTCCAAGGCTTCAAATGATCCAGATCAATTCCAGAATGCTTGTGGAGATGATTGATGAAGTAATTGAAGCTCAAACACGTGTAGATCTAGCTTAATCTTGAATTTCCATCTTCAACTTCATGAGCTTGCTATGCATAATTCTTGCTCGAATTCAACAATTCAACACTTGATCTGCATTCAATTCATACCAGAAAACAAGAATATGACATAAAATTGCAATGTTATGAAGAGAAAATTTGAATTATGAATGGAAGAAAATTTTGGAGGGAGAGAGAATTTGGATCTTGAAATGGTGAATTGTTATTAAACCCCTTCAATTTTGTTATGATTAGAGTATATATATGCTCTACTAATCACCTTGCTAATCCATGTTTAGTTTGGTTAAGTGAAATAAGGTGTTTTACAAAAAAATCAAAATTGCATGGTGCATGTACTAATTACCCGTGAACAGTACCACTTCCTTCATCAAAGTCACTTAAAATGATCTTTTAAACACAATGGCAATGGTAGAAAGTCCATACAATGCACCATTTTTGAATTTTGCAATTTCCCTCCAAAAAAGGCATGGATCAACAAGTGATTATGTAATGGGATTTTATGTAATGTGATGCATGATTTGGAAATTAGAGGTCATGAGGAGCAAAATTCAAAAAGAACCACCAATTTTGGAGTTATGGATCAAAAGATATGGCCATTTGAAGTTCCAAGCACACTTGTCAATAATTTGATCATATCTCCTCAACCATTCATCAGATGCTCATGATCTTGGACTTTTTGGAAATGGGAGAGAAAGATATACAACTTTCATGTTCAATAAAATTTCATTTGAATCTTTTTTGATGATGTAAGATTGAGTTGAAGTTGGTCCAAAACCCTTCCATTTTTGGAAATTTCAAATTAAGAGTCACTTTCCATTTTGGGAAAATTTTGACTTGACTTCAAATTCTTCAATGTGGGTGTTTGAAATGTCAAATGAGACTTGTTTGAACATGAATGAAGTATTTCTAATCACTTCCCACCTCCAAATCCATAATTGACTTTGTAGTTCACTTTTTGGGTCTTCAGATGACCTGGAAATGTTCTGATGAAATTTAAGCCTCTACCACTTGGGATTTTGCTTCAAAATGACATCATAGCTCATATGAACTCTTGATAATGATCATGGGGTCCAAATCTCAAGAATAACCACCATCTATTGCTCAATGAATGTCTTTCATTGCTTGACCTGCAAATGCTTCAGCTGCAAGTAACAAGGGTTAATGACATATTTTTGTACATTTTGGTTAGTGATTAAAAGAAAAGCAATGATATACAAATGCAAGCAATGCTTGGTGATCAAGAACCACTCTCAAGAAAGATCCCACCCATAGGGAAGGAAGCAAGGTGTTCAATGATCCTTGAGGCAATGCAGTGAAATGATATAATGCCATGAGGGATCTTAGGGACAAAATTGGGGTCTTACACTCATCTCTTGATGAATTGATGATTGAGGACACTCAAATAGGTTAAAATATGCATGAAATGATGAATTAAAGAACTTACCTTGATTGTATTTGACCATGGGCTGAGGTTGCTTCATGAGCAAGGCACAGTTGATGAACAGATGAATTAGGGTTTCCTTGGGAAACAAGCCTCAAACCCCTTGACTTGCTTTGATCAAAATGATGGATTGAGATACTTGGGAGGCATATTTGATGGATGAGAGCTTTGGGAACCGTTACCAAGCTTACTTTCCTCTTCTCTTGACCATATCTTTGCCCAAAGGATCTCCTAGAAGCTTTGGATCTTGTGACTGCTCAAGCTACAAACAAGGGATGTTAGTGACATATTTTTGTGCTTTTGGTTAGTAAATAAAAATGAGAAAAGCAAGAATATACAAATTCAAGCATGCTTGGTGATCTCAAACCACTCAAAAGAGGTCTCACCCAAAGGGAAGGAGCCAAGATGCTTATGATCCTTGGCGATGCAAATGCCATGTTATGATGCCATTAGGGATCTTAGGGCCAAAATTAGGGTCTTACATATTTCTATAGGCGTCAGGCCTACAGACCTCTCCTCTACATCGATGATGATGGATGCTAGTGGGGTCGGGGGGTGACAATCCTTCTGATTCTTATTTTGAGGGTCTCTCTGGCGGATTTCAAAATACCGTCGAACCTGGGGAAGAAAAAAATTACAGCCTTCTCAGGGAGTCGGACAGCGGCTTCCTGGTGCGCTCGAAATAAATTCCCCGAGGGGAGTCTATCTTTAGGGACTTGGAATAGCCCGGAGGAGAGCCTGCACCTCAACCAGAGGTTACGTAGCCTGGGCAAGTTTCAGAAGGGCCATTGGGGGAAGTATTTGAGAATATCAATACAAGACTTCTCTTTGATGCCTCTAAAAAGAGGGGGTGGCAGCGCAGCCCCCCATAGATGAGATTATAACTTTGATTAACCTCAAAAGTAAGGTTATATCTCGGATGGCCGAGCTGGACACAAACCCTTTCTGGGTTGAAAACCGAACCAGCCTTCTGATCTGGGAGACTCCATTTGAACAAAAAAAAGTGGGAATATCGGCCAGAGACTCACTCTTACAAATCGACTCGCCCAGTTGGATACAGAGGGGACAAAATATCCCTTTTTCCGGGAACTTCGCACATTGCGCGAAGAATATCCACAAAACTGACCCCCAGGTTTCCGAGATGTTTTATTGTCTATCGTTTATTTTCCGAACAAATCTAATGGATCGGGATTGGTATAAGGTCACCTATTGCTACTAAGAACCTAACATAACTTTTCAAAAGAGAGTTTATTTTTCACACAATAGTTTTTCGGTTGGATCGAGGTCCACTTCTGGAACCCTACCCGCATTAGTAGAGGTGCTTATTTACTAAAATACTGAGTTGACCTTATCTTCTGCCACCGAGTCTGTGTTACTAATTCCCCTTCTTGGCTTGATAGTGAAGGTAGTGGTAGTCGAGCATGTCTGTGGCTAGAGGATAAAAGCATCTTTGAAGGAATTCTATTATAATAAGATATTTGCTTATGCTTTCTTAGTTAGAAGAATAAAGTTGGGAGAGAGGAGGCTTACAAGCCTACAGAGTCGGAAGTCGACGATAGAGGTTAATCATTACAAGCACTCTTAAGCGCGGGCAAAAAACAAGCAACAAGATGCTTACTAAAGGTGGGACATAAAGGAATATCCTTTAAGGCATTTCGGGAATCGGTCTGATTCTATCTCTGTTTGTTCCCGGAAGGATCCCAAAGAACCGATCTCTCTTTGAGTTGTTGAATCTCTCTTTGATTTATCAATGTGTGATATTCCTAATCCTCATTACTAATGGAATCAAAATTATCTCTGGATTGATCAGAAGATCCTTTCTATCTACTTCGACTGAGAGATGGCCCCTTTGTGGTCCGGTCGTGAAAGCGAATGTTGAACCCTTGTCGACTTAATAGATCCAGGATGTGCCTTCTACTCCTGGAGACCCTTGATTCTCAACGAGAGGGATCGCACCCCTTTAGCCCTTTCCTAAACTAAAGCTCTTCTCAACTACGAGCCGGAGGGGGGGTACCCAAACAGAGCTCCTCATCGGCACCTTCGAAGAGAAACTCTTCCCGATCTTGATCTTTCTACCGATCTTGATCCTTAAACTTATTCTAACAAAAACCTATCCACCTTCAATAACCCACCTACCACATAAGTACCAGATGGGAGGCAAGCCCCCGCTAAAAGGAGAACACTCCCAATACAAACCAAAGCTGGAGAGGATTAAGTTGAGAATGGATAGAGGAGAATGATTGCAAAACCATTTAATCTTAAGGGCTCTAGAGAGGTCTAAGACCACAATTAGAGGATTGCTAACTCTCGGACATTACAGAGACTTTAAATAGGTCTGAAGCAGGAGTAAAGATTGGCAATGAGGACGAATTAGATAACTGCTCAACAAAGAAGAAAGCAAGACCAAGCCAAACTCTCTGGTAAGTAACCCCACTCTCGGATAAACTGCTTTTCGCCTAAAAGAATACATCGGAGAAGAGCATGTTGATTGAAAGAATCACATGATTAGATTGGAAACCAGAATCAAAGAAATACTACCTCGAACTCCCGCACTAGAAATCTACCGATTCACACTCCAACGTCTATTTCACTCAAAAATCTGTCAATTCATAGCTTCACCAATCGTACGCTTATTGAACTAGACCAATTTTAGCTTAGGCTTTGAACTAGACCGACCCATCCGCCGCTTCTCACTTCCATTCCTCTCCCTTACAATCGCTCACCTTCTTCTTTCTTTGCTTGTAGAGAGGGAAGGTTCTATTTGCTCGGTTGCATGTCATGACTTTATGAGCTTCTTTCCTTATATCCTTTACTTGCCAAGTTGACCCCCTTATATCAGAGCACATACCTGCATGTCTACTATTAGACAGGAGCTCACTTCAATGAAGACTCTTTTCAAAAGAATCGCTTTAACCCTTCGCTGGTCTTACTTGCTTTGAAGAGAACACATATTGTTCGTTAATAGTTCCTTCTCCCCTCGTTTGAATAGGGATTCTGATATGAGAACCTCATTCTTCTCAATAGCCCGCCCATGAAAACCTATTTTGAAGAGAACACATGCTATTCTCACCCTAGACTAGTCATTCAGTCAACTAAATCTTTTCGTTCCATCGATGGGAGCGAAATGCCAGTACAGCGAAACTGACGTTAGACAGGTGTGTGTTTGCCCTCTCTGACTTAAGATAAATGCCCTTCCTTATTTTGCATTGAAAAGAGATGAGATATGTGCTTCAAAGAGAATGGGAATGAGATAGGACAGCGGGATTCTTCTCATCTTGAGTGCTCAAAGGTCTTACTTTTATTCTCTCCCCTAGGAGGATTTAGAGCCCCTTCCCTTACTGAATGAATCCCTCATTGGTTCTCCCTTATCTCCTATCTGCCTTGTATGTCCTTACCTACAATCTATTCCCATCTTCACATGCTTGCTGGATTACAGGTTGGCTTGCTAGCGTCTTGCTATTGGCTTTCTAGCTAATATGGCTTGGAGCTAAGGTGAAATTGTTCAATCTGAACTTATACCTTTAAGACTTGAAGAGAGAAGATACCTTCGCCCACCCACCATGCTACACGAAAGATGAACTTCAATAAGTAGACCTTTTACGCCTTTAGTAGCCCATTTATCTGTTTCAAGGCTTTGGCCCCGGGCCACAAACAAGTAAAATTACTTTATTTCAGCAAGCAATTAGGCCTCCCATAAAGGATAAAGGAAAGGAAATGTACCAGCTGTACGAGATTCGTGAGCACTTTTTCCTAATGAATATGAGTGGGCCTACCTATCTGATGTTGCATGCTCGGATTGTTCCCTCTCTTTCTTCTGATTATGCCAACGCTTCAGAATCATAAAATTCCTTTCTTGATACTAAAGCCTTTCTTTCGTCTGCTTCTGCGGAAAAGAATTGAATTGATCCGTATGTACCAGATCAATATACCGCTACCGTGCTAACGCTAACCCCACTTCCCTGGTTAGCTTGCTTTCGCTAGCTTCTAAGGCTGGCTTTTAATATGTGCTAATCGACCTTCTAATGAATGCATTGAAGAGGAACTAACTGGAAAGCGGGTGGGATATAAAAAGGAGTCTTATCTATACCATATATGACCTATTTCATAGATGATTTTGACCCTTGGGCAACCCCTAAAAATAGGTAGGTTCCTGCTCTATAGCAGCAAGGGTAGGTCTAGGTCCCCTAACATCAAGCAATAGAAAGCCTCCACTTATGAAAGCGCGAAGATCAGATCAATTGAAATCTTAGCTTCACGTGCATGCAGGAAAGTCTCTTAGCTGGTCATAAGGTTTTCGGACCCTTTATAGGTGCCTATCTTATTTAGATGCTTCAGCTTATGCCTTTTCTTCTCTTGCTGCCTATGTCGGCCTCAGATCTAACTAAATGAGCCAATTAATCTAAATCTTAATATGAGCTTTCAATTAAGAGAGAGCCTTCTGGAATAGCAATAGCCTGCACCTCTATAATTGAATTTCCTAAACGAACATTCAATAATAAAGACCGCTCAAAGAACCATTTACTTCGCTTTACCCTTAGTTTTAGCCTTGTGCCCCTTACTGGAACACGAGACCTGGGTCAACAAAAACAAAGAAATCCATCTTCTGCAACCGTCAGCTTCTTATCACCCTGAATTTCCACATCTAATGACCTGTAGCCGATTGCTTACTTTAATCCTCTTTATTAAGATTTCTAATTGAAAGGTAATTAATTTATTCTCTAAATGTAGCATCCCGGCTAAGGGAAGGATGAAATCCTTGCCCTACTTTACCAAAAAAAAGGATTCGCAGTATTCTATAATGAGCATTGTAAGGGTAGAGTAGGATGCTCCAGATCGATCATCAGAATCCCTCCTCTTCATCCCTTGCCTTATCTGCATATACTTGACACTTGTGGCATTTCTTCACAAACTTGCAACAGTCAGATTCCATTGTCATCCAATAGTAACCTACCCTCAACATCTTCTTAGCCATAGCATGTCCATTGGAATGAGTACCAAAGGAACCTTCATGGACTTCAGTCATCAATAAGTCTGCTTCGTGTCTATCCACGTATCTGAGCAGAACCATATCGAAGTTTCTCTTCTAAAGCACATCACCATTCAGGTAGAAGTTGCCAGCTAATCTTCTCAAAGTCTTCTTATCTTTCACAGATGCCCCAAACAGGTAAATCTGACTTTGGAGAAAACACTTGATATCAAAATACCACGGCTTCTCATCCTTGATCTCTTCAACAGCAAACACATGAGTTGGCCTATCAAGACGTATCACAGTCAAGTTGGTAACTTCATTCCAATATTTCACCACAATCATTGAAGCCAATGTTGCAAGAGCATCTGCCATCCGGTTTTCATCTCAAGGGATATGATGAATTTCAACCTTTGTAAAGAAAGTTGAAATCCTTCTCGCATAATCTCTATTTGGTATCAAACCAGTTTGATTCGTCTCTCATTCACCTTTGATTTGATTCACAACCAAAGTTGAATCTCCATAGACGTCCAAATACTTGATTCTGAGATCAATGGCCTTTTCAAGCCCCGTAATGCAAGCGTCATACTCAGCCATATTATTTGTACACTTGAAAGTCAATCTAGCTTTAAACGGAAAATGCGTGCCTTGAGGAGTAATAATCAATGCCCCAATGCCATTACCATACTGATTAACAGCTCCATCAAATACCATGCCCCAACGGGAACCAGGCTCTGGCCATTCTTCAAGCAATGGTTCATCACAATCTTTCATTTTCAAGTATGAGATCTCTTCATCAGGAAAATCATAATGCACTGATTGGTAATCTTCAATTGGTTAGTGAGCCAAATGGTCAGCCAAGACACTACCTTTGATTGCTTTCTGAGATCGGTATTCAATATCATACTCGGATAACAACATCTTCCAACGGGCAATTCTCCCAGTTAAAGCGGGCTTCTCAAAAATTTACTTGATTGGATCCATTTTGGATATCAACCAAGTAATGTGATTCAACATATACTAACACAAACGCTTAGCAGCCCAAGCCAATGCGCAACAAGTCTTTTCTAGCATAGAATACCGAGTCTCACAGTCGGTGAACTTCTTACTAAGGTAGTAAATAGCATACTCTTTCTTTCCAGTTTCGTCTTGCTGACCAAGAACACAACCCATACTCTCTTCAAGCACAGTCAACTACATGATCAATGGTTTTCCTTCAACAGGCGGAGACAGAATCGGAAGCTTAAGCAGATACTCTTTGATATTGTCAAAAGCTTTCTGGCAATCTCTGGTCCAATCACAAGACTGATCTTTCCGAAGAAGCTTGAATATAGGCGCACATGTGGCAGTCATGTGTGAAATGAATCTTGAGATATAATTCAAGCGACCGGGAAAACCTCTGACTTGCTTCTCAATTTTGGGCGCATGCATCTCTTGTATTGCTTTGACCTTGGCAGGATCAACTTCAATACCCTTCTCGCTGACAATAAAGCCCAACAACTTACCAGAACGAACACCAAATGTACACTTATTGGGATTCAAGCGGAGTTTATACTTCTTCAAACGCTGGAATAGCTTCAACAAATGCTCAATATGCTTTTCTTCATTACTGGATTTAGCAATCATATCATCAACATAGACTTCGGTCTCTTTGTGCATCATATCATGAAAAAGAGTGGTCATTGCTCTCTGGTACGTTGCACCAGCATTCTTTAGACCGAAGGGCATCACTCTATAACAGAATGTTCCCTAGGGTGCAATGAATGTGGTCTTCTCCATATCCTCGGGTGCCATCTTAATCTGATTATATCCGGAAATTCCGTCCATAAACGAAAAGACTTTGAATTTAGCTGTATTGTCTACCAACATGTCAATGTGTGGCAGAGGAAAATCATCTTTCAGAATGGCTTTGATCAAATCTCTATAATCAACGCACATGCGGAATTTTCCATCTTTCTTTGGAACAGGAACAATGTTGGCCACCCACTACGGATACTCAGCAGTAACAAGGAAACCAACATCAATCTGCTTCTTCACTTCTTCTTTGATCTTCACTGCTATATCAGGATGAGTCCTCCTCAACTTCTACTTGACTGGTGGGCATTCTGGCTTCAACGGCAATCTATGCTCTACAATCTCAGAATCCAAACCAGGCATGTCTTGATAGGACCAAGCAAACACATCTGAATACTGTCGAAGAAGATCAATCAACCCCTTCTTAACCTCTGGACACGGTTGAGACCCAATCTTGACTTCCTTCACATCATCTTCGAAACCCAAGTTGACTAACTCAATCTGCTCTTCGAACGGTTGAATGGCTTTTTCCTCGTGCTCAAGTAGACGAGACAATTCATCAGACATTTCTTCATCATTTTCTTCCTCAACCTCAAACACAGGGAATTCAAAGTTTGGAGAAGGAGTAAGATCATTGTATTCAATGGATTTAGAAACCAACCTGCATAATGATTTGATATTTTGATTTTAGAGAAGTGAATTGCGACCAAATATTATGCAGATGGACAATTATTATTTATTTAATTATGTTTTTTGTGATTACCATTTTCAGAAAAGCAAAAAGTAAAAATAAAACATCATAGATGTGGATGAATAGAATTTCATTTTATTAATGATCAAATTGAAAGATGTCTGACAATGTTCACTTCTCCCTTAGGCATAGGAGAATGATTTTCAAAAACAATAAAGCAATTACTTAGAGCCATGAACAATAACAGGAATATCGACAGTGATCCAATTGTTGCAAGCTTTTCCATGCGTCACAAAATTGGTGCAGTCTTCATCTTCATCATCCTCAATTATTGCAGTTGAGTGTTGTTCATTATCATGGATGAACCCTCCGCTACGGAAACTCGGTTGCACATCTTCAACTTTCACTGCAAACGATCCTTGCCGAAATCCCAAACCAACACGATTTTTGTTTTCGACGACCTCTACCATCCGGCCCCACTGATCAGAACTACCATTTTCGACAATCTTCTGAGCATCCTTAAAAGAGGACATAGGTGTCCCAACTCTCTTTTCCTCGGCAATAGATAGAGCTTGGAACGGAGTTCTAATCTTATCCTCAGCTTCAACATACGAGAAAGACGACAGATGACTCACCAACAGAGCTTTTTCTCCACCCACGATGACGAGCTTACCATTCTTCACGAATTTCAATTTCTGATGCAAAGTGGATGTAACAGCTCCTGCCTCATGTATCCATGGCCTTCCTAATGAGCAGCTATAAGTCGGGTGGATATCCATTACCTGGAAAGTAATTTGGAAATCACTCGGACCTATCTTCACTAGAAGGTCCACCTCACCAATAACAATCTTGCGAGAACCATCAAAAGCTTTGACGATCACGCCATTGTATCTCATCGAAGTTCCTTGGTAGGATAATCTTGATAGAGTTGACTTGAGGAGTACATTCAAAGAAGAGACGGTATCAACCAGCACATTTGACAGTGTATCCTCCTTGCAGTTCATTGATATGTGTAATGCTAGGTTGTGATTCCTACCCTCCTCGGGGAGTTCTTCATCACAGAAGCTCAGATTATTGCAGGAAGTGATGTTTTCCACAATGTGGTCAAATTGGTCCACGGTCACATCATGCTCTACATAAGCTTGCTCCAATACCTTTTGTAATGCTTCTCTGTGTGCTTCAGAGTTCATGAGCAATGACAACACTGAAATCTTGGAAAGAGTTTAGAGAAGTTGCTCCACCACATTAAATCCACTCTTCTTAATCAAACGAAGCACCTCATTATCATCGTTAGGCTTCAAATCGCTGGATTCACCAGACTGACACTTTGGAGCACTAACCGGATCTACTGCAGACACTTCAACCTTCTTACCAACATCCTCTACATCCTTCGGGAAAACAGGACCAAACACACGACCACTACGGGTCACCTTCACTATGTCGGCAATATTCACAACAGAATTAGTCGTAGGCAACGGGACCTCTTGACCATTCTCCACCATAGTTGCATTATACTGATATGGAACAGCTCTATCGGATCCATACGGGATGGGGCCTGCTAACCGTATCACTAACGGTGATACTATTTTGTTCACGATGTTACTGTTGCTACTATCAAACTGGATTACCACCCGCTCAGGGGTCTTAAACACTGGCACTATCACGTTGACATCGTCTATATCCCTTTACTATTGAATATGGATTACATTCTCATCCATAAACTTCTGGATATCTCTCTTGACAACCGAACACCCACGGGGGTTCATACTGCAGATTGTACAATTGTCGTGGTCGTGTTCACGGTCATTAATAGTACATAGGGTCTTATGCATCTTTACCAAGGACCGACGGATAGATCGCACATCAAACACTCGGAAAATCCCTAGGCAACCATCTACCATATTAACATAGGAATTACCATGAGCAGGCAATGGGTTAGCTTTAACATTCGGCGGATGGTCCTCAAAGGACACCATCCCACTCTTTACCAGCTTCTGGACCTCGTATTTCAACGGATAACAGTTCTCGATATCATGGCCAGGAGTCTCTTGATGAAAGGCACAACGGAGTTCTGGCTTATACCACCATCGAAGTGGTTCTGGAATTTGTGGCGGATTTCTTGGTTGGAGAAGGTTCTTGAGAACCAAAGACGGATATAATTCAGCATAGGTCATAGGACTAGGGTCGAAAGAGACCTTCTTCCTCTCAAAGTTCTGTTGTTGATGATGATTATTGTTGGTGTTATGGTTGTAGTTGTTTGTTCTTTGTTGCGGTTGTTGTTGACGTTGTTGTTGAACTGGTACTGACTGATTATTGGAAAATACTAGAATAACGGATGATACTTAATAATGATGTTGACGTGGTTGCGGACTTCTTCTTATGTGAGGCCTCCTCTGCCTCCCAACTGATACTGCATTGGTCTCACCTTCCTTCCTCTTAGCGAAACTGTTACCATACTTCATGCTTGAAGATGCCTCTTCCTTAGACAAACGTCCCTCACGGACACCCTCTTTTAATCTCATTATCATATTTACCATTTCTGTAAAATCACTGGGGGCACTAGCAATCATTCATTCGTAGTAAAACGAACTCAGGGTCTTAAGGAAGATCTTGGTCATCTCCTTCTCTTCCAACGGGGGATTGATCTGAGCGGCAGACTCTCTCCACCTATGGGCGTACTCTTTGAACGTCTCTTTATCCTTCTGAGACATCGACCTCAGTTGGTCCCTATCTGGCGCCATGTCAATGTTGTATTTGTACTGTTTCACGAAGGCCTCACCCAAATCATTAAATGTGCGAACACTTGCACTATCCAATCCCATGTACCACCTCAGAGCGGCACCAGTCAGACTGTCTTGGAAATAGTGAATCAATAACTGATCATTATCAGTTTGCGTCGACATTTTCCTGGCATACATGACAAGATGGTTAAGCGGACAAGTATTTCCCTTATACTTTTCAAAGTCATGGACTTTGAACTTCATCGGGATCTTGACATTCGGCACTAGGCAAAGTTCAGCAGCACTTTTACCAAATATATCTTTTCCCCTCAAGGTCTTCAACTCATTTTGTAGCTCAAGGAATTGGTCTTTCATCTCGTCCATCTTCTCATAAACATCCGGACCCTCAGACGGCTCGGAATGGTAGATGGTGTCTTTGACACGAGGCAGCGTGTGAACAACTGGAGGCGGCACGGACGTGATCGGGCTAGATGTCGGCATGGAAGAAAAAGTAGGCGCAAATCCTTCGGGCACAAAGTTCGGCGGCATTCCCCACGGGAATCCTGCAGGCATAGCTGGAGTAAACTGAGTGGCAAGCACGGTTGAAATAGTAATCTCTGAGATGACAGTCCTCTGAGGAGGAGGAGTTGCAGGCGTTGGAGAAGATTGACTCTAAGCAGCTAGCACAGACTCCATTATGGCAGTCAAGCGAGCAATTTCGTCCTTCAACTCTCGGTTCTCTTGTTCCAAGTGTTCCATGGTTCTTGGATGATTGGCGCGAGTATTGTATCGATGTGTCAGCTTGGCTGAAGCACAGAAGAATGACCAATAAGGCACCTGGCGGGAAAAACCTGTGAAGCAAATGATGCATGAAATGCAATGCTTTGATCGTTTTTATTTTCAAGGAATGTACTATTTTATTTGCAAATACAAGAGAAAAGGAAACTAATCATCCTAAGGATCCCCTAACAACAGT
This sequence comes from Lathyrus oleraceus, assembly GCF_024323335.1. NCBI lineage: Eukaryota > Viridiplantae > Streptophyta > Magnoliopsida > Fabales > Fabaceae > Lathyrus > Lathyrus oleraceus. The sequence goes on from NC_066583.1 coordinate 426,130,170, forward strand.
GTCAGATGATCTGGCTGCAGGCGCGTACTTCCTTCAGATGCGTTAGATCTCAGACTCAAAAGAAGTCTTCATCTGAGCCTTCTCGATGACAAGTTGATCAACAATCTTCTTCCAAGCACCGGAAGGCTGAGGCATACTAGAGGAAGATGGACCCTCTCTCTGTCTTTTCACTGCTCGGTCTTCAAGAAGTTCAATAAGTGCGTCTTTGTCTTTAGACTCAAGTTACGACTCCTCATGCTTTCTTTTCAAAGCATGGAACCTCTCTTCCCACATATCCTTCTCTTGCTTCATCTTGGCGAATGCGTCTTCTAACTCCTCTACATCTTGGCTAGGGAGAGTTAATGGCTCAACCATAACCATAGACATAGGTCTTTCATAATCATAAGGCATCTTCAATTTCAAAGCTCTCTTCTTCATCCAAAGAGTGTAAGCTTCCAAAGCTATACAGTTACGTGGACCAAGCTCGGATCTTCCTTTCCTATGCACATTATGCCAAGGACGCATAATCTTCTGCTTCAAAAGTTGGGGATCTTTACCCTCTTGATAGAAAAGACCTTCTAACTGTGTGTTATTAGGTTTGTCTCTCAAAGAGAACCCAAGTTGACGGTGAGCCAAAGCAGGGTTATAGTTAATTCCTCTTTGTGTACCAATGAGAGGCACATTAGAGAATTCACCACAACTGTCAATAATATCCAAGCTACTTAATGAAGAATCATACCAAACTACATCATCATTAGTAAGAGACATAAGTCTCTGATACCACCTTAGACATTGTTTGTTCTCCATAAAAGGAGACGTCTGAGGCAAGTGCGAAATAAACCACTTGTACAGAAGAGGAACATAGCACACAATAGTTCCACCACCTTTAGAATTCCTTTGATACAAAGAGAAGTATGTATCACCCAACAGAGTAGGCACAGGATTCCCAATCAAGAAGATTATAATGGCGTTAACATCAACAAAACTGTCAATGTTAGGGAACAAAGCTAAACCATAAATGAGCAACACAAAGATAGCTTCAAAAGCATCCACACTACCGGCTTGAGCAAAGGCAATAAGTAGCTTTCCCAATAAGGAACTCAGAAGTCAATCCAAATATTCCTCCTTTCTTCACCCAATGAGCCTCAATCTCAGACTTCTTCAGATGAAGAGATTCAGCTATAATATGAGATTTGGGAATCTCCTCATTTCCACTAAAAGGCACCTTGTAAGAAACAGGTATTCCCAAGAGATGGGCATACTCCTCCAACGTAGGCATTGTAACACCCCTTTTTTCTACCCAAAAATACTTAACATATAATCAGAGTAAATAAGCACGCATATAAACAAAAGGGCGTCACATCGACATTTTCAAAAACCAAACATCATTCATCATCAATATACAATACACCTGGTCATTTAAAATAACACATTTCAATTATCATGAATATTCAAGAATATGCGTTCACAGCGGAAAATAATGAATACTCATGTATTTCATAAAATGATCCATGTCCCATACCATGATCATCTCTCAATAATCTCCTCAAGGTAACTAAAACCATGTCCAGGATATTTGGCGTTGTGGCCTCCCAAACAGCGAATTTCAAATAAACATGTTCACAAGTAATAACATAATACGTATCCAAATCAGATATGAGTTCAATACTACTAATCTACCCCGTGTTACATGACCAGAGCATTGACTCACTACTTAGTCTCTAAAACAAAGCACCGAAGCTCTCCAGCTAATCTCGAGTGAGCTACCGTCCACTTACTTCAGCAATACTACTCTGGAGTATCTGCACGATGCCATGTAAAGCAACATTCAAACAGAAGGGTGAGAATTCAAATCATTATGAAGAAGTATAATAAGGCACAATGATTAAATCAACAATTAACGGAATTCATCACACCTTGTATAACCATGTAAATAATACTAACCAATATTTATTTCACAAGTTTCAAGCATACATCAAAACTCAAGGAGTAAATATTCAAATCCAATATTATATTCCCAAATATACACACAACTACAACTATCACATAAGCACATACTCTGCCAAATTATGTATCCAAACATCACCAAATTCAATTACCATATCTCATACACACCTCAAAATCACGTCAATGCATACATTCAATTATCACATAACTCTAATGTGACTTAATGCAAGACATGTGACTCTATGCATGTGGTACCGCAATGTGAACCCAACGTTTCACCGCTTTCCGATTCAATATCTAGAATCCAAGCCACGCTTCCGATCCGGACAAGATCAAAGCCACTACGTCTATTTCCAATTAAGGATCAACGTCTGCTACGCCTATTTCCATTCAAGGATCAACGTCTATTGCCATATGAACCCACAGTTTCACCGCTTCCACCATGAAGCCGACCATGCCATGAATGAATGTACAAATACCAACACATATGCAATTAAGATCATCTCTACTATCTTAACATTCCACTTATCACCATAATCCAACTCTATGAATTATCCACCAATGGTACATATACACATTCATAACAATATATCATTCACAAATATAGGCTAATTATCAACTACGCTCACTTAGATTGCGTTTCAAAATGAATACAACTTTTAAAATCTCAATTTTTTCATTTTTCAACAGTGGTAACCGGTTAACGCTCAGAGGGTAACCGGTTAACACAAAACAGAATCAACTTCTGGGCAGGTTTTTAGCAAGTAACCAGTTAACGCTCGGAGGGTAACCGGTTAACGCAAAACAGAATGCAGAATTTTCTGCGTTTTTCATCGTTGGAGGCCTTTCGGACCTCCGATTTCGATTCCGTAAAAAGCTAAACGTTCAGAAAATTATAACTCATACAATACTCTAAGTATATAACGTTAATTTGCAGTTTTAACACAATCAAATCACCACAAATCGAGAATACTCATCAACCTAACAATTTCAAACAACCATACAAAATTAGGGATTTTTAACCTAAACATACTTCTACCCATTGACCCAATCATACTAACCCATAATAATAAGGATTCTCCCCCTTACCTCTTCAATTTTATGGAAACCCTAGCTTCTCTCTTGTTCTTCCCCTCTTCTCCTTAATTTTCCTCTTCTCTTTCTCTATTGTCGTCAAATGATCAAATGAATCCTACTTATCACTCTCCTCACCTCTTATATTCTAGTATTATATTTGGGCTTAAAGAATGATATCTCTAATTTAGTTATTAGGCCCAATAATACCTAGTATTATAATATCTCCAAATAAATTAAACCAACACAATATACACCAAGTTAATTAATTCAATTATTCATTATATCTCATATCAACTAAATAATTAATTAACACACCAAATTAATTAATATGATCAATTATTATACTACCTACAACCAATTAATTAATTAACACTCCAAATAAATAAAATAAAATATAATAATAATAATAATATAAGAAACAAATACTAAAATTGGGTTGTTACAACTCTCCCCCACTTAAAAGACTTTCGGCCTCGAAAATTTACCTCAAGCGAACAACTCCGGATACGATTCCTTCATCTTATCCTCGAGTTCCCAAGTAATATTGTCATTGGCGGCTCCGCCCCATATCACTTTCACCAAAGCAATGTCCTTACCACGAAGCTTCTTCACTTCTCGATCTTCAATTCACATAGGTGATGTATCAACCGTCAAATTATCCTGCACTTGCACATCATCTAATGGGACAACATGCAATGGATCCGCAATGTACCTCCTCAATTGAGACACATGGAACACATCATGAAGATTAGAAAGTGATGGTGGTAATGCAATCCGATATGCCACTTCACCTATCCTCTCGGAAATCTGATAAGGACCAATGAAACGCGGCATTAACTTACGCGACTTCAAAGCTCTACCAATACCCGTTATTGGCGTAACTCGAAGAAACACATGCTCATCTTTCTCAAACTCAAGAGCTTTCCTCCTCTTATCATGATAACTCTTTTGACGACTCTGAGAAGCCTTCATCTTCTCTTGAATCATCTTAATCTTATCCGTAGTCTCTTGAATCAACTCGGGTCCAACCACAACACTCTCTCCCGATTCGTACCAACATAAAGGAGTTCTACACCTTCTACCATAAAGAACCTCAAAAGGTGCCATTCCAATACTCGAATGGAAACTGTTGTTATACGTAAACTCGATCAAAGGCAAGAAATTATCCCAATTTCCTCCTTGTTCCAAAACACAAGACCTCAAAAGATCTTTAAGTGACTAAATAGTCCTCTCCGTTTGACCATCAGTTTGCGGATGATATGCCGAACTCAAACGCAACTTCGTACCCAAAGCACTTTGCAAACCTTCCCAAAATCTCAAAGTGAACCTCGGATCTCTATCCGAAACAATGCTCGACGGAATACCATGCAAACACACAATCCTTTCGATGTACAACTTAGCAAGTCTCTCCATCGAATAATCCATCCTTATCGGAATAAAATGAGCATATTTCGTCAACCTGTCCACAACGACCCAAATCGCCTCACAATTACTCAATGTCCTCGGCAAGACTGAAACAAAATCCATAGAGATACTATCCCACTTCCACTCAGGAATAGATAATGGTTGCATCAAACCAGACGGCTTTTGATGTTCAATCTATGACTTTTGACAAGTCAAACATGAATACACAAATTCCGCTACATCTTTCTTCATACCTTGCCACCAAAACATCTTTCTCAAGTCTTGATACATTTTAGTAGCACCAGGATGAATACTCAGACCACTTCTATGCCCTTCCTCGAGAATCCTCTTTCTCAAATCCGCAACGTCCAGAACACAAACTCGATCACGACACCTCATGATACCATTCTCATCAATCCGAAAGTCGCCACCTTTGCCTTGATTAATCAATGTCGTAACATCGAATAATTTCAAATCTGACTTCTGACCTTCTCTGATCTCGTCAAGAATGCCACACATAAGCTTCAACATACCAAGCTTAACACATGAAGGTGTCGCTTCACAAACCAAACTCAAATATCTAAATTGCTCCAACAATTCAAACTCTCGAATCATCAACATAGACATGTGCAATGACTTCCTACTCAATGCATCGGCTACAACATTCGCCTTTCCAGGATGATAATTCAAACCAAAATCATAATCTTTCAAGAATTCCAACCATCTCCTTTGCCTCATATTCAATTCTTTCTGATCGAACAAGTATTTCAAACTCCTGTGATCACTAAACACATCAAATCGTGATCCAAACAAGTAATGTCTCCAAAGCTTCAACACAAACACAACGGCGGCCAACTCTAAATCATGCGTCGGATAATTCCTCTCATGAACTTTAAGTTTCCTTGAAGCATAAGCTACCACTTGCCCTTTTTGCATCAGAACACCTCCCAAACCCAACAAAGAAGCATCACAATACACAACGAAAGTTTCTAACGGATCCGATAAAATCAAAATAGGAGTCGTAGTCAATCTTCTCTTAAGCTCTTGAAAGTTCGCTTCACACTGCGAAGTCCAAATGAAAGCTTGACCTTTCCTAGTCATTTGCGTCAATGGTAACGACAACTTAGAAAATCCTTCAATAAACTTCCTATAATAACCAGCCAAACCAAGGAAACTTCGAATCTCAGCAACAGGCTTAGGAGCTTCCCACTGAGATACAACTTCAATCTTCGTAGGATCCACAGAAATACCACCACTCGAATCACATGTCCAAGAAAACTTACTTCACTCAACCAAAACTCACATTTAGAGAGTTTAGCAAACAACTTCCTCTCTTTCAACACCGATAACACAACCTTCAAATGCTCGGCATGATCCTCTTTACTCTTAGAATAAATCAATATATCATCGATGAACACAACAACAAAATTATCCAGATAATCATGAAAAGTTCTATTCATATACTCCATAAATACACCAGGTGCATTAGTCACACCAAAAGGCATCACGGAGTACTCGTAGTGACCATACCTTGTCCGAAAAGCAGTCTTTTGAATATCCTCGGCCTTTACATGAATCTGATGATACCCAGACCTCAAATCAGTCTTGTTAAACACACAAGCTCCAACCAGCTGATCCATCAGATCGTCAATCCTCGGAAGTGGATACTTGTTCTTAATCGTCACTTTGTTCAGTTGTCTATAATCAACACATAATCTCATAGAACCTTCTTTCTTCTTGACCAACAGAACAGGTGCACCCCACGGCGACACACTAGGACGAATAAACCTCTTCTCGAGCAAGTCTTCAAGTTGACTCTTCAACTCTTTCAACTCAAAAGCAGACATTCGATAGGGAGCCACCGATACAGGACTAGTTCCAGGAACTAAATCAATCGAAAACTCAACCTCACGTTCCGACGGTAAATCACTTATATCTTTAGGAAATACCTCCGCAAACTCACAAACTATTGGCAATTCTTCAATCGTCCTCTTCTCACGAATATCCAAAGTTGCCAACAACATAAACAACTCGGCACCATCTTGCACCGATTCCTCCACTTGCTTAGCAGCCACAAACCAATCTTCCTTCGCACCAACCTCAGGAAAAATAACCGTCTTCTTGAAACAGTTGATATACACACGATTAAATTCTAACCAATTCATACCCAAGATCACATCAAGTTGCTCTAAAGGAAGGCAAACTAAATCAATTCCAAAATCCCTACCAAAGATACTCAACGGATAATTCAGACACACATAGGAAGTAGAAACAGAACCCATAGCAGGTGTATCAATAACCATACTTCTACGCATATCAGATAATATAAGATTCAATCTCTTAGCATAATCCAAAGAAATGAAAGAATGTGTTGCACCGGTATCAATAATGGCAGTCAAAGGTGTACCATTAATAAAGCACGTACCTTGGATTAGCCTATCATCAGTAGTGGCCTCCGCACCAGACAATGCAAACACCTTTCCCTTTGCTTGCTCCTTCTTCGGCTTATCACATTTGGTACTAATGTGACCTTTCTCACCACAATTGAAATAAGTCACACTCGAACCAACTCCACACTGATTTGCTATGTGACCACTCTTGCCACACTTGAAACACGTCACAGAATCCTTACTACAATCAAAAGCCCGACGACCTTCAACGCCACATTTGAAACACTTAAGTGGAGTAGAATATCCTCCCCCACTTGGCTTCTTGCCAAAACCCAATTGTCTCCTCTTTTCATCATACGGTTTCCCATGATCCTTGTTTTTCCCCTTCAAACTCTTGTAGAAAGAAGCACTCTCCCTACTATCCTCATCATAAATCCGACTCTTGTTAACCAACTCCGCAAAACGAGTAATCTGTTGGTAACCAATGGCCTTCTTGATATCATGTCTCAAGCCATTCACAAACTTCAAACTTTTAGATCTCTCAGCATTAGAAGTATTGTAATGAGGACAATACTTGATAAGCTCTTGAAATCTAGCAGCATATTCAGCAACAGTACCATTTCCTTGCTTCAATTCAAGGAACTCCACCTCTTTCTTCCCACGACAATCTTCTGGAAAATAGTTCTCCAAGAAGACATCACGGAAAAGAGCCCAAGTAACCTCAATGTTGTCTCCTTCAAACCTCTGAAGAGTGTTACTCCACCAATCTTCAGCTTCCTTCTCAAGCATATGAGTACCAAACTGCACTTTCTGAGCATCAGTACAGTTCATGACTCTGAAGATCTTCTCAATTGCCTTCAGCCAAGCTTGAGCTTTATCAGGTTCATGCTCACCCTCAAAGACAGGAGGATTGTTCCGCTGGAATCTCCCCAAAGCACAGAACTCATCATCATCTCCATTTCGGTTACCAGCATTCGCTTGAGGGATCTGACCAATGGAGTCAGCCAACATCCTCAGCGCCTCAGCAATGGCATCGTCATTCCTGCCTGCAACCATCGTCCTGAACAGCCCGAACAACCAGACAAACAGTATCGATCGTGTCAGATACACAATCAAATACAACGGGATTGAAAACCCTAACGACTATTGACCAACTGGTCAACCAGGCTCTGATACCACTAATGTAACACCCTTTTTTTCTACCCCAAAATACTTAACATATCATCAGAGTAAATAAGCACGCATATAAACAAAAGGGCGTCACATCGACGTTTTCAAAAACTAAAAGCTTTCAAAAACCAAACATCATTCATCATCAATATACAATACACCTGGTCATTTAAAATAACACATTTCAATTATCATGAATATTCAAGAATATGCGTTCGCAGCGGAAAATAATGAATACTCATGTATTTCATAAAATGATCCATGTCCCATACCATGATGATCTCTCAATAATCTCCTCAAGGTAACTAAAACCATGTCCAGGATATTTGGCGTTGTGGCCTCCCAAACAGCGAATTTCAAATAAACATGTTCACAAGTAATAACATAATGCGTATCCAAATCAGATATGAGTTCAATACTACTAATCTACCCCGTGTTACATGACCAGAGCATTGACTCACTACTTAGTCTCTAAAAGAAAGCACCGAAGCTCTCCAGCTAATCTCGAGTGAGCTACCGTCCACTTACTTCAGCAATACTACTCTGGAGTATCTGCACGATGCCATGTAAAGAAACATTCAAACAGAAGGGTGAGAATTCAAATCATTATGAAGAAGTATAATAAGGCACAATGATTAAATCAACAATTAACGGAATTCATCACACCTTGTATAACCATGTAAATAATACTAACCAATATTTATTTCACATGTTTCAAGCATACATCAAAAATCAAGGAGTATAATATTCAAATCCAATATTATATTCCCAAATATACACACAACTACAACTATCACATAAGCACATACTCTGCCAAATTATGTATCCAAACATCACCAAATTCAATTACCATATCTCATACACACCTCACAATCACGTCAATGCATACATTCAATTATCACATAACTCTAATGTGACTTAATGCAACACATGTGACTCTATGCATGTGGTACCGCAATGTGAACCCAACGTTTCACCGCTTTCCGATTCAATATCTAGAATCCAAGCCACGCTTCCGATCCGGACAAGATCAAAGCCACTACGTCTATTTCCAATTAAGGATCAACGTCTGCTACGCCTATTTTCATTCAAGGATCAACGTCTATTGCCATGTGAACCCACAGTTTCACCGCTTCCACCATGAAGCCGACCATGCCATGAATGAATGTACAAATACCAACACATATGCAATTAAGATCATCTCTACCATCTTAACATTCCACATATCACCATAATCCAACTCTATGAATTATCCACCAATGGTACATATACATATTCATAATAATATATCATTCCCAAATATAGGCTAATTATCAACTACGCTCACTTAGATTGCATTTCAAAATGAATACAACTTTTAAAATCTCAATTTTTTCATTTTTCAACAGTGGTAATCGGTTAACGCTCGGAGGGTAACCGGTTAACACAAAATAGAATCAACTTCTGGGCAGGTTTTTAGCAAGTAACCGGTTAACGCTCGGAGGGTAACCGATTAACACAAAACAGAATGCAGAATTTTCTACGTTTTTCATCGTTGGAGGCCTTTCGGACCTCCGATTTCGATTCCGTAAAACGCCAAACATTCAGAAAATTATAAATCATACAATACTCTAAGTATACAACGTTAATTTGCAGTTTTAACACAATCAAATCACCACAAATTAAAAATACTCATCAACCTAACAATTTCAAACAACCATACAAAATTAGGGATTTTTCACCTAAACATACTTCTACCCATTGATCCAATCATACTAACCCATAATAATAAGGATTCTCCCCCTTACCTCTTCAATTTTCTGGAAACCCTAGCTTCTCTCTTGTTCTTCCCCTATTCTCCTTAATTTTCCTCTTCTCTTTCTCTATTATCGTCAAATGATCAAATGAATCCTACTTCTCACTCTCCTCACCTCTTACATTCTAGTATTATATTTGGGCTTAAAGAATGATATCTCTAATTTAATTATTAGGCCCAATAATACCTAGTATTATAATATCTCTATTTAATTCAAATAAATTAAACCAACATAATATACACCAAGTTAATTAATTCAATTATTCATTATATCTCATATCAACTAAATAATTAATTAACACCCCAAATTAATTAATATGATCAATTATTATACTACCTACAACCAATTAATTAATTAAAACTCCAAATAAATAAAATAAAATATAATAATAATAATAATAATATAAGAAACAAATACTAAAATTGGGTTGTTACAACTCTCCCCCACTTAAAAGATTTTCGGCCTCGAAAATTTACCTCAAACGAACAACTCCGGATACGATTCCTTCATCTTATCCTCGAGTTCCCAAGTAATATTGTCATTGGCGGCTCCGCCCCATATCACTTTCACCAAAGCAATGTCCTTACCACGAAGCTTCTTCACTTCTCGATCTTCAATTCGCATAGGTGATGTATCAACCGTCAAATTATCCTGCACTTGCACATCATCTAATGGGACAACATGCAATGGATCCGCAATGTACCTCCTCAATTGAGACACATGCAACACATCATGAAGATTAGAAAGTGATGGTGGTAATGCAATCCGATATGCCACTTCACCTATCCTCTCGGAAATCTGATAAGGACCAATGAAACGCGACACCAACTTACGCGACTTCAAAGCTCTACCAACACCCGTTATTGGCGTAACTCGAAGAAACACATGTTCATCTTTCTCAAACTCAAGAGCTTTCCTCCTCTTATCATGATAACTCTTTTGACGACTCTGAGAAGCCTTCATCTTCTCTTGAATCATCTTAATCTTATCCGTAGTCTCTTGAATCAACTCGGGTCCAACCACAACACTCTCTCCCGATTCGTACCAACATAAAGGAGTTCTACACCTTCTACCATAAAGAGCCTCAAAAGGTGCCATTCCAATACTCGAATGGAAACTGTTGTTATACGTAAACTCGATCAAAGGCAAGAAACTATCCCAATTTCCTCCTTGTTCCAAAACACAAGACCTCAAAAGATCTTCAAGTGACTAAATAGTCCTCTCCGTTTGACCATCAGTTTGCGGATGATATGCCGAACTCAAACGCAACTTCGTACCCAAAGCACTTTGCAAACCTTCCCAAAATCTCAAAGTGAACCTCGGATCTCTATCCGAAACAATGCTCGACGGAATACCATGCAAACACACAATACTTTCGATGTACAACTTAGCAAGTCTCTCCATCGAATAATCCATCCTTATCGGAATAAAATGAGCATATTTCGTCAACCTGTCCACAACGACCCAAATCGCCTCACAATTACTCAATGTCCTCGGCAAGACTGAAACAAAATCCATAGAGATACTATCCCACTTCCACTCGGGAATAGATAATGGTTGCATCAAACCAGACGGCTTTTGATGTTCAATCTATGACTTTTGACAAGTCAAACATGAATACACAAATTCCGCTACATCTTTCTTCATACCTTGCCACCAAAACATCTTTCTCAAGTCTTGATACATTTTATTAGCACCAGGATGAATACTCAGACCACTTCTATGCCCTTCCTCGAGAATCCTCTTTCTCAAATCCGCAACGTCCAGAACACAAACTCGATCACGACACCTCATGATACCATTCTCATCAATCCGAAAGTCGCCACCTTTGCCTTGATTAATCAATGTCGTAACATCGAATAATTTCAAATCTGACTTCTGACCTTCTCTAATCTCGTCAAGAATGCCACACATAAGCTTCAACATACCAAGCTTAACACATGAAGGTGTCGCTTCACAAACCAAACTCAAATATCTAAATTGCTCCAACAATTCAAACTCTCGAATCATCAACATAGACATGTGCAATGACTTCCTACTCAATGCATCGGCTACAACATTCGCCTTTCCAGGATGATAATTCAAACCAAAATCATAATCTTTCAAGAATTCCAACCATCTCCTTTGCCTCATATTCAATTCTTTCTGATCGAACAAGTATTTCAAACTCTTGTGATCACTAAACACATCAAATCGTGATCCAAACAAGTAATGTCTCCAAAGCTTCAACACAAACACAACGGCGGCCAACTCTAAATCATGCGTCGGATAATTCCTCTCATGAACTTTAAGTTTCCTTGAAGCATAAGCTACCACTTGCCCTTTTTGCATCAGAACACCTCCCAAACCCAACAAAGAAGCATCACAATACACAACGAAAGTTTCTAACGGATCCGGTAAAATCAAAATAGGAGTCATAGTCAATCTTCTCTTAAGCTCTTGAAAGTTCGCTTCACACTGCGAAGTCCAAATGAAAGCTTGACCTTTCCTAGTCAACTGCGTCAATGGTAACGACAACTTAGAAAATCCTTCAATAAACTTCCTATAATAACCAGCCAAACCAAGGAAACTTCGAATCTCAGCAACAGGCTTAGGAGCTTCCCACTGAGATACAACTTCAATCTTCGTAGGATCCACAGAAATACCACCACTCGAATCACATGTCCAAGAAAACTTACTTCACTCAACCAAAACTCACATTTAGAGAGTTTAGCAAACAACTTCCTCTCTTTCAACACCGATAACACAACCTTCAAATGCTCGGCATGATCCTCTTTACTCTTAGAATAAATCAATATATCATCGATGAACACAACAACAAAATTATCCAGATAATCATGAAAAGTTCTATTCATATACTCCATAAATACACCAGGTGCATTAGTCACACCAAAAGGCATCACGGAGTACTCGTAGTGACCATACATTGTCCGAAAAGCAGTCTTTTGAATATCCTCAGCCTTTACACGAATCTGATGATACCCAGACCTCAAATCAGTCTTGCTAAACACACAAGCTCCAGCCAGATGATCCATCAGATCGTCAATCCTCGGAAGTGGATACTTGTTCTTAATCGTCACTTTGTTCAGTTGTCTATAATCAACACATAATCTCATAGAACCTTCTTTCTTCTTGACCAACAGAACAGGTGCACCCCAAGGCGACACACTAGGACGAATAAACCTCTTCTCGAGCAAGTCTTCAAGTTGACTCTTCAACTCTTTCAACTCAAAAGCAGACATTCGATAGGGAGCCACCGATACAGGACTAGTTCCAGGAACTAAATCAATCGAAAACTCAACCTCACGTTCCGACGGTAAATCACTTATATCTTCAGGAAATACCTCCGCAAACTCACAAACTATTGGCAATTCTTCAATCGTCCTCTTCTCACGAATATCCAAAGTTGCCAACAACATAAACAACTCGGCACCATCTTGCACCGATTCCTCCACTTGCTTAGCAGACACAAACCAATCTTCCTTCGCACCAACCTCAGAAAAAATAACCGTCTTCTCGAAACAGTTGATATACACCCGATTAAATTCTAACCAATTCATACCCAAGATCACATCAAGTTGCTCTAAAGGAAGGCAAACTAAATCAATTCCAAAATCCCTACCAAAGATACTCAACGGATAATTCAGACACACATAGGATGTAGAAACAGAACCCATAGCAGGTGTATCAATAACCATACTTCTATGCATATCAGATAATATAAGATTCAATATTATAGCATAATCCAAAGAAATGAAAGAATGTGTTGCACCGGTATCAATAATGGCAGTCAAAGGTGTACCATTAATAAAGCACGTACCTTGGATTAGCCTATCATCAGTAGTGGCCTCCGCACCAGACAATGCAAACACCTTTCCCTTCGCTTGCTCCTTATTCGGCTTATCACATTTGGTACTAATGTGACCTTTCTCACCACAATTGAAATAAGTCACACTCGAACCAACTCCACACTGGTTTGCTATGTGACCACTCTTGCCACACTTGAAACACGTCACAGAATCCTTACTACAATCAAAAGCCCGATGACCTTCAACGCCACATTTGAAACACTTAAGTGGAGTAGAAGATCCTCCCCCACTTGGCTTCTTGCCAAAACCCGATTGTCTTCTATTGTCATCATACGGTTTCCCATGATCCTTGTTTTTCCCCTTCAAACTCTTGTAGAAAGAAGCACTCTCCCTACTATCCTCATCATAAATCCGACTCTTGTTAACCAACTCCGCAAAACGAGTAATCTGTTGGTAACCAATGGCCTTCTTGATATCATGTCTCAAGCCATTCACAAACTTCAAACATTTAGATCTCTCAGCATTAGCAGTATTGTAATGAGGACAATACTTGATAAGCTCTTGAAATCTAGCAGCATATTCAGCAACAGTACCATTTCCTTGCTTCAATTCAAGGAACTCCACCTCTTTCTTCCCACGACAATCTTCTGGAAAATAGTTCTCCAAGAAGACATCACAGAAAAGAGCCCAAGTAACCCCAATGTTGTCTCCTTCAAACCTCTGAAGAGTGTTACTCCACCAATCTTCAGCTTCCTTCTCAAGCATATGAGTACCAAACTGCACTTTCTGAGCATCAGTACAGTTCATGACTCTGAAGATCTTCTCAATTGCCTTCAGCCAAGCTTGAGCTTTATCAGGTTCATGCTCACCCTCAAAGACAGGAGGATTGTTCCGTTGGAATCTCCCCAAAGCACAGAATTCATCATCATCTCCATTTCGGTTACCAGCATTCGCTTGAGGGATCTGACCAATGGAGTCAGCCAACATCCTCAGCGCCTCAGCAATGGCATCGTCATTCCTGCCTGCAACCATCGTCCTGAACAGCCCGAACAACCAGACAAACAGTATCGATCGTGTCAGATACACAATCAAATACAACGGGATTGAAAACCCTAACGACTATTGACCAACTGGTCAACCAGGCTCTGATACCACTAATGTAACACCCTTTTTTTCTACCCCAAAATACTTAACATATCATCAGAGTAAATAAGCACGCATATAAACAAAAGGGCGTCACATCGACGTTTTCAAAAACTAAAAGCTTTCAAAAACCAAACATCATTCATCATCAATATACAATACACCTGGTCATTTAAAATAACACATTTCAATTATCATGAATATTCAAGAATATGCGTTCGCAGCGGAAAATAATGAATACTCATGTATTTCATAAAATGATCCATGTCCCATACCATGATCATCTCTCAATAATCTCCTCAAGGTAACTAAAACCATGTCCAGGATATTTGGCGTTGTGGCCTCCCAAACAGCGAATTTCAAATAAACATGTTCACAAGTAATAACATAATACGTATCCAAATCAGATATGAGTTCAATACTACTAATCTACCCCGTGTTACATGACCAGAGCATTGACTCACTACTTAGTCTCTAAAAGAAAGCACTGAAGCTCTCCAGCTAATCTCGAGTGAGCTACCGTCCACTTACTTCAGCAATACTACTCTGGAGTATCTGCACGATGCCATGTAAAGCAACATTCAAACAGAAGGGTGAGAATTCAAATCATTATGAAGAAGTATAATAAGGCACAATGATTAAATCAACAATTAACGGAATTCATCACACCTTGTATAACCATGTAAATAATACTAACCAATATTTATTTCACAGGTTTCAAGCATACATCAAAACTCAAGGAGTATAATATTCAAATCCAATATTATATTCCCAAATATACACACAACTACAACTATCACATAAGCACATACTCTGCCAAATTATGTATCCAAACATCACCAAATTCAATTACCATATCTCATACACACCTCACAATCACGTCAATGCATACATTCAATTATCACATAACTCTAATGTGACTTAATGCAAGACATGTGACTCTATGCATGTGGTACCGCAATGTGAACCCAACGTTTCACCGCTTTCCGATTCAATATCTAGAATCCAAGCCACGCCTCCGATCCGGACAAGATCAAATCCACTACGTCTATTTCCAATTAAGGATCAATGTCTGCTACGCCTATTTCCATTCAAGGATCAACGTCTATTGCCATGTGAACCCACAGTTTCACCGCTTCCACCATGAAGCCGACCATGCCATGAATGAATGTACAAATACCAACACATATGCAATTAAGATCATCTCTACTATCTTAACATTCCACATATCACCATAATCCAACTCTATGAATTATCCACCAATGGTACATATACACATTCATAACAATATATCATTCACAAATATAGGCTAATTATCAACTACGCTCACTTAGATTGCATTTCAAAATGAATACAACTTTTAAAATCTCAATTTTTTCATTTTTCAACAGTGGTAACCGGTTAACGCTCAGAGGGTAACCGGTTAACACAAAACAGAATCAACTTCTGGGCAGATTTTTAGCAAGTAACCGGTTAACGCTCTGAGGGTAACCGGTTAACGCAAAACAGAATACAGAATTTTCTGCGTTTTTCATCGTTGGAGGCCTTTCGGACCTCCGATTTCGATTCCGTAAAAAGCCAAACATTCAGAAAATTATAACTCATACAATACTCTAAGTATATAACGTTAATTTGCAGTTTTAACACAATCAAATCACCACAAATCGAGAATACTCATCAACCTAACAATTTCAAACAACCATAAGCTACCACTTGCCCTTTTTGCATCAGAACACCTCCCAAACCCAACAAAGAAGCATCACAATACACAACGAAAGTTTCTAACGGATCCGGTAAAATCAAAATAGGAGTCGTAGTCAATCTTCTCTTAAGCTCTTGAAAGTTCGCTTCACACTGCGAAGTCCAAATGAAAGCTTGACCTTTCCTAGTCATCTGCGTCAATGGTAACGACAACTTAGAAAATCCTTCAATAAACTTCCTATAATAACCAGCCAAACCAAGGAAACTTCGAATCTCAGCAACAGGCTTAGGAGCTTCCCACTGAGATACAACTTCAATCTTCGTAGGATCCACAGAAATACCACCACTCGAATCACATGTCCAAGAAAACTTACTTCACTCAACCAAATCTCACATTTAGAGAGTTTAGCAAACAACTTCCTCTCTTTCAACACCGATAACACAACCTTCAAATGCTCGGCATGATCCTCTTTACTCTTAGAATAAATCAATATATCATCGATGAACACAACAACAAAATTATCCAGATAATCATGAAAATTTCTATTCATATACTCCATAAATACACCAGGTGCATTAGTCACACCAAAAGGCATCACGGAGTACTCGTAGTGACCATACCTTGTCCGAAAAGCAGTCTTTTGAATATCCTCAGCCTTTACACGAATCTGATGATACCCAGACCTCAAATCAGTCTTGCTAAACACACAAGCTCCAACCAGCTGATCCATCAGATCGTCAATCCTCGGAAGTGGATACTTGTTCTTAATCATCACTTTGTTCAGTTGTCTATAATCAACACATAATCTCATAGAACCTTCTTTCTTCTTGACCAACAGAACAGGTGCACCCCACGGCGACACACTAGGACGAATAAACCTCTTCTCGAGCAAGTCTTCAAGTTGACTCTTCAACTCTTTCAACTCAAAAGCAGACATTCGATAGGGAGCCATCGATACAGGACTAGTTCCAGGAACTAAATCAATTGAAAACTCAACCTCACGTTCCGGCGGTAAATCACTTATATCTTCAGGAAATACCTCCGCAAACTCACAAACTATTGGCAATTCTTCAATCGTCCTCTTCTCACGAATATCCAAAGTTGCCAACAACATAAACAACTCGACACCATCTTGCACCGATTCCTCCACTTGCTTAGCAGACACAAACCAATCTTCCTTCGCACCAACCTCAGGAAAAATAACCGTCTTCTCGAAACAGTTGATATACACCCGATTAAATTCTAACCAATTCATACCCAAGATCACATCAAGTTGCTCTAAAGGAAGGAAAACTAAATCAATTCCAAAATCCCTACCAAAGATACTCAACGGATAATTCAGACACACATAGGAAGTAGAAACAGAACCCATAGCAGGTGTATCAATAACCATACTTCTACGCATATCAGATAATATAAGATTCAATCTCTTAGCATAATCCAAAGAAATGAAAGAATGTGTTGCACCGGTATCAATAATGGCAGTCAAAGGTGTACCATTAATAAAGCACGTTCCTTGGATTAGCCTATCATCAGTAGTGGCCTCCGCACCAGACAATGCAAACACCTTTCCCTTCGCTTGCTCCTTCTTCGGCTTATCACATTTGGTACTAATGTGACCTTTCTCACCACAATTGAAATAAGTCACACTCGAACCAACTCCACACTGGTTTCCTATGTGACCACTCTTACCACACTTGAAACACGTCACAGAATCCTTACTACAATCAAAAGCCCGATGACCTTCAACGCCACATTTGAAACACTTAAGTGGAGTAGAAGATCCTCCCCCACTTGGCTTCTTGCCAAAACTCGATTGTCTTCTATTGTCATCATACGGTTTCCCATGATCCTTGTTTTTCCCCTTCAAACTCTTGTAGAAAGAAGCACTCTCCCTACTATCCTCATCATAAATCCGACTCTTGTTAACCAACTCCGCAAAACGAGTAATCTGTTGGTAACCAATGGCCTTCTTGATATCATGTCTCAAGCCATTTACAAACTTCAAACATTTAGATCTCTCAGCATTAGCAGTATTGTAATGAGGACAATACTTGATAAGCTCTTGAAATCTAGCAGCATATTCAGCAACAGTACCATTTCCTTGCTTCAATTCAAGGAACTCCACCTCTTTCTTCCCACGACAATCTTCTGGAAAATAGTTCTCCAAGAAGACATCACGGAAAAGAGCCCAAGTAACCTCAATGTTGTCTCCTTCAAACCTCTGAAGAGTGTTACTCCACCAATCTTCAGCTTCCTTCTCAAGCATATGAGTACCAAACTGCACTTTCTGAGCATCAATACAGTTCATGACTCTGAAGATCTTCTCAATTGCCTTCAGCCAAGCTTGAGCTTTATCAGGTTCATGCTCACCCTCAAAGACAGGAGGATTATTCCGCTGGAATCTCCCCAAAGCATAGAACTCATCATCATCTCCATTTCGGTTACCAGCATTCGCTTGAGGGATCTGACCAATGGAGTCAGCCAACATCCTCAGCGCCTCAGCAATGGCATCGTCATTCCTGCCTGCAACCATCGTCCTGAACAGCCCGAACAACCAGACAAACAGTATCGATCGTGTCAGATACACAATCAAATACAACGGGATTGAAAACCCTAACGACTATTGACCAACTGGTCAACCAGGCTCTGATACCACTAATGTAACACCCTTTTTTTCTACCCCAAAATACTTAACATATCATCAGAGTAAATAAGCACGCATATAAATAAAAGGGCGTCACATCGACGTTTTCAAAAACTAAAAGCTTTCAAAAACCAAACATCATTCATCATCAATATACAATACACCTGGTCATTTAAAATAACACATTTCAATTATCATGAATATTCAAGAATATGCGTTCGCAGCGGAAAATAATGAATACTCATGTATTTCATAAAATGATCCATGTCCCATACCATGATCATCTCTCAATAATCTCCTCAAGGTAACTAAAACCATGTCCAGGATATTTGGCGTTGTGGCCTCCCAAACAGCGAATTTCAAATAAACATGTTCACAAGTAATAACATAATACGTATCCAAATCAGATATGAGTTCAATACTACTAATCTACCCCGTGTTACATGACCAGAGCATTGACTCACTACTTAGTCTCTAAAAGAAAGCACCGAAGCTCTCCAGCTAATCTCGAGTGAGCTACCGTCCACTTACTTCAGCAACACTACTCTGGAGTATCTGCACGATGCCATGTAAAGCAACATTCAAACAGAAGGGTGAGAATTCAAATCATTATGAAGAAGTATAATAAGGCACAATGATTAAATCAACAATTAACGGAATTCATCACACCTTGTATAACCATGTAAATAATATTAACCAATATTTATTTCACAGGTTTCAAGCATACATCAAAACTCAAGGAGTATAATATTCAAATCCAATATTATATTCCCAAATATACACACAACTACAACTATCACATAAGCACATACTCTGCCAAATTATGTATCCAAACATCACCAAATTCAATTACCATATCTCATACACACCTCACAATCATGTCAATGCATACATTCAATTATCACATAACTCTAATGTGACTTAATGCAAGACATGTGACTCTATGCATGTGGTACCGCAATATGAACCCAACGTTTCACCGCTTTCCGATTCAATATCTAGAATCCAAGCCACGCTTCCGATCCGGACAAGATCAAAGCCACTACGTCTATTTCCAATTAAGGATCAACGTCTGCTACGCCTATTTTCATTCAAGGATCAACGTCTATTGCCATGTGAACCCACAGTTTCACCGCTTCCACCATGAAGCCGACCATGCCATGAATGAATGTACAAATACCAACACATATGCAATTAAGATCATCTCTACCATCTTAACATTCCACATATCACCATAATCCAACTCTATGAATTATCCACCAATGGTACATATACACATTCATAACAATATATCATTCACAAATATAGGCTAATTATCAACTACGCTCACTTAGATTGCATTTCAAAATGAATACAACTTTTAAAATCTCAATTTTTTCATTTTTTAACAGTGGTAATCGGTTAACGCTCGGAGGGTAACCGGTTAACACAAAACAGAATCAACTTCTGGGCAGGTTTTTAGCAAGTAACCGGTTAACGCTCGGAGGGTCACCGATTAACGCAAAACAGAATGCAGAATTTTCTGCGTTTTTCATCGTTGGAGGCCTTTCGGACCTCCGATTTCGATTCCGTAAAAAGCCAAACATTCAGAAAATTATAAATCATACAATACTCTAAGTATACAACGTTAATTTACAGTTTTAACACAATCAAATCACCACAAATTAAAAATACTCATCAACCTAACAATTTCAAACAACCATACAAAATTAGGGATTTTTAACCTAAACATACTTCTACCCATTGACCCAATCATACTAACCCATAATAATAAGGATTCTCCCCCTTACCTCTTCAATTTTCTGGAAACCCTAGCTTCTCTCTTGTTCTTCCCCTCTTCTCCTTAATTCTCCTCTTCTCTTTCTCTATTACCGTCAAATGATCAAATGAATCCTACTTCCCACTCTCCTCACCTCTTATATTCTAGTATTATATTTGGGCTTAAAGAATGATATCTCTAATTTAATTATTAGGCCCAATAATACCTAGTATTATAATATCTCTATTTAATTCAAATAAATTAAACCAACACAATATACACCAAGTTAATTAATTCAATTATTCATTATATCTCATATCAACTAAATAATTAATTAACACACCAAATTAATTAATATGATCAATTATTATACTACCTATAACCAATCAATTAATTAACACTCCAAATAAATAAAATAAAATATAATAATAATAATAATATAAGAAACAAATACTAAAATTGGGTTGTTACAGGCATAAGCTGATAATCGGGAAAAGTGAAGCAATAGTAGAGAGTGTCATAGAACTGAACCAACACACTCGAGTCTTTCCACTACATCGGCAGATAACACAGATATAAGCTTCCCATGACGTTGTTTGAAGTCCAAGGGATCTAATACAAAAGATGATAGCTTCCTTAACTCTTTAAAATCAGGACATCTAAAACTGTACTTCTTAGTGTTCCTTCGTCCACAATCCATGATCTGAAAATATTTACAAATAAAACCCCAGTTCCTTGAAGCTATTTTTTGTGTGATGAATGTTATGATGCGCATGAATGCATGAATGGAACAATCACAAATAAGGGATCACACAAAAGGCAAACAAACAAAGGTCAAGGAATGAATCAAGTCATTGTCAAGATCAATCATCCATTTTGATGGATTGTGGTTTTTCATCTTATCAACACTCAAGTCCCATTGATATTGACAAGACTTAATTGGATCAACCAAGAATCAAGGGTTTGTTGTGAGTCACAAGCATGGAGTCGGGTTAAGAATCATCCCAAAGGAGTGTACTAATGATAAAATCTGTAAATCATGTTCTAAAAAGTCCACATAGTCTTAATTCCATCTATCGAATATTACAGATTAGGATGACTGACTCATCAACCCATAATATTCTCAAGAGAAACTCGTCTGATTGTAGTATTGCGTAACAACTGTTATCAAGTCTACACATGAACAGTCACCGCACTACGTCTTAAATAGGCCAATTTAGGTTAAATGTTCTACGGTCCTCAGCTTCTCGCCCAAATCAGAGAAAGTAATGCCTAACCACAAATAACTTGTGTGACATCAATAGCTCCAAAAGGGTCTCCACTGAGTAGATGGGTCTCAAGCCAACTTGATAAGGACTACTACACAAAAGTCGAACATGACTATACCATCCTCTTATCTTAATTGCACTCAAGTTTGGGTTAGAACTTATCTCAACACTCAGAGATCACCAAGCACAACAAGCAGATTATATCAAATATACAAATATACAAACATCAAATATACAAATATATACACATAAAAAAGTAGGCTAAACTCACTGAGGACTACCGCCCAGCAGAGTCGCCACTTAGTTTCTGTAGCGGTAAATTCATGACCATTAAGCTATGAATAAACTTAACGTCAATAAAACCAGAATCATCACCGCGCTTTTATTGTTTCCAAAGGAAAAGGGAAAAGCACGAACAAAACCCAAAGATAACAAATTTTTAAATCAAAACTAATAAAATGCCTGATATTACGGGTAAGGGGGTTGGTTACACAGAGGAAAGATGTTAGCACCCAAAGTGTCATAGATACTCCTGAGGAGCCCTTTTGTATGTGTGTATGTGTTTTTTGGTATAAAATGATGTTTGCAATAAATAGAATGTGGGGATGAGAAAAGAATTCATTAATTATATTTTTGTGTTTGACAAGATCTTCGGACTTGTGCCTACGTACCTACATAAAATGAGGGATTTTAGGGTCAAAATTGGGGTCGTACACAACCATTTGACCAAAGTCAACTCATCATTTTACAATACATAAACCATGTTCATAAACCATGTCAATGCATTACATAACCTATACAACCATTTCCAACTATGACATCCAAATAACATTCAAAACCTATTCCAATTCCTAACATTCAATTTGACTTTCCATTTTTCTAATCATCCACACAAATCAAATTCATTCAACATTACAACCTTTCAATCACATTTAATCCCTACAATTTCCATTCAATCAACCATTGACTCAATTCAAATTTCCAAGACATTTCCAACACATGAACCATAAAAACCAATGAATTCAACCATTCAATTTCATTCATCTTCAAACCCATACATTCCAATTTCAACCCTTAAACCAAGCACAAATGATTGAAGCCATTTCAAAAGCAATTCACAACTTCAATCCAAAGTTATGATATCTATATACATTTCAAACCAAATTCAACTTACAATATTTCAACTCCAAAGTACATACAACCATACACATGACTTATCCTACATGACTTTAACCATAAATACCACCTAAAAACCTATTCAACCAAGTTCCAAATTGCATTCCAAATGCATAACATAAATTATATACATCCGATTTCGGAACCTACGCTTCGTGGCCTATGATTCACAATGACAAGTCACTAGCTAGCATTGACCAACCAAGGTTCAAAAACCAAAAATTAACCTGATCTTTGATACACGCCTGTTTCGTCATCGTAAGCCTTTAGCAACATAGTTCAAAACTGGCTGCAACAACGGACTTCCACCCATCATCGTAATACATAGCACCTCGGAATTCAAGCTTCCATCATCAACAATTGCAATGTAAATATTGAACCTGCACCAACCTGCATAATGAAACCAAGACCATTGTAAACTCCATAACAGAATAATGACAGCATGCCAAAACAGAGGTATTACTCTAAAGTTACGGCGGCATGAAAATCCTACAAGTATACCACTTACAACATGTGCATTTGGCAGCAGTTCACACCAAGTTTCATCTTGCAAATAACTGCACCGACAAGTCTTCATACTGGATTTTAGCCAAACAATTCCAGGACCGGCAAAACCAGACCTAAGTGCAAACCGTACAACCTGCTCATACAATCTTTTCACCTGCATTGCAATGGACTTTCTTTTGATTACTCATTTGGCAGCTTGGAAGAGTTAACAATAACAAGGTTTTTTTTAACAGTTCATGATTCCATTCAATTGTAACTGCTAACAAGTTGAGCCTCACTAAAAAATATCATAACAGAACTCATTCGATACTGCTCTTATCGGCATAACCGAACCAGTTCGTTTCCAACCAGCAGCATGCCTACAAAAACTTCCAGCAAGCAGTTCAATACCATTGTGTATCATGGCATTAACAACACTTTTTGTACAATAAACTCATCATTCCAGAGAAAGCTAATAAGTTCACTTAACCAACTCACCTATTCATGGCAAGTTCGCAATGTCCAAGTGCAGTTCAGTCCAGAATTCACAAAGTCGCATTTTGACCATCGAGCCTACAAACCATGAGCCATGCTTTCCAAGTGAAAGTCGTAGTTTCTGCTCATGCTAACATCAACCTGCAACTTTAACAACAACTTCCATTTATCATAAGCAATAAGTTATAACTGCACTCACGTTCAAAACGAACGACATTAATTTGAAGGAATCAGAATCATGCAACTCACGTTCAAATCTTGGTTCTCTCACATATATGTCAACAAGGTGGGAAATCCACAGGTTACACTTCCCGAAATAACTAGCCGAAAATGAGAAACTATCCCACTAACATAAGGAAGAGTATACTGTCAGCTAAGGGTAGAACCTAACAAACCAATAGCTAACCGTCGACACCGGAACAGAATAATAATAGAATCCCTTCACCAATCCCAACTGAATTCGGTTATAACCATCTCATGGATGCAAAACAGAAAAGAAAAAAAAAACTAAACCTAACGGTTTCTCTAACAGAATAACAAACTCACAGAATCAGCATAACTGAATCCACAACTGAAGAAACCGAAAAAGAACTCTAAAGATGAATTGAGAGGGATGAGAAATAGAAGTTCTATAAATACTTACCATTCCTCACACTCCAATCTTTTGGACTCTATTTTTCATCTGCTGCATTCTGCAGATTCTCGACCTTACTCTGCAATCTTCTGCATCAAGTTCATATCTCAATGCGCGAGTTCTCAATCTTTCGGTACCAAGTTCATCAATCTCGTTCCCGTATCAAGCTCTGAACCTTCTGCATCAAGTTCTCGGCAATCTTTCGCATTGAGTTTAGAAATCTTCTGCATCGACCTCATTCTGCACAACCACTCTACATCAAGAACAGAAGAAGATGGAAGATTAGATTGAAGGTCAATCAAAACAAGAGAGAAACAGCCTTCGACACCTGTTTGCAGCAAATCCGGTAAGTTCTGGTTTCGACTTTAATTCATGTTCTTCTTGTTTTCACACACGTGCAATGATGATTTGAGCCGTTGATATAGGATTTCAAAACCAATTTGATGTGAGAATCCTGTTTTTGCTTCGCTCCCCCTCTAAATCCATGAATCCACAAGCTTGGAAGAAGGTTGAGGACTTGGAGATGAAGCAGTGTGTGGAGCTTTCAAGAACACGCTAGGAGATCCATTTCAGGTGATGAAGAATCACGGCGGTGAGATGGAAAACCGCCGTTTTGTTTGTTCTGCGGTGATGGAACTGAGGAACCATCGGATTAGGCGCGATACTGGTGTTGAAGTTTGAAGGATTTTCTTGACCTGAAATGGAGTTGACCATAGCTGAATCGGGTTTGGGACATTGGATGTGTGTTTGGGTTTGGGCTTAAGGCCCAAGCTTTGCTATCAACGACCCCACCTGTGTGTTACATCGCCCCTGTTGGATCCGTTTCCTGGGCCTTAGGCCCTGGGCCCAGACGGATCCGTCCTTGGCTTTTCATTCCCAACGACGGGCCTGCACCCCATGTTTCACATAGGCCCATTTTCTGTTTTTATGCTTTGATCCATTCCTTTTGTGTTATTGCATTAGTTAAGATTTAATGAAGATTAATGAGAATTAAGGGGGTTAATTAGGGATTCGGGGTAATTAACTTTTAGAAGTTGATTTTAGGTTCATTAGGTTTAATTGGAAACATTAGAGGTTAATTAGATTTAGGGCTTTAATTTTAGTTTAGAATGAAAAAACTAGGATTAATTAGAATTAATCATTTTTTAATTTAGTTAGAATTCTAAAGAATTAGGCTTTGGAAATTGTTAGAATACTATTTTATAATTTTGACTAAATTTTAGGGCCTAGCTATATTTCCTAATTAGAAATCTTTCGTTTCTACTTGAAGATTTTGTGCGATGACCATTTTACCCTTTAGGGGTTTATCTTACCATTTTGACCATATAAATGCATGAACCCTTAGGACTAGAATTTGACATTAGAAGTTTAATCAATTCTGAGCAATAACATGCTCCCTTAGGATTTTTAACATAGAATTTTTAATCAACTTTGATTAACTATATCATGATCCCTTAGATTAGTTTGATTATTTCTAATCATTAGATTAAGTTTTAACCTAGTTTTCTAATCAAACCCAAACCCTCATATTTAAATTGATCAATAGTAATTTTGATCAATTAAATCCTTTGAACTTGTATAATCTCACATTTGAGTGATCAAAAGACCCTTGGTCACTCAATAAGACTTCTTTTTCTAAGCTATGGAGCTTGTAACACCCCGATAATAATATGTATTTATTTAAATTAAATTAATAATATGTTTATTAATTTAATTAGAATATTTGAATTATTATTATTATTTTGGAATAATAATTATTGGAATAATATATAAGTTGGAATTTAGAAAAATCCCATTTTTTGGTAAAAAGGTTTTCACGTGGAAGGGAAAAGAGGCAGAAAGGGCAAAAAGCAAAAGAACGAAGGTTGAAGGAAGGAGAAGCTTGGAGCTCGGAAGCTGCCGGATAAACTCAGGTAAGGGGGGTTTATCATCGATTAATGGGTATTATGGGATGATATGTACTGGGTAGTAATAGACCATTGTTTTACCTCTGATTGGATGATATATGTTGAATTTGTGAACTTTTGAGATGAACGAAAATTTGGATTATAGTTGACGAAATTCGTAGGAATTAGAGGTAGAAAGGTTAGAAATTTGTGAAATCGAAAGTGTATGATTCGTGTTAGATGATATGAATGAATTGTGTGTGAAATTTGGACTGTAGAAGGTTGAATTGGATAGGTCTCGTAGCAGAGAAAGCCATTGCAGATCTGAGAGCTCTGGTCTCTGGTCATACGCGTATGGCACTAGGCAATACGCGTATGAGATGTTGGTACGCGTATGGGGGGAAGCCTTACGCGTATGGGTGGAAAAGATGGCATTTTGAACGTGAATTGGTCTCTGTTGGTACGCGTAATGGGAAGTTGTTACGCGTAGCGTACGCGTATGGGACAGGTGATACGCGTATGAGTTGGGCGAGGAAATGCGCAATACGCGTAAGAGAGTAGGCATTACGCGTATGGAGTTGGCCAGGTTTGGGCAATACGCGTATGGCATGGACAGTACGCGTATGGGCAGAGTTGGGATTTTCCTGAACTGTTGTTGTGCAGTTTTTGGTTGTTTAGGCTGAGTGATGTACTTAGCTGAGATATGATGTTGTAGGGATCGTTTCCCGTTGTTTTGAGTGGTATAGGTATTAGTAGAGCGGGCTAGTACTGTGTTTGATTATGTGGCATGATATGATATGCTTTTGTGATTAATTATGTTGATAATGTGTGATGGTATACATGATGATGTGAATGTATACGTTTGTGAATAGACTGTATTATGGCTTAGAGTGTGAACATGTGTCTATTCTTGATTATTGTTGATGTTGCATTGCTAGGTGATTAGCATGCATGTTGTGGCCCATTTGGGGTGGTAGCTAATTCCCATGGTGAGGAATTAGTGAGTATATCATTTGATTGTTGTTGTTGATGTTTGCATGCTAGGTGATTAGCGTGCATTTCATGGCCCATTTGGGGTGGTAGCTAATTCCCATGGTGAGGAATTAGTGAGTGAGTCACTATGTCTCAAATGAGTGGGACTAGTGAGCTTGGTAGCCGTGCCTGGATTTGGACGGTGAGGTTGAACTATATGTTCACAAATAGTCGGTACCGCATGCATAGAGTCTCATTGCATCATGAATGTATGGCATATGATATGAATGGATGTATTCTAGTATCATATGTGTGTTGTGTGTTGTGTTGTTAATGATTGAATATGATGGAGATTGTACTGTTGAGTATGATGTTTGAATGGATATTACTGTTGCTGAATGCGTAGTCTAATTAGGGTGAATTAATGTGTTGATTACTTGGCATTACATGTTGTTCTATAATGCTTATTATATTGATTGAGGAACTCACCCTTACGCCTATTTTTCAGGTAACGAGAAATGAGTTGAGTAGAAGCTTATGCTTGGAGTCTAGAGTAGTTCTTATGGGTCATGCTCTGATAGATGTAACATCGGGAGGGAATGTTTTAATTAATTTGATATTGGTTGTTGGATGATTAACATGTATAGTGTTACATGTTTTACATTGATGTTGAATTTGATTCCGCTGCGAATTATGCAAAAGACCTTATTTTGATTTAAATAAATGAGCATGACAGGATTTCTGATGAATGTAGTGAAATGATTGTGTGACACCCTTCGGGGCATAATTACTCTGATGAATGTATGTGTATTTTAATTATAATAATTTGGGGTATTTAGAAGGGTGTTACATTAGTGGTATCAGAGCATAGTCGGTCGTGTCGAGTCGTAGTTATTCTGTTTCCCCTGTACGGGATAGGTGTTGTGTAACCCTATCAGTACTTATTTGTTTAGCTGTGTTGGATTTCAGAATAGAGATGGCTGGAAGAGGTAGAGATGATGCTGCGATTGCTGAGGCTCTGGGTATGCTAGCTGGAGTACTTGGAGGAAATCCGAATGTTGTGGGAATGGGAGCTGCTCGTCAGTTGAGTGAGTTCCAGAAGAACAATCCTCCAATGTTCAAAGGAGCATACGATCCAGATGGTGCTCAGAAGTGGTTGAAGGAGATAGAGAGGATCTTCAGAGTAACTGAGTGTGCTGATAACCAGAAGGTCGGGTTCGGTACACATATGCTGTCAGAAGAAGCTGATGATTGGTGGGTTGCTACCCGCACTGAGTTGGAAGCTGCTGGAGATGCTGAGATTACTTGGGCTGTATTCAGAGAGAGATTTCTGAGGAAGTATTTTCCCGAAGATGTCAGAGGAAAGAAAGAGATAGAGTTCTTGGAATTGAAGCAGGGTAACCGGTCTGTTACGGAGTATGCTGCTAAGTTCACAGAGTTGTCTAAGTATTATACTCCCTATGCTGAGGCTGCTGGGGAATTTTCCAAGTGTGTGAAGTTTGAGAACGGGTTGCGTCCCGAGATCAAGCAGGCGATTGGATATCAGAGGATTAGAGTGTTTTCTGATTTGGTTGACTGTTGCAGGATTTTTGAGCAGGATTCCAAGGCTAGAGCTGAGAGTTATCAGCAGAGGGTTGATAGGAAGGGCAAGAATCAGATTGATCGTGGAAAACCGTATGCTGCTGGCAAAGGTTTTCAGAGACAGAGTGGGATGAAGAGGCCTAGTGGGGGAGACTCTAGTGCTCCTGTTAAGTGTTATAGATGTGGTCGGGCTGGACATCGTGTCCATGAGTGTACCAGTGCTGAGATGAAGTGTTTCAAGTGTGGAAAAGGTGGTCATTTGGCTGCAGAGTGTCGGTTGAAGACTGTGACTTGTTTCAACTGTGGAGAAGTGGATCATATCAGTCCACAGTGTCCTAAGCCGAAGAAAGAGAATCAGTCAGGAGGCAAGGTCTTTGCTTTATCGGGTTCTGAGACTTCTGCAGATGATCGTTTGATCCGAGGTACGTGTTATATTAATGGCTTTCCTCTTGTAGCTGTTATTGACACAGGTGCGACTCATTCTTTTATATCTTTGGATTGTGCTGTGAAACTTAAGTTAGAGATATCTGAGATGTTGGGTAGTATGGTGATTGATACTCCTGCGAAGGGTTCAGTGACTACTACTTCTATTTGTTTAAGTTGCCCTTTGAGTATTTTTGGTAGGAACTTTGGGATAGACCTTGTGTGTCTTCCATTAGTGCAGATTGATGTTATCTTGGGTATGAACTGGTTGGTGTTTAACCGGGTTTCTATCAATTGTTTTGATAAGACTGTGATATTTCCTGAGATTGAGGAAGGCAAGAGTTTGTTTCTATCAGCGAGGCAGGTGAATGAGGAAGTAGCAGATGGGGCAGAGTTGTTTATGCTGTTAGCGACTTTGGAGGCTAAAGATAAACTGGTGATTGGTGATCTAGCTGTGGTGTGTGATTTTCCTGATGTGTTTCCGGAAGAAGTGAATGAATTACCGCCAGAGCGTGAAGTTGAGTTCACGATTGATTTGGTACCTGGTACTAGACCGATATCGATGGCTCCTTATCGTATGTCTGCTGTTGAGCTAGCTGAATTGAAGAGTCAGTTGGAAGATTTGTTGGATAAGAAATTTATTCGTCCGAGTGTGTCACCGTGGGGTGCACCAGTGTTGTTGGTTAAGAAGAAAGAAGGTACTATGAGGTTGTGTGTGGATTACAGACAACTGAATAAAGTGACGATCAAGAATCGGTATCCTTTACCGAGGATTGATGATTTGATGGATCAATTGGTTGGTGCTAGTGTGTTCAGCAAGATAGATTTGAGATCTGGGTATCATCAGATACGTGTGAAGACTGAAGATATTCAGAAGACTGCTTTCAGAACAAGGTATGGACATTATGAGTATTCTGTAATGCCTTTTGGGGTGACTAATGCGCCTGGAGTATTCATGGAGTATATGAATAGGATTTTTCATCCGTATCTAGATCAGTTTGTTGTGGTGTTTATTGATGACATTTTGGTGTATTCGAAATCTGAAGAAGAACATGCTGAGCATTTGAGAGTAGTGTTGGAAGTTCTACGAGAAAAGAAGTTATTTGCTAAACTCTCAAAATGTGAATTTTGGTTAGAAGAGGTTAGTTTTCTTGGTCATGTGATTTCAAGAGGTGGTGTTGTTGTTGATCCTTCTAAGATAGAAGCGGTATCTAAGTGGGAAGCTCCTAAGTCTGTTGTTGAGATTCGAAGTTTCCTTGGATTGGCTGGTTACTATAGGAAGTTCATTGAGGGATTTTCTAAGTTGGCGTTACCGTTGACAATGTTGACTAGAAAGGGGCAAGCATTTGTTTGGGACTCAAAGTGTGAAGAAGGTTTCCAAGAGTTAAAGAGAAGGTTGACTACTGCTCCTATTCTGATATTACCGAGTTCGTCGGAACCATTTGAGGTTTATTGTGATGCTTCATTGTTGGGTTTAGGTGGTGTGTTGATGCAGAATAAGCAGGTTATAGCTTATGCTTCGAGACAGCTAAGGGTTCATGAGAGGAACTATCCGACACATGATTTAGAGTTGGCAGCTGTGGTGTTTGTTCTGAAGTTGTGGAGGCATTATTTGTACGGATCAAGATTTGAGGTTTTCAGTGATCATAAAAGTTTGAAGTATTTGTTTGATCAGAAAGAGCTAAATATGAGACAGAGGAGATGGTTAGAATTTCTGAAGGATTATGATTTTGGTTTGAATTACCATCCGGGTAAAGCAAATGTAGTGGCTGACGCATTGAGTAGGAAATCATTGCATATGTCTATGTTAATGGTTAAAGAATTGGATTTAATTGAGCAGTTTAGAGATTTGAGTTTGGTGTGTGAAAGTACTCCCAATAGTGTTAAACTGGGAATGTTGAAGTTAACGAGTAGTATTCTGGATGAGATTAGAGAGGGTCAGAAATCTGATATGCTTTTGGTTGATAAGTTGACTTTAGTGAATCAAGGTCAGGGTGGTGAATTCCGAGTTGATGAGAATGGTGTTTTAAGATTTGGTAATCGGGTGTGTATTCCAGATGTTACAGGACTTAAGAAGAGTATTCTTGAAGAAGGACATCGTAGTGGTTTGAGTATTCATCCTGGAGCTACGAAGATGTATCATGATTTGAAAAGATTATTTTGGTGGCCGGGAATGAAAAGAGAAATTGCAAGTTTTGTTTATTCCTGTTTGACTTGTCAGAAGTCAAAGATTGAGCATCAGAAGTCGTTTGGGCTAATGCAACCGTTGGCTATTCCAGAGTGGAAGTGGGATAGTATCAGTATGGATTTTGTTTCTGGTTTGCCGAGGACAAGTAAGAATTTCGAGGCTATTTGGGTGATTGTTGATAGATTGACGAAGTCGGCTCATTTCATTCCGATCAGAATGGATTATCCGTTAGAGAGACTAGCTGAGTTGTATATTGAGAAGATTGTAAGTTTGCATGGTATTCCGTCTAGTATTGTTTCGGACAGAGATCCTAGATTTACATCGAAGTTCTGGGAAGGTTTGCAGAAGGCTTTGGGAACTAAGCTGAGATTGAGTTCTGCATATCATCCGCAGACGGATGGTCAGACTGAGAGGACGATTCAGTCATTAGAAGATCTTTTGAGAGCTTGTGTTTGAAGGTGAGAAAAACAAGAAAGGGGGGGTTTGAATTGTTTGAAAAAATTAAGCGCTTTTGCAAAATGAAAATCTCACAAAGATTTTATACTGGTTCGCTTATAACACAAAGCTACTCCAGTCCACCCGGCCAAGGTGATTTCGCCTTCAACAAGGACTTAATCCACTAATCTTGAAAGATTACAAACAACCCCTAAGAGAAAAGAAAATCTCTTAGTCCTCTCAAGTCTACAGACTACAACAAGTCACTTGAGGAAATCAAATAAAAATAGATACAAGATGTGTAATCTAGAGTGCTTCTAAGAAAG
The DNA here is from genome assembly GCF_024323335.1 of Lathyrus oleraceus. NCBI lineage: Eukaryota > Viridiplantae > Streptophyta > Magnoliopsida > Fabales > Fabaceae > Lathyrus > Lathyrus oleraceus. Next base: position 426,162,863 of record NC_066583.1, read on the forward strand.
CAAATATTACAAACTTAAGAACAAATTTTTCACTTGATAAGCAACAGCTTAGTGAAAATCTTTGAAGAACAAAGAAGTTTTTCTTGAGCGTGATATAATTTCAGTATAGTTTTGGCTAGTGATTTCTTGGTGTTTGCTGAATGAGATTTCTTCTCTATTTATAGGAGTTGAAGTAGAGTTGAAGTAGCGTTGAATCTATTGGATATTGAGATGTAATTACGCCATTCCATTAATAGCTTCTGCAGTAGACTTTTTCACTTAGAAGTGACTACTTACCACAATTAGTATCTTTTCTCTTGGAAGTGGAGATTAACGTCTCTTTCTAATTGAGGAAATCCATTTGCAGAACTTTAACTTGGCTTAAACGTTACTTCATCATGATTAACAATTCTGATTAGAGTCTTTGTGTATCTGGAGAAATTGGCTTCTGATGTTATTTCTTGAATGTTCAGATGGCGCTGATAATTTCAGAGTTAGCAGAAGACATTTGTTCAGAGTCAGAGCTTCTAGACTTTACTTCCTGTTCAGATGCTTCTGATACTTGCAGTTTTGTCCAGAGTTTAGAGCTTCTTGAATGAGATTCCTCTTTAGATGCTTCTGATACTTGAGATTTTGCATCTGATCTTGTTTTGCATCTGATGACATCATCAGATTTATTTCTTCTTTCTTTAGAACCCTGCACACTTAGAAACTTTTCGTTAGGGTACCACTTTTGGTTTCATCCTTTGTTATCATCAAAATCATGGAATCTATTGTAGAACTATTTTTGTTCTTACAATCTCCCCCTTTTTGATGATGACAAAACAAATAAAATTATCAGATGAAACATGAAAAATATTAGATCAGATAAACAAAAACTCCCCCTGAGTTAGTACTAGGGAGTTCAGAAGTTCTTACCAGAGCTTTCCAAGTAATTAGGTTTCTGAAAACTTTCTGCAAATGCTTAACTTTAAAGTTAGAGTTATTTAATCAGAGCTATTATTTAATCAGAGCTATTTATATCAGAACTATTTCTACAATTGTTGCAGAATGCTTAAGGTTTTAGACATAATTTTCATCAGAGCTATTTAATAATTTCTCCCCCTTTTTGGCATAATCAAAAAGGCATAAAACATAAAAAATAGAGAGAAAAACACTTCATTAAACAGCACAAAGGCAAACAGCAGTCAAAAACAACAGATTCAAGAGAATATCAGAGCTAAAAAAGAAAAGACAGAAGCAAAAACACTAGGCAACCAAAATAAATCCTAAGTGCCTAAGGGTTTGGAGGAGGAGGAAGTCTCTGTAGTAGCATGGCAAACATATTCTGGAGGTTTTCATTCAGAGCGTCTTGTTTGTCCATCCTTGCCCGGAGCTCACTCTGATCTTGCTTGATCTCTTTCTGATCTTGCTTGATCTCCTTCAGAGTGTTAAGAATCAGAGGGATCGCAGAGGAAGACTCCCCCTGAATCAGAGCCTGCTGAGTTTCAGCTTCAGCAGCAGCTTGGGCTTCTGCATCTGCCTTAGCCTTGGCTTCTGCTTCCTGAATTCTCAGAAGTTCTGCTTCCTTTGCCAGGCGTTCTTCTTCCAACCTCTTAGCTTCTTCTTCAGCTTCCTTAGCTAATCTTTCTTCTTCCAATCTCTTAGCCTCAGCTTCTCTAGCCAGTCTCTCTTCCTCTAACCTTCTGGCCTCAGCTTCTCTGGCCAGTCTTTCCTGGAGTCTTTCCTCAGAGTCTCTGATGTAGCCATTTCTGACTTGTTCAGAGATACTCTTCAGCCTATAAGACTCAGAGGTCATCCAACTAATAACTCTGTTCCAGTGTGTCCTAACAGATTTAGGATCATCACTGACTTCAGAATTTTTAGCCAGAGACTTGATCTTCTGGACTGAGGATTCTGCAACCTGCATAATGGCCTCCTCAAGGGTAGGTATGATAATTTTAGGTTCAGGTTCAGGTGAATGAGGTGGAGAGTTTTGAGGGCTGAGATGTAGAGGTTGAGGTTCAGTTTCTGGTTCTGGCTGGGGTTCAGATTCTGCTTCTGGTTGAAGTTCAGAATCTGGGTCTGGTTGAAGACTGGGGGATGAGGCATAGAGTGGGTTTACATCTAATGGGTCAGAGTCTGGGCTAGGTACAGCGGGAATTAATGGTGGAGTGATATAAGGTTCAGATGGGCGAATTACAGATGGTTGAGTTTCAGAGGGTGTGGTGGTTGTTTGTGGTGGAAGGGAAGTTTGATTTTCAGAGGTAATGGTGGTTGTTTGTTGTGGAATAGAAGTTCGGAGGGGAGAGGTTACTTCAGTTTGTGTTTGAGTTTGTGGAGCGAAATTTTTAGCATAAATTTCAGCTATTGTTGGGGAGTTTGGGTCAGAGTGTTCTTGATCAGAAGACTCATGATCAGAGGACTCTTGGTTAGAAGAAGGGGAAAGGTAAGGTGGTGACTCATACTCAGAGGATGAGGAAGAACTGTGGTGATATAGTTGATTAGGGTCAGAGGTGGTTGTAAAAGTACGGGCAATTTTTAGAACAGGTGGAGGTTGAGAGGTTCTAATGGTAGAAGGTGGTATTTCTGAGGTTGTAAAAATTGGTTGAGAGGAGAGAGGGTTAGAGGAAGCCATTACAGATTCAGAAGAGACAGGAGGAATGGACTTACCAGAGGAGACATTCAGAGGTGCTGAAGCTTTGGTGCCAGAGGTTTCTCCAATTCTGGCTTTCTTTGCCTTCCTTGCTTCCTCAGCTATCTTCTTCTCAGAAAGGCCTCTTTTGTATCTGATCAGATCTTCTACAGAATCCAGACAGTCTTCAAGGCGGAAATCAGAAACGTCAATGCCTTCATCCAGACGATCCTGAAGGTAGATGGCAATGGCATCTCTGGGTTCATTTTTGAAGAACCTTTCAAGGCCATGAGGCATCTTCCTCTGATCCTTCAGAGCTTCCCAGGTCACATTCATAGTGGGCTTGACTCTGATGTCTTTGATGATTCCCATACTCCTCAGATTTCTGGCATTCAGAGGCTTTCCAACGTCAATTGCCAGATCATCCATACATCTGGTCTTCTCCAGAGCATCTACCAGCCCATGCTCAATGAAGATGTCAGAGAGCAATCTTCCCAGAGGGATGTAGGATCTGGGCTTCATATTGTTCCTTGTTTCTCTGACTGAATCCCTCAGATATCTGAAGAGAAGAACAGGGAGGTTGATTGGAATACCCTTCTGAATACAGTAGAGGATGCACTTCTGATCAGCATTTATATAATCTGAAGAGTTGGAGGCTGGACGATGATGGATTGTTCCCAGAATAATCTTCAACCAAACTCGGAGGTTCTGATGAAGCTCCTTGTTCTTAGAGGGGTTTCCTTCAACATTTGCTTTGAAGATTGTAGGGTTAATGACTTCTGTGATGCGCTTGGACCTTGGAGGAATGTTGTAAATCCTTTTACCTCCAGTTCTCTCCATGTTCAGCAAAGAGGCAATAGATGCTTCTGTGATGATGATCTTCACTCCCAGAACAAAAGAAACAATGAACTCATCATCAGCATCTGCACATCTCCAGAACTCTTTCACCAGAAGAGGATAGATTGGACCATACAATCTGTTGAAGTAGTTTTCCCAACCTTGCTTGCGAAGATCTTCAGTTAAATCAACGCCATTTCTTCTCAAATTCTCAAAATCTACCAGCGATTCACATAGAACATCCAAACCTTCAAAGGGAGTTGAAAGGTTTATGTGTTGTTCGCGTTCCAAAATGTGAGGTTCTTTGTAAACTGGGGTTGTGGTAACATCTACAACCATGGGTGTTTGAGTGTTTGAGGTTTGGGGGTTAGAAGCAGCTTCCATTTGTTGGGAGAAGTCAAAAACAGATTGTTCTTGAGGATTCATGATGAAGATTGATGAAGAAGATGAAGAACTGAGAAGGTTGCAGAGAAAACTTCGAGAGAGGGTTTAGGGTTTAAGAGTGAGTGAGAGTGATAAGTGTGTGAAATGTGAGAAAAGTGTTTATATACCTAAGGGTAAAAACACATGCAAAACGACACACATACCAGCGTTAGCACAAAAACCAAAATGGCACGTTTGGGGGAAAAATGATTACAGCTCATTAATGAATGTCTAATCCCAACAGTAAGCACACTGCTCGAGGAGATTTCAAGCGTTCTGACCTTTGATTTCTCTTGACAGCTGTCTAGAAGTTCTAGGGTTAGACGCATGTTCCCCACGTGTTGATGTTTCTGATCTTCAGGAATACTAAAGGATTTCTGAAGATTTCTAACTCAGATATCTTCTTAACTTGGTAGAAGTATCAGAGTCAGAGGCAGAAGTATATTTGTTTTTATCAGAGTCTCATTTTACATGTTCAGAGCCAAATTTTACTCAGGACAATTTTTAATGTTCAGATTTTCTAAGATGAAACGAAATCTATCTTCAGCTAGAGGCTTAGTAAAGATATCTGCCCATTGATGTTCTGTATCAATGAACTTCAGCGTTACTATTCCTTTCTGAACATAGTCTCTAATAAAATGATGTTTAATTTCTATGTGTTTGGCTCTGGAATGTAGAATGGGATTCTTACTTAAACAAATAGCAGCAGTATTATCACAAAGGATAGGAATGTTACTCTCAAAGATTTGTAGATCTTCTAGCTGATGTTTCATCCAGAGCATCTGAGTTGTGCATAGTGACGCTGAGATATATTCTGCTTCTGCAGTTGATAGAGCAATTGTTGACTGTCTTTTGCTAGCCCAGGAGATTAAGTTGTTTCCCAGAAGCTGGCAATTTCCAGATGTGCTTTTACGTTCTATTCTATCTCCTGCATAATCTGCATCACAATAACCAGAAAGCCTATACTCTGATGTTTTCTCATACATCAGGCCCAGGTTAGGGGTTCCTTTCAGATACTTAAGAATTCTCTTAACAGCTGTTAAATGAGATTCTCTAGGATCTGATTGGAATCTGGCACAAAGACAGACGCTAAAGAGAATATCAGGACGAGTAGCAGTCAGATAGAGAAGAGAGCCTATCATACCTCGATAGAGCTTCTGACAAACCTTGTTGCTTACCTCTTCCTTCTCCAGAATGCAAGTTGGATGCATGGGAGTCTTTGCAGAATTGCATTCAGACATATCAAACTTCTTTAGAACGTCTTTAATGTACTTGCTTTGATGAATGTACGTGACTTCTGGAGTTTGATTGATTTGAATTCCCAGAAAGAACTTTAGTTCTTGCATTAGACTCATTTCAAATTCTGCCTGCATTAACTTAGAAAATTCTTGGCAAACAGAAATATTAGCAGAACCAAAAATAATGTCATCAACATAAATTTGGCATATCATGAGATCATTTTTATGATTTTTACAGAAGAGTGTAGAATCAACTTTCCCTCTGATAAAATTTTGTTCCAGAAGAAAATTACTTAAGCGTTCATACCAAGCTCTGGGAGCTTGTTTAAGTCCATATAAGGATTTCTTAAGTTTGAAAACATGTTCTGGAAAATTTGAGTTTTCAAAACCAGGAGGTTGATTAACATACACTTCTTCTGAAATATAACCATTTAGAAATGCACTCTTGACATCCATTTGGTATAATTTTATAGAGTGATTAATAGCAAATGATACAAGAAGACGAATAGACTCTAACCTTGCGACTGGAGCAAAAGTTTCATTATAATCAATACCTTCTTGTTGACTATAACCTTGAGCTACCAGTCGTGCTTTGTTTCTGACAACTTCTCCTTTCTCGTTCAGTTTGTTTCTGAACACCCATCTGGTTCCAATGACATGAGTGCCTCTGGGTTTAGGAACAAGATCCCAGACATCATTCTTGGAGAATTGATCTAACTCTTCTTGCATAGCTGCCACCCAATCATTATCTTGAAGAGCTTCATCACAGGACGTAGGCTCAATCAGAGACACTAGTCCCAGAGGAATATCTTCAGAAGTTCTGAAGGTAGATCTGGTTCTAACAGGTTCATCTTTGTTTCCCAAAATCAAGTCTTCAGATACGTTGCTACGACTCTTGACTTTCCTTGGAATTTCTGGAGATTTAATTTCTTCAGAGTCTGGAGTGACAGGTGCTTCTGGAATTTTCTCAGATTCTACCAGAGTGATCTCTAAATCTGCAAACTTTTCAACTAGCTTTGACTTTTCAGGGTCAAGCTTATCATCAAATCTAACATGAATTGATTCCTCCACAATTTTGGTTTCTGTGTTGTATACTCTGTAGCCTTTAGAGCGTTCTGAGTATCCTAACATAATACCTTTCTGTGCTTTGGAATCAAACTTGTTCAGATGTTCTTTAGTATTTAATATAAAACAAATGCATCCAAAAGGATGAAAATAAGAAATGTTGGGTTTTCTTCCCTTACACAGTTCATAGGGAGTCTTATCCAGAATAGGTCTAATAGAGATTCTATTCTGAATGTAACACGCTGTATTTACAGCTTCTGCCCAAAAGTGCTTTGCTACATTTGTTTCATTGATCATGGTTCTGGCCATTTCTTGGAGTGTCCTATTCTTCCTCTCTACAACTCCATTTTGTTGTGGAGTTCTAGGGCAGGAGAAATCATGGGATATTCCATTAGAATCAAATAATTCTTCAAAATCTTTATTTTCAAATTCTCCACCATGATCACTTCTGACTCTAATAATTTTAGAGTCAAATTCTTTTTGCACTTTAGAACAGAAACTGGTGAATACAGAGTGAGACTCACTCTTGTGCTTTAGGAATTTTACCCATGTCCAGCGGCTGTAATCATCAACGATTACTAGTCCATACTTCTTTCCATTGACTGATGCTGTTTTCACAGGACCAAATAAGTCAATGTGAAGAAGCTCCAGAGGCTTGGAGGTAGAAACAACATTTTTCTTTTTAAAAGATGTTTTTGAAAACTTTCCTTTCTGACAAGCTTCACACAGAGCATCTGAAGAAAACTTCAGTTTAGGTAGGCCTCTGACTAACTCAAGTTTAGTTAGCTGAGAAAGTTTCCTCATGCTAATGTGGCCTAAGCGTCTATGCCATACCCATTGCTCTTCGTGAACTGACATTAAACATTTAACATTTTGATCTTTTAAATCAGAAAGATTTATTTTATAAATGTTGTTTTTCCTCTTGCCTGTGAAAAGGACAGAGCCATCGTTCTGATTAATGGCTTTACACGTTTTTTGATTAAAGATTACATCATAACCGTTATCACTTAATTGACTTATGGATAACAGGTTATGCATTAAACCTTCTACATAAAGAACATCAGATATAGAGGGAAGAGTACCATTACCAATAGTTCCGGAGCCTCTGATCCTTCCTTTCTGATCTCCTCCGAAGCCTACAAAGCCAGCGTCTTTAAGTTCCAGGCTTTGGAACATAGACTTTCTTCCCGTCATATGTCGCGAGCATCCAGAGTCCAGGTACCATGACTGGTGTCTGAACTTTGCTGCATAGGATATCTGCAACATAGATAATCTTATCTTTCGGTACCCAGAATCTCTTGGGTCCTTTCAGATTAGTTTTCCCAGAGTTTCTTACAACTTTGGGTCTTCTAGCATTTTTAAATTTGTGTTCTTGTGTGTGTGTATAGTGGTATGAAAAAGGTGATTTAATTTGGTTACTGGTAGAAGTTTTATCAGAATCAGAATCATACCCAATTCCCCTTTTATTATTCTGACCTACTCCATAAATCATGGATGCCATAATACTCCTATTTATCCCATTCTTCAGAAATTGTTGAAAGGCTTCTTCATACTTATAAATAATTTCATTTGAAGTTTGTGGTGCTTGAGACAACACTTCTTCTAATTTTAAGCTTTTTGTTTTAGCTCCATCTCTTTCTAACGTTAAAGATTTGATTGTATCTTCATGTGCTAGAATTGTTGTCTCAAGTTCACTACATTCTTCAGATTTTGCTTTAAGAAGACCTTTAATGCTTTTAACTTTTTGTTTTAATTTCTGAAGAGAGGTAAGAGTTTCTGATAAACATGATTCTAAGTCAGATCTAGAAAGTTCAGAGAATACCTCTTCAGATTCTTCATCTGAGCTGCTGGATGTGGTAGCCATAAATGCTACGTTGGCTTGTTCATCAGAGTCAGATTCTGATGATCCTGAATCACTATCGTCCCAGGTGGCCATTAATCCTTTCTTTGTTCTGAAGGCATTTTTCTTGAAGCTTTCCTTCTTAGAGTTATCTTTCTTCAGCTTGGGGCATTCATTTCTATAATGACCTGTTTCTTTACATTCAAAACAGGTAATATCTTTATTAGGTTTACCTTTTGAAGTTGACTCTGATCTATCCCCTCTGGGTCTTGATCTTCTGAAGTTGTTGTTGTTCCTTCTTTTCCAGAGTTGCTTAACTCTTCTGGTTAGTAAGGACAGTTCTTCTTCATCATCAGAGTCTTCAGGTTCAGAGTCGTCAGTATCTGCAGTTTCTGCCTGGAGAGCTTTGGTTCTGTCTGACTTCCGTCTTTCAGGTCTGGACTTCAGCGCCACTGACTTGTTCCTTTTCTGAGGCTCATCCTCCTCTAGTTCTATCTCATGGCTTCTGAGAGAACTAACAAGTTCTTCAAGGCTGATACTGTTCAGATCCTTTGATAACTTCAGAGCAGTAACCATAGGTCTCCATTTCTTTGGCAGACTTCTGACAATCTTCTTAACATGATCTGCAGTTGTGTATCCCTTGTCTAGCACTTTAAGACCTGCAATAAGAGTTTGGAATCTGGAAAACATAGCTTCTATAGCTTCGTCATCTTCCATCTTGAAGGCTTCATATTTCTGGATCAACGCCAGAGCCTTCGTCTCCTTGACTTGGGAGTTTCCTTCATGGGTCATCCTTAGAGAGTCAAGTATATCTTTGGCTGTCTCTCTGTTGGTGATCTTCTCATATTCGTTGTATGATATGGCATTTAGAAGTATTGTTCTGGCCTTGTGATGATTTTTGAACTCACGTTTCTGATCTTCTGACATTTTGCTTCTGGGAACTTCAGCTCCATTTAAGGTTGGAGGTTTGTATCCATCTGTGACAATGTCCCAGAGGTCAGCATCATAACCAAGAAAGAAACTTTCGATTCTATCTTTCCAGTAATCAAACTTTTCTCCATCAAAAACAGGAGGCTTGGCATTGTAAGAATCTTTCTCATTTGAGTGGGCCATTTGTTTTTCTCGCACTGGATCTCTCTACACGGTTAAGTGTTTGATTTGAAAATCAATAACAGAGCCGGAGCTCTGATACCAATTGAAGGTGAGAAAAACAAGAAAGGGGGGGTTTGAATTGTTTGAAAAAATTAAGCGCTTTTGCAAAATGAAAATCTCACAAAGATTTTATACTGGTTCGCTTATAACACAAAGCTACTCCAGTCCACCCGGCCAAGGTGATTTCGCCTTCAACAAGGACTTAATCCACTAATCTTGAAAGATTACAAACAACCCCTAAGAGAAAAGAAAATCTCTTAGTCCTCTCAAGTCTACAGACTACAACAAGTCACTTGAGGAAATCAAATAAAAATAGATACAAGATGTGTAATCTAGAGTGCTTCTAAGAAAGCAAATATTACAAACTTAAGAACAAATTTTTCACTTGATAAGCAACAGCTTAGTGAAAATCTTTGAAGAACAAAGAAGTTTTTCTTGAGCGTGATATAATTTCAGTATAGTTTTGGCTAGTGATTTCTTGGTGTTTGCTGAATGAGATTTCTTCTCTATTTATAGGAGTTGAAGTAGAGTTGAAGTAGCGTTGAATCTATTGGATATTGAGATGTAATTACGCCATTCCATTAATAGCTTCTGCAGTAGACTTTTTCACTTAGAAGTGACTACTTACCACAATTAGTATCTTTTCTCTTGGAAGTGGAGATTAACGTCTCTTTCTAATTGAGGAAATCCATTTGCAGAACTTTAACTTGGCTTAAACGTTACTTCATCATGATTAACAATTCTGATTAGAGTCTTTGTGTATCTGGAGAAATTGGCTTCTGATGTTATTTCTTGAATGTTCAGATGGCGCTGATAATTTCAGAGTTAGCAGAAGACATTTGTTCAGAGTCAGAGCTTCTAGACTTTACTTCCTGTTCAGATGCTTCTGATACTTGCAGTTTTGTCCAGAGTTTAGAGCTTCTTGAATGAGATTCCTCTTTAGATGCTTCTGATACTTGAGATTTTGCATCTGATCTTGTTTTGCATCTGATGACATCATCAGATTTATTTCTTCTTTCTTTAGAACCCTGCACACTTAGAAACTTTTCGTTAGGGTACCACTTTTGGTTTCATCCTTTGTTATCATTAAAATCATGGAATCTATTGTAGAACTATTTTTGTTCTTACAGTGTTTTGGAAAAAGGAGGTGCTTGGGATTGTTATTTGCCTTTGATTGAGTTTACCTACAACAATAGTTTTCATTCGAGTATTGGTATGGCACCGTTTGAAGCTTTGTATGGTAGGAGATGTCAGACGCCTTTATGTTGGTATGAGTCCGGTGAGAGTGCTGTGGTTGGACCGGAGATTGTTCAACAAACTACGGAAAAGATTAAGATGATTCAGGATAAGATGAGAATTGCTCAGAGTCGTCAGAAGAGTTATCATGATAAGAGGAGGAAATCACTTGAGTTCCAAGAGGGAGATCATGTGTTTCTTCGTGTTACTCCGATAACTGGTGTTGGTCGAGCCTTGAAGTCGAAGAAGTTGACACCTCGATTTATTGGTCCTTATCAGATTTTGGAGAGGATAGGGGAAGTAGCCTATCGTATCGCTTTACCGCCGTCGCTTGCGAATTTGCATGATGTTTTTCATGTGTCTCAGTTGAGGAGGTACATTCATGATCCGTCGCATGTTGTCCAAGTAGATGATGTACAGGTGAGAGATAACCTGACTGTTGAAACGTCACCTATGAGGATCGAGGATCGAGAATTGAAGCAATTGCGGGGTAAAGAGATCGCCTTGGTGAAGGTAGCTTGGGGAGGACCAGCAGGTGGCAATGTGACTTGGGAACTTGAGAGTCAGATGAAGGAGTCTTATCCGGAGTTGTTCGTTTGAGGTATGTTTTCGAGGACGAAAACTCTTTTAGTGCGGGAGAGTTGTAACACCCCGATAATAATATGTATTTATTTAAATTAAATTAATAATATGTTTATTAATTTAATTAGAATATTTGAATTATTATTATTATTTTGGAATAATAATTATTGGAATAATATATAAGTTGGAATTTAGAAAAATCCCATTTTTTGGTAAAAAGGTTTTCACGTGGAAGGGAAAAGAGGCAGAAAGGGCAAAAAGCAAAAGAACGAAGGTTGAAGGAAGGAGAAGCTTGGAGCTCGGAAGCTGCCGGATAAACTCAGGTAAGGGGGGTTTATCATCGATTAATGGGTATTATGGGATGATATGTACTGGGTAGTAATAGACCATTGTTTTACCTCTGATTGGATGATATATGTTGAATTTGTGAACTTTTGAGATGAACGAAAATTTGGATTATAGTTGACGAAATTCGTAGGAATTAGAGGTAGAAAGGTTAGAAATTTGTGAAATCGAAAGTGTATGATTCGTGTTAGATGATATGAATGAATTGTGTGTGAAATTTGGACTGTAGAAGGTTGAATTGGATAGGTCTCGTAGCAGAGAAAGCCATTGCAGATCTGAGAGCTCTGGTCTCTGGTCATACGCGTATGGCACTAGGCAATACGCGTATGAGATGTTGGTACGCGTATGGGGGGAAGCCTTACGCGTATGGGTGGAAAAGATGGCATTTTGAACGTGAATTGGTCTCTGTTGGTACGCGTAATGGGAAGTTGTTACGCGTAGCGTACGCGTATGGGACAGGTGATACGCGTATGAGTTGGGCGAGGAAATGCGCAATACGCGTAAGAGAGTAGGCATTACGCGTATGGAGTTGGCCAGGTTTGGGCAATACGCGTATGGCATGGACAGTACGCGTATGGGCAGAGTTGGGATTTTCCTGAACTGTTGTTGTGCAGTTTTTGGTTGTTTAGGCTGAGTGATGTACTTAGCTGAGATATGATGTTGTAGGGATCGTTTCCCGTTGTTTTGAGTGGTATAGGTATTAGTAGAGCGGGCTAGTACTGTGTTTGATTATGTGGCATGATATGATATGCTTTTGTGATTAATTATGTTGATAATGTGTGATGGTATACATGATGATGTGAATGTATACGTTTGTGAATAGACTGTATTATGGCTTAGAGTGTGAACATGTGTCTATTCTTGATTATTGTTGATGTTGCATTGCTAGGTGATTAGCATGCATGTTGTGGCCCATTTGGGGTGGTAGCTAATTCCCATGGTGAGGAATTAGTGAGTATATCATTTGATTGTTGTTGTTGATGTTTGCATGCTAGGTGATTAGCGTGCATTTCATGGCCCATTTGGGGTGGTAGCTAATTCCCATGGTGAGGAATTAGTGAGTGAGTCACTATGTCTCAAATGAGTGGGACTAGTGAGCTTGGTAGCCGTGCCTGGATTTGGACGGTGAGGTTGAACTATATGTTCACAAATAGTCGGTACCGCATGCATAGAGTCTCATTGCATCATGAATGTATGGCATATGATATGAATGGATGTATTCTAGTATCATATGTGTGTTGTGTGTTGTGTTGTTAATGATTGAATATGATGGAGATTGTACTGTTGAGTATGATGTTTGAATGGATATTACTGTTGCTGAATGCGTAGTCTAATTAGGGTGAATTAATGTGTTGATTACTTGGCATTACATGTTGTTCTATAATGCTTATTATATTGATTGAGGAACTCACCCTTACGCCTATTTTTCAGGTAACGAGAAATGAGTTGAGTAGAAGCTTATGCTTGGAGTCTAGAGTAGTTCTTATGGGTCATGCTCTGATAGATGTAACATCGGGAGGGAATGTTTTAATTAATTTGATATTGGTTGTTGGATGATTAACATGTATAGTGTTACATGTTTTACATTGATGTTGAATTTGATTCCGCTGTGAATTATGCAAAAGACCTTATTTTGATTTAAATAAATGAGCATGACAGGATTTCTGATGAATGTAGTGAAATGATTGTGTGACACCCTTCGGGGCATAATTACTCTGATGAATGTATGTGTATTTTAATTATAATAATTTGGGGTATTTAGAAGGGTGTTACAGAGCTCGAAGCCTCAAGTCAAGATTCTCAATCAAGGCATCCTCAGTCACATCAAGCAGCGGATTATACAAGATAAATCAAAGGTCAACGCTTGGTAAATACGATTCAGATTATACGAAATGAGCATTAAGCAATAGGGAATGATGAGACGCAGTTTCTCTTATCCTTGTCTATAGCGACTTTGTGTATGGGGCATAGGCCCCAAATATTCAAAGTGTTCGCCCTTATTCATAGACTTTAGTACAATACGAACTGATTAAACTACCAAGTCTTCTTCAAACAAAATCAACACTAATACAAGGATCAACAATGAAGATTCTTCACCAACAACTTGTCAGTTAAAAGAAGTATCATGCGCTATGAGCCTTAAGTAGTAAGGAATGATGAGACATAGTTTCTCCTATCCTTGTCTACAGCGACTTTGTGTATGGGACGTAGGCCCTAAATATTCAAAGTGTTTGGCCTTATTCATAGACTTTAGTGTGATTCCTATCAATCGACTGTCAAGTATCTTATTAATCCATCCTTCATTCTAATCATTTCAATTCAATCATTCTATCATCTCTTTTGTCTCCAATCACCTTATTTTCATCCCTAGTGAGTTGAACTACGAAAGCTTTGATTTCCTTATTGCACTATAAGGATACGTAGGCAGGAAAACCCAGTTTCTTCATGAGCTACCCTATTTATAAATCAATCATTCTCCATTCATTCAATCAATACCATCTTTTTGAGATCAACCATACTTCTCCTTGGACTCCTTGTCTATCCTTTTAGGACGATTTAGCGACAACCCACCTCATCAATCGAGAGTTGTTTAGGATTATGCCCAAATATTTAATTGAGTCTTTATTTTTGGCTTTACCCTATAGCGGCAGCCATGGTAGTCCACGTACTGGTAAATGCCTACCTTTCTCTTTGATTCAGAGTCTATCTCCTTCATGGATCCAAGATACTATTCTTATTTGATCTCGAACTGTTTGTTCCCCATCCAGTGATATATTGTTCCTTGTACACAACTACACTTTCTCTTGGGCCCCGCTTATACCCTTTAAGGACGATATAACGGTTGTCCGTCTTGCGAATTAAGAGTTGTTTGGGACTATGCCCAAACACTTAATTCAGTCTTTGTTTTTGGCTTTACCCTATAGTGGCAGCCATGCTAGCCCAAGTACTGGTAAATGCCTGTTTACTCTTTGATTCCAAGTTCCATCCATTTGTGGGTTCCCGCGATACTATTCTGTTGGTACAAGTTATACTTTTCATCACTGTATAATATCTCGCTTTTCTCGTGGTTCCACAAACTACGATTGCTCTGACTTTCTCATCGCACGATGAGAATATGTAGGCATGAGGATGTGAATCCTTGGCGGGCATAATTCTAATTATTCGTCCTTCCGCCTTAGGGCACCATTCATATCTTTCACAATCCATTACATGCCTTCAATCATAAATTGTTTACCTAGCGACATACTACTTCTTTGAGATCAGAAATACAACTTTCTTTGTCCACGTATCGGTTAAAGTTGTTTCCCTCTAAGGTAAAAATCTCATTTCTCTTATGGATTCCAATACACTTTTACCTTTCGGTTTCAAACAATACTTCTTCAATCACTTGTTACCAAATATTCAATTATGTGACTTTGGTCACTTCATTCTGTTCATCTCCATGATACATTCGTATTCTATCTTCCTTCACTCCATGTGATATACCAGTTCTCTTTGAGCGAAATACAGTACCTCTTTGTGCTTCTTCTTGCGTCACCTTGTGAACCAAGAGATGTTTGGGATTGTGCCCAAACACTTATTTCTTCGTCTTTTCGGCATTACCCTATAGCGGCAGCCCTGCTAGCCCATGTACTGGTAATAGCCACCTTACTCTTGGGTTCATCTTGTAACCCTTGTTGGAGTTCAAAACATAATCCTTTGGTTCAGACCATACTTTGATCACCATTCTTTTCATCTCCCACATTTAATCTTTCGAACTACAGAGCTCTGAATTGCTCATTGCACTATCAGGATACATAGGCATGAGGGGCCTAATCCTCACTGAGCACTTTATCTATTTTTATTCCTTTTCCCATTCTTTTGCGAGTAATCTTTAGATATCACACCCATTCGAGCGATAACAATCAAAACGGATCCCATGGAGTACCATGGATGTTTGGGGTGCTAATACCTTCCTCTTGCATAACCGACTTCCTTACCCAACATATCTCTTTCCCCTGGATTTTATCGATGTTTTCCTTTTCCTTCGGGAACAAATAAAGTTTGATAGAGACTTTGTTGTATGTTCGAGCGTGAGATACATTCGGGTATAATTCAGCCAGCTTTAGCTGGCGACTCTATTGGGGAGTCCTTGCCTCGCCGGGTAGGAGTCGAGCCTAGTTTTGATTGCTTTCTTAGCTTTCTTAGGGTGTTTACCTTTATGTATTTATTCGCTTTACTTATCGCATTTCTTGTTGCTTTATATTATGGATATTATCTGGTATACTCTCTGTTGGGTTGGGACTATGATACATGAGAGAAAAGCTCTATACCCGAGCTTTAGTACGTACACAGGATAGAAATGTGACTAGAGTCGTGTTTGACCTCTGTGGAGTTATTTCACGATTATGGTTGACACGATACGTCACACCTATAGTAGATCCTTTTGGGAGCATCATTGTCCGACAAGTCATTCGTCTAAGGCAATGGTATCTCGAAATGGGTCGTTGACTCTAGGGATCTTTTTAGGATTACCCTTTGAAGACTAGAACCTACCTGTGAGGGGGATATGGGATTTTTCTGTAGGAACCCATAGCCTCTACATACCTTTGTTCTCATGGACGTCGAACCTTTGATCTTGCATCAGGCATTATACACAGATTATCTCGACTTTTGATGTTGTTAACCTATGTTATTGCATTGTTGTACATATGTTAGAGCTTTGAACTTGGGTTGTTATACTATCAATGCTTTAAATATATGGATGTTGCATAATCATTTTCATTTCACCCCTAACATATGCATTCATTCATTTGCATTTCATGCATGTTAACCAGAAAACTCACCATATTCATTCCTCCGTCAAAAAGACAACGATTCACCGACACCGGTCATCCAAGGATCATGGAAGAGACTAAGAGTATTGACAGAGCTGACATGGTTTTGGGGCTATTCTGGGATAGCATGACAACAGGCTTCCCAAATCAGATTGTGATTGGTGAGCAAGCTAAAGATAATCTGAAGAAAGATAACCAACAGAAGATGACTACAGGTATTCTGCCACTTCCTCCTCAAGAACAACATTTTTTACCACATCAGAGGCATCCTCAAAGCAACCAGAAATTAAAGCAGAAGCAAATCGATCAGAATAGCAATGATCAAGAAGGGAGACGTCCTCACTATGATCTAATTCCTATGACTTATGCACACCTACTACCTATACTGGTTAATGTTGGGGCAATTGTGCCTAAACAGACCGAACCTGCTAAGTTTCCCTACGGCCGTAAGCATGACCCTCATGCCACGTGTGGATACCATGATGGATATGTAGGGCACTCTACATAAACTTTTCATGTTCTCAAGGCTAGAGTTCAAGAGCTCATCGATCAAAAGCTATTGAGCTTCACACCTGTGATTGCTTAAACGCCTGTTGAGAAGAGGTTCGAATACAAGGGTCCTCCAATTCATGTACAAAATCATCCACCTGTGGTCCATCCTGTTACGTAGTATCCGAATCCTAGATACCATCCTAGAATGTTGTTGGCCTACCCTGGGGCATCATCTACTATTGTTGCACCTCATTACACATATACTAGGGCACCCTGTAGCACCTCAAATTTGCACCTCCCATTTTATACATACATTTTCATGTTTAAGTCATTAACATTGCATTGTCCACTGCATAGCATTGCATTGTCCATTGCCCAAGTGCAAGTCATCAGTCAAGACTGGTCAGGAGATCTAGTTGTGCAAGCAAGCAAGTGCAATTCCAATTGAAGCAAAGCCCTAGGGTTGGTTCATTGAGTTCATATGACCTAGGGATCATTTTGAAGTGTTTTGGCCAAAGGTTGGATGTTCAGAAGTCATTAGTCATTGATCAATTCATCTGAAATCCTAGAAAGTCAACCAAAGTCAACAGTCAATTCAACCATGGATTTGAAGGTGGGAGATGGTTAGAGAGGCCTCATTCATGTCCATACAAGTCTCATTTGACATTTCAAACATCAACAATGAAGAATTTGAGGTCAGATGAAAAGTTTCCAAAAATAGTAAGTGACCTATAATTTCAAATTTCCAAAAATGGAAAGGTTTTCTCCTCAAGATTACATGTCCAAGCATGCTTCAAATGAAATTTTGTCCAACATGAAAGTTGAAGATCTTGCTCTCACCTTTCCAAAAAGTCAAAGAACATGAATTTCTCATGTATGGTTGAGAAGTTATGGATCAATCATGGTCAAGTCAATTTGAACTTCACAAGTGCATAACTTTTGAACAAAAAGGCCAAATGGAATGTTTCTTTTTGGAACATTTCTCTCTTGATCTCTACTATCCAATACATGCATCACATACCATGCATTTTGATCACAAAATTTTGGCATTTTTCATTTGAAATTTGGAGGGAAAATTACAATTTGAAAAATAGGCATTGCTTTCACTTCCAATCACTTGCCTTGGCTCCAAAACAGACTTTTCAGGTGAATTAGAACCAAATTCGTGTACTGTAGCATTCATTTCATGCACATGAGGGTGAATTTCCAATTTGGCATAACACCTCAATCTCACTAATCCTTGGCATTTGCTTAATCATGATTAGCAAGAATCATTAACAGCACATATATATAGCCTAATCATAACAGAAACTTGATTAACAATTCATAATTCTCTGTCATACCCCAAAAATTACCCATCATTTTTCCTAAAAAAAAAAAAAAACGAAAAAAAAAAGAAAAAAAAAATTAATTAATTAATTAATTAATTAATTAATTAAATAATTAAAATAAATAAATAAATAAAATATAACAAATTATTTTGGACTTGGGTCTCCCTCATTCCAAGCCCATTACCCACGAAATTAGTCTATAAATACTGAAGTTTCAGTAGGGGAGTGGGACTTGGAGTTTACACTGGGAGATTTACTGGAGAAAGAAGGAAGAGAAGCAAAACACTCTGAGGTTTCCTTGGAACAAAACCTTGAGGAAAAAGAAAGAGAGAGAACAGAGAAGGACGGATAGAAACTTTGGCATAGGAACCCTGCCTACCCGGAGAATTCAGAGTAAAGAAACCCTGAAGGCAGCCCATCTGCACCGAAGCCATCGCCGTCCAATTCCCGCTGCCTAACTTATTCCGATACTACAAGTGGTCAATCCCTTCAACCTTGAATTGGCAAACAGGTTTGCGTATCTCTATTGTTTATACTTTCAATTGGCCATATCTACATATATAATGCATCATGATTAAATGTTGATATATAATTTGCTTTCGTATGGGAATTTAAATATGCCTGAATACCCTGAATGTTTGACCATGTTATTCCTGTGATAAAATGCCATAAAATTCAAAGTTCCTAACATGGGGCTGTTTTCAAATTCAAAATCCGTGGCCTTCGCTAGGCGAGGCAGAGGCGAACGAGACAGTACCTGATTCTTCTAGTCTGTTTTTTTTATGTTTTTATCATAGCCATGCATTATTTATCCTATCCTATTTATTGTTGTGATATTTCTCCGGTGTAATCTTCGATTGCACCCTGATTTGGTGTTCTGACATGTTTCTTTTTTTTGAGTTTCGTAAAGGTTCACATATCCCAGGAAAAGGTTATTGGCTAGGTATTCCACTTTATTTGTGGGATACCCTTGTGGAGTTTCACCCTAAATTAATTTTTAATGTATTAATTTCTAATGTATTAATTTTTTAATATATTATTTTTAATAATTTTAATGTGGAGTTTCATCCTAATTATATAATTAATTGTAAAACTTTGCCTTTGAATAAGTGATCTTGGACCTCTCTTTGTTGCCTTACGATTACGATATTACGGTCATGTCCCGCGAACGTGGGGATACCCTTAGCAAAGACCCTTCGGTTAAATCATCATAAAATAAATTATAGTCCCTCGGATGTTGCCTTCGAATATACAACTTTGTCCCTCGATGACCCTCCGATGTTGCCTACGGTTAAATGATGATAGTCCCTTCGAATGCTAAGGTATCCTCATAACTGTTGCCTTCAATGACCAATCGATGACCCTACGATGACCCTTTTACATCCAAAGGATAAAACTACTTATTTCTCAATAATAAGGACAGTTTTACCCTCATAAGGATAGGAAATGCCCGTAAAGACCTTGGGTCGGTATAACTCTTAATTGGTGCCTCACAACTTAAAACATTTTTTTGCACCTCACACCTTTCAAAATGCCTTTAGAAAATCACCACTTGGTATACATTCATACTAGAATCATTACCGAGTTATATTTTTCTAAACAATTTTCAAAACTAAAACGGGATAACCACTTTGTATACATTCATACAAGAATCATTACAAAGTTAAATTCTCTTTTCAAAACAATTTTCCAAACAATTCACAAACACTTTTTTAGACAAAAATAATATAAGTGATCGAGCAATTAAGAGCCCATGGATAACCATGGATACAAAGGGTGCTAACACCTTCCCTTTGTATAATGTACCTCCCGAACCCAAAATCTAAATTAAGGTCTTTCCTGTTCTTTTCCACCTTTCCTTATTGGATAAAAGAAAAGTCGGTGGCGACTCTTGCTAACCGCGACATTGCGATAAAAAACACAAAAAGTCCAGTTCACCGTATGACAGAACTGGCGACTCCACTGGGGACCCTAAATATTTAAAAAGAGAGGTTACCTTAAAAACAAGATCACTTATTCAATTTGTCTGATTTATTTTTAAGGGATTGCTTGGGTATGTTATGCTTGAGTGAAAGATCCTACACCCGGATCTAGTGTACCTTAGGTAAGTAGCAAGAGATCATCGCGACTGTCCGGCGTATACTGGAATGGTCAAAATGATGGCTACGGTTAATGTGGCACTTTGGATGTCCTGATGTTCCTCATGTTAGTTGAGGAAATATTTGGCATTCGCGTGGTGTCATAAAAGCATTAACCAGACCTTTAGAACCCTAATTGACTCATCCTGGCCATTAGAAAGTAGTGAGATAACTGGCTTCGGTTCCGACTGGAGTTGGTTGAGACTCGATACTACACTCTTTGAGATTGGACTTTAGGGAAGCTTCGGTCAACCACTTGGTGTTGCACTGAAGTGGACTTAAGGAAAGGTCAATGATTTGAGATCCTTCTAGAACCCGGTTACTATTCTAAGACAGGTTGAACCAACCAAACTTCAGTGGGGAGGGTATTTACCTATGGAACTCACGCAAGCCTTAAAACCTAGGAATGATTGTTGTGTGACTTGCTTGTGCTTGTTATTTATCTAACAACATGACATCATAACAACATAACATCATAACATCATGGCATTGTACTAACCATTTCAAGGATTTAGGGATTTAACTCTGCTAAAAAAAAAACAAAAAAAAACAAAAACAAAAGCAAAAACAAAAGAGAAAAGAAAAAAAAAGCTCTTTTTGTTAGTTTATGCAAAGTTAAATCCCGAAAGTCCTTGAAAACATTTCATACATTGCATTGCATCGCATAACAGGTATTCTAAAGGATCAGTGTTCTCACGATTTTCCTATCAAACAGATTCCAGCAGATTCAAACAGATTGAACAATGGCTCTCGAACAAACTGTCAAAGATCTCCAGGCCCAGAATGCTCAATTCCAGGAAATGATGCTGAGCTTATCTAAGGGGCAGGAAGAACTGAAAGCTCTTTTGATGGAGAAGAAGAAGGACCAGAAGCCTGTGGGTTACATCAACCCGGGGAGAAGGCTTAAGGGACAGGTTACAGGAGTCAAGATTAGAATTCCGAAGGATTCAGAAGAAGAGACCGAGAATGATTCGGAAGATGAGAATCCTAATCTCGTCAATTCTGAGGACGACGATGAAGATTATGAACATGAACAGTACTCTCCGAAGGATGATAAGTACAAGTTGCTGGAAGAACGTATGCTAGCTATGGAGGGGCAGAAAGTGCCCGGTCTGGATTTCGAAAACTTGGGTCTGGTCTCTGATGTGGTCATTCCCCGCAAATTCAAGGTTCCCATTTTCACTAAGTATGATGGTGCCTCTTGTCCTCAGATGCATCTAAGGGCTTATGTGAGAAAGATTCAGCCGCACACTACTGATAAGAAACTGTGGATCCATTTCTTCCAAGAGAGTCTGTCTGGCACACAATTAGAGTGGTATTATCAGCTTGAGAGCTCTAACATCCGCACATGGACTGATTTAGCAACAGCTTTCTACAAGCACTACCAGTATAATTCTGAGTTAACGCCTACTCGGCTACAGCTACAAAATATGACTATGGGCTCTAAAGAAAGTTTCAAAGAATATGCTCAAAAGTGGAGAGATTTGGCTGGCAGAGTCAAACCCCCTATGACTGATCGAGAGTTAGTGGACATGTTCATGGGTACACTGACTGGCCCATTCTACAGCCATCTACTGGGAAGTTCCTCGTCAGGTTTCACTGAACTTATCTTGACAGGTGAACGGGTTGAAAGCGGCATTCGAAGTGGAAAGATACAGGCAGCTACTTCTGCAAGCACCAAAAAGTCCTATCAGGGAAAGAGTGAATCAAATGCTGTGTACAGTGAGAGGAAGCATAACAAGAAGAATCGTGACCATACTGTTGGGGCAGTTACAATTGCCGCACCGCCATCTCAGAACTTCCAACACAGACAAGACAGGTCGAGAAGACAGTTTACCAAGATCAATATGACTTTAACCCAAGCACTGCAGAGTATGTTAAAGGCCAATTTGATTACCCTCAGAGGCCCTCCTGCAAATCCCAACACTACTTCTCCTCGTTATAATCCCAACGCCAGGTGTGCCTATCACTCCGATAGCCCCGGGCATGATACGAATGATTGCTGGTTGTTGAAGAACAAGATTCAGGATATGATCGACGCTGGAGAAATTGAATTTGATCCTCCGGCGACCCCCAATGTCATCACAGCACCTATGCCTAATCATGACCAGAATGTTAATGTTGTGGACGACAATTCTCACGTTACTGACGTTGCTGATTTAGCATCTCCTCTCCTGATCGTTAAGAAGAATTTATTGCAAGCTGGTTTATTTCCAGGTTGTGCTGAAGATTGCGATCTCTGTGTACTCCGACCCAATGATTGTTTGAAGTTGAAGAACGGCATTCAACGGCTGATGGATGATCGTACAATTCTATTTGAAAGGGTTCCTAAGGTGGATAACTCTAGTGAAGAGGTATCTGTGATTGCTAGGTCCAAAGCTCCAGTGAAGATTACCGCTACTAGAGTGCCTGTGAAGATTACCGCTGAGCCCAAAGTGGCTCCCCTGATTATTACCGCACCTGGCCCCGTGCCATATTCCTCCAGCAAAGTTATTCCGTGGAACTATGGAGGCGACGTTTACATCCATGGCATAAAGCAAGTTGGTAGTTCTGCTAATCCTAATGATATTGTGGGGACTAGTAAAATTACTCGAAGTGGAAGGATCTTCTCTCCAGAAATCTCACCTCCCGCTCCCGAAATTCGAGGAAAAAGACCAGTCAATCCTCCTCAGTCAGAGACATCGGTCGAAGTTACTTCTGAAGATGTTGCCAAACAGGAAATGGAAGAGATGCTGAAAATCATCCGTAAGAGCGATTTTGATGTAGTGGAACAATTGGGGCATACTCCGTCTAAAATCTCAATGTTGTCCTTGTTATTATCCTCTGAATCCCATGCCAATGCATTGATGAAATTCTTGAAGACCGCTCATGTGCCTCAAGAAACATCCGTCGATCAATTCGAACATTATGTTGCTAATTTGACTGTTGACAATGGCCTAGGCTTTTCCGATGCTGACCTGACGCCAGCAGGAAAGAATCACAATAAAGCTCTGCATATCTCCATCGAGTGTGAGGGGATCACCCTGGCTCACGTGTTGATCGACAACGGCTCTTCCTTGAATGTGCTCCCGAAAGCTGTACTCGATAAATTTGACTACAAAGGCATTGAACTGAAACCTAGTGATGTTGTGGTGCGTGCTTACGATGGTGCGAAGAGTGTTGTCTATGGTGAAGTGGTTCTCCCTATCAAGATAGGACCTCAAGTCTTCAACACTACCTTTCACGTGATGGACATTCGTCCCGCCTACTCCTGCTTGTTGGGGCGCCCTTGGATCCATGGGGCAGGTGCGGTAGCTTCGTCGCTTCATCAAAAGCTGAAGTATCCAATAGCAGGCATGGTTGTCACTGTATGTGGAGAAGAAGAGTATATTGTCAGTAGTGTGCAAGCCTTCAAATACGTCGAGATGGATGGTGAATTCTTTGAGACTCCTTCTCAGTCATTTGAAGTGGTTCCTCCACCCAGTCCTGTCCTTAAGCCAACTCCCCTTGTGCCCAAGGTTGTTCGTGCTCCCCCTGTCATGATCTCTCTGAAAGATGCTCAAGCCGCGATTGAAATGGTGATCGTGCTGGTTGGGGTCAACTGATCAATGTACCGTACAAGTCTGATAAAGCTGGCCTGGGGTTTAACTCTGGAAAGATAGTCAAAAATCAGATTAATGCTATGGAAGATGCTGATAGTGATTGCGACTTGGATAGCTGGATTTTCCCAACAATTGGTGACGGACTCAACAATTGGAAGACTGAAGACATTATCCCGATTTCCTTTAGTCAGGAGTAATTGTTATTGTTTATTCTAGAATTGCAAATTTTAATTTTCTTTTACAATCAAACTTCTTAAAGCATTGTGTCTATGCCCGAGGCACAATGGCTAATTTGTTAGGGGTTTGTCATTTTCATAAGCATATTCATATTCAATAGATCAATGGACTTTTTGCATTCAAATATTGCGCTCTTTATCTTTCCTGTCATTTTTCAAACAAGCTATGTTTCTTGCACACACTCACGTAACAATTTGCCGATCCATATCCACTCTGGATCCTGTTGGTAATGACTCTGCTACTGTTCATTATGACTTTGAAAATCCGATCTACCAAGCCGAGGATGGAAGCAAGGAAGATTGTGAAGTCCCTGGAGAACTTGCCCGACTACTGCAAGAAGAAAAGACTATACAGCCGCATGAGGAATCAATTGAAATTGTAAATCTGGGTACTGAAATAAACAAGAAAGAAGTCAGAGGTTTCTTGGGGCACTCGAATTACATTGCCCGATTCATTCCACACTTGACTGCTACCTGCAAACCCATCTTCAAATTACTGAGACAAAATCAAGAGATGGTATGGAATGATGAATGCCAAGAAGCTTATGACAAAATCAGGAAATATCGCCAAGAACCTCCAGTTCCGATGCCACCAGTTGAAGGAAGACCTTTAATTACGTATTTGACCGTGTTAGAAAATTCAATGAGGTGTGTTGGGGCAACATGACGAGTCTGGTCGAAAAGAGCATGCCATATACTGCCTTAGCAAAAGGTACCGACTGTGAAACAAGATACTCACAGCCCGAGAAAGCTTGCTGTGCTTTGGCCTGGGCTGCTCGCCGACTAAGACAGTATATGTTGAATCATACCACCTTATTGACTTCTAAGATGGATTCTATCAAATACCTATTTGAGAAACCTGCTGTCTCCTGAAAGAGTTATCACTGACAATGGTACTAATTTGAACAACAAGATGATTACTGAACTCTGCACGCAGTTCAAAATAAAACACCATAACTCTTCTCCGTACCGGCCAAAGATGAACGGCGCCGTGGGGACTGCTAACAATATCAAGAAGGTCATGCAAGAAATGACAGTAACATACAAAGACTGGCATGAGATGTTACCCTTTACTCTTTACGGTTATCGCACTTCAGTGCGCACTACGACAGGGGCAACTCCGTTCTCTTTAGTCTATGGAATGGAAGCCATCTTACTAGTGGAAGTTCAGATTCCCTCTCTAAGAATCATGAAAGAGGCGGGCTTAGATGAAGATGAATGGATTCAGACTCGACTCGATCAGATAAATCTGATTGATGAGAAGAGACTTGCGGCTGTTTGTCATGGGCAGATATATCAGAAATGCATGACCCAGGCATTTAACAAAAGAGTTAAGAGACAGGTGTACCAACTTGGCGACTTGGTGATCAAGCGTATCATTCTACCACAAGGTGATCCCAGAGGCAAATGGACTCCCACATACGAAGGGCCATTTGTGGTTAAGAAGGTATTCTCTGGTGGAGCCATGATACTCGCTACTATGGATGGTGAAGACTTCCCACATCCCGTGAACGCGGACATAGTTAAAAAATACTACGCATAAAAGAGACCCGCTAGATCGACGTATCTAGGCAAAAGTAAGGGCATCCCGGCGAACCAAAAGGGTTCGGGCAAAAATTAGGGATATATAAAAAAAAATGTACACCCGGCAAGTCGAAAACCTGAAAAGGCGGCTTGGGCAAAAAAGGGTATCCTGGTGGACTGAAAACCTGAAAAGGCGGTCCAGGCAAAAATTAGGGATTAAAGCGTATGACTATGTCCCGTTCTCAGTCAACTTTCATCCAAGTTCGAGGGACTGACCAAGCCAATCACTTCTATCCGACAACAAGGGATGAGATGCTCGAAGACATAATGACAGTAGTAGGCTTAAAATCAATAGGACTTCTTCCACATAGCTTTCTCTTTGTTTTCGACAATTTCCTCTTACTAGGATTTCTGTCTCCTTGTACACAAATTGCCTGTTTATAGGCCTCCTTTCAAAATCAATACAACCCTCTTTCAAAAAAAAGATGCTTTTGTTTTTACTTCTCTGTTTTGGTTGCGTAAATGTCCATTGATTTAATTTGAATTAATATGTGCATTTGAATATGATAAATGTTTACCAAAATATATGCGTAGAATAGCAATAGCAATTACTACCCGACTTCAGGATCGAGGAGAAGGTCTAACCATGCTTCCAATGAATCCGCTACCAATTCTATTCCCCCAGCAAGTCTGTTATTCCTCAGAAGAAATTAGCAGTATTCCCCGGCACAGCCAGTTACTCCCCAACAGAGGTCGGCATCATCAGACAGATTGATCATCTCATCCATCCTCAGCCAAGATCTGTGGAATATTTCTACCATCAGACAGAATCAAGAACCCCCTGCCGAGAAAGGGTCATCGTTACAAATATCTCCAATCAGTAGATGGAGATTTATTTTCCCCAGTAGAGTCCCCAAGCAGAACTTCTCATACGCATAATTCATTCATTACATCATTTCACAGCATACGCATGCATACAACATTCGCATTTATTTTAGCATAACACGAAACATCTCATACATCATGACATAGCATGAAGCTAACTTTTCTTTGCAGGTTATTTATCCTCCTGATATAGTCAAAATAAAAGGTTCATTCAGACAGACACCTTTATCAATCACATTCAAGATTCAGATACATATTTCAAATACAGTTCATGGGAACATTCATTCTGACAACACTTCGATATCCTCCTAACGATGGCATCTTTAAGCCCATCCCAGACATTTATTGCAAGTACAACATATACAGGTTATTAGATACAGCCTAACGTACGGTTCATTCTGATTCAGCCCAACATATGACTTCTTCAGAAACTCCAATGCGGTCTAACGTACGACCCATTTGGACCTTCAAATCCTCAGATGCTGCCTAGCGTACGGTACATTCAGGGGTGTAGTCTAGCGTACGACTACTTTCTTTTTCAGATGCAGCCTAACGGACGGCTCATTCTACAAACTCGGATACGATCTAACGTACGATCCATTCTGAACTTCAACAACCCCAACGCGGTCTAACGTACGACCCGTTTGGATCTTACAACCCTCAGATGCTACCTAACGTACGGTACATTTCTGAAGTGTAGTCTGGCGTACGACTACCGCTTTCATCATCAGATGCGGTCTAACAGACGACTCATTTTGCGACGGTCTAACGTACGACCCGTTCGGATGTCCATCCCCTCAGATGCTACCTAACATACGGTACATTTCTGAAGTGTAGTCTAACGTACGACTACCCCTTTCGTCATCAGATTCAGCCTAACGTACGGCTCATTCTGCAACTCAGATACGATCTAGCGTATGGTCCATTCTGATCCTTTATCCCCAACAGCATATGACACACTCCGACTCCCCAGCGAAGTCGGCAGCCTAATGGATGACTCATTATACGGTCTAACGTACGACCCAGTGTGGCACCCATGTCTTCAAATTGGCCTAATATACGGCGCGATCTGAAGCTTTCGTCATCAAACCTCCCGGATGGCATCTTTAAGCCCATCTCCATCAAGACCAACTGTCGATTCTCAAGTGCAAATTTTTGGGGCATTCTAGTGTTCAATAATCTTCCACCTCCACACCACGAATGGCATACACGCCATCCTAACTCTCTCGGTTCAAGAATATTGAACAGGGGCAGCTGTCATACCCCAAAAATTACCCATCATTTTTCCTAAAAAAAAAAAAAAAAAAAAAAAACGAAAAAAAAAACGAACGAAAAAAAACAGAAAAAAAAAAAGAAAAAAAAATTTAATTAATTAATTAATTAATTAATTAATTAATTAAATAATTAAAATAAATAAATAAATAAAATATAACAAATTATTTTGGACTTGGGTCTCCCTCATTCCAAGCCCATTACCCACGAAATTAGTCTATAAATACTGAAGTTTCAGTAGGGGAGTGGGACTTGGAGTTTACACTGGGAGATTTACTGGAGAAAGAAGGAAGAGAAGCAAAACACTCTGAGGTTTCCTTGGAACAAAACCTTGAGGAAAAAGAAAGAGAGAGAACAGAGAAGGACGGATAGAAACTTTGGCATAGGAACCCTGCCTACCCGGAGAATTCAGAGTAAAGAAACCCTGAAGGCAGCCCATCTGCACCGAAGCCATCGCCGTCCAATTCCCGCTGCCTAACTTATTCCGATACTACAAGTGGTCAATCCCTTCAACCTTGAATTGGCAAACAGGTTTGCGTATCTCTATTGTTTATACTTTCAATTGGCCATATCTACATATATAATGCATCATGATTAAATGTTGATATATAATTTGCTTTCGTATGGGAATTTAAATATGCCTGAATACCCTGAATGTTTGACCATGTTATTCCTGTGATAAAATGCCATAAAATTCAAAGTTCCTAACATGGGGCTGTTTTCAAATTCAAAATCCGTGGCCTTCGCTAGGCGAGGCAGAGGCGAACGAGACAGTACCTGATTCTTCTAGTCTGTTTTTTTTATGTTTTTATCATAGCCATGCATTATTTATCCTATCCTATTTATTGTTGTGATATTTCTCCGGTGTAATCTTCGATTGCACCCTGATTTGGTGTTCTGACATGTTTCTTTTTTTTGAGTTTCGTAAAGGTTCACATATCCCAGGAAAAGGTTATTGGCTAGGTATTCCACTTTATTTGTGGGATACCCTTGTGGAGTTTCACCCTAAATTAATTTTTTAATGTATTAATTTCTAATGTATTAATTTTTTAATATATTATTTTTAATAATTTTAATGTGGAGTTTCATCCTAATTATATAATTAATTGTAAAACTTTGCCTTTGAATAAGTGATCTTGGACCTCTCTTTGTTGCCTTACGATTACGATATTACAGTCATGTCCCGCGAACGTGGGGATACCCTTAGCAAAGACCCTTCGGTTAAATCATCATAAAATAAATTATAGTCCCTCGGATGTTGCCTTCGAATATACAACTTTGTCCCTCGATGACCCTCCGATGTTGCCTACGGTTAAATGATGATAGTCCCTTCGAATGCTAAGGTATCCTCATAACTGTTGCCTTCAATGACCAATCGATGACCCTACGATGACCCTTTTACATCCAAAGGATAAAACTACTTATTTCTCAATAATAAGGACAGTTTTACCCTCATAAGGATAGGAAATGCCCGTAAAGACCTTGGGTCGGTATAACTCTTAATTGCTGCCTCACAACTTAAAACATTTTTTTGCACCTCACACCTTTCAAAATGCCTTTAGAAAATCACTTTAGAAAATCACCACTTGGTATACATTCATACTAGAATCATTACCGAGTTATATTTTTCTAAACAATTTTCAAAACTAAAACGGGATAACCACTTTGTATACATTCATACAAGAATCATTACAAAGTTAAATTCTCTTTTCAAAACAATTTTCCAAACAATTCACAAACACTTTTTTAGACAAAAATAATATAAGTGATCGAGCAATTAAGAGCCCATGGATAACCATGGATACAAAGGGTGCTAACACCTTCCCTTTGTATAATGTACCTCCCGAACCCAAAATCTAAATTAAGGTCTTTCCTGTTCTTTTCCACCTTTCCTTATTGGATAAAAGAAAAGTCGGTGGCGACTCTTGCTAACCGCGACATTGCGATAAAAAACACAAAAAGTCCAGTTCACCGTATGACATTCTCAGATCTAGATTTTTCACACTTTTCTTCACAATTTTCTCTCTCATTTTTTCTGCAAAATTTCTTCACAAACCTTGCCTTGTTCTTGATCAATCCTTCATCCACAAGCATAGTTGAAGATTTTGGAAGCAAGATTTCAAGGATTTCGTGCAGATTTGGAACTGTTAAAGCTTTGCATCATTAATGACAAGTGAAGATTCCAGCAAAATCGTGCAAGATTAAGATCCAATCCTTCCTCCATTCATTCATCCAAGAGTATAGGATCATCTGTTTCCACCTTACAAGGCTTGAAAGCATCAATTTCAGTTCTGCACTTCAATTAAGGTCAGAAATCGATTCTCATTATTCATGAAATTGTTGTATGCTTTTGGTAGATCCTCCATTGATGATCACACTGAGCTTTGTAGCATCGAATTTCATTAAGAAATGACATAGTTATGCTAGATCTAAGTTGGATATATGGAAATTATTTTGCTCGAATCTTTGAACCTAGGTCGAATTAGGATAAACCAAGCCTTGATCTGTGATGTACGTGGAAAGATGAATCTAATGATATGTGAGTTTTGAATTTCTGTGACAAATGTTCTTGATCTGGAAAAATCATGATGAACATTGATGAACTCCTTAGGGTTTCGTTTCCCAGACTCTGTTTGATCCAATGAGCGCGTGATTGCATGTGTTTTTATGTTAGTCCTCATGCAGTGGTCCAACTCAGCTTGACGTGGCGTACTGATTGGTTGATAGCGCTTGTCATGGCCACGTAGACTTAATGAAACGCATAGTTTCATTGTTAGCGCGCCTTGGTTTGAATGTATACACACTTCGAATCCGACCGTGTGCATTTCCAAATAATGCCTTTGCCTTTTATTCATTTCATGCCATCCATGTTCGTACATGCTTCATCTTGTTTTTTTTAATTTTTTAATTCATTCAAAAAATCATAACTCATTGAATATTGATCCAATTGGCCTGGGATTTTTTGCATGATGTTCCTCAAGATGTCTAGTATTTTATGAGATTTTTTCCAGAAATTGTGCACGGTTGGAATTTGTTTTGGCTTAGGGATTGTTCGTGTGTGTATTTTCTTGACCTATCATACCATTTGCTTCATGAAATGATGAGTTTTGATCCTATAATCGTGAAATGTTGCATGCTTAAAATAGACATCTTGCTGGTCATTTTGGTATAGAGTTTGCATTTTTCTCATGTTTGGTTGTTGAGATATGATCTGGTTAAGGTAGGTGTGACAATGTGTGTCACACCATTGCTTGCTCAGCTTGTTGATTTTATTTGCCATGCCAATTAAATGCCAATTGATGAGATTTTTTGCATGATGATTCTTCTGGATGTTAGGATTGCTTGTGAATTTTTGTAGAATTTTTGGATTGATTTCTGATTTGTTTGGTATTTTTCTTTCTGGCTTGTCATTTGTGGACTTTTGGATAGTCATGAATTTAAATGATTTGTGAAATGCTTGATGTTTATCATATGAACCTGAAATTTTGTACATTGATTCTAGACACTTTGAAGTTTATTGTGGCTTTGGTTTGAGTCATTTATCATGTGCCAATTCTGTTTTAGGCTTGTGTTAAGTTGATGTATGAAATTGTGCCTCCATTGAGCTTGTTTATGCATGCCTTGATTTGATGAATTTATTTGCCTTGCTTAAACTTGTCCAAATGCTTTGAATTTTGGTGTGATGATCATGTGATGTGTGCTGTTTAGCCATGATTTTTCTTGAGATTTATTGAATCATTTTTGAGTTGATGTGGATTGGTTCATTCTGTTTGCTTCTATGAGCTTCCAACTTGCATGCTTTGCCTTATATGATTTGTGAAATGAAATTGATTGATGCTATTGATATGAGACCACTTGGATATTGTTTCTAATTGATTAAGCTTGATTCATGACAATTTTCATGTTCTGTTTTGGATTATTTCTCCCACTTTGACCCTAGGCCTTGTCCTAGTGGTTTATGCTTATGATTGAGCTTTGGTTTCAGGTTAAAGAAGTGCATTGCCTTAGGTGGATTGTTTCATTGGCTTGAGTTGCCTATTTGGTTGATGTTGATTAACATTGAATTGTTTTTTAGGTGATTTAGCTCATTTGAGTTGAGCTTGTGCCTTGCACATTGTAGCTTGCACTTGTTGTCTGGTTGACTATGTCTATTGACTTTTGGTTTGTCTGTTTGACTTTGAGTTGTGTACTGATTGTGTTAGATTGTTTTCAGGTACCTTAGTTGCTATAGTTCCTCTGTGAACTTGCTTTTGCTTTGCTTGGGTGCATAAGCACTAAGGTATAATTTCACTGACTTCATGTAGTCTGGAAGACCTGTCCTGTTACTTGGGCAGGCACCTGTCTGAAGTCCTCCTTAAGAGGCAATGCTTGTGTTTGTTTATCTTTGTACCAAGCAGGAAAAGACCTTTGATAAGGCAATTGGCAGATAAAAGAGATGTGTAGTCCATCTCCTGCTAGTCAGCGTGTCATCCCTTTGCTCACATTACATGTTGATGCATTGTGGATATTAACCCAAGATCCTTGTTGAGTCAGTCATGTGGATAGAAGAGTTCCTGCTTTCTGAACTCCCACACCTTCTATTTGAGTCAAGCTCTCCCAGGCCAGGGATAAGAGCTGTGAAGTCTTATCTTCACTTCCCATTTCATCTGCTTCACCCTAACTCGCAATGTTAGGGTTAAGAGTTAACATCACCCGATTCCAGTTGGCTTGTGTTTCACAGCCTAACCTTTGTGTGCGCCCACTTTGTTTGTATATAGTGTGTGCTATCTGTGTGTATGTTTGTTTTGCTTGTACTGCTTAGGTTTAGCTTGCTCCCTGTGCAAGTTAGCTAGAAACCTTGACCTAGGACCATGGTGAATTTGCATGATAACTATTAGGCTCGAGTTAGTCTCCCTTCTAGTATGTCATTTCCCAGTCTCTGGTTAGGCGAGTCCTTTGTCCCTGCGTAGGGGAACTACGTCGCCCTGATCCTCACACCAGATGAGGTACGTAGACAGGAGATGATCTGATCTCTCCGGGCGCCCTTTTTGTTTTGTCTTGTGTGTGTTAGGAGATGGATATAAGTCCAGCGATTGGTATTCCGTATCCTATTGTTGTGTGCTTGGAGTCCGATGTAAGTCCAGCGATTGGCATTTGGTTTCCAGTGTGGGTGTGTCTGGTTCGGAGTCTGATGTAAGTCCAGTGTTTGGCATTCGGTTTCCAGGTTTGCCGGTTTTTGTGTGGAGTTTGACGTAAGTCCAACGATTGGCAGTCGATTTCCTGTGTGGTTTTGTTTGGCGTGCGTTAGCCGAGCTACGAGTGCTCTGATTCTTCTTTAGTCCGAGAAGATACGTATGCATAGGATGCGACATCCTAGCGAGCACGTTTCCCCTAGTCCGAACTACGTCGACTCTGATGTCTATGCCTGATAGACTACGTAGGCCCAGGATGTGATATCCTGTCGAGTTAGTTTCTTTTGTTTTCTGTGTCTCTTTCAGCCAGTGTTTGATGTTTGTTTGAGCAGTGTTTAGCAACCTTTATCCTTCCTTTTGTGCGTGGATCCCGTCGAGTACGACGGATGCGTAGGGGTGCTAATACCTTCCCTTCGCATAACCGACTCCCGATCCCATCCCTCTCTGGTCGCGAGACCATGTCTTTTCCAGGTTTACTTCGAGCGTTTCCTTTCCCTCTTTTGGGATAAATAACGCACGGTGGCAGCTCTGTTGTTTTGTTTTCCCGCCGGTTTTTCGCGTAATGCGACAGCTGGCGACTCTGCTGGGGACTTAAGAGAAGTTGACCTCTTGCTGGTCCATCTTCCCTAAGCGAGTCTCTCCTAGCGCTCTCTAGGATAGGGTTTAGGTTGCTTGTGTTGCTCTATTTATTGCATTTATGATTATTATGTTGTATATATGTGCATATCTGTTTGCATGCATCATACTATCATTGTGTTGTTCCTGTACAGGTTGGTTCCTCTATTTGGGGTGGGTGTTCTGAGTGGGGCTAAAACCCAGGCCCGAGTATACACCTAGGATTAGTGTGGTCTCGCGTTTCCTCACTTGCTGTATCAGCATGTTGTTGCGACGTGTCACCACAGTCGGACGAGGTTCATTTGAGAGAGTCCTTCCGTTTGGAGTTATTCCACTCAGGTTGGGTGATCTCATCTGAGCTATTGACTTCGGTGACCGTTCTTTCCCGGATCTTTGGCTTAGACGATCTTAAGAGAGCTACAACGGCACACCCAAAAGGGCAAACCCGTTGAGTATCTTCGCCCGATTGTCGAGACCATTGTCCGCCTTAGGATGACCTTGGTAGAATTCACCTGTGAGGGGATGGCTTGATTCTTGCAAGTACAGTTTCTGCCAGTGATTCTGTGATGGTGATTATGGTTAAGTCGGATTTATGGATCTTTATTTTGAGACGCCGGAGGTTTGACCCTGGTATTGATCAGAGGGTTCCGTTTATTTCGGATCCCTGGGCTGAATTTGAGGGTACTTGCTCAGATGACTTTGGGTTTCAGATGATTTGTGGTTCCGAGTTCAAGTCGAAGCTTTGATCCTGTGCTGCGATATGCTCAGCCGACCAGTCATGGCTCCATCATTTGCATCATAGCATGTTTATTTTCAAAAAAAAAAGTATAATAATGCATGAAAAAAGTTAACCTGCATACGCATCACGCACATCATACACATATCATTTTGCATAACAGGTGCTCTTGTTCGCGACTTCTTACTCTGGTTCCTGTGTCAGGCAGGATAGCTGATCAGAGACCGCACCGGTATTCAACCAGACTCAATCAACAGAGAAGTATGGATCAAGTTCAGACGGAGTTGGCTGAGATGAGGGCAAATATGGCCCAGTTTATGACGATGATGCAAGGGGTTGCGCAAGGTCAGGAGGAGCTTAGAGCCCTGGTTCAGAGACAAGAGACCGTGATTCCGCAGTCCAACCGCGCGTCGCCGGTGGGCGTGCCTGTTCATGACAATGTTAATGTTGCTGCTCCCGCCAATGACTACGCTGTGGGCGATGAGTTAAGGGGGATCAGAATTAATGGACAACCTCTTGCTGTAGAGACTGTCAATGCCAGAGCTACTCGGGCTCCTGTTCGTCATCCTGCTCCGATTGTTGATAGACAAGAGGACATGTTCACACTGCTGAGTGAAGATGGTGAAATTGTTGGAAGAGTTGAGGATAGGGATCGTAAGGTGGATGCCCTTGCTGAAAAGATAAGAGCCATGGAATGTCAGAATTCCCTGGGTTTTGACGTTACAAATATGGGTCTGGTAGAAGGGTTGAGGATTCCCTACAAATTCAAAGCACCCTCTTTCGACAAATACAACGGTACTTCTTGCCCTTGCACCCATGTGCAGGCTTATTATCGGAAAATCTCTGCTTATACCGATGATGAGAAGATGTGGATGTACTTTTTCCAGGATAGCTTATCTGGGGCTTCCTTGGATTGGTACATGGAGCTGAAGAGAGATTCTATCCGATGCTGGAGGGATCTGGATGAGGCCTTCTTGAGGCAATATAAACATAATATGGACATGGCGCCTAGCCGGACTCAGCTGCAGAGTCTTTGTCAAAAATCGGGAGAAAGCTTCAAGGAGTACGCCCAGAGGTGGTGTGAACTGGCTGCTAGAGTACAACCCCCTATGCTGGAGAGGGAGTTAACGGATATGTTTATTGGTACACTTCAAGGTGTTTTTATGGACCGGATGGGAAGCTTCTCATTCGGTAGTTTTTCGGATGTGGTTATCTGTGGGGAGAGGACAGAGAGCTTGATCAAGGCTGGTAAGATTCAAGATGTTGGGTCCTCGTCGTCCAAGAAACCTTTTGCTGGGGCACCTCGTCGAAGAGAGGGTGAGACTAATGCTGTTCAACACCGCCGAACTCCGAACAGAAATCAATATCGTCAGGTTGCCGCAGTGACAATTCCTGCACCTCAACAACGTCAACAACCGCAACAACCGAGAGTTCAACAACAAATGCAACAACAACAACAACAACAACGTCCGTATCAGCCAAGGCAGAGGATTCCTGATAGACGTTTCGACCCACTGCCAATGACCTATGCTGAGTTACTGCCTGAGTTACTCAGATTAGGGTTTGTGGAGTTAAGGACTATGGCGCCGTTGACAAAAATACCATCTGGGTATGATGCCAACGTGCGTTGTGACTTTCATTCTGGTGCGTCGGGGTACCACATAGAGAACTGCATGGCTTTTCATCATAAAGTCCAGGACCTGATTGATGCCAAAACTATCAATTTCGCTCCTGTGCCGAATGTTGTAAATAACCCTATGCCGCCGCACGGTGCGCACAGAGTAAATAATATTGAAGGGGAAGAAGCCGAGGATCTGTTTGTCAGTGTTAATGATGTTCAGACTTCCTTGTCAGTTGTCAAGGGCCGTTTGCTGAGTGGGGGTGTCTACCCGGGCTGTGATCAGAATTGTGTTGGTTGTGATGAATCTGAGAATGGCTGTGATCAGTTAAGGGCCGGTATCCAGGGTTTGATGGATGAGGGCTGTCTGCAATTCAGTCGGACTGTTAGAGATCGTGGGTCAGTGTCAACTGTCACTATCTACTTCAAACCGTCTGAAGGACGTGGGCAGAGGGTTAGTGCGCCCACAACAAGTGGTACTCCTGTTACCATCTCTGCACCAGTGACTGCCAGTAATCCGACTACAATCCTTGCTCCGGGCAGAAGGGCTGTTGATAGTCGGGATGTTCCGTGGAGATATAATAACGCGTATCGCAGTAATCGGAGGGCTGAGAATCAGATCCGACCAGTTAATCAAGCGCCTGTGACTATTGGTGTACCAGTAAGAACTCCTGTAGTTGTTAGTCCAGTTGTGGACAATGTTGGTGGACCAGGAGGTTTTACTCAAATTGGACGTCTGTTTGCTCCACAACCGTTAAGAGACAACAATGCCGAGGCTCTCGCCAAGGCTAAGGGCAAACAGGTTGTGGTTGACGAAGAACCCGCTCAGAAGAAGGTGCCTGAGGGTTCATTCGAGAAGGATGTGGAGGAGTTTATGAAAATTATCAAGAAAAGTGACTACAAGATTGTAGATCAGCTTAATCAGACTCCGTCCAAGATTTCGATTCTCTCTTTGTTGTTGTGCTCTGAGGCACATCGTAAGGCCTTGCTGAAGATGCTGAATATGGCTTACGTGCCTCAAGAGATTTCCGTCAACCAACTGGAAGGAGTAATTGCCAACGTGAGCACCAGGCATGGTTTAGGGTTCACTGACCTAGACTTGACGCCTGAAGGTCGTAATCATAATAAGGCCTTGCATATCACCATGGAATGCAAGGGTGTTGTTTTGTCTCACGTGTTGGTAGACACCGGCTCGTCGCTGAATGTGCTGCCTAAGCAAATTCTGAAGAAGATATCTGTTGAAGGGGTTGTGCTCACTCCTAGTGACCTGATTGTTCGTGCATTCGACGGATCCAAATGTTCTGTGTTTGGTGAAGTTACCTTGCCGGTGAAGATAGGTCCAGAGGTCTTTGATATTATCTTCTATGTGATGGACATTCAGCCCGCTTACAGTTGTTTGTTGGGGCGTCCGTGGATTCACGCAGCTGGGGCAGTTTCGTCAACTCTCCACCAAAAGCTCAAATATGTCTGGAACGGTCAGATTGTGACCGTATGCGGCGAAGAAGATATTCTGGTGAGTCACCTATCCTCTTTCAAATATGTAGAGGTGGATGGCGAGACCCACGAAACCTTATGCCAGGCATTCGAGACTGTTGCTCTCGAGAGGGTGGCGTTCGCTGATCAGAAGAAGCCGAGTGTTTCGATTGCGTCTTACAAGCAAGCCAAGGAGGTTGTTGACTCTGGCAAAGCTGAAGGCTGGGGCAAGATGGTGGATTTGCCTATCAAAGAAGATAAGTTCGGTATTGGCTATCAACCTTTGCAAGCGGAGCAGGGTGTCCAAGCAGGTCCGAGTACCTTTACAAGCGCTGGGCTGATGAATCACGGTGACGTCTTTGCGGTCGGCGGTGAATATGGTGACCTTGATTGTGATCTCGACAACTGGGTTCGCCCGTGTGCACCAGGGGAAGTGATCAACAATTGGACGGCAGAAGATGTGGTCCAAGTTACTCTTCAAACAGAGTAATTTTTCTTTTGTTTTTTCATTCTGCACAAAACCCTACGTTCTGCCCAAGGCGTAATGGTTCATTGTAGGGCCTCAGCATGTTTTCAATGATTATCATTAATAAAGGACGTTTTGCAAACAATTTTGTGATCCCTGTCTTTCTATTTTTGTTTTTCATTTTTCAAAAAAATAAAAAAATGGTAATGTTTTTGTTTTTTGTGACTTTATTGAACTCTTTTTTCTAAAACAAAGCATTAAACATGCAGAAGTGATCTTATGGCATCCACTATGAACAGTTCTGTTATGGCTCAGTATGATTTCAATAATCCCATCTACCAAGCTGAAGAGGAGAGTGAGGAAGACTGTGAACTCCCTAAAGAATTGGTTAGATTGCTGAAGCAAGAGGAAAGGGTCATCCAACCTCATCAGGAGGAGTTGGAGATTGTGAATCTTGGTACTGAGGACGCCAGAAGAGATATTAAGATCGGGGCTGCTTTGAAGACAGAGGTCAAGAGCAGGTTGATTGAGATGCTGAGAGAGTATGTAGAGATATTCGCCTGGTCTTATCAAGATATGCCTGGGTTGGATACCGATATTGTGGTGCATAGACTACCTCTCAGAGAAGATTGTCCTTCGGTCAAGCAGAAGCTTCGTAGAACGAGTCCTGATATGGTTGTTAAGATCAAGGAAGAGGTTCAGAAGCAGTTCGATGCTGGTTTCTTGTCAGTAACGACGTATCCCCCGTGGGTGGCCAACATCGTTCCCGTGCCGAAGAAGGATGACAAGGTCAGAATGTGTGTCGATTACCGGGATCTGAACAGAGCGAGTCTGAAAGATGATTTCCCATTACCTCACATTGATGTATTGGTGGATAATACAGCTCAATCCTCGGTTTTCTCTTTCATGGACGGTTTTTCTGGTTATAATCAGATCAAGATGGCGCCAGAAGACATGGAAAAGACGACATTCATTACACCTTGGGGCACGTTCTGCTATAAGGTGATGCCATTTGGGCTGAAGAATGCCGGTGCTACCTATCAGAGGGCTATGGCGACTCTCTTTCATGACATGATGCACAAAGAGATTGAAGTGTACGTGGATGATATGATTGCGAAGTCGCAGATAGAAGAGGAGCACCTGGTTAATTTGCAGAAGTTGTTTGACCGGTTGAGAAAGTTCAAACTGAGGTTGAACCCAAACAAGTGTACGTTTGGTGTGAGATCTGGGAAGCTGTTAGGCTTCATTGTCAGTGAGAAAGGGATTGAGGTTGATCCAGCAAAAGTCAAAGCTATTCAAGAAATGCCTGAACCGAAAACAGAGAAGCAGGTTCGTGGATTTTTAGGGAGATTGAACTACATTGCAAGGTTTGTATCTCACCTAACTGCCACGTGTGAACCGATATTCAAATTGCTAAGAAAGAATCACGCAATCAGGTGGAATGATGACTGTCAGAAAGCTTTT
Source organism: Lathyrus oleraceus (assembly GCF_024323335.1). Taxonomy (NCBI): domain Eukaryota; kingdom Viridiplantae; phylum Streptophyta; class Magnoliopsida; order Fabales; family Fabaceae; genus Lathyrus; species Lathyrus oleraceus. The sequence goes on from NC_066583.1 coordinate 426,201,993, forward strand.
GACAAGATAAAAGAGTATTTACAGAAACCTCCAATCCTTATACCTCCAGTTCCTGGGAGACCTCTGATAATGTACCTGTCAGTGACTGAGAATTCGATGGGGTGTGTATTGGGACAGCATGACGAGTCTGGTCGAAAAGAGCATGCCATATACTACCTTAGCAAAAAGTTTACCGACTGTGAAATCAAATACTCACAGCTCGAGAAAACTTGTTGTGCTTTGGCCTGGGCTACTCGCCGACTGAGGCAGTATATGTTGAACCATACTACCTTGTTGATTTCTAAGATGGATCCAGTAAAGTACATCTTTGAGAAGCCGGCTCTCACCGGACGTGTTGCCCGTTGGCAGATGATTTTAACAGAATATGATATCCAGTACACGTCTCAGAAGGCCATCAAAGGTAGTGTTTTGTCAGACTATCTCGCCGAACAGCCGATCGAAGATTATCAGCCAATGATGTTGGAATTCCCTGATGAAGACATCATGTATCTTAAGATGAAAGATTGTGAAGAGCCTCTTGTCGAGGAAGGACCGGATCCTGATGACAAGTGGACATTGATGTTTGATGGGGCTGTGAATTTGAATGGTAACGGTGTTGGTGTAGTGCTTATTAATCCAAAAGGGGCTCATATACCTTTTTCTGCCAGATTGACTTTTGACGTCACCAACAACGAAGCTGAGTATGAGGCTTGTATCATGGGGATAGAAGAAGCCATTGATCTGAGGATCAAAATGCTTGACATTTATGGAGATTCCGCTCTAGTGATCAATCAGGTCAATGGAGATTGGAATACGAACCAGACGCATTTGATTCTGTATAGAGATTACACCAGAAGAATACTGACGTTCTTCAAGAAAGTGAAGTTGTATCATGTCCCCCGGGATGAGAATCAGATGGCTGATGCCTTGGCTACTTTATCTTCTATGATCAAAGTTCATTGGTGGAATCATGTGCCACATGTTGCGGTGAATCGACTCGAGAGGCCTGCGTATGTGTTTGCAGCCGAGTCTGTTGTTGATGAGAAGCCGTGGTACTATGATATCAAGAACTTCCTCAAAAGTCAGGAGTATCCTGAAGGTGCGTCAAAGAATGACAAGAAAACCCTGAGAAGGCTAGCTGGAAGCTTTTATTTGAATCAGGATGACGTGCTGTATAAGAGGAACTTTGACATGGTCTTGCTCAGATGCGTGGATAGACACGAAGCAGACATGTTGATGAAGGAAGTGCATGAAGGTTCGTTTGGTACCCATGCTGGTGGTCATGCAATGTCTAAGAAATTGTTGAGAGTCGGTTATTACTGGATGACTATGGAATCCGATTGTTTCAAGTACGCTCGGAAGTGCCATAAGTGTCAAGTCTATGCTGATAAGGTGCATGTACCACCAAGCCCTCTGAATGTCATGAACTCGCCTTGGCCGTTCGCCATGTGGGGAATTGATATGATTGGGAAGATTGAGCCTACTGCTTCGAATGGACATCGCTTCATCCTGGTTGCGATTGATTACTTCACCAAGTGGGTGGAAGTAGCTTCCTATGCAAATGTTACCAAACAAGTGGTTGCCCGGTTCATTAAGAAGGAAATCATCTGTCGTTATGGAGTTCCTGAGAGAATCATCACTGACAATGGTTTGAATCTCAATAACAAGATGATGAAAGAGCTGTGTAAAGATTTCAAGATTGAACATCACAATTCTTCTCCTTACAGACCGAAGATGAATGGTGCTGTAGAGGCGGCAAATAAGAATATTAAGAAGATTGTGCAGAAGATGGTCATGACGTACAAGGATTGGCATGAGATGTTGCCTTTCGCTTTGCATGGGTACCGTACCTCAATACGTACATCGACCGGGGCAACCCCGTATTCCCTTGTGTATGGTATGGAAGCGGTCCTACCAGTTGAAGTGGAGATCCCTTCTCCGAGGGTCTTGTTAGATGTCAAGCTTTACGAAGCCGAGTGGATTCGAACAAGGTTTAATGAGTTGAGCCTTATTGAAGAGAGACGGCTAGCAGCTGTGTGCCATGGGCAGTTATATCAGAGAAGGATGAAGTGAGCCTTTTATCAGAAAGTGCGTCCTCGGAGCTATCAAACTGGTGATCTAGTTTTGAAGAGGATCCTTCCTCCCGGTACAGATAACAGGGGCAAGTGGACTCCTAATTATGAAGGTCCATATGTTGTGAAGAAGGTTTTCTCCGGTGGAGCCTTGATGCTTACAACTATGGATGGTGAAGATTTTCCGTCCCCTGTTAACTCAGATGTAGTAAAAAAATACTTCGCATAAATTGACCCGCTGGACAAAAAGAATAAAAGAGTCCAGGCAAAAAAGGGCATCCCGGCGAACCAAAAACAGAAAGAAAAGGTTCGGGCAAAAATTAGGGATAAAAATGAAAAGAATTTGTACACCCGGTAAGTCGAAAACCCGCAAGGGCGGCTTAGGCAAAAATGGGTATCCCGGTGGATTGAAAACCCGAAAGGGCGATCCAGGCAAAAAAGGGATTAGAGAGAAGACTACAGTCTGAGTTATCTGTACTACATCGCGCTTCGTCGTCTGCCATCTCCAAGGATGTGATCGGTCTAGTCATTCTTCTCAGAAAGCAAGGAGTTGGGAGGAAAACTGATGATCTGTGAGTTATAACAGAATTGGGAAATAGTGGATGCCGTGTTCACATTGCCATTAGGATAGATTTTTCCTTTTGTACGCAATTACCTCTTTCTAGGAATTGCTTCCCAATGTATTCGCCTTTTCAGGCCCATTTTCAATCAATAAAAGTCGTTATTCAGATAAATAGCTCTCTTGTTTTGTTTTTACTGTTTGTTTGCAAAAACGTCCGAATTTTTGATAAACATTGCATATAAAAACATAAAGGCTAAACAATAATGTGCTGAAAGATAAAACATTTGAAAATCATTTTGAATGTTGAGGACACTTGAGCGTATCTTGTCCATGTACCCCCTGGGGCATTTTGTTGTGCTGTTTTGCAGGTTGTCATCTGTGAAGACGGTTTCACAGCAGATATTTCCCAAGCAAGTATGAGAGCTTTCAGAGCTATTCTCCCCTGCAGAGACGCCTTGGGATAGTGCCTTCTATCCCCAGAAGATCTAAGAATTGCTTATCCCTAGCAGGCCTAGAAGTAGGGTTTATTCCCCAGCGAGTATTTCCCCAGTTGAGTTCCCAACTGAGTTTGGAGTTGAGATCCCCACTGAGTTGGAAGGATGTGGTACACCCAGCGGAGGTGTCAGTTGGAATGGTGTTATTCCCCAGCAGTCGGGTTTGAAGTATTGCTATCCCCAGCGTGGTCGTGAGCGCTCATCCCTAGCAGGGTTGTGGATGTCTTTCTCCAGCGGGGTCTGGTATATTACTTTCCCCACCAGAGTTATGCTCTTCCTCAGCAGAATGGGTGGTGTGTTATCCCCAACAGAGTGGCTTTCCCTAACAGATTTCCCGAGCAGAGGTTCGTGTTGATGGTTTTCCCCAGCAGGTTCCCCGAGTGGATCAGGTCCGGTGAAGATTATCTCCAGCAGAGTTTATCCTACTTGTGGGTTGGTTGGGTCGTCCCAAGTGAAGTCGCCTTATTTTTCCCCCAGTGGAGTCGTATTGATGGTTCCTCGGCGCAGTCGCCTTGTTTATTCCCCAGCGGAGTAGCATTTATTTCCCAAATCAGAGTTTATCCTACTTGTTGGCAATTCTCCCCAGCGAGTTGTATTGATTGTTTCCCCAAGCGGAGTCCCCGAGTGGATTGGGTCCTATGGAGGATGTCCCCAGCGGAGTCTATCCTTTCCCCAGCAACAGTACTTTCTCCAGCACGAGTGAGAAGTCGGTGCTCTCCCCGCAGAGTATTCCTCAAGCAAAGTCTCCCCACAGAGTTGGAGTATCTGATCTTTTGGCTCCCCAGCGGAGTTCATCATTTTGCATTTGGCATATAGTAACCATTGCATCCTCAAAAATGCGTAGCATTTCCATTCAATATGGAGCATTACGCCATGGAAAAATTCAAACATATGCATTCATGTGTTAACCATCAGACCATATCCCCGGCAGAGGCGGATCTTTGTTCAACAGCTGCACATCACATTTGCTACAGTTGCTCCTGACGGCATTCAGGATTGATACCCCCCATAGAGGTTTATTTCCTCATTCGTTGGTGACAGGAAAGCTTGATTCTTCCCAGTGAGATCCCCGGCAAGTGTTTAGCCTTGCCCTGACATATGTAGATGTCATCTTGTGATACTGGTCAGTGTCGTGTCAGCACCCGCGTGTGTTACTTCTTTGGTGTCATTCAACACCATCTTTCGGTATCGGTAAACATCGAGTCCTTCCCAGTCACTCGTTAATGTCTGGTCGTCTTTCTTTGGTGTCGGTAAACACCATCTTTCGGTGTCGGTAAACATCGAGTCTCGCACATTCATCCGTTGATGTCTGGTCACCTCTCCGTTGGTGTCGATAAACGTCGAGCTTCTCCCTTGCGTCCGTTGATGTCTGGTCGAGTCTTCCCAGTTCATCCGTTGATGTCTGGTCACCTCTCCGTTGGTTTCGGTAAACGTTGAGTTTTTCCTATTCGTCCGTTGACATCTATTTGTATTCCTTTCTCCCATTCATCCGTTGATGTCTGGTTCACCTTTCTCCGTTGGTGTCGATAAACGTTGAGCTTCTCCCGTTCGTCCGTTGACGTCTGGTCGAGTCTTCCCATTCATTCGTTGATGTCTGGTCACCTCTCCGTTGGTTTTGGTAAACGTCGAGTTTTTCTTAGTTGTCCGTTGACATCTAGATGTATTCCGCTCTTCCCCAGTAGGGTCTCCTTCTCCGTTGGTGTCGATAAACGTCGAGCTTCTCCCGTTCGTCCGTTGACGTCTGGTCGAGTCTTCCCATTCATTCGTTAATGTCTGGTTACCTCTCCGTTGGTTTTGATAAACGTCGAGTTTTTCCTAGTTGTCCGTTGGCATCTAGATGTATCTTCCCCAGGCCTCCGTTGATGTCTGGTTACCTCTCCGTTGGTTTCGATAAACGTCGAGTTTTTCCTAGTCGTCCATTGACGTCTAGTTGTGATTTCTTTTCCCATTCATCGTCTTCCGATGTTTGGATGTGACTGTATCCTTTGAGAGAAAAAACCAAAATCCCCAGTAATAAATATCAAATCCCAGTGGAAGCTTCCATTGGTGAATTTTCCTGTTGGATCCCCGCAGTGTGCAAATTTCTACGGTTCTTGGTATTCAATCCCTGTTTACCCTGAAAGTCTGACAGCCGTTGCTCTCATCCGTTCGGGTTCCCAGTTGATTGAATAGGGGCAGCTGTAGCACCTCAAATTTGCACCTCCCATTTTGTACATGCATTTTCATGTTTAAGTCATTAACATTTCATTGTCCACTGCATAGCATTGCATTGTCCATTGCCCAAGTGCAAGTCATCAGTCAAGACTGGTCAGGAGATCCAGTTGTGCAAGCAAGCAAGTGCAATTCCAATTGAAGCAAAGCCCTAGGGTTGGTTCATTGAGTTCATATGACCTAGGGATCATTTTGAAGTGTTTTGGCCAAAGGTTGGATGTTCAGAAGTCATCAGTCATTGATCAATTCATCTGAAACCCTAGAAAGTCAACCAAAGTCAACAGTCAATTCAACCATGGATTTGAAGGTGGGAGATGGTTAGAGAGGCCTCATTCATGTCCATACAAGTCTCATTTGACATTTCAAACATCAACAATGAAGAATTTGAGGTCAGATGAAAAGTTTCCAAAAATAGTAAGTGACCTGTAATTTCAAATTGCCAAAAATGGAAAGGTTTTCTCCTCAAGATTACATGTCCAAGAATGCTTCAAATGAAATTTTGTCCAACACGAAAGTTTAATATCTTGCTCTCACCTTTCCAAAAAGTCCAAGAACATGAATTTCTCATGTATGGTTGAGAAGTTATGGATCAATCATGGTCAAGTCAATTTGAACTTCACAAGTGCATAACTTTTGAACAAAAAGGCCAAATGGAATGGTTCTTTTTGGAAGATTTCTCTCTTGATCTCTACTATCCAATACATGCATCACATACCATGCATTTTGATCACAAAATTTTGGCATTTTTCATTTGAAATTTGGAGGGAAAATTACAATTTGAAAAATAGGCATTGCTTTCACTTCCAATCACTTGCCTTGGCTCCAAAACAGACTTTCCAGGTGAATTAGAACCAAATTCATGTACTGTAGCATCCATTTCATGCACATGAGGGTGAATTTCCAATTTGGCATAACACCTCAATCTCATTAATCCTTGGCATTTGCTTAATCATGATTAGCAAGAATCATTAACAGCACATATATATAGCCTAATCATAACAGAAACTTGATTAACAATTCATAATTCTCAGATCTAGATTTTTCACACTTTTCTTCACAATTTTCTCTCTCATTTTTTCTGCAAAATTTCTTCACAAACCTTGCCTTGTTCTTGATCAATCCTTCATCCACAAGCATAGTTGAAGATTTTGGAAGCAAGATTTCAAGGATTTCGTGCAGATTTGGAACTGTTAAAGCTTTGCATCATTAATGGCAAGTGAAGATTCCAGCAAAATCGTGCAAGATTAAGATCCAATCCTTCCTCCATTCATTCATCCAAGAGTATAGGATCATCTGTTTCCACCTTACAAGGCTTGAAAGCATCAATTTCAGTTCTGCACTTCAATTAAGGTCAGAAATCGATTCTCATTATTCATGAAATTGTTGTATGCTTTTGGTAGATCCTCCATTGATGATCACACTGAGCTTTGTAGCATCGAATTTCATTAAGAAATGACATAGTTATGCTAGATCTAAGTTGGATATATGGAAATTATTTTGCTCGAATCTTTGAACCTAGGTCGAATTAGGATAAACCAAGCCTTGATTTGTGATGTACGTGGAAAGATGAATCTAATGATGTGTGAGTTTTGAATTTCTGTGACAAATGTTCTTGATCTGGAAAAATCATGATGAACATTGATGAACTCCTTAGGGTTTCGTTTCCCAGACTCTGTTTGATCCAATGAGCGCGTGATTGCATGTGTTTTTATGTTAGTCCTCATGCAGTGGTCCAACTCAGCTTGACGTGGCGTACTGATTGGTTGATAGCGCTTGTCATGGCCACGTAGACTTAATGAAACGCATAGTTTCATTGTTAGCGCGCCTTGGTTTGAATGTATACACACTTCGAATCCGACCGTGTGCATTTCCAAATAATGCCTTTGCCTTTTATTCATTTCATGCCATCCATGTTCATACATGCTTCATCTTGTTTTTTTTAATTTTTTAATTCATTCAAAAAATCATAACTCATTGAATATTGATCCAATTGGCCTGGGATTTTTGCATGATGTTCCTCAAGATGTCTAGTATTTTATGAGATTTTTTCCAGAAATTGTGCACGGTTGGAATTTGTTTTGGCTTAGGGATTGTTCATGTGTGTATTTTCTTGACCTATCATACCATTTGCTTCATGAAATGATGAGTTTTGATCCTATAATCGTGAAATTTTGCATGCTTAAAATAGACATCTTGCTGGTCATTTTGGTATAGAGTTTGCATTTTTCTCATGTTTGGTTGTTGAGATATGATCTGGTTAAGGTAGGTGTGACAATGTGTGTCACACCATTGCTTGCTCAACTTGTTGATTTTATTTGCCATGCCAATTAAATGCAAATTGATGAGATTTTTTGCATGATGATTCTTCTGGATGTTAGGATTGCTTGTGAATTTTTGTAGAATTTTTGGATTGATTTCTGATATTTTTGGTATTTTTCTTTCTGGCTTGTCATTTGTGGACTTTTGGATAGTCATGAATTTAAATGATTTGTGAAATGCTTGATGTTTATCATATGAACCTAAAATTTTGTACATTGATTCTAGACACTTTTAAGTTTATTGTGGCTTTAGTTTGATTCATTTATCATGTACCAATTATGTTTTAGGCTTGTGTTAAGTTGATGTATGAAATTGTGCCTCCACTGAGCTTGTTTATGCATGCCTTGATTTGATGAATTTATTTGCCTTGCTTAAACTTGTCCAAATGCTTTGAATTTTGGTGTGATGATCATGTGATGTGTGCTGTTTAGCCATGATTTTTCTTGAGATTTATTGAATCATTTTTGAGTTGATGTGGATTGGTTCATTCTGTTTGCTTCTATGAGCTTCCAACTTGCATGCTTTGCCTTATATGATTTGTGAAATGAAATTGATTGATGCTATTGATATGAGACCACTTGGATATTGTTTCTAATTGATTAAGCTTGATTCATGCCAATTTTCATGTTCTGTTTTGGATTATTTCTCCCACTTTGACCCTAGGCCTTGTCCTAGTGGTTTATGCTTATGATTGAGCTTTGGTTTCAGGTTAAAGAAGTGCATTGCCTTAGGTGGACTGATTCATTGGCTTGAGTTGCCTATTTGGTTGATATTTATTAACATTGAATTGTTTTGTAGGTGATTTAGCTCATTTGAGTTGAGCTTGTGCCTTGCACATTGTAGCTTGCACTTGTTGTCTGTTTGACTATGTCTGTTGACTTTTGGTTTGTCTGTTTGACTTTGAGTTGTGTACTGATTGTGTTAGATTATTTTCAGGTACCTTAGTTGCTATAGTTCCTCTGTGAACTTGCTTTTGCTTTGCTTGGTTGCATAAGCACTGAGGTATAATTTCACTGACTTCATGTAGTCTGGAAGACCTGTCCTGTTACTTGGGCAGGCACCTGTCTGAAGTCCTCCTTAAGAGGCAATGATTGTGTTTGTTTATCTTTGTGCCAAGCAGGAAAAGACCTTTGATAAGGCAATTGGAAGATAAAAGAGATGTGTAGTCCATCTCCTGCTAGTCAGTGTGTCATCCCTTTGATAAGGCAATTGACATTGTGGATATTAACCCAAGATCCTTGTTGACTCAGTCATGTGGATAGAAGAGTTCCTGCTTTCTGAACTCCCACACCTTCTATTTGAGTCAAGCTCTCCCAGGCCAGGGATAAGAGCTGTGAAGTCTTATCTTCACTTCCCATTTCATCTGCTTCACCCTAACTCTCAATGTTAGGGTTAAGAGCTAACATCACCCGATTCCAGTTGGCTTGTGTTTCACAGCCTAACCTTTGTGTGCGCCCACTTTGTTTGTATATAGTGTGTGCTATCTGTGTGTATGTTTGTTTTGCTTGTACTGCTTAGGTTTAGCTTGCTCCCTGTGCAAGTTAGCTAGAAACCTTGACCTAGGACCATGGTGAATTTGCATGATAACTATTAGGCTCGAGTTAGTCTCCCTTCTAGTATGTCATTTCCCAGTCTCTGGTTAGGCGAGTCCTTTGTCCCTGCGTGTAGCGGTGTATTCGTCGCTATATGATCTATCGATTAAATCATAAGCTATGAGATACATTGAAAATTTCGAGTCGCCACCGCACTTTTATTTATCCAAAGGATTGGCTAAAAAGCGAACAAAAGCCTAAGAAGTTTTACACGTAGAAAACTAATAAAAAGATCAGAGATTCTGGGTAAGGGGTAAATTACGCAATGGGAAGGTGTTAGGCACCCACTACGTCCTAGGTACTCCTAGGGAGCCCTTTTCACACTTGTTATGCTAAATTGTTATTTGTTATGACAAAAATATTGTGCAAACATGATTGGGATGATGAGAAAAGAATATACAAGTTTTTATTAGGTTATTGGGTTCGAACGGATGAACCCGTTGCCTACGTACCTTCCATCAAAGGTAAGGATCAGAACGCCGTAGTTCGGCTAAAAGATTTCCAAAAGTGGGTTAGGTTCAATTTTAAACACAAACCCTAGGTCTTACGTTATCCACGGGAGAAAACTCAACCTTATATAAACAACAACGTCCACCATGTGAGAAAAGCTTCAACTTGCCAGAGAGGGGTTAACCCTATAATAGGCAAGGAAGGCTTACAATTCAATCACTAAAGACAGAAGGTGAGATTAACATCAACCACTAAGATAAATCAAACCTATAGCTCATGTATGAAAAGATTAATGGACAAAGCCAAAACAAGTGAATGAGTGGAGTTACTGATTATGATTATGAAAATGGAGTCAAGGTATGATTAAGATCAATTCAAATAAGTATTATGAAATGGAGTTTGGAAAAAGTCAAGGACTTGAGTCCAGGTTTTTAGTTAGAAAACATGAAAATGTTTGCACAACACTTATGTCAATATTGAAAGATAAAGTGTGAAAAGGTTTAGGACATAATGAATGATGAATGGATGAAATGGATAGTAAAACTTCTTAGAAGGTTCACTTCTTGAGATCATATAGCAGATGATTCAAGTGTGTCCTTTGGAATAGCAATTAATAATAACAAACAAACAAATCAAGCAAAAGCGGATATCGGATGCCAATCAATGGTCTTATACCAATCTCCTAAAACAAAAATGGATATCAGATGCCACTCAATGGACTTACACCAATCTCCTCAAAAGAAAACAAAGATGAGAAACGTGGAAGTTAACTGCCAATCTATCTGGACTTAGGTTAACCCCACAGTATGCTCACAGGAAATCCAATGCCACATCACAGGGACTTACAATGGATCCTCACATACAAGAACAAAAGCAACAATATGATCACAGGAATGCAAATGCCAACTTACAGGGACTTATAATTGCAACCTCTCACACAAACAGATGAACAAACTATGATCACAGGAAAGCAGATGCCAACTTACAGGGACTTATAACTGCAACCTCACATACAGAAGCTAAACAGATCAAATTATGATCACAGGACAACAGATGCCAACTTACAGGGACTTATAACTGTATCCTCACATACACACAGATAAACAGAAGATATGAGTGACCAATGAGGTCTTACACTCTATCCTTCCATATCACAGGAGCAAATGCCAAAGCAATGGACTTACAATTGTCCTCAATGGGCAAACAACAATGATAGCATCACAAGAAGCAAATGAGATGATCATGCATTAATGGCAATTGATGATGATGATAAATGCATACCATATAAGCAAACAAGTGCATATGAAGCAATCAATCAAGCAATGAATATCAAACAGCACACTCTATAGCCAAACAATGGGGGGCTCACACAAGAGGGTTTGACTTTGAAAGTCCACTGTAATGGGTGAAGGTCGCTCTTAACCTGGCCATTGAGGGGCTCAGGTGAAGCAGATGAATAGGAGATGAGGGGTGTGCCTCATTGCTTCTATCTCAGATTAGAGAGAGCATCAAAGAAAGTGTGGGAGTTCAGAAAGTAGGAACTCTCTCCACATTATTGACTCGATTAGATCTTGGGTATTTATCTCATTGCTTCAACCATGTAATGGGAGCAATGAGAGGACACACTGAATAGTGGGGGATAGATTGCTTATCCCTACCTTCCACCAATTGCCTTACTTGAAGGACTTTTCCTGCTTGGGACAAATATAAACAAACACAGGCATTGCCTCTTAAGGAGGACTTCAGACAGTTTGCCCGGTCAAATAACAGACCGGGTCTCCAGACTACATGAAGAAGAAGTAATTATACCTCAAAGCAAATGCTAAAAAGCAAAGCAAGCAAGTTCAAAGAACTTAAGCAACTAAGGTACCTGAAAAAGTCAAACTTATTAGCAAACAGTTCAACAGTCAAAAATCAAAAGGAAATAACCAAAAGTCAACCACAGAGGGGACCAATTGTGCAAGGCACAAGGACTCAAGCATATGAGTCAACCTACAAAACAAGTGTTAGCACATGATAAACAAACCAACTCAATCAAAATTGAAAGGTCTTTGGGGCATTGGTGCTCAACCTGAAACAAACAGCTCAATTGTAAGCTTACAAGACCACTAGGACTAGCCTAGGGTCAAAGATGAAAGAAAAAGTCAAGGCAGCAAGGAAAAGTCAACCCAAACCAAGACTAAATATTCAAGAAGCATTCTCAATTGGATTCATAATAAAATCATGCATCATGGTCATTTCATATGCAAAAGGATGCAAAGCATGGCAAGAGAAGCATACAAAAGTCAACAGCAAAGACTTCATTCAAAAGTCAATTCAAGCAATCTCAAAAATCATGAAATAAATCACACTCAATCCTAACATCTAGCATGGTAAGCATGCAAAATTTCAATGCATTTGGATGAGAGGAAGGCAGTCAAGTAAAATCAATGAAGTCAAACCAAATTCAAGTAAGCATGGTGAAAGTCAACAAGCATGGGTCAACTTCAAAAAATCATATCAATTTGAAAACAGAAGATAAATGAGTGAGATTAACACCAATGCAAAGCTTGAGATGTCTAGTTATCACATATGAAATTTCATGAACATACAATAAGATATGAGAATTTCACAAAAGATTTGGCAAGGCATAGCACAAAAAGTCAACAAATGACCAAGTATGGAAGAAAATTCTCAATCAAATGGAAAACAGCAAGATTAATTCCAAGAAAATTCATACACCAACTAGACATATGAGAGATCATTCATGCAAAATTTCAAGTGATTTGGATAAGAGGAAGCATGTGAACAAAAATTGGGAAAATGCATGATCATGGTATGACACCAAATGTAACACATAACTTCAAAAAATCATAACTCTCAATCCACAAATGATAAATGCACAAACTTTATATGGAAATGAAGGTCAATGTGTCTAGTTTCACCACAAAAAATTTCAAACTCATTGAATGCAACATGAGAATTTCACAATTGAAATGGCCAAGGGTATCATTCATGCATACATATTGGGAAAACAATTATCATTTAAAATCCATCCACTGAAAAATTAATTAAAATTCACCATAAAATAGAGGACACAATTGTGAACATGTGGAAAAAATTTCAGGATTTTTGGATAAAAATTGAACTGAAAATGAATTATGGAAGTTTGATGAATAATTGATGAAATATTGAACATGAAAGCATGGCAAATTGGTCAACTAGGAGTCAACCGATGGCATAAGTGTAATAAAGCATTTCATTTAACAAAACTCAGCGTTTTGGCAAGGCAAAAGAAATATTCTAATTGGCTAGCGTCCAATGCAACAGTGAATTAAACAACAATAGCCAATAGCATTCAAAGTTCTGGGCAAAGTTCTTGCAGCTAGGGTTTGGCAGCAACATGCATTCATGAAATCAACATTAGAAACAAAATTTGACCAAAACATCCTACAGTTACCAGCAGCAATAGTGTCCAACACATATGCATGCAGGATTTCGGGCAAATATGACAGGATTCATGAACAGCAAGGCATTAACATTTTTTATCAAAACTCATCACCCATCTACAGCATGGCCAACAGTACAGCATTAACAATATGTTCAGGCCAATACAAGCAACAACAACAGGCATGATCCTGGGAAAACAAACTGGAACAAGCTAGGGTTTTAACAGGATGCTCATCATTTCCAAGTTCAACCATTGATCATGAACATACAAAAATAAACATCAACAATAATCCAACAGGGCCATGACACTATCCTCATACAACATTAAGAACAACAGACCAAACCTAATCATGAGCTGGGCAGAGTAGAATTCAATACAACATATGCTCATCACCAACATTCATCAGTCAATCATCAACATGAACAACAACATTAACAAATGGTCGTGGCCATAAAACATCATCAACTACCAGCAAAACAAACAAACACGGGAGTTTTTTTTTTTGAACAGACTTCTAGGGTTTAAAGAACAGCAGCCAACACTCATCATCACTATGCATTCGAAATTCCATCATGCACAGAACAAAAAAATCAACATACCAATAACATCATTAGACCAAGAATAAGCATAATCCAACACCCATTCTCCTTAAAACAAACTAACTAAAGAGCAGCAAACCAAAACACACATGAACATCAAATTTCAGATTGACATATCTTTACTAACAGCTAACCATTTTCAACAACTTATAGCTCACGACAATCAACAAAGAGGGATCTTCATGATATATGGTATGATTTGGACAAATAAGGAAGTTGAAAATCTTACCTAAATTGAAGAACTCGATGGTACAGTGTGGTTTTGGTGGTGACCAGCTCAAACAGATGCTTCAGATACTTGGAAACGATGAATGGTTGGATAGCTTCAGTTCATTAATGCTTGGAAGTTACTACATCATAATCTGCCATTGCTGTGCTTTGAAATGAAAAAACAGAACATGGAGAGGGTTCCAGCTGAGAATCAAAAATCCACAAAGCTTCCAAGGTTGGTTGGATGATGAGGGAACCAATGGTCACTCGAGTTCTTTCAAGTTTTTTCGTGCAGAAATTGCAAGGTGTCAAAATGCAAGAAGGAGAGGATCAATGTTTTCTGTGCTTGGAGGCTATCACTCTAGGGTTTATTTGACAGCAAATGGCCTTATAAAGGTCTGTTTAACATTATTAATCCAAGTGCTAAGTTGATTTAGCTTAATGAAAACCAATTGCCATTTTGCTAACTTTGTGTAAGTGGATATGGGAGGGTGTAGGGATGCACGAAAATGGGCCTGCAACAGGCTGCAAGAAGGACAACATGTTGCTGTTTTGGTTGTACAAGTGAAATGCTTTACTGGTTTTTACTCTTTGAAGCCATTTTGCAAAATGGCCAAGTTTGCATTTTGATCCAAAATGTAGATGGGATGATGGTATGGACATGGTTTTGGAATTGGAACAAGTCACAAATGTGATATGGAACATTTCCCAATTGACCAAATCAAGAAAAAGTCAAAAACTCAAAAAGTCAAAGTTTGGTCAAACTTTGAATTTAAATGAAAAAGGTCCAAAAATGCCATTTTGAATGGTAAGGTTTTAGGTCATGAAATTTATATTTTTGGAAAGAGGATGAAAAATGTGGTTTGTAGGAAAAAACCCCACCAAATTTGGCCTTATGGTTTGAGAGATATGGCTTGTTGAAGTTCAAAAATTGGTGAAAATGATTTGATCATATCTTGACAACCGCACATGGGATTTGAGAGTTCTTGGACTTTTTGAAAATGGGAGAACAAGATATTCAACTTTCATGTTGGGCAAAAATTCATTTGAAGCTTGTATCATGATGTAAGTTTAAGATCAAGAAGTTTCCATTTTTGGCAGTTGAAATTACAGGTCCACTTTCTATTTCTGGAAAATTTTCTGATTGACTTGATTTTCTTCCATGATGAGGTTTGACATGATATATGAGGCTTGTACAAGCATGAATGAACTTCTTCAAATCAATTCTATCCATCAAATCACTGATTAAATCCACAGTTGACCAAGTTTGACTTTTCTAGGGTTTTGGATGACTGAACCTCTTCTGATGAATTCCAAACCCTAATTCCTTGAGAACTTGACTTCAAATAATGTCTCAAGATGTATGAACTTTTGATTAATGATCATGATGCCCAAATTCCACAAGAATGGCCATCATCCATTGCTTTGACTGACTAATGACTGACTTTGACCTAATTTCTGATGATTACTTCCACTGCAAGCAGCTAGGTTAGACTGACAATATTTTTGTACTTTTTGAATGATAAACATATGAAAGCAAAGATATACAAATGCAAAGTATGCTTGGTGATCAAGAAACAAACCCACAAGGCAAACTATCCACTAGAAGGGGACAAAGGCATGCAATGATCCTTGAGGTTATGATATGAATGATATGGGCCATGAGGGATCTTAGGGCCCAAAATTGGGGTCTTACAGATGCCCCTATTTAAGGTCATTCTAGCCGGAGAAGTGAAGTTTAGAAATCTTCATCTCGACGCGGTAGAATGGACTTAAATAACAGTAATGAGACGAATTTTGGTCCCTAAGAGACCTCATGATGCAGATGTATGCGTGCAAAAGACACAAATTCTGTGGGGAATATGATTCACACAGAAGAAAAGACGATCCATCGGAGTAGTACACTCACCAGGAGCAGAGACTCTAACAAGACTCTATGGGGATAATAAAAGAAAAAGAAATGTGTGGATAATACACGACTCTAAACTGGGGAAAGACAAAACTGACACAACGTGAACAAAGCACGACTCTGATTAGGGAAAAACAGAAAACAGACTGGAGAACTCACTGGGGAGTGAAGGACTCACACTGGGAAGAGGATTCCAAATGGAAAATAAATCCATTGGAGAGACACAAGCTGACTCCTGAGGAGAAGCAACACAAAGTTCCACTGGGGAAGTAACAAAGAGATGAGATGTTACCAGGCATACGGGTAACAAACTCAGGAAAATCTGACTCCACAGGGGGACCGAGGTCATAATAGGGAGCAGAAAAGGAAGGAACACCAAGGATACCGGTTACTGGGTATATAATAGGTGACCGACCAAAGCGTGAATTGGATTTCACTTCCAAAACACTCATCATCCTGAAGAAAGCTAGAAAAGCAAACTTGTTTAAAGGATGGACATTCAATTCCACAAAGAAAATGAATCTTACTCTGAGGGGAAAACAATCAAAAGATCGACTCACGAGCGAACGAGATATAATATCCATTACCGTCAGAACGTGGATAGAATACTCAGATGAGACATATTATTCATTACCGGCAGACCGTGAATAATATACTCGAAAGGAAAATTATCCTGAACCGGTTACTGGGTTGTTTATAGGATAAAATCCGAAGACGTGAATTGGTTTTCACTTCCAAAACACTCATCATCCGAAAGGAGGGCTTGAAAAAGCAAATCGACTTACAGGATGGACATTCGAACCCACAACGGGAAAACGAATCTTACTCAACTGGGGACACAAACCCAAAGAGTGCATGAGATATAATATCCATTACCGGCAGACCGTGGATAAGAATACTCGCATGAGATATATTATCTATTACCGTCAGAACGTAGATAACAAACTCGCATGGTAAGAAACACCAGAGATACCGGTTACTGGGTATATAATAGGTGATCTACCGAAAACGTGAATTGGATTTCACTTCCAAAACACTCATCATCCAAAACACAAACTGGTTAAAGGATGGACATTCGATTCTACAAAGAATACGAATCTTGCTCAGTTGGGGAAAATCAACAAAGGATTCCAACTAAAGAGCGCATGAGATATATTATTCATTACCGGCAGACCGTGAATAATACACTCGAAAGGAAAAGACACCAGAGATACCAGTTACTGGGTATATAATAGGTGACTAACCAAAAGAGAGAGACAATCGATACCAAGCATACGGGTAAACGAAAGACAACTCAAAGGATAAATTGCAAGCATCCGGCAATTATCCAACAACAAGAATGTTCGACTCCGCAAAGGGAAATAACGAATCTTACTCGACTGGGGAAACACAAAAGGCTTCGACTGAAGAGTGCATGAGATATATTATTCATTACCGGCAGACCGTGAATAATATACTCGCAAGGAAGATTATCCACAACCGGTTACTGGGTTAACAAAGGATAAATCAACCGAACAGAAAGGCATCGGGATACCAAATTAGGTATATAATGATAACCAATCAAAGAAGCAACAGACATTACCAACAAAAGGGTAAATGAAAGGCAATCTGTTGAGGATAAATTGCAAGCATCCGGCAATTATCGGCAGAAGACTAGCTGGGGATGCATTGGTAAACAACCAATGATCCGGGGAACAAATCACTAGCATACGGTGAAAAGACCCACTGGGGATAAAATTGCTAGCATACGGCAATTATCCACAAAAGACTTGCTGGGGGTATAAGTGCTGATCTGAGCAACTTACACAAGCAAAAGGAAAATCATCATCAAATATTGAATGAAGATAACCACAAAATTAGGGTTTACATCTACCGAATACGGGGTAGAAGACCAACAACTCCACGTGGGGATAGAACAAATCACAAATCCGCACGGGAAACCAAAATAGGGTTTATAACAAACCACGAACTGCTGAAGAGCAGGAAAATAGGATTTACAACTACCGGGTAGTAGGTAGAAAACCAAAAACTCTGGCTGGAGAATAAAAGGTGTATAACCACAAATTCTGTTAAGAAAGCCAGGAAAGATAGGACTTATAACTACCGGTATGAGGGTAGAGGCCCAAAAACATTCCACTGGGGAAAAACCCACTGGGAAACACAAGACATCTGACAAATAGCCAATTCGGGAACGATCCGAAAAGACAGACTGAATCAAGACACGTCCTAATGAGAATATAACTCAAATAGGAAAGTCCATCCCAATATATGTGTTGGGAGGAAACGGAAGAAACCGTCATCCACGAGGATATATCTCGGTGGGGAACTGCAGAAGGAAAGACAGCATTTTCTGCTTATGGGCTGACTCTATATGGAGAGATTTATAACACCCAACATCTGCTTGGGGAGATCTGTAAAGAGATCTACATCACCAAAAGCAGGGAACAACAAACAAAGGATACATGGCGAGAAATGCAACATGAATATCTGAATGTTTATGCGTATGCATGAATATGCGTGATTTATGTTTGACGAATGCTGACAAAACAGACAATTCTAACACAAACAGGTTCAGGAACCAAACGTCCGGTATTATACTTCCAGGGGAAAAACCAGCTGGAGAGCCAATCTGCGGAGATCTACATGCTGTAAAGCAAAGATCTGCAGGTACTGCTGAAGAAGCAGAGAATCATAGATATCAGGAAACAACCCAATCAAGGTACAGAAAGTCACAACGGGCAAAAACAGCCACCAAGACGAATCTGTAGGGGAACAAGAGAAATCCCAAGATATCTGCAAGGGATTCCAGTGTCAACTGAGAAACAAAAGTGCATTGCACAAGCACAAACTGCTGTAGAAGTAAATCTACACAACTCCGCTGGGGGAAAACCCACTGAGGGAGAATGATATCATCCAGGTAGAATCTAACTGCATAAGCAACTCTACTGGGGAAAACTGTCGGCTACTCTCTTGGGAACAAACCACTGAGGGAGGACAGATCAAACGAATAGGTTCTGCAACGAACCGTTCCACTTGGGGAGAATACACAGAGCAAACTGATCACAACAAGTAGATTCTGCAATACAAGCCACTCTACTGGGGATCACAAACAGTCAGGAAATTAATCCGTTCACGGGAGGCTAGAGCCATCATTCGACCATACTGGGATTGAAGGAGAATTCAACAGGCAAAAACTGCCACAACAAATATTCTGCAGACTAATGCTGAGGAAAAGATGGTTGCAATACTGGGATATCAACCCAAATCAAAACTGCTCAGGAAAATAAATCCTGCTCTGCTGGAGAGAAAAACTCTGATGGAGAGATAGCAACAATTCCGCAGACGACTTCGCCGGGGAGAAGGTAAAGTACTGGGTATCAAACCACTGACTTACCGAGTCTTCAAAAAGACAACAATCGTGCTGAGGAAACAGACAATTCCTGCTGGCACACTGCATGGGGAGAAGAGGTAACAACTCCACTTGCAACCCTGGTGGGGATATTAATAACAGCTCTACTCGCAACTCCGAGGGGAGTATCAATCAATCAGTTACACTCATGACTGTGCTGAGGAGACAAATAAAGTCTGGGGCATACGACCCACTAAAGAAAGTGACGGGGCACCAAGATGACAAACATCAACCGCCGAAACTTCACAAGAAAACACCCATGCTAGGGAAAACTGCTGCTGGAGAATACAAAGTCTTCAACAACAAATCACTTGCGACTATACTGGGGAACAGCCCCAACAACAACTTTGTTTGAGGAACAACCTCAACAAAGATCTGAAGAAAGAAGATACCACCAAACCAGGAATATGAACAAATGTCTTACCTGTTGGGAATCATGCCACCCTCGGGAGAGCACTGAGATATTCTTGAGTATCCTTTCAATCTTATGAATATTCACTTTGTTTAAAACAAAATTTTGAAAAATTTGATTTGTTTAAAACAATGACATTTTATCAATTTGAAAACATGCAAAACATTTGTTGAATTGAAACAAATAAGAGTGCAAATAATTGGATAAAAAGCTCAAATTGATTTGATGGAATGGTAGTCTGCAAATGGCAAGACTCCATAGATCTGTACAAATTTGAAATCAGTGATATATATTGGAAGAGGGCTACATTGAACATAATGATCCTTTCTCTACCAATTTGAATCTCGATGTATCCGAAGCTTCAGTTGACGACGAATCGAGAATCTGCTGACGAAATGACGACTGATGAACCAGAAAGTCTTGTCAGGATGCAGTTACTTGCCAAATCCCTAATTTTTGCCTAGATTGCCCCAGAGTGAGGTACTCAATCTAGCGGGATGCAAATATATTCCTTTTTTCCAAGTCTCTAATTTTTGCCTGGATTACCCTTACGGGTTCTCCACCGAGACGCTCATTTTTGCCTAAGCCGCCCTTTCGGGTTTTCAACTTAGCGAGCTATTCTGTTTTTTTCATTCTTTTTTTTTCATTTGCATATACTTTTTTTTTTAGGCAAAGTATCTCTTAACTGCATCTGAATTCACAGGACGAGTGAAATCCTCCCCATCCATTGTTGTAAGCATCAAAGCACCGCCTGAAAAGGCTCTCTTAACAACATATGGACCCTCGTAGTTTGGAGTCCACTTGCCCCTGGAATCGGGCGCGAAAGACAAAACTTTCTTGAGCACAAGGTCACCTTCTCGGAACACACGAGGCTTGACCTTCTTGTCGAATGCTTTCTTCATTCTTTGCTGATATAACTGACCATGACACATGGCAGTTAATCGCTTCTCTTCGATCAAATTCAGTTGGTCGTAACGACTCTGAATCCATTCAGCATCAGTCAACTTGGCTTCCATCAAGACTCGCATTGATGGGATCTCCACCTCTACTGGGAGAACGGCTTCCATGCCATAAACAAGAGAGAAAGGGGTTGCCCCTGTTGAAGTGCGTACAGACGTACGATATCCATGCAAAGCAAATGGCAGCATCTCATGCCAATCTTTGTAGGTGACAGTCATCTTCTGGATAATTCTCTTGATATTCTTGTTAGCAGCTTCAACAGCCCCATTCATCTTAGGTCTGTAAGGAGAGGAATTATGGTGTGCAATCTTGAATTCAGCGCACAACTCATCCATCATCTTGTTATTCAGATTGGATCCATTATCAGTAATGATCCTCTCTGGCACACCATAACGGCAAATCAGCTGGTTCTTGATAAACTTCACAACCACCTGCCTGGTTACATTCGCGTACGACGCGGCTTCAACCCATTTGGTGAAGTAATCAATGGCTACGAGAATAAAACGATGTCCGTTGGACGCTTTCGGCTCAATCATACCGATCATGTCGATTCCCCACATAGAGAAAGGCCATGGTGATGAAATCACATTTAGGAGTGTCGGAGGAATATGAATCTTATCCGCATAAATTTGACACTTGTGACATTTCTTCACATACTTGCAACAGTCAGACTCCATTGTCAGCCAATAGTAGCCTGCTCTCAACATCTTCTTAGCCATGGCATGTCCATTGGAATGAGTACCAAATGAACCCTCATGGACCTCAGTCATCAACAGGTTTGCTTCGTGTCTATCCACGCATCTGAGCAAAACCATATCAAAATTTCTCTTGTACAACACTTCACCGCTGAGGTAGAAACTACCTGACAACCTTCTCAAAGTTTTCCTATCCTTGTTTGATGCCCCAGGCGGGTAGACCTGGTTCTGGAGGAAATTCTTGATATCAAAATACCAAGGCTTGTCATCTTTCACGTCTTCAATTGCAAATATGTGAGCGGGTCTGTCCAAGCGCATCACAGTAATATTGGGGACATCATTCCACCATCTGACAACAATCATGGAAGCAAGCGTAGCAAGGGCATCTGCCATCCGATTATCCTCTCGAGGAATATGATAAAATTCAACTTCTGTGAAGAAAGTTGAAATTCTCCTTGCATAATCTCTGTATGGGATGAGACCTGGTTGATTCGTCTCCCATTCACCCTTGATCTGATTGACAACCAAAGCTGAATCACCATAGACATCAAGATATTTGATTCTCAAATCAATGCATTCTTCAAGTCCCATAATACAGGCTTCATACTCCGCCATGTTATTCGTGCATTTGAAGGTTAGCCTTGCTGTAAACGGAATGTGCGATCCCTGGGGATTAACAATTACTGCCCCAATTCCATTTCCATATTGATTAACAGCGCCATCAAACACCATCGTCCATCTGGAACCAGGTTCTGGACCTTCATCAAGTGTAGGCTCATCACAATCTTTCATCTTCAAATACAGAATTTCCTCATCAGGGAAGTCATACTGAACAGACTGATGATCTTCAATTGGCTGGTGCGCTAGATGGTCCGCCAAGATACTACCTTTGATAGCCTTCTGAGCTCGATACTCAATATCATACTCAGACAATAACATCTGCCAACGGGCAATCCTCCCAGTTAAAGCAGGCTTCTCGAAGATATACTTAATTGGATCCATTCTGGATATCAACCAAGTTGTATGATTTATCATGTACTGGCGCAAACGCTTAGCTGCCCAAGCTAAAGCACAGCACGTCTTCTCAAGCATAGAGTATCGAGACTCACAGTCAGTAAACTTCTTACTGAGGTAGTAGATAGCAAACTCCTTCTTCCCTGATTCATCTTGTTGACCGAGTACACAACCCATAGAGTCTTCAAGAACTGTCAAGTACATAATCAGAGGTCTTCCTTCCACTGGCGGAGACAAAATCGGAGGTTCAGACAGATAATCTTTGATACTGTCGAAGGCTTTCTGGCAATCCTCGGTCCAATCATGAGACTGATCTTTCCGGAGGAGCTTGAATATCGGCGCACATGTGGCAGTCATGTGGGATATAAATCTGGAAATGTAGTTCAAGCGGCCAAGAAAACCTCGGACTTGCTTCTCAGTTTTGGGTGCGGGCATCTCTTGTATTGCTTTGACTTTTGCAGGATCAACCTCAATACCTCTTTCACTTACCACAAAACCCAACAACTTGCCGGAACGGACTCCAAAAGTACATTTGTTCGGATTCAGACGAAGCTGGAATTTCCTCAAACGCTGGAAAAGCTTCAACAAATGCTCAATATGCTCAACTTCCGTTCGGGACTTAGCAATCATATCATCAACATAGACTTCTATCTCCTTGTGCATCATATCATGAAACAAGGTAGTCATAGCTCGTTGATACGTGGCTCCGGCGTTCTTCAAACCGAAGGGCATCACTCGATAACAGAATGTTCCCCAAGGTGTGATGAATGTTGTCTTCTCCATATCCTCTGGTGCCATCTTGATTTGATTATATCCGGAAAATCCGTCCATAAAAGAAAAGACTTTGAATTTAGCTGTATTGTCTACCAACATGTCAATGTGTGGTAGAGGAAAATCATCTTTTGGGCTAGCTTTATTCAAATCTCTGTAATCAACGCACATACGGACTTTTCCGTCCTTCTTAGGAACAGGCACAATATTGGCCACCCATTGAGGATATGTCGAAGTCACCAGAAACCCCGCATCAATTTGCTTCTGAACTTCCTCTTTGATCTTCACTGCCATATCTGGATGAGTTCTTCTGAGCTTCTGCTTCACAGGCACGCACTCAGGCTTCAAAGGCAGGAAATGTTGCACAATATCTGTATCTAAACCCGGCATGTCTTCATAGGACCAAGCAAAGATATCTGAGTATTCTCGTAGCAAGCTGATCAAATCTTCCTTAACAGACTCTTCAAGAAGTGCCCCAATCTTCACCAGGCGCTCACAATCTTCAGATCCCAAGTTGACTGTTTCCAAGTCTTCGAGATGCGGCTGAATGATCTTCTCTTCGTGCTCAAGGAGATGGGTGATCTCATCAGGAATCTCTTCAACGTCATCTTCCTCTGCCTCAAATACAGGGAATTCAAAATTGGGAGATGGCGTTGGATCATTATGTTCAATGGGTTTTAGTATCAACCTGCATAATGATTCTGGATAATGAAAAGCATTTGTATTTAAACAAACAAATCATTTATGCAGATGAAAAAAAGCTGTTTTTTTTTGTTTTTCAGGGTTTTTTGTGATCACTGATTTCATAAAGAAAAGCAAAAAGTGAAAACAAAGGAAAAACAAATGTTAAACAATGCATTAATTGAATGAAAACATCATTGTATTAAATGCTTTGCCAACAATGTCATCACTTCTCCTTTTGGCATGGGAGAAGGGTTTTAAACAAAGTGAACAAATCACGCTGACTTATGAATGACCGTAGGAACATCCACAGCGACCCAATTGTGGCAGACACCACCAGGAATGATGAAATTGTTCAGCTCTTCTGCATCTTCCAAGATAGCAGCAGCTTCTTCGGGTTAATCAGCATGGATGAATCTTCCACTTGAATAAACCACGCTCCTTAAGTGCCCCAGAACAGTAGCCAATGCCAGCCCGGGATCGGTTAACCAGGAATAAATCCATCAACAGGAATAAATCCATCAACAGGAATAAATCCATCAACAGCACTTGGGCTGGCAAAATCCTCTCTGAATTCACAACTCCTTTGCTCAGGATGATCCATAAATCTGGCAGAGTTGGCTCTGGTATAATACCGGCAAAGTGCGTCTTCAAAATAAATGAAGATCGCAGGGTCAGACCACAGGACGGGAGACCGGAACAAAACACCTGTTTATGCAAATGATGCATGAAGTGTTTATGCATATGCTTGTTTTTATATCAAAGGAACCCGAGGGTTTTATTTGCAAACTTTGAAATATTTAAGCATTTTGAGCGTACATGAGAATATCTCATCAGATATACCAGGTGAAAAAAAAAAATTTCCCGGTTTTTTCATGTTTTGAAAATTTTTGCAAATAAACTCCTTTGAGTTCCTTGAAAATTTTCTCTTTTGATGATATGAATGCGGATGAATGCGTGAATGCG
Source organism: Lathyrus oleraceus (assembly GCF_024323335.1). NCBI lineage: Eukaryota > Viridiplantae > Streptophyta > Magnoliopsida > Fabales > Fabaceae > Lathyrus > Lathyrus oleraceus. The sequence goes on from NC_066583.1 coordinate 426,226,728, forward strand.
TGAATGCAACAAACACACTCAAGGATCAAGCAAAGCACACCAAATAAAGGTCGTGGGAAAGCTCTATGTATCCCTAATATCAATCATCCATTTTGGTGGATTTAGGTTTTCACCTTATCGACACCCAAGTTCCATTGATATTAACGGTACATGAACCGGCTCTAACATTCCTAATATCAACCAGCCGCTTTGATGGATTTAGGTTTTACACCTGATCCGGGATCCATTGATATTAACAATGTTTGAACGACTCAACCACGAATCACGGGTTTGTTGAGAGTCACGAGCATGGAGTCTCGGTTAAGAACCACCCAAAGGGAGTGTACTAGGGTTTAAACCTGCCAGACATGTTCTATCAGAGGTTCCCATAATCATCGTTCCATCTTTCGAATATTATCGGAGGAACGAATACTCGTATTCCAAGAATATTCTCAAGAGAAACTCTTATGAGTGTAGTATCGCGTAACAATCGTATCAGAACTGACATCTGAACGACCTCCGCACTACGGTCCTAAAAATAGGCCAAGATGGGTTTGGTAAACTAAGGTCCTTGGCTTCTGCGGAACATGATTGAAAGAATAATGCCTAACCACAAATAACTTGTGTGACATTATTAGTTCAACATGACCTCCACCAAGTGAATGGACTCGCAAGTCAACTGGCTAAGGAATACTCCACACCAATCGACAAGACTATGCCATTCTCCTATCCTAGAGAGCACTCGAGTTCGGGTATAGAACTCATCTCACAGATCACCAAAGCAAACAGCAAATGTATATCAAGCAATTCACACATTACAATCAATACATTCATCCCAAATTGTACAAAAATATGTCAGATAAACAATAATAACATATATCACAACAAGGGTGAAAAGTAGGCAATACCGCCAGGGATTCTGTGTTCTATCCCCAGCAGAGTCGCCACTTTTCTGTAGCGGTGTATTCGTCGCTATATGATCTATCGATTAAATCATAAGCTATGAGATACATTGAAAATTTCGAGTCGCCACCGCACTTTTATTTATCCAAAGGATTGGCTAAAAAGCGAACAAAAGCCTAAGAAGTTTTACACGTAGAAAACTAATAAAAAGATCAGAGATTCTGGGTAAGGGGTAAATTACGCAATGGGAAGGTGTTAGGCACCCACTACGTCCTAGGTACTCCTAGGGAGCCCTTTTCACACTTGTTATGCTAAATTGTTATTTGTTATGACAAAAATATTGTGCAAACATGATTGGGATGATGAGAAAAGAATATACAAGTTTTTATTAGGTTATTGGGTTCGAACGGATGAACCCGTTGCCTACGTACCTTCCATCAAAGGTAAGGATCAGAACGCCGTAGTTCGGCTAAAAGATTTCCAAAAGTGGGTTAGGTTCAATTTTAAACACAAACCCTAGGTCTTACGTTATCCACGGGAGAAAACTCAACCTTATATAAACAACAACGTCCACCATGTGAGAAAAGCTTCAACTTGCCAGAGAGGGGTTAACCCTATAATAGGCAAGGAAGGCTTACAATTCAATCACTAAAGACAGAAGGTGAGATTAACATCAACCACTAAGATAAATCAAACCTATAGCTCATGTATGAAAAGATTAATGGACAAAGCCAAAACAAGTGAATGAGTGGAGTTACTGATTATGATTATGAAAATGGAGTCAAGGTATGATTAAGATCAATTCAAATAAGTATTATGAAATGGAGTTTGGAAAAAGTCAAGGACTTGAGTCCAGGTTTTTAGTTAGAAAACATGAAAATGTTTGCACAACACTTATGTCAATATTGAAAGATAAAGTGTGAAAAGGTTTAGGACATAATGAATGATGAATGGATGAAATGGATAGTAAAACTTCTTAGAAGGTTCACTTCTTGAGATCATATAGCAGATGATTCAAGTGTGTCCTTTGGAATAGCAATTAATAATAACAAACAAACAAATCAAGCAAAAGCGGATATCGGATGCCAATCAATGGTCTTATACCAATCTCCTAAAACAAAAATGGATATCAGATGCCACTCAATGGACTTACACCAATCTCCTCAAAAGAAAACAAAGATGAGAAACGTGGAAGTTAACTGCCAATCTATCTGGACTTAGGTTAACCCCACAGTATGCTCACAGGAAATCCAATGCCACATCACAGGGACTTACAATGGATCCTCACATACAAGAACAAAAGCAACAATATGATCACAGGAATGCAAATGCCAACTTACAGGGACTTATAATTGCAACCTCTCACACAAACAGATGAACAAACTATGATCACAGGAAAGCAGATGCCAACTTACAGGGACTTATAACTGCAACCTCACATACAGAAGCTAAACAAATCAAATTATGATCACAGGACAACAGATGCCAACTTACAGGGACTTATAACTGTATCCTCACATACACACAGATAAACAGAAGATATGAGTGACCAATGAGGTCTTACACTCTATCCTTCCATATCACAGGAGCAAATGCCAAAGCAATGGACTTACAATTGTCCTCAATGGGCAAACAACAATGATAGCATCACAAGAAGCAAATGAGATGATCATGCATTAATGGCAATTGATGATGATGATAAATGCATACCATATAAGCAAACAAGTGCATATGAAGCAATCAATCAAGCAATGAATATCAAACAGCACACTCTATAGCCAAACAATGGGGGGCTCACACAAGAGGGTTTGACTTTGAAAGTCCACTGTAATGGGTGAAGGTCGCTCTTAACCTGGCCATTGAGGGGCTCAGGTGAAGCAGATGAATAGGAGATGAGGGGTGTGCCTCATTGCTTCTATCTCAGATTAGAGAGAGCATCAAAGAAAGTGTGGGAGTTCAGAAAGTAGGAACTCTCTCCACATTATTGACTCGATTAGATCTTGGGTATTTATCTCATTGCTTCAACCATGTAATGGGAGCAATGAGAGGACACACTGAATAGTGGGGGATAGATTGCTTATCCCTACCTTCCACCAATTGCCTTACTTGAAGGACTTTTCCTGCTTGGGACAAATATAAACAAACACAGGCATTGCCTCTTAAGGAGGACTTCAGACAGTTTGCCCGGTCAAATAACAGACCGGGTCTCCAGACTACATGAAGAAGAAGTAATTATACCTCAAAGCAAATGCTAAAAAGCAAAGCAAGCAAGTTCAAAGAACTTAAGCAACTAAGGTACCTGAAAAAGTCAAACTTATTAGCAAACAGTTCAACAGTCAAAAATCAAAAGGAAATAACCAAAAGTCAACCACAGAGGGGACCAATTGTGCAAGGCACAAGGACTCAAGCATATGAGTCAACCTACAAAACAAGTGTTAGCACATGATAAACAAACCAACTCAATCAAAATTGAAAGGTCTTTGGGGCATTGGTGCTCAACCTGAAACAAACAGCTCAATTGTAAGCTTACAAGACCACTAGGACTAGCCTAGGGTCAAAGATGAAAGAAAAAGTCAAGGCAGCAAGGAAAAGTCAACCCAAACCAAGACTAAATATTCAAGAAGCATTCTCAATTGGATTCATAATAAAATCATGCATCATGGTCATTTCATATGCAAAAGGATGCAAAGCATGGCAAGAGAAGCATACAAAAGTCAACAGCAAAGACTTCATTCAAAAGTCAATTCAAGCAATCTCAAAAATCATGAAATAAATCACACTCAATCCTAACATCTAGCATGGTAAGCATGCAAAATTTCAATGCATTTGGATGAGAGGAAGGCAGTCAAGTAAAATCAATGAAGTCAAACCAAATTCAAGTAAGCATGGTGAAAGTCAACAAGCATGGGTCAACTTCAAAAAATCATATCAATTTGAAAACAGAAGATAAATGAGTGAGATTAACACCAATGCAAAGCTTGAGATGTCTAGTTATCACATATGAAATTTCATGAACATACAATAAGATATGAGAATTTCACAAAAGATTTGGCAAGGCATAGCACAAAAAGTCAACAAATGACCAAGTATGGAAGAAAATTCTCAATCAAATGGAAAACAGCAAGATTAATTCCAAGAAAATTCATACACCAACTAGACATATGAGAGATCATTCATGCAAAATTTCAAGTGATTTGGATAAGAGGAAGCATGTGAACAAAAATTGGGAAAATGCATGATCATGGTATGACACCAAATGTAACACATAACTTCAAAAAATCATAACTCTCAATCCACAAATGATAAATGCACAAACTTTATATGGAAATGAAGGTCAATGTGTCTAGTTTCACCACAAAAAATTTCAAACTCATTGAATGCAACATGAGAATTTCACAATTGAAATGGCCAAGGGTATCATTCATGCATACATATTGGGAAAACAATTATCATTTAAAATCCATCCACTGAAAAATTAATTAAAATTCACCATAAAATAGAGGACACAATTGTGAACATGTGGAAAAAATTTCAGGATTTTTGGATAAAAATTGAACTGAAAATGAATTATGGAAGTTTGATGAATAATTGATGAAATATTGAACATGAAAGCATGGCAAATTGGTCAACTAGGAGTCAACCGATGGCATAAGTGTAATAAAGCATTTCATTTAACAAAACTCAGCGTTTTGGAAAGGCAAAAGAAATATTCTAATTGGCTAGCGTCCAATGCAACAGTGAATTAAACAACAATAGCCAATAGCATTCAAAGTTCTGGGCAAAGTTCTTGCAGCTAGGGTTTGGCAGCAACATGCATTCATGAAATCAACATTAGAAACAAAATTTGACCAAAACATCCTACAGTTACCAGCAGCAATAGTGTCCAACACATATGCATGCAGGATTTCGGGCAAATATGACAGGATTCATGAACAGCAAGGCATTAACATTTTTTATCAAAACTCATCACCCATCTACAGCATGGCCAACAGTACAGCATTAACAATATGTTCAGGCCAATACAAGCAACAACAACAGGCATGATCCTGGGAAAACAAACTGGAACAAGCTAGGGTTTTAACAGGATGCTCATCATTTCCAAGTTCAACCATTGATCATGAACATACAAAAATAAACATCAACAATAATCCAACAGGGCCATGACACTATCCTCATACAACATTAAGAACAACAGACCAAACCTAATCATGAGCTGGGCAGAGTAGAATTCAATACAACATATGCTCATCACCAACATTCATCAGTCAATCATCAACATGAACAACAACATTAACAAATGGTCGTGGCCATAAAACATCATCAACTACCAGCAAAACAAACAAACACGGGAGTTTTTTTTTTTGAACAGACTTCTAGGGTTTAAAGAACAGCAGCCAACACTCATCATCACTATGCATTCGAAATTCCATCATGCACAGAACAAAAAAATCAACATACCAATAACGTCATTAGACCAAGAATAAGCATAATCCAACACCCATTCTCCTTAAAACAAACTAACTAAAGAGCAGCAAACCAAAACACACATGAACATCAAATTTCAGATTGACATATCTTTACTAACAGCTAACCATTTTCAACAACTTATAGCTCACGACAATCAACAAAGAGGGATCTTCATGATATATGGTATGATTTGGACAAATAAGGAAGTTGAAAATCTTACCTAAATTGAAGAACTCGATGGTACAGTGTGGTTTTGGTGGTGACCAGCTCAAACAGATGCTTCAGATACTTGGAAACGATGAATGGTTGGATAGCTTCAGTTCATTAATGCTTGGAAGTTACTACATCATAATCTGCCATTGCTGTGCTTTGAAATGAAAAAACAGAACATGGAGAGGGTTCCAGCTGAGAATCAAAAATCCACAAAGCTTCCAAGGTTGGTTGGATGATGAGGGAACCAATGGTCACTCGAGTTCTTTCAAGTTTTTTCGTGCAGAAATTGCAAGGTGTCAAAATGCAAGAAGGAGAGGATCAATGTTTTCTGTGCTTGGAGGCTATCACTCTAGGGTTTATTTGACAGCAAATGGCCTTATAAAGGTCTGTTTAACATTATTAATCCAAGTGCTAAGTTGATTTAGCTTAATGAAAACCAATTGCCATTTTGCTAACTTTGTGTAAGTGGATATGGGAGGGTGTAGGGATGCACGAAAATGGGCCTGCAACAGGCTGCAAGAAGGACAACATGTTGCTGTTTTGGTTGTACAAGTGAAATGCTTTACTGGTTTTTACTCTTTGAAGCCATTTTGCAAAATGGCCAAGTTTGCATTTTGATCCAAAATGTAGATGGGATGATGGTATGGACATGGTTTTGGAATTGGAACAAGTCACAAATGTGATATGGAACATTTCCCAATTGACCAAATCAAGAAAAAGTCAAAAACTCAAAAAGTCAAAGTTTGGTCAAACTTTGAATTTAAATGAAAAAGGTCCAAAAATGCCATTTTGAATGGTAAGGTTTTAGGTCATGAAATTTATATTTTTGGAAAGAGGATGAAAAATGTGGTTTGTAGGAAAAAACCCCACCAAATTTGGCCTTATGGTTTGAGAGATATGGCTTGTTGAAGTTCAAAAATTGGTGAAAATGATTTGATCATATCTTGACAACCGCACATGGGATTTGAGAGTTCTTGGACTTTTTGAAAATGGGAGAACAAGATCTTCAACTTTCATGTTGGGCAAAAATTCATTTGAAGCTTGTATCATGATGTAAGTTTAAGATCAAGAAGTTTCCATTTTTGGCAGTTGAAATTACAGGTCCACTTTCTATTTCTGGAAAATTTTCTGATTGACTTGATTTTCTTCCATGATGAGGTTTGACATGATATATGAGGCTTGTACAAGCATGAATGAACTTCTTCAAATCAATTCTATCCATCAAATCACTGATTAAATCCACAGTTGACCAAGTTTGACTTTTCTAGGGTTTTGGATGACTGAACCTCTTCTGATGAATTCCAAACCCTAATTCCTTGAGAACTTGACTTCAAATAATGTCTCAAGATGTATGAACTTTTGATTAATGATCATGATGCCCAAATTCCACAAGAATGGCCATCATCCATTGCTTTGACTGACTAATGACTGACTTTGACCTAATTTCTGATGATTACTTCCACTGCAAGCAGCTAGGTTAGACTGACAATATTTTTGTACTTTTTGAATGATAAACATATGAAAGCAAAGATATACAAATGCAAAGTATGCTTGGTGATCAAGAAACAAACCCACAAGGCAAACTATCCACTAGAAGGGGACAAAGGCATGCAATGATCCTTGAGGTTATGATATGAATGATATGGGCCATGAGGGATCTTAGGGCCCAAAATTGGGGTCTTACACTGCGTAGGGGAACTACGTCGCCCTGATTATCATACCAGATGAGGTACGTAGACAGGAGATGAGCTGATCTCTCCGGGCGCCCTTTTTGTTTTGTCTTGTGTGTGTTAGGAGATGGATATAAGTCCAGCGATTGGCATTCCGTATCCTATTGTTGTGTGCTTGGAGTCCGATGTAAGTCCAGCGATTGGCATTTGGTTTCCAGTGTGGGTGTGTCTGGTTCGGAGTCTGATGTAAGTCCAGCGATTGGCATTCGGTTTCCAGGTTTTCCGATTTTTGTGTGGAGTTTGACGTAAGTCCAGCGATTGGCAGTCGATTTCCTGTGTGGTTTTGTTTGGCGTGCGTTAGCCGAGCTACGAGTGCTCTGATTCTTCTTTAGTCCGAGAAGATACGTATGCATAGGATGCGACATCCTAGCGAGCACGTTTCCCCTAGTCCGAACTACGTCGACTCTGATGTCTATGCCTGATAGACTACGTAGTGTGAGAGAATTCTTTACCTTGAATTAATTTTTAATGATAGCAAATTGTGTGATCATCATCCAAATGTTGGCTGTGCATTGCATTACATGATACATTTGTGTTTTTATTATGTTTTCCATCCCACTCTATTGTTGCATAACTGTACATATAAACCTACATTGATACTTCCCTTAAAATAACAATTAAAATGCATTTTATGTCAGTATGCATCAATACATAAGCCTCTGCATCGATACATACAGCATGTGATAAATCACAAAACCTTTATGTTCAGTATGCATCGATGCATACGAGTCATGCATCAATACATGGAAGGCTAAAGACTCTATGCATCGATCCACACGATCCCTGCATCGATACATGACCAATTGAAACAGCCTGTGTATCAATACATGCGCATTAGGCATCGATACATACTAGTGAAATAATCACATGCATCGATACATACGAATTATGCATCGATACATGATTAATAAATTTCACCAAAAATTCACATATCTTACAGTATGCATCGATACACACTCTTATGCATCAATACATAAAGCTGTTTTATGTTATAACAGTAACTGTTTTGCAGCATATATAAGACAGGTTATGACAGCAGTGTAAAAGACGAATTCATTGAGGGAAAACAATTGAACACAAGATCAAAAGCAGTGTTGGAGCAATTGTTTGAGAGCAATTAGAAACCTGAAAGAGACTTCATCTTCTTCATCTTCTCAATCACTTTTCTTCAAGAACATTTACATATAACCATTCTTGTTCTTTGGATTAAAGAAGCATCGAGATAACGTTCAGTGGTACGATCAAGGATCTAGCTGTGGTTTGCAGTGGAACGATCGAGGATCTAGCTGAGTTGAAGATTGAAGGGGGTTTCTAGGAAAAACCTACTGGTTTGTCCTTCAAGAACTGGAGTGTTCTTGAGGGTTTGGGAGTCACGTTTGCAGAACATATTCAGTCGCAGCGTTGCGTTTGGAAATCGGGGGATTTCGCAAGCAGGTCGTGGAACCGGTGAATTGTTTGCAATTTCGTGCAGGAAAATCTTGATCGTGCTCAGATCAAGTGAAGGTTCATACAAGAAGAGGTTCTTAGAGTTTAGAATTCTGTCTTTGTATCATAACCTTGTATCAACGGATTCGGCAAATATTGATAATCAAAGTTCTCAATTTCATTTGAAATTGAGAGGGAGACGTACCCACACGCGAGGACGACGTGGGGAACTTCCTTACCAAATCTCTGCGTATCGTATTCTTACCTTACTCCTCTTTACGTTTTAAAACTGTTTTCGCAATTTCAGTTAGTGTGTGGTGATTGTTCCTGTTGCAAGACAGCAGTGGCAAGAAAACTTTTAATCAAACTCCATTGCTGTTTATCATCGATCACATACACACCAACTGTTTGACAAAACGGTTAGCTAGATTTTATTCATTGGAAATAGACTTTAATGATAAGTGCATTCAATTAGTTAAAATTCTGGTGTGAATTGTTTCTGTCATTCTCATTAAAATCCAGCAATTAAACTTGTGTGTCCGGCCTTCTAGTAGCGGTTCAGAATAGACGGAAGTCGATTCGGGACTGATTTTTCCGCCAACTTTGAAAACTCTGATAAAATTTCAAATCCGTTAAATTTCAAAGAGGTGATCTATTCACCCCCCCTCTCAATCACTAGCCACACCGTCTAACACGTAGGCCCAGGATGCGATATCCTGTCGAGTTAGTTTCTTTTGTTTTCTATGTCTCTTTCATCCAGTGTTTGATGTTTGTTTGAGCAGTGTTTAGCAACCTTTATCCTTCCTTTTGTGCGTGGATCCCGTCGAGTACGACAGATGCGTAGGGGTGCTAATACCTTCCCTTCGCATAACCGACTCCCGATCCCATCCCTCTCTGGTCGCGAGACCATGTCTTTTCCAGGTTTACTTTGAGCGTTTCCTTTCCCTCTTTTGGGATAAATAATGCACGGTGGCGACTCTGTTGTTTTGTTTTCCCGCCGGTTTTTCGCGTAATGTGACACACCCTATGCCCCATTTAGAGTTCATTATCGTCAGACTTCTCATCAAACAACCAATCATGCCTTGGTACACTCTACTCAAATGCTCCAACCAATGGTTATTCCTCAGATTCATTCTTAATCACAAGTACCTTTGGTCCCTAGGCTATGTTACTCATTTCCACCTGGTGTTATGTCCTAGTATCAGCAGCCTCCTCAGGCTCAAATTCTGAAAAGTCAACAAACTATGCAATGTGACCATCAAGGGAAAAGGCAAACCAGGCGGTTTGATAGAAAGCGTCCTCAACGTGACAAGATCCATATGACATATGTTCAGTTGCTACCTTACCTTGTCCAGCAAGGACTCATTGAGACAAAGGAAATCCCACATGCCACTTTCCCATATCAGGCAAAGCACAATCCTAATGCCTCGTGTGCTTATCATGTTGGGCATAAGGGGCATTCTATTGAGGATTGTTGGGTTTTTCAAGCTAGGGAACAAGAACTTATAAATCAAAAAATTCTGACTTTTACCAAAGCAGGGCCTAATGTCAAGACCGGAAAGGGTGGGTGCAGTCATTGATGAAAGGTGATCAAGAATTGAAATGGCATCTGCAAAAGAATAATCATGTCATTTTTCAATCTTTTCATTTGTAATGTTTTCTTTTATGTCAATGAAATGTTCAATTGTGAACTTGTTTGTTTTTGAACAATGATCATAATGAAATAAACGTGCATGTTTTGATTAAGTCCATTCGTGTTCACTCATATTTTATTTTATCAGTATCAAACTGTTTGTCAAATAAAATTAAAAGAGAATGATGCAATTGAAAATACGCAAGATCGTTTCCTGTATGCTTTTGAATAAGACCGTGTCGATGATGTAAGGCATTGTTTCCATCCCTAAACACCGGAGATATAAGGAAGTTAATCCCTAGTCAACCCCTTTGGGCCTTGAAGTAGGAGTTTCTTTCTTTATACATATAAAACTCGCATGTTAAACCAGGGACATGGTAGTCTTCAGTTAGTTTAGACTTGCATTCAAATTTCAGAAGGAGAGTATCTCATCAAGTGATCAATCATATCATGTCACTCTCAAGAGGATGGAATCACAACTTAAAATAGTTATCCCTTGCCACAAAAGGAGTGAGATAGTCACGAACCTTGCGACAAATCAAATAAGCAGTGTCACGGGATTTGCTCAAAAAGAAAAGATGGAAAAAATCAAAAGCAAATGAAAAACCTGCTAAGTCAAAAACTTGAAAACAAGATTGACTTAGAAAAAGTTAGGGCATCCAGGTGGGAGGCCGACCCAAAGGATCGGCCCAGGAAAAAATAAGGGTAAACAAAACAAAATAATCAGAGGATCAATATCAAAATCCTCAACAAGAGAAAATACTTATGATTGTAAACAAAATCAAAAGGCGAGTGACTATCGCTCCAAACTCTCGTAGGGTTCCTTAAACCATCGCTGTTGATATTCAAAATCCTTTTCTGGAAGATGAACGCTTATTTTAAGCTAAATGGATGTAGGACTGGAGAACGTCATGTAGAATGGATGGGTTAGGATAGGTTTCGAGCCTCATATCCTTTCTTTCTGAAACCATGAATCCGACCATGCTACAACCCTCAAAAGACCTAATTGAAGCAGGGTCTATTTCGAAAGCATACTATGGTAAGATCGCATTAGGTTGACTCTTAAAGATTTGCTTGTCATTTGTATTGATACTGATATGGCATTCTAATCAGTGATCCGCTCACTATATGTCATAATTCTTAGTGAGCACACTTGAGTTTTCAAAACTTGCATGAGCATGACATTATAATTATCATCTTCAAAATGAGCATTTTACATTCGAACAGTCGTTTGACATCAAGAAATATTACAATGGGAAAGTTGATCAAATCCTTGATACCTCTTAGCTCAGATCTCTGCAAGAGTCATTCAATCCGGGGTAACCACGTCAAGATTCTACAAATCTCCCAGAATCAGCCGACCATGGGCAAATATTACTTCAAGGCTTATATTGGGGCAAGCTACCCCAAGAGCATGAGAAGTCGATCATTCCCAAGAGGGTTAATCAAGGGAGTACAGTTTCAAGACGTTGGGGCAAGCCAATTTGGGATACTCAGATAGTGATACAAATCCATAATTTATAACTAGGGCAGTTGGTGCAGATCCCGAGTACACTGGGGCAGAGGCAAGCTACGCAGGTACAAACTCTCTCCATGTTTCAGACCTAATTCAGAGGTGTTACAACAACATTTGAACTTGAAGTAGGTGTCAGAGAATCATGTCAGTATGACCATTTTCCTAGCCCAAAATACCCATATCCCTCTGTATGAGCATCTGACTTAACCATTGCATAAATCATCATCATGTACCCACCAGGTCGTTTCAGCCATGCATGTCATTCATAAAGTATAACATGAAAATCGTGCAAACGAGAAAAAGACAAAAATCCAGTTCTTATTGACTAACCCAAAGCCCAACCTTAGCTTGGAAAATCACAAAACTCTCATCACATTACATCCATTCTTAACGGGAAAATTTTAGGATACATTAGTATTTAATCCTCTTCTACCTTGAATACCTAAAAAGCTTCCGCAATTCTAGTATTCAGGTTCAAGAAGATTAAATAGGGGCAGCTGTAGTACCCAAAAAATTTCCCTCCCTTTTCGTTTCTCATCTGACTTATGGCTTGAGACTCGTTCATATTTCATCCATGTGCAACATTCATTCATGATCAACACTTGCTAACAAGCATCATAGATTCAAGGCTTATGGCTTTGCAAAGATAGGGTTTGCTTGTGGTTCAAGCCCTGGAAGTGCGGTATGGATCATCATATGGAATCATTTGAGGTAAAACCTAATTTCTTGATCTCCGGGGACATGAATTCAAGGAGATCATAACTTGGCATCCATATGGGCATCAAAACCCTAACTTTTACTATGCTACTATGGGACTTCACAATTGACTTATTGAGCATTGATTTGATAATCTAAATCCTCATTGTGGACCCATGGTTTGAGTTGTTGCTTGTGGGGCTTTGTGCTTCATTTGAAAACCCAATCATGGATAGTTGGTATTCAGGTGTCGTGCTTGGTTGACTATTTTATTAGATATTCATCAAAACCCTAGTTCTTGGTTTTGAGGTTTGTGAACCTTGTGGCTTGTTGGGGATGGAAACCCTAGTCTAGTTCATGACATTGGTGTAATAATTGTTTTTACTTCTCATTCGGCTTGAGATTCTTATTTGTTGCTTGACCTTGAACTTTGAGTTGGTTGCAACCCTAGCCCATGGCTTGTTGTGATTGTCTAGAGGCATACTTACATTCATACTTCATTGCATGTTCTCATTGGTCTCAGCTGATTCATTCAATCCATCTATTGGTTTTCATGGTCATCATAAGTTGGTCCAAGTATCATGCCATTTTCATTCATTATGTGTCGAGTTTCAATGTACAGTCATTTGGTCCAAGGTTTCATTACCTATGTTCGACAAGTCATTGCATGGTCATTTAATCAATATCATTCATTCAGTCAAAACAATTGTTTGCAATTTGATTACATTGAATTTGAAAAATGGTCATTTGAATCCAAGTGTTTCATTAGAACATTGTTTAACCAAAGAAATCTATTTCTTTCATTGTAGTTCATAAATTGCATGGAGAAAGATTACAAGATTTACATTCATTTGTGCATATGTACTTTTGGTCAATGGTTGACTTTTTGGTCAACCATTTGACCAAAGTCAAATCATCATTTTACAATACATAAACCATGTTCATAAACCATTTCAATGCATTACATAACCTATACAACCATTTCCAACTATGACATCCAAACAACATTCAAAACCTATTCCAATTCCTAACATTCAATGTGACTTTCCATTTTTCTAATCATCCACACAAATCAAATTCATTCAACATTACAACCTTTCAATCACATTTAATCCCTAAAATTTCCATTCAATCAACCATTGACTCAATTCAAATTTCCAAGACATTCCCAACACATAGAACCATAAAAACCAATGAATTCAACCATTCAATTTCATTTATCTTCAATCCCATACATTCCAATTTCAACCCTTAAACCAAGCACAAATGATTAAAGCCACTTCAAAAGCAATTTGCAACTTTAATCCAAAGTTATGATATCTACATACATTTCAAACCAAATTCAACTTACAATATTTCAATTCCAAATTACATACAACCATACACATGACTTATCCTACATGACTTTAACCATAAATACCATCTAAAAACCTATTCAACCAAGTTCCAAATGCATAACATAAATTATATACATTCGATTTCGTAACCTACGCTTCGAGGCCTATAATTCACAATGACAAATCACTAGCTAGCATTGACCAACCAAGGTTCAAAAACCCAAAATTAACATGATCTTTGATACATGTCTGTTTCGTCGTCGTAAGCCTTTAGCAACATAGTTCAAAACCGGCTGCAACAATGGACTTCCACCCATCATCGCAATACATAGCACCCCGGAATTCAAGCTTCCATCATCAACAATTGCAATGTAAATAATGAACCTGCACAAATCTACATAATGAAACCAAGTCCATTGTAAACTCCATAACAGAATAACGACAGCATGCCAAAACAGAGGTATTACTATAAAGTTACGGCGGCATTAAAGTCCTGCAAGTATACCACTTACAGCATGTGCATTTGGCAGTAGTTCACACCAAGTTTCATCTTGCAAATGACTGCACCGGCAAGTCTTCATTTTGGATTTTAGCCAACAATTCCAGGACAAGCAAAACTAGACCTAAGTGCAAACCGTACAACCTGCTCATACAATCTTTTCACCTGCATTGCAATGGACTTTCTTTTGATTACTCACTTGGCAGCTTGGAAGAGTTAACAATAACAAGTTTTTTTTTTAACATTTCATGATTCCATTCAATTGTAACCGCTAACAAGTTGCGCCTCACTAAAAAATATCATAATAGAACTCATTCGATACTGCTCTTATGGGCATAACCGAACAAGTTCGTTTCCAACCAGCAGCATGCCTACAAAAACCTCCAGCAAGCAGTTCAATACCGGTGTATCATGGCATTAACAACACTTTCTGTACAATAAACTCATAATTCCAGAGAAAGCTAATAAGTTCAGTTAACTACCTCACCTACTCATGGCATGTTCGCAATGTCCAAGTGCAGTTCAGTCCAGAATTCCCAAAGCCGCATTTTGACCATCGAGCCTACGAACCATGAGCCATGCTTTCCAAGTGCAAATCGTAGTTTCTGCTCATGCTAACATCAACTTGCAACTTTAACAACAACATCCATCAACTTGCAACTTTAACAACAACATCCATTTATCATAAGCAAGAAGTTATAATTGCACTCACGTTCAAAACGAATGACATTAATTTGACGGAATCAGAACCATGCAACTCAGGGTGCAACAGGGTGTTGCAATAGATTTCACTTGGTTCTCTCAGATATATGTCACCAAGGTGGGAAATCCACAGGTTACAATTCCCGAAATAACTAGTAGAAAATGAGAAACTATCCCACTAACATAAGGAAGAGTATACTGCCAGCTAAGGGCAAAACCTAACAAACCAATAGCTAACCGTCGACACCGTAACAGAATAATAATAGAATCCTTTCACCAATCCCAACCGAATTCGGTTATAACCATCTCATGGATACAAAACAGGAAAAAAAAAACTAAACCTGGCGGTTTCTCTAACAAGATAACAAACTCACAAAATCAGCATAACTGAATCCACAACTGAAGAAACCGAAAAAGAACTCTAAAGAGAAATTGAGAGGTAGGAGCAATTGAAGTTCTATAAATACTTACACTCTTCACACTCCAATCTTCTGGACTCTATTTTTCATTTGCTGCTTTCTGCAGATTCTCGACCTTAATCTGCAATCTTCTGCATCAAGTTCATATCTCAATGCACGAGTTCTCAATCTTTCGGTACCAAGTTCATCAATCTCGTTCCCGCATCAAGCTCTGAACCTTCTGCATCAAGTTCTCGGCAATCTTTCGCATCGAGCTTAGAAATCTCCTGCATCGACCTCATTCTACACAACCACACTACATCAAGAATAGAAGAAGATGGAAGATTAGATTGAATTAAGGCCAATCAAAACAAGAGAGAAACAACCTTCGACACCTGTTTGCAGCAAATCAGGTGAGTTCTGGTTTCGACTTTAATTCATGTTCTTCTCGTTTTCACGCATGCGCAATGATGATTCGAGCCGTTGACATAGTAATTCAAAACCGATTTGATGTGAGAATCCTGTTTTTGCTTCGCTCCCCCTCTAAATCCATGAATCCACAAGCTTGGAAGAAGGTTGAGGACTTGGAGATGAAGCAGTGTGTGGAGCTTTCAAGAACGCGCTAGGAGATCCATTTCAGGTGATGAAGAATCACGGCGGTGAGATGGAAGACCGTTGTTTCGTTTGTTCTGCGGTGATGGAACTGAGGAACCATCAGATTCGGCGCGATACTGGTGTTGAAGTTTGAAGGATTTTCTTGACCTGAAATAGAGTTGACCATAGTTGAACCGGGTTTGGGAAATTGGATGTGTGTTTGGGTTTAGGCTTGGGCTTAAGGCCCAAACTTTGCTATCAAAGACCCCACATGTGCATTACACCGCCCCTGTTGGATCCGTTTCCTTAGCCTTAGGCCCTGGACCCAGACGGATCCGTCCTTGGCTTTTCATTCCCAACGACGGGCATGCACACCCATGTTTCACATAGGCCCGTTTTTCTGTTTTTATGCTTTGATCCATTCCTTGTGTTATTGCATTAGTTAAGATTTAATGGAGATTAATGAGAATTAAGGGGGTTAATTAGGGACTCGGGGTAATTAAATTTTAGAAATTGATTTTAGGTTTATTAGGTTTAATTGGAAACATTAGAGGTTAATTAGATTTAGGGCTTTAATTTTAGTTTAGAATGAAAAAACTAGGATTAATTAGTTAATCATTTTTGAATTTAGTTAAAATTCTAAAGAATTAGGCTTTGGAAATTGTTAGAACACTGTTTTATAATATTGAATAAATTTTGGGCCCTAGTTAGATTTTCTAATTAGAAATCTTTCGTTCCTAATTGAATATTTTGTGAAATGACCATTTTACTCTTTAGGGGTTTATCTTACCATTTTGACCATATAAATGCATGAAGCCTTAGGACTAGAATTTGACATTAGAAGTTTAATCAATTCTTAGCAATAACATGCTCCCTTAGGATTTTTAACATAGAATTTTTAATCAACTTTGATTAACTATAGCATGATCCCTTAGATTATTTGATTAATTCTAATCATTAGATTAGGTTCTAACCTAGTTTTCTAATCAAATCCAAACCCTCCGATTTAAATTGATCAAAAGCAATTTTGATCAATTAAATCATTTGAACTTGTATAATCCCACAGTCTAATTTGAGTAACCAAAAGACCCTTGGTCACTCAATAAGACTTCTTTTTCTAAGCTATGGAGCTCTAAGCCTCAAGTCAAGATTCTCAATCAATGCATCCTCAATCACATCAAGCAGCGGATTATACAAGATAAATCAAAGGTCAATACTTGGTAAATACTCTTTAGATTGTACGAAATGTGTAACAACCCAATTTTAGTAATTATTTCTTATATTATTATTACTATATTTTATTTAATTATGTGGAGTGTTAATTAATTAATTGGTTGTTAGGTAGTATAATAATTGATTATATTAATTAATTTGATGTGTTAATTAATTATTTAGTTGATATGAGATATAATTAAATAATTGTATTAATTAACTTAGTGTGTATGTGGTGTTAGTTTAATTTAATTGAACTAATTAGAGATATTTAAATATTAGGTCTTATTGGGTCTATTAATTAAATTAGAAGTATCACTCTTTAAGCCCAAATAGAATATTATATATAAGAGGTGAGGAGAGTGAGAATTAGGATTCATTTGATCATTTAAAGGCAATAGAGAAAGAGGAGAGGAAAAGTAAAGAGAAGAGCTAGGGTTTCCAGAAAATTGAAGAGGTAAGGGGGGAATCCTTATTATTATGGGTTAGTATGATTGGGTCAATGGGTAGAAGCATGTTTAGGTTAAAATTCCTAATTTTGTATGGTTGTTTGGAATTGTTAGGTTTGATGAGTACTCTTGATTGTGGTGATTTAATTGTGTTAAAACTAAAAATTAACGTTATATAATTAGGGTATTATATGAGTTATAACTTTCTGAACGTTTGGCTTTTTACGGAATCGAAATCGGAGGTCCGAAAGTCCTCCAACGATGAAAACGCAGAAAATTCTGCATTCTGTTTTTGTTAACGCATGAATAGCATTCTGTTTTGCGTTAACCGGTTAACCAAATGCGTTAACCGGTTAACACTGTTGAAAATCTGTTAGAAATTTGTATTTTGTATTGCGTTAACCGGTTAACCAAATGCGTTAACCGGTTAACACTGTTGAAATCTGCCAAGAAGTGCATTCTGTCTCGCGTTAACCGATTAACCATATGCGTTAACCGGTTAACACTGTTTGAAAAGTGAAAAATTGATATTTTAAATGCTGTATTCCTTTTGGAATGAAATATATGTGTGCACATTTGATAACTAGCCTATATTTGTGCATGATATATTGTTATGAATGTGTATATGTACTATTGGTGGATAATTCATAGAGTTGAATTATGGTTATATGTAGAATGATTAAGATGGTAGAGAGGATCTTAATTGCATATTATGTGAATGGTGTATTTGTTGTATAGGTACCATTGGTGGATAATTCATAGAGTTGAATTATGGTGATATGTGGAATGTTAAGATGGTAGAGATGATCTTAATTGCATATGTATTGGTATTTGTACATTCATTCATGGCATGGTCGGCTTCATAGTGGAAGCGGTGAAACTGTGGGTTCACATGGTATTAGACGTTGATCCTTGAATGGAAATAGGCGTAGCAGACTTTGATCCTTAATTGGAAATAGACGTAGTGGCTTGGATTCTAGATATTGAATCGGAAAGCGGTGGAACGTTGGGTCCATATAGACGTTGATCCTTAATTGGAAATAGGCGTAGCAGACGTTGATCCTTAATTGGAAATAGGCGTGGTAGCTTTGATCTTGTCCGGATCGGAAGTGTGGCTTGGATTCTAGATATTGAATCGGAAAACGGTGAAACGTTGGGTTCACATTGAGGTACCGTATGCATAGAGTCACATATCTTGCATTGAGTCACATTAGAGTTATGTGATATTTGAGTGTATGCATTATTGTGATTGTGAGGTGTGTATGAGATATGGTAATTGAATTTGATGATGTTTGGATACATAACTTGACGACATATGTGATTATGTGATAATTGTAGTTATGTGTACATTTGAGAATATAATATTAGATTTTAATATTGTACTCCTTGAGTTTGATGGATGTTTGAAACATGTGAAATAGATGTTGGTGAATATTATTTACATGGTTATATGAAGTGTGATGAATTCCTTTAATTGTTGATTTAATCATTGTGCTTGATTATACTTCTTCATAATGATTTGAATTCTCACCCTTTCTGTTTGAATGTTACCTTTACATGGGTATCGCGCAGATACTCAGGAGTAGTAGCGCTGAAGTAAGTGGACGGTAGCTCGCTCGAGATTAGCTGGAGAGTTCCCGTATTTTAGTTTGAAGACTAGGTAATGAGTCAATGCTCTGGTCATGTAACACTGGGTAGATTAGTAGTATTGAACTTGTATCCTGTTGGGATAAGTATTATGTTATTACTTGCGAATATGCTTATTTGCAATTGCTGTTGAGAGGCCATAATGCCAAATATTCTGATTATGGTTTCAGTTTATTTTGAAGAGATTATTGAGAGATGATCATGGTATGGGACATGGATCATTTGATGAAATGCATGAGTATTCATTATTTTCCACTGCGAACGCATATTCTTGAATATTCATGATAAGTGAAATGTGTTATTTGAAATGACCAGGTGTATTGTATATTGATGATGAATGAGGTTTGGTTTTTGAAAGCTTTTAGTTTTTGAAAATATCGATGTGACGCCCTTTTGTTATATGCGTGCTTATTACTCTGATTATATGTTAAGTATTTTGGGGTAGAAAAAGGGGTGTTACATTAGTGGTATCAGAGCATGGTCGACCAGTTTGTCAATAGTCATAGGGTTTTCCATCCCGTTGTATTTGATTTGTGTATCTGACACCATCGATATTGTTTGTCTGATTGTTCGGACTGTTCAGGACGATGGTTGCAGGCAGGAATGATGATGCCATTGCTGAGGCGCTGAGGATGTTGGCTGAATCCATGGGTCAGATCCCTCAAGCGAATGCTGGTAACCGAAATGGAGATGATGATGAGTTCCGTGATTTGGGGAGATTCCAGCGGAACAATCCTCCTGTCTTTGAGGGTGGGCATGAACCCGATAAAGCTCAAGCTTGGCTGAAGGCAATTGAGAAGATCTTCAGAGTCATCAACTGTACTGATGCTCAGAAAGTGCAGTTTGGTACTCATATGCTTGAGAAGGAAGCTGAAGATTGGTGGAATAACAATCTTCAGAGGTTTGAAGAAGACAGCATTGAGGTTACTTGGGCTCTTTTCCGTGATGTCTTCTTGGAGAACTATTTTCCAGAAGATTGTCGTGGGAAGAAAGAGGTGGAGTTTCTTGAATTGAAGCAAGGAAATGGTACTGTTGTTGAATATGATGCTAGATTTCAGGAGCTTATCAAGTATTGTCCTCATTAAAATACTACTAATGCTGAGAGATCAAAATGTTTGAAGTTTGTGAATGGCTTGCGACATGATATCAAGAAGGCCATTGGTTACCAACAGATTACTCGTTTTATGGAGTTGGTTAACAAGAGTCGGATTTATGATGAGGATAGTAGGGAGAGTGTTTCTTTCTACAAGAGTTTGAAGGGGAAAAACCAGAATCGTGGGAAACCGTATGATGACAAGAGGAGACAATCGGGTTTTGGCAAGAAGCCAAGTGGGGGAGGATCTTCTACTCCACTTAAGTGTTTCAAATGTGGCGTTGAAGGTCATCGGGCTTTTGATTGTAGTAAGGATTCTGTGACGTGTTTCAAGTGTGGCAAGAGTGGTCACAGAGCAAACCAGTGTGGAGTTGGTTCGAGTGTGACTTATTTCAATTATGGTGAGAAAGGTCACATTAGTACTGTAACACCTCAAAATTTGCCCTCCTCTTTTGGGACTAGCTTGAGCATATTGCATTTCATTTGTAGGACATTAGTCATTGCATCTTTGCATATCATGTGGAGACAGTGAGCAAGTCATCCTCCTAAGTCTTGATCAGAAGATAAAGAGGTTTAAAAGATTCAAGCTTGAGGGTCTCATGGATTGATCATTAATCATCTGAGGATTATGCTTCAACTAGGGTTTCTTGGTTCCTCAAGAAGATTGATCATTATCTTGGTTGAAATGGTACATCATCATCATCATGGTCTTATCATCACCAAGAGATTCATTATGCTTGATCAGATTCCTTGAGATTAGGGTTTTGACCTCTGGTCAACCCTAATCATCTGCATTGTGCCAATCAGGGCTTGTCAAGGAGATGGGGTCTTCATGGATATGGGGATCATCATATGGTTTTAATGAGCTTGTGGAAGCTAGGGTTTCATTTTGGAGCCATGTCATCAGGAGATTGAGGCTCAAGCTCAACAGTCAAGCTGAAATTCATCTAGCAACTGGAAAAAGTCAACCAAAGGTCAACTGTTGGATTTGGAGGTGGGAGAGGGTTAGAAACACTTCATTTATGGTCAAACAAGTCTCATTTGACATTTCAAACATCAACATTGAAGAAAATAAAGTCAAGACAAAACTTTCCAAAAATAGAAAGTGACTTGTAATTCAAAATTGCCAAAAATGGAAAGGTTTTCTCCTCAAAATTACACGTCCAAAAATGCTTCAAATGAAATTTTGTCCAACATGAAAGTTGAAGATCTTGATCTCACCTTTCTAAAAAGTCCAAGAACATGAATTTCTCATCGGTGGTTGGCAAGTTATGGATCAATACTGGTCAAGATAGTTTGAACTTCAAAAGTGCATAACTTGTGAACCAAAAGGCCAAATGGAGTGGGATTTTTTGCCACATTCTTGTTTTGGCATGCTATATCCAATTTAAGCATCACAATCCATGAATTTCCATTGCAAAAATATTTGACTTTCCATTTGAAATTTGGAGGGAAAAGGCAAGTTCAAAAATAGGCATGGCATTCACTTCCAATCACTTGCTTTGGCCTCTACACAACATTTCCAAGTGAATTAAGACGGAAAATGAGCACTGTTACATTGCTTTGCATGCATGAGGGGTGAATTCCCAATTTGGCATAACACCTTCATTTCACTAATACCATTGCATTTGCTTAATCATGATTAGTGTGCATCATTAACAAACCATATATAAACCTAATCATAACTGTTTTCTTCATTAGCATAACAAAATTCTGAAATCTAGATCTAGATCCAAAAACTTCACATTTTTTCCTCTCAACTTTTCTCCAATTTTCTTCACAAACATAGCATGGTTCTTGATCCAATCATCATCTACTAGCATAATTGGAGTTGTTTGAAGCAAGATCCAAGGGATTTCTTCAAGATTCGAGGACTGTTGAAGCATGTGTTCATCAATGGCAATTTGATTTTCCAGCTAGATCGTGCACAATTAACACTCAAGCCTTCATCCAAATCATCATATGAGAGCTAGGGAACTTCTGTTTGGACTTCTAAAGGCCTAAATACACGTGTTTCACTTTTGCCATTCAATTGAGGTTAGAATTTGACTTTAATGATTCATGAAATTGATAGATGCATGTGGTAGGTCTTTCATTGGTGATCAATCTGCAATTTAAATCGTTGAAATCCATGGAGAAATGAGGTAGTTACATTGATTAGAAGTTTGATGAGTGAAACTTCCATGGCGCGAATCTTTGAACCTAGGACGAGTTAGGGCAAATTGATTTGAGATTGTTGTTGTACGTTGAAAGATGAACACGATGGTATAGGTTTTGTGCATTTCTGAAACAATTTGTTCTTGAGCCTGGGATTTGTGATGAACACGTATGAATACGTTAGGTTTTCATCTCCAGATGCGTGTTAGATCTTTGCCTCGCCCGTTTGCATGTGTTCCCTTGTTTATGGCCATGCATTGGTTAGTTTGGATCCAGCGTGACCTCTTGATTGGACGAGATTGCTTCACACGGCCACATCAGCTTTAATGAAACGTAGCGTTTCATTAAAGCGCGCCTTGGTTCAAATTATTGGCCAGTTCGATACTTGGCTGAAGCAATTTCCAAAAGGCCTTTGCATTATTTACACATTTATCTCATTCATGTTCATGCTAGTTCTTCACATGTTTTTTATTTTTCCAATCATTCAAAAATGCATAACTTCATGAATATTAATCCAATTGAGATGAGGTTTTTGCATAATGTTCATCATGATCTCTACTATTTTTTGATGATTTTTCTAGAAATTGTGCACGCATGGATTTTAATTTTGGCTAGGGATTGTGTGTACATGTGTTTTCTTGACATGCCTTGCCATTTTGATTGTGAAATGATGAGATTTTATCCAACACTCTTGAAATTTTGTGAGCTTAAACTAGACATCCTAATGGACATTTTGGTATAGAGTTTTCATTTTTATCATTTCTGGTGGCGGAGTTATGATATGATTAATGTAGGTGTCACAATGTGTGTCACACCTTTGCTTGCTTGACTTGTTGATTTTATTTTCCATGCCAATTCAATGCCAAATGATGTGAATTTTTGCATGATGATACTTCTGGATGTTAGGATTGCTTGTGATTTTTTATGGAATTTTTGGATGTAATTCCAATTTGTTTGAGATTTTCTCTTCTGGTTGGTCATTTGTGGACTTTTGATGAGTCATGAACTTAGATGATTTCTGAAATGCTGGATGTTTATCCTATGAGCTTGAAATTTTGCACATTGATTCTAGACACTTTTTAGTTTATCTTGGCTTTGGTTTGTTGCATTTATCATGTATGGATTCTGTTTTAGGCTTGTGTGAAGTTGATGCATGAAATTGTGCCCTAATTGAGCTTGTTTTGCCTTGCCTTGCCTTATGGAATTTATTTGCCATGCTTCCACTTGTCCAAATGACTTGAAATTTGGTATGATGATCATGTGATGAATTATGTTTAGCCGTGATTTTTCTTGGGATTTATTGAATCATTTTTGAATTGATTTTGATTGATTCATTCTGTTTTCTTCAATGAGCTTTCAATTTGCTTGCCTTGCCTTAAATGCTTTATAAAATGAAATTGGTTGATGATATGAACATGAGACCACTTGGATATTGTTCTAATTTGATTGAACTTGATTCTTGCCAATTTTCATGTTCTGTTTTGAATTATTTCTCCCTCTTTGACCCCAGGCCTTGTCCTAGTGGTTGGTGCTTATGTTTGAGTTGTATTTTCAGGATAAGAAGCATATGGCCTTGAGGAGTTTGATTCATTTGCTCATTTGGATTGATATTTGGTTGATGTTGATTAACATTAAGTTGTTTTGTAGGTGGATTAGCTCCTTTGAGTTGAGCTTGTGCTTTGCCTTGGTGCATTGTTGTTTGACTGTGTACAGTTAACTGTTTGACTTGTAATTGTCTGTTTGACTTTTTGAGTTGTGTACTGACTGAGTTAGATTGTTTTCAGGTACATTAGTTGCTATAGTTCTTTTGAACTTGCTTTTGCTGTTGCTTGGTTGCTTAACCAATTGAGGTATAACTCACTGACTTCATGTATTCTGGAAGACCTGGCCTGTTATTTGGTCAGGCACCTGTCTGAAGCCCTCCTTAAGAGGCAATGCTTGTGATTATTTATGTTTGTGCCAAGCAGGAAAAGACCTTTGATAAGGTAATTGGCAGATAAAAGAGATATCCAATCCATCTCCTGCTATTCAATTGAGTCATCCCTTTGCTCACACAACTGGTGTTGATGCATTGTGGATATTAACCCAAGATCTATGTTGAGTCAGTCATAAGTGTAGAAGGGTTCCAACTTTCTGAACCCACACTTTCTATTGTCTAAAGCTCTCCCTGGCCAGGGATAAGAGCTGTGAGGCACACCCCTCACTTCCCATTTCATCTGCTTCACCCTAACTTTCAATGTTAGGGTTAAGAGCTAACATCACCCTGATACAGTTGACTTGTGTTTCACAGCCTAACCCTTGTGTGAGCCCACTTTGCTTGTATATAGTGTGTGATAATTGTGTATGTTTGTTTTGCTTTGCTTTTCCTGTTTAAGATAGCTTGCTTCCTGTGCAAGTTAGATAGAAAACTCAACCTAGGACCATTGTGGAATACATGATAACTATTAGGCTCGAGTCAGTCTCCCTTCTAGTTTGTCATTTCCCAGTCTCTGGTTAGGAGAAAGTTTCTCCCCTGTTAAGGGGAACTACGTTGCCCTGATCCTCATACCAGATGAGGTACGTAGGCAGGAGGTCGTACGAGATCTCTCCGGGCACCCTTTTTCTTTTTGTGTGTGTTTTCTTGACAGTTGCTAGGCTCGAGTGCCTGACTCCTTAGTAACTTGTTTTGTTTGATTCCTTCTTGTGTGTGTAGGAGATGGATGTAAGCCCATCGATTGGCATTCCGTATCCTGTTGTTGTGTGCTTGGAGTCCGATATAAGTCCAGCAATTGGCATTTGGTTTCCAATGTGGGTTTGTTTGGTTCGGAGTCTGATGTAAGTCCAGCGATTGGCATTCGGTTTCCCTGTTTGCCTGTTTGCGTGTGTTTTGTTTCGGCGTGCGTGAGCCGAACTACGACAACTCTGATTCTCATTCCAGATGAGATACGTAGGCATAGGATGCGATATCCTAGCGAGCCATTTCCCCTCTTCTCCCACCTGTGTTGTTTTCAGTATGTGTGTGTGATGTTTGTGAGCAGTTTTAGCAACCTTTCTTCTATTCTTTTGAGCGTGGATCCCGTCGAGTACGACGGATGCGTAGGGGTGCTAATACCTTCCCTTCGCATAACCGACTCCCGATCCCATTCTCTTTGGTCGCGAGACCATGTCTTTTCCAGGTTTACTTCGAGCGTTTCCTTTCCCTCTTTTGGGATAAATAACGCACGGTGGCGGCTCTGTTTGTTTTTGTTTTAGCCTGCCGGTTGTTTTTCGCGGATGCGACAAGTACCAAATGTGATAAGCCGAAGAAGGAGCAAGCGAAGGGAAAGGTGTTTGGATTGTCTGGTGCAGAGGCCACTACTGATGATAGGCTAATCCAAGGTACGTGCTTTATTAATGGTACACCTTTGACTGCCATTATTGATACCGGTGCAACACATTCTTTCATTTCTTTGGATTGTGTTAAGAGATTGAATCTTATAGTATCTGATATGCGTAGAAGTATGGTTATTGATACACCTGCTATGGGTTCTGTTTCTACTTCCTATGTGTGTCTGAATTATCCGTTGAGTATCTTTGGTAGGGATTTTGGAATTGATTTAGTTTGCCTTCCTTTAGAGCAACTTGATGTGATCTTGGGTATGAATTGGTTAGAATTTAATCGGGTGTATATCAACTATTTCGAGAAGACGGTTATTTTTCCTGAGGTTGGTGCGAAGGAAGATTGGTTTGTGTCTGTTAAGCAAGTGGAGGAATCGGTGCAAGATGGTGCCGAGTTGTTTATGTTGTTGGCAACTTTGGATATTCGTGAGAAGAGGACGATTGAAGAATTGCCAATAGTTTGTGAGTTTGCGGAGGTATTTCCTGAAGATATAAGTGATTTACCGCCGGAACGTGAGGTTGAGTTTTCGATTGATTTAGTTCCTGGAACTAGTCCTGTATCGATGGCTCCCTATAGGATGTCTGCTTGTGAGTTGAAGGAGTTGAAGAGTCAACTTGAATACTTGCTCGAGAAGAAGTTTATTCGTCCTAGTGTGTCGCCGTGGGGTGCACCTGTTTTGTTGGTCAAGAAGAAAGAAGGTTCTATGAGATTATGTGTTGATTATAGACAACTGAATAAAGTGACGATTAAGAACAAGTATCCACTTCCGAGGATTGACGATCTGATGGATCAGCTGGTTGGAGCTTGTGTGTTTAGCAAGATTGATTTGAGGTCTGGGTATCATCAGATTCGTGTAAAGGCTGAGGATATTCAAAAGACTGCTTTTCGGACAAGGTATGGTCACTACGAGTACTCCGTGACGCCTTTTGGTGTGACTAATGCACCTGGCGTATTTATGGAGTATATGAATAGAATTTTTCATGATTATCTGGATAAGTTTGTTGTTGTGTTCATCGATGATATATTGATTTATTCCAAGATTAAAGAGGATCATGTAGAGCATTTGAAGGTTGTGTTATGGTGTTGAAAGAGAGGAAGTTATTTGCTAAACTCTCCAAATGTGAGTTTTGGTTGGGTGAAGTAAGTTTTCTTGGACATGTGATTTCGAGTGGTGGTATTTCTGTGGATCCTACGAAGATTGAAGTTGTATCTCAGTGGGAAGCCCCTAAGTCTGTTGCTGAGATTCGAAGTTTCCTTGGTTTGGCTGGTTATTATAGGAAGTTCATTGAAGGATTTTCTAAGTTGTCGTTACCATTGACGCAGTTGACTAGGAAAGGTCAAGCTTTCATTTGGACTTCGCAGTGTGAAGCGAATTTTCAAGAGCTTAAGAGAAGATTGACTACGGCTCCTATTTTGATTTTACCGGATCCGTTAGAAACTTTCGTTGTGTATTGTGATGCTTCCTTGTTGGGTTTGGGAGGTGTTCTGATGCAAAAAGGGCAAGTGGTAGCTTATGCTTCAAGGCAACTTAAAGTTCATGAGAAGAATTATCCGACGCATGATTTAGAGTTGGCCGCCGTTGTGTTTGTGTTGAAGCTTTGGAGACATTACTTGTTTGTATCGCGATTTGATGTGTTTAGTGATCACAAGAGTTTGAAGTACTTGTTCGATCAGAAAGAATTGAATATGAGGCAAAGGAGATGGTTGGAATTCTTGAAAGATTATGATTTTGGTTTGAATTATCATCCTGGAAAGGCGAATGTTGTAGCCGATGCATTGAGTAGGAAGTCATTGCACATGTCTATATTGATGATTCGAGAGTTTGAATTGTTGGAGAAATTTAGAGATTTGAGTTTGGTTTGTGAAGCGACATCTTCGTGTGTTAAGCTTGGTATGTTAAAGCTTACGTGTGGCATTCTTGACGAGATTAGAGAAGGTCAGAAGTCAGATTTGAAATTAGTCGATGTTATGACATTGATTAATCAAGGCAAAGATGGTGACTTTAGGATTGATCTGAATGGTATCATGAGGTGTCGTGATCGAGTTTGTGTTCCGGATATTGCGGATTTGAGAAAGAGGATTCTTGAGGAAGGGCATAGAAGTGGTCTGAGTATTCACCCTGGTGCTACTAAAATGTATCAAGACTTGAGAAAGATGTTTTGGTGGCAAGGTATGAAGAAGGATGTAGCGGAATTTGTGTATTCATGTTTGACTTGTCAAAAGTCAAAGATTGAACATCAAAAGCCGTCTGGTTTGATGCAATCGTTATCTATTCCCGAGTGGAAGTGGGATAGTATCTCTATGGATTTTGTTTTGAGTTTGCCGAGAACATCGAGTAATTGTGAGGCGATTTGGGTCATGGTGGACAGGTTGACGAAATGTGCTCATTTTATTCTGATGAGGATGGATTATTCGATGGAGAGACTTGCTAAGTTGTACATCAAGAGGATTGTGTGTTTGCATGGTATTCCGTCGAGCATTGTTTCGGATAGAGATCTGAGGTTCACTTCGAGATTTTGGGAAGGTTTGCAAAGTGCTTTGGGTACGAAGTTGCGTTTGAGTTCGGCGTATCATCCGCAAAATGATGGTCAAACGGAGAGGACTATTCAGTCACTTGAAGATCTTTTGAGGTCTTGTGTTTTGGAACAAGGAGGAAATTGGGATAATTTCTTGCCTTTGATCGAGTTCACGTATAACAACAGTTTCCATTCGAGTATTGGAATGGCACCTTTTGAGGCTCTTTATGGCAGAAGGTGTAGAACTCCTTTGTGTTGGTACGAATCGGGAGAGAGTGATGTGGTTGGACCCGAGTTGATTCATGAGACTACGGATAAGATTAAGATGATTCAAGAGAAGATGAAGGCTTCTCAGAGTCGTCAAAAGAGTTATCATGATAAGAGGAGGAAAGCTCTTGAGTTTGAGAAAGATGAGCATGTGTTTCTTCGAGTTACGTTGATAACGGGTGTTGGTAGAGCTTTGAAGGCGCGTAAGTTGACGCCGCATTTCATTGGTCCTTATCAGATTTCCGAGAGGATAGGTGAAGTGGCATATCGGATTGCATTACCACCGTCACTTTCTAATCTTCATGATGTGTTCCATGTGTCTTAATTGAGAAGGTACATTGCGGATCCATCGCATGTTGTTCCATTAGATGATGTTCAAGTGTGGGATAATTTGACGGTTGATACATCACCTATGCGAATTGAAGATCGAGAAGTGAAGAAGCTTCGTGGTAAGGAGATTGCTTTGGTGAAAGTGATATGGGGCGGAGTCGCCAATGACAATATTACTTGGGAACTCGAGGATAAGATGAAGGAATCATATCCGGAGTTGTTCGTTTGAGGTAAATTTTCGAGGACGAAAATCTTTTAAGTGGGGGAGAGTTGTAACAACCCAATTTTAGTAATTATTTCTTATATTATTATTACTATATTTTATTTAATTATGTGGAGTGTTAATTAATTAATTGGTTGTTAGGTAGTATAATAATTGATTATATTAATTAATTTGATGTGTTAATTAATTATTTAGTTGATATGAAATATAATTAAATAATTGTATTAATTAACTTAGTGTGTATGTGGTGTTAGTTTAATTTAATTGAACTAATTAGAGATATTTAAATATTAGGTCTTATTGGGCCTATTAATTAAATTAGAAGTATCACTCTTTAAGCCCAAATAGAATACTATATATAAGAGGTGAGGAGAGTGAGAATTAGGATTCATTTGATCATTTAAAGGCAATAGAGAAAGAGGAGAGGAAAAGTAAAGAGAAGAGCTAGGGTTTCCAGAAAATTGAAGAGGTAAGGGGGGAATCCTTATTATTATGGGTTAGTATGATTGGGTCAATGGGTAGAAGCATGTTTAGGTTAAAATTCCTAATTTTGTATGGTTGTTTGGAATTGTTAGGTTTGATGAGTACTCTTGATTGTGGTGATTTAATTGTGTTAAAACTGAAAATTAACGTTATATAATTAGGGTATTGTATGAGTTATAATTTTCTGAACGTTTGGCTTTTTACGGAATCGAAATCGGAGGTCCGAAAGTCCTCCAACGATGAAAACACAGAAAATTCTACATTCTGTTTTTGTTAAAGCATGAATAGCATTCTGTTTTGCGTTAACCGGTTAACCAAATGCGTTAACCGGTTAACACTGTTGAAAATCTGTTAGAAATTTGTATTTTGTATTGCGTTAACCGGTTAACCAAATGCGTTAACCGGTTAACACTGTTGAAATCTGCCAGGAAGTGCATTCTGTCTCGCGTTAACCGATTAACCATATGCGTTAACCGGTTAACACTGTTTGAAAAGTGAAAAATTGATATTTTAAATGCTATATTCCTTTTGGAATGAAATCTATGTGTGCACATTTGATAACTAGCCTATATTTGTGCATGATATATTGTTATGAATGTGTATATGTACTATTGGTGGATAATTCATAAAGTTGAATCATGGTTATATGTAGAATGATTAAGATGGTAGAGAGGATCTTAATTGCATATTATGTGAATGGTGTATTTGTTATGAATGTGTATAGGTACCATTGGTGGATAATTCATAGAGTTGAATTATGGTGATATGTGGAATGTTAAGATGGTAGAGATGATCTTAATTGCATATGTATTGGTATTTGTACATTCATTCATGGCATGGTCGGCTTCATAGTGGAAGCGGTGAAACTGTGGGTTCACATGGTATTAGACGTTGATCCTTGAATGGAAATAGGCGTAGCAGACGTTGATCCTTAATTGGAAATAGACGTAGTGGCTTGGATTCTAGATATTGAATCGGAAAGCGGTGGAACGTTGGGTCCATATAGACGTTGATCCTTAATTGGAAATAGGCGTAGCAGACGTTGATCCTGAATTGGAAATAGGCGTGGTAGCTTTGATCTTGTCCGGATCGGAAGCGTGACTTGGATTCTAGATATTGAATCGGAAAACGGTGAAACGTTGGGTTCACATTGAGGTACCGTATGCATAGAGTCACATGTCTTGCATTGAGTCACATTAGAGTTATGTGATAATTGAGTGTATGCATTATTGTGATTGTGAGGTGTGTATGAGATATGGTAATTGAATTTGATGATGTTTGGATACATAACTTGACGACATATGTGATTATGTGATAATTGTAGTTATGTGTACATTTGAGAATATAATTTTGGATTTTAATATTGTACTCCTTGAGTTTGATGGATGTTTGAAACATGTGAAATAGATGTTGGTGAATATTATTTACATGGTTATATGAAGTGTGATGAATTCCTTTAATTGTTGATTTAATCATTGTGCTTGATTATACTTCTTCATAATGATTTGAATTCTCACCCTTTCTGTTTGAATGTTACCTTTACATGGGTATCGCGCAGATACTCAGGAGTAGTAGCGCTGAAGTAAGTGGACGGTAGCTCGCTCGAGATTAGCTGGAGAGTTCCCGTATTTTAGTTTGAAGACTAGGTAATGAGTCAATGCTCTGGTCATGTAACACTGGGTAGATTAGTAGTATTGAACTCGTATCCTGTTGGGATAAGTATTATGTTATTACTTGCGAACATGCTTATTTGCAATTGCTGTTGAGAGGCCATAATGCCAAATATTCTGATTATGGTTTTAGTTTATTTTGAAGAGATTATTGAGAGATGATCATGGTATGGGACATGGATCATTTGATGAAATGCATGAGTATTCATTATTTTCCGCTGCGAATTCATATTCTTGATAAGTGAAATGTGTTATTTGAAATGACCAGGTGTATTGTATATTGATGATGAATGAGGTTTGGTTTTTGAAAGCTTTTAGTTTTTGAAAACGTCGATGTGACGCCCTTTTGTTATATGCGTGCTTATTTACTCTGATTATATGTTAAGTATTTTGGGGTAGAAAAAAGGGTGTTACAAAATGAGCCTTAAGCAATAGGGAATGATGAGACTGAGTTTCTCCTATCCTTGTCTAGAGCGACTTTGCGTATGGGGCGTAGGCCCCAAATATTCAAAGTGTTCGCCCTTATTCATAGACTTTAGTATAATACAAACTGATTAAACTACCAAGTCTTCTTCATACAAAATCAACATCAATATAAGGATCAACAATGAAGATTCTTCACCAAAAACTTATTAGTTAAGAGAAGTATCATGCACTATGAGACTTAAGTAGTAAGGAATGATGAGATGGAATTTCTCCTACCCTTGTCTAGAGCGACTTTGTGTATGGGGCATAGGCCCTAAATATTCAAAGCGTTCGCCCTTATTTATAGACTTTAGTGTGATTCCTATCAATTGACTATCAAGTCTCTTATTAATCCATCCTTCATTCTAATCATTTCAATTCAATCATTCTATCATCTCTTTTTCCTTCAATCACCTTGTTTTCAGCCCTAGTCAACTTAACTACGAAAGCTCTTATTTCCTTATTGCACTATAAGGATACGTAGGCAGGAGAACTCAGTTTCTTCGCGAGCTACCCTATTTATAAATCAATCATTCTTCATTCATTCAATCAATACCATCTTTTTGAGATCAACCATACTTCTCCTTGGACTCCTTGTCTATCCTTTTAGGACGATTTAGCGACAACCCATCTCATCAATTGAGAGTTATTTGGGACTATGCCCAAACATTTAATTCAGTCTTTGTTTTTGGCTTTACCCTATAGAGGCATCCATGCTAGCCCATTACTGGTAAATGCCTACCTTGCTCTTCGATTTAGAGTCTATCTATTTCTTAGATCCAAGATACTATTCTTATTTGATCTCGAATTATTTGTTCCCCATCCAGTGATATATTGTTCCTTGTACACAACTACACTTTCTATTAGGCCCCGCCTATACCCTTTTAGGACGATATAGCGGCAGTCTATCTTGCGAATCAAGAGTTGTTTGGGATTATGCCCAAACACTTAATTTAGTCTTTGTTTTTGGCTTTACCCTATAGTGGCAGCCATGTTAGCCCACGTACTGGTAAATGTCTATTTACTCTTTGATTCTAAGTTCCATCCATTTGTGTGTTCCCGCGATACCATTCTGTTGGTACAAGTTACACTTTTCATCACTGTATAATATCTCTCTTTTCTCATGGTTCCACGAACTACGATTGCTCTGACTTTCTCATTGCACGATGAGAATACGTAGGCACGAGGATGTGAATCCTTGGCGAGCATAATTCTAATTATTCCTCCTTCCGCCTTAGGGCACCATTCGTATCTTTCACGATCAATTACATGCCTTCGATCATAAATCGTTCACCTAGCGACATACTACTTCTTTGAGATCAGAAAGACAATTTATTTGGAATTCCATATACACCCTTTTAGGACGCCTAGCGAAAAGTCCTTATTTCTACCTAGAGTTGTTTTGGATTATGCCCAAACACTTAATTCAGTCTTTGTTTTTGGCTAAATACCCTATAGTGGCAGCCATGCTAGTCCACATATCGTTTAAAGTTGTTTCCCTCTATGGTACAAATCTCATTTCTCTTATGGATTCCAATACACTTTCACCTTTCGGTTTTAAACAATAATTATTCAGTCACTTGTTACCAAATATTCAATTCTATGACTTTGGTCACTTCATTCCTTTCATCTCCATAACACATTCGTATTCTATCTTCCTTCACTCCATGTGATATAGCATTTCTCTTTGAGCCAAATACATTACCTCTTTGTGCTCCTTCTTGCGTCACCTTGTGAAGCAAGAGATTTTGGGACTGTGCCCAAACACTTATTTCTTCGTCTTTTCGGCATTACCCTATAGCAGCATCCCTGCTAGCCCACGTACTGGTAATAGTTACCTTACTCTTGGGTTCATCTTTTCACCTTTGTTGGAGTTCAAAACATAACCCTTTGGTTCATACCATACTTTGATCACCATTATTTTCATCTCCCATCATTAGTTCTTCGAACTATGGAGCTTTGGATTCCACATTGCACTATAAGAATATGTAGGCATGAGGGCCCTAATCCTCACCGAACACTTTATCTATTTCTCTTCCTTTTCCCATTCTTTTGCAAGTAATCTTTAGACATCACACTCATTCGAGCGAGAACAATCAAAACGGTTCCCGTGGAGTACCATGGATGTTTGGGGTGCTAATACCTTCCCCTTGGATAACCGACTTCCTTACCTAGCATATCTCTTCCCCTCACGTTTTATCGATGTTTTCCCTTTCCTTCGGGAATAAATAAAGTTCGATGGCGACTCTATTATATGTTCGAGCGTGCGATATGTTCGGGTATAAATGGGTCTACCTTCACCAAGACCCAGGGAAACCCATGTGGTTGGAACTAAATGGGTCTACAGAAACAAGCTAAATGAAAAGGGTGAAGTTGTCAGAAACAAAACACGACTGGTGGGACAAGGAGTCAACAAGAAGGGATTGACTACAATGAAACCTTTGCTCCAGTCACAAGGTTAGAATCTATTCGTCTCCTTGTATCCTTTATTGTAAATTATTCCATTAAATTATATCAAATGGACGTCAAAAGCGTGTTTCTGAATGGTTACATTTCTGAAGAAGTGTATGTCCATCAACCTCCTGGATTTGAAAATTCAAAACTTCCATAACATGTTTTCAAACTTAAGAAATCTCTTTATGGTCTAAAACAAGCTCCCAGTGTTTGGTATGATAGACTTAGTTCATTCCTTCTGGAAAATGATTTTATCATAGGCAAAATGGACTCCACTCTCTTTTGCAAAAACATCATAAACGATCTTATGATTTGTCAGATTTATGTTGATGATATAATATTTGGCTATGTTTGCCAAGAATCTTCTGAGCTAATGCAGGCAGAATTTGAGATGAGTCTAATGCAAGAACTAAAGTTCTTTCTGGGCATCTAAATCAATCAAACATCAGAAGCCACATATATCAATCAAACCAAATACATAAAAGATCTTTTGAAGAAATTTGACATGTCATAAAGCAATCCAACCAAGACTCTCATGCATCCTACTTGCATTCTGGAGAAGGAAGAGGTAAGTGAAAAGGTTTGTCAGAAATTTTATCGTGGTATGATAGGCTTTCTCCTTTATTTGACTACTTCTCGTCCTGATATATTATTTAGCGTATGTCTGTGTGCTAGATTTTAGTCAGATCCAATGGAATCTCATTTAACTGTTGTTAAGAGAATTCTTGGGTATCTGAAAGGAACACCTAATCTTGGCTTGATGTATAAGAAAACATCATAGTACAGGCTTTCTGGGTATTGTGATGCAGATTATGCTAGGAATAAGTTAGAATGCAAAATTACATCTGGGAACTGTCATTTTCTGGGAGGAAACCTCAACTCATGGGCAAGCAAAAGACAATCACCCATTACATTGTCAACTGCAAAAGCATAATACATCTCAACTTCACTTTGCAGCACTTAGATGCTCTGGATGAAGAATCAGCTCGAGGACTTTCAGATCTATGAGAGTAACATTCTTATCTTTTATGATAATATTGTTGTTATCTGCTTAAGTAAGAATCCAATTTTACATTCTAGAGCTAAGCACGTAGAAATTAAACACCACTTTATTAGAGATTATGTTCAGAAAGGTATAATCATTTTAAAATTTATAGATACAGACCATCAATGGGACGATATCTTTATAAAACCCTTAGCTGAAGATAGATTTGTCTCTATTCTGAAAATTTTAAATATTGCAGATTGCCCAGAATGACTCTAAACTTGTGTTTCTCATCTCTGATGTTAAATTAGACTCTGACTCTAACATATGATGTTTATCTAATTTTGATTTTGATACTTCTACAAGTTAGAAGATATTATTCTCAAAAACCTCTATAGTCATAAACCTTTTGGTATTCTTGACTCCAGATACATCAACACATGGTCCCTCAAACTTGTGGCTCTGGCTCTTCTAGACACTTGTCTAGCTCAGAAGTCAAGGGCCAAACTATTGAGATCCCCTTGAGTAGTGTGCATATCTTGAGATTAGACCCTCATAATTAGCTGCATTTAATTTTTCCCATGATTGTCAAAACTCGGTTTTAGCAACAATAAATTTTTGTGTTCCCTCTCAGCTAACATTGTCATTTTTGCAATATTTCAACTTGTGTTCATATAATCCCATGATTCCCACATTCATACTTTCACTACTCACTACTTACACAAACCCAAAACCTCCAACCTTCTCTACAACTTCTCTTCATCTCCTTCACTACAACTTCATCATGAATGCTTAAGAACAATAGGTATTTGAATTCTCTCAAGAAATGAACGCCACTGAGCAACAGGCTAAAGCTCCACAACAAGTTGCATCCTCTAATACTACTCCAACAACAAATTCCTATCAAGAACCCCATGTTCTTGATCGTCCCGCCCACATAAACCTTTCAACTCCATTTGAACAACTTGAAGCCCTTTGTGAGTTGTTGATGGACTTCGAGAATCTCAAAGAAAATGGAACGAACTTAACACCATAACTGAAGAATCAAGGCTGGATTACCTACTTCAACCGTCTCTATGGCCCCATCTACACTAACCTAGTGAAGGAATTCTGGAGATTCACTGACTGCGTTGATTAGTACATTGTTTCTCATGTTTTGGGCATCAAGATGGTAATCACTGAGAAATCCATAATTGTGCTTCTGAATATGGAAAAGGCTAGGGGAAGAAGAATCTACAATATAAACCTTAGGGCTAAGTACATGTCCCAGGAAGTCATCCCCACCATCTTCTCTAAGAACCCAAAAGGAAGAACATCCAAGAATCCAGAGCTTCACAAGAATCTAAGGGTGTGGCTCAAGATCATTCTGGGATGCATTTACCATCGTTCATCATCAAGCTCTTCTGATTACATCAACACAGATCAAAAGTGCATCCTCTACTATCTGCACAAGGGTTTGAAGCTTGACCTTCATTCTCTCCTCTTCAAATATCTCAGAGACTCTGCCAGAGACACCAGGAACAACATGAAGCCCAGGAATTACATCCCTCTAGACAGATTAATCTCAGATGTTCTGGTTGAGAATGGTCTGGTGGATCACCTCATCTCTCTGAATTTGATGGAAGACATCATTATGGACGTAGGGAATCCTCTCAAAGGGAGGAATCTGAAGAGCATGAGTCATATTAACAAGTTCTGTGTCAAACCCATAAGAAACACCTCCTGGGAAGCACTGCAGGACCAGAGAGAGAAAGCTAATAAGATGTATCTCTTCACCAAAATTGATCCTCTAGAAGTCATTGCTTGTTACTTGCAAGATCTGGAAGCTCAAGGATACGATATCTCTGGCTTCATCTTGGACTGGCTCCCAGATAAACCCCTCAACTTCCTTAAGAGAAAGAGGGAACCTTCTTAAAAGGTGAAGAAGAAGACTCTCAAGCTGGGAGAGTCTTCAGTGAACCAGAAGAAGCCAGTGCCTCTGGCCTCTTTAGAACCTTCAAGTAAGTCATATATCTCATAAGCTTCACTTCCTTCTAGTTCTAGGCAACTTATCTCATCACTATGTCTACCCCTCCCCCCCACCCACTCTCAACCACTGTTACTACATCCTCCACTCCACCTACCACACACACTACAACTCCCAAATAAAAATCCAAATCTAAATAACCAACACCTTTTATACCAATCCTTTCTGAACCAAACCCATTAGAACCCACAACCTCTGACCCCATCCCTCTCAGAACCATCACATCTTCATCTCCCTTACCTCTTGATCAGAAAAATAGCAAGTGTATTATTTTTCCTGTTATAATAATAAAGGGGAAATTCCCCGAATGTCGATCTCAAGGACTACAAGTCAATATCAAGTTCAAATAATTGTTCAATTAAACAAAAACTATTGTTCGGGGTTTTAGATTCATATTTATAAAAATAAAGGCAAAAGAAAATAATATTGTAAAAATAAGGGTTTGCGGGGGAAGAGTGAAATTCTGGTATCAGATATAAGATGTCGAAGGTAATGTCACGACACTGATATCTGCTAACACACAATGGATAAATAAACAGAATGATAAAGCAAATCACACAAGCAATTGTTAACCCAGTTCGGTGCAACTCACCTACGTCTGAGGGCTACCAAGCCAGGAAGGAAATTCACTAAAATAGAATTATTTCAAAGACTCTCCGTACACTTCAACAAGTTACAGTCTTTCTCACCTAATCTCTACCCATGCAATTTCTACCTAAGCACTCTTAGATATGAGAACCCACTCACTTCCCTTACAATCACACACCAATGATTTTAAACAACAATCCCTTGAGAAAAGAAAATCCTTTTCAATTACACACTCTTGATTTTACTTCACAGTTTCAATCAAGAAGACACACTCTTGATCTTGCTTCACAACTTTATCAAGAAGACACACACTCTTGCTTAACAAATTTAGAGTGACAAATTATAACCACAAATTAGTCCAATTCAATCATCAATGGATGACTTGAATGACCTACAAGTCTTACAACTAAACAGACACAAACCCTAGCTCTCACTATGTATTTCGCTCAGTCTTGGTTGTGTGTCCAAACAGGTTTTCTAAGTCCCTTTTTATAGAAGCTCTCAGCTGGACTTGGACATCTTGAAAACCCTAAATCTATTTTCCAATCAAATCTTTTTATAACAGCTGTATAGATCTCCTTGGAAAATAAGTAAATCTGGTTGTAATCCATGATTGAATGCGCCAGCTAATCATATCTTCAATCATCCAAAGATTGCCATTAATTGTGCAATCACAAAACACCAGACATTCATACTGAATGTTCTGTATACATGATGTCATGACATCGGGTCTGACATCCTGGAAAAATCCTGCATAATTCAATGATTCCTTTTATAACTTCCAGCAGGTACAACCATATCAGATGTCATGATCTTGTGCATGTCATCTGAAACAATCCTGCATGAACATGTCTTTCATTTAAGCTACAACAGGTACATCCAATATCAGAAGCCATGGCATTGTATGTGGCATTCTGAAACAATCCTGCATGCACATGTTCTTGAACTCCAGCAGGTACATAAGATATCTCATGTTAAGACATCACACATAACATCTTATGAACACTCTTTGTTTTACCAAAATTGCTGCCAACTCTTAGAATCAACAAACTCCCCCTTTGGTAAATTTTGGCTAAAACATATATCTGTCCTTTTTGTCCACAAGGTAAACTATCAGCAGTTAAACAACTTAACAGTAGTTTAATCAGCAACAGAAGCAAAACAATTACTAGCCATGGCTACTAGTAATACACACATGCACAAGGGTACTTCTCCTCCCCCTCAATCTGTGCAACAAACAGAATTACTAGTTATGGATGCAACTAGTAAGACACACAAATGCACAAGGGTACTCCTTCTCCCCCTAAATCTGTGCACACAACAAACAACTCCCATGAAAATAACAGCTACTGTAACCACATCACTTGTAACAGCCAAAATATCATACTGACATCTGCTTCAATATCAACACCTGTGCACCATATCAGACATCCTCTTTGACATCTGTAAACATCTATAAACAGAACACCATTCTGTTTTAGCACCTGTGCACTTCTTTCAATAATAGTTGTCCTTCTGTCCAGCCACATACAACTTCCACACATCAGCTTCCATATCAAGCACTTCTCCCCCTTTTCAGTCAAAATTGACCAAAGGTGATCAATTAGACAAAATAAATGTCTATTAGCCTAGCAGAGAATGTTAGATCAGATGTTATAACATTAAGCATGTTAAAACAAAATATTCAGGAAGTACACACCATCATTATACACAACTGATAGCTGAGATAATGAACAAATTCAAGGAACTCATTAAGAGCCCTAAATATTACATAACAGGCATCAATAAGGACTGCCAAAAAATACAAAAAAAACAATAAAGACAACAGCCTTCCAGACAGCAACCCAGCTTCCACCAAACTTTCCAGCACACCTCCCAGTCTTCAATTCAGGAAGGAACCATTAATCAGAAGAAG
Organism: Lathyrus oleraceus; assembly: GCF_024323335.1. Taxonomy (NCBI): domain Eukaryota; kingdom Viridiplantae; phylum Streptophyta; class Magnoliopsida; order Fabales; family Fabaceae; genus Lathyrus; species Lathyrus oleraceus. Next base: position 426,266,658 of record NC_066583.1, read on the forward strand.
AAGTATCACCTTCACCTTCATCTTCATCTTCAAAACCCTCAGAGCTTCCAGAGTTGCCACTGGATTGTGCTTTTCCATATGAATCCTTACCAGCCTTCTCTATCTCCTCCTTTTCCATGCTATAAATAAGAGCTTCCAAAGCTTCTTTTCTTGCCTTGGCCACCTTCATACCCTTCTCTAATTCCTTGCAGGTATCTTTCAATTGATCAATTAGGCTTCCTTGAGATGCAGGCTCTCTTCTAACAGATGTCATAACAACATCATTTATATGACTTCCCTCAAGCAGCTTATAATGAATGGATAGAGGGGTTTTTTCTTCTGCTTGGCATGTCATTTGATTTGAGTATGCCTAGTTGTTGGCTCAGGATAATGCCACACATAATGGAAGGGAAGGCAATAGGTAACTTCACAGCATTTGTAGAAGCATGTCTGATGGTTTGATCAAATATAAATTTGCCAAAATCATAGTTTATCTTGGTTCCAACTGCATGAATGATTCTTCCAAGAATAATGGAGATGGTAGAGACATGATTAGTAGGTACCCAATTTGCTGAACCAATCTTGTGCAGAATGGCATATTTAACAGTGAGCTTACTGGCTGATAGGTGTTTCCTACTAGGCCATTCCTTAACTTGGTCAGCTGTAATAATTCTACAGACCTCATTGTCTGTGGTCTCTAGATCTACTCCTCCATCAGTTCCTCTCCCTAGGAACTTATTGATGATGGTAGGTGAAAGTTTCACACACTTACCCCTTACAAAAACTTTGCAGACCTCCCTGCTGCTTCTTTCATAAATCTCCTCAGGGATGTTCACATTGAATTCTTTAACCAACCCCTCATAACACTGAGGCAGAGCAGTCACAGTTTTCATAAGACCAGCTGCCTTAATTAACTCCATGACTTCCTTTACTTCACTTGCCTCTTTTCCCAATTCTCTTTCAACTGCTACCCTTCTTTGAGTCACAAACTTCCATTTGGCAGCACCATCTTCTACGTGAAAAGAGATATTGTCAAGATGAACAACAACCACTTTGTTTGGAGACTTCTTTATAGACTTCCTTTTAACAGGGGGGATGTCTGAGACATCGTATTCGACATCCTCACCAGATTCAGAACTCTCACTTTCTTTCCTCTTCCTGACCTCTACTTTACTCTAAGACTTGGAGAGACCTATACCAGCAACCTTTTTCTCTCTCATAGCTATCCTTATCTCAGCCATACTCTTCCTTTTTCTCAGTTTATTAGCTACACTTGTTTTCACAAGATTGACCAACGTGTCATCTTCTTCCTCAGACCTTTCTTCCTTAATATCCTGAGCAGTATCAGGGGACATGCTAGGTAATTTTTTTCCAAGAGAACATAGTCCCTCAGCATCTACTTCCTTTTCTGTTTTAGATGAGTCATCATCTTTCTCAGCTTGGGTTTCCACCTCAGGAGAGGGGTCCCTTCTGGACAGAGGGGTAAAAATATCCTTGACTCCATGCTCTTCATTCAGTATCCTAGTAACTATGTTTCTTATGGTGCGATCAGTAAAGTGCATGTCCTCTTTATCAGGAGATTTTTCAGGAATGTTACCTTGCTTAGCTCCAGCCATAGAAGGGGAGCCTGGGACGTCACCTGGTATCATATGCAGAGGAGTCACGTCCATCAAATCTTCATCTAAAAATTCCATGGAGGAAGTTCTTGTATGAAAGGGTTTTGAGCTAGATGTTGATGGATGTTGAGACATGTTGTTGAACTTTTGAGAAAAATTTCTTTGCCCTAGCAGAGGTTCTCTGAGTAGTTTGATGAAGATGGAAAGAATTGTGTTCAGGCAGAGCGTGCAAATGAAATAGACACTATTTCCAATACTAGGAGATGATTCATTATTAATGTGGCCTTTTCTTTTCATTGGGCAGACAATATTTTTGTTACCTTTTCCACTCCACATTAATTTCCATATTCTCTCAAGAAACCAAGACCCTAATTTCCCTCTTTCATATTTCAGTTGGCCATCATATAAATCCCTTGCAATCTTGTTAGTTAGTTGCATTTCATGCTGTAGAACTATGAGTTTGTTTTCCACATATCTTCTAAATGAGTGATGAAAGCAAACAATGTACTTGGTCCAGCTGTGCTGAATATGATCTTTGGACATAGGTGTACCATACAGGTTGTCATAATACAATGTCATAGCATCGAGTGTGACATTGTATATAATTATCAATAGTTTCATCCAACCTGGTTGAGAATTATTGCTTTCATCTGATATCTCAATTTTCTTTGCACACATAGTCCCTTGTGTCTCAGTTCCAACAAAGCTCTCACTAACTTCAGACTGCATACCACCAGTCATATGTTCCCTTTTTTCAGGTGTTTGGGCCATCATGACCTTCTCCTCCTTGAGGTTAGGTCTTAGCTTCTAGTGTAACATCCTTGTCTGACATTTTCCATTTTCCTTGAAGATTCTTCTCGCAACTGTACTCATCTTAGAGGGGCCATCCATTTGAGAGCTCCACATGTAACCGTTGTTTTTAGTCCTGATTCCTTACATAATTACTTCACTGTCTTTGTTAACAATCAGATATTCAGTTTTAGTGAAGATGATATTCAGACCTTGATCCCCTAGCTGACTGATGCTTATTAGATTTGAAGTCAAGCCCTTGACCAGTAGAATATTGTCAAGTTTAGGAGCTCCAGGACACTCAAGCTTGCTTATCCCCTTTATTTCACCTTTTGCTCCATCACCAAAGGTTACATAGCTTAAGTCATGAGGGTGAAGATTAGTTATCAAGTCTGAGTTTCCAGTCATGTGTCTAGAGCATCCACTATCAAAATATCACTATTCTTTGTGAGCTATTAGACTTGTAACATTAGTCTTAGGAACCCATTGCTTCTTGTTGATAGGCCTGTGCTGTTTGGGTCTGGGTTGATAGTGAGTCTGTTGATAAACAGGGGTAGGGTAACCATACAGCTTATAGCAGAAGGGCCTTGAGTGTCCAAATTTCCCACAGTAATGACATCTCCATCTTTGGTGTTTGCCTTTCTGTTGTTTTCTCTTCTGATGATGTGACATCTTAGGACTGCTCTTAATATTGCTGCATTTAGGTTTAGCTTGAGGTTTGCAACCAGTGTAACTACTTTCAGTCTTAGATTTATGGTACCCTATTCCAGATTTGGCTCCTGAGATTAGTCCAGTTTGGAGAATCTTGTCTAAGGAGTCAGATCCATTGTTTAGCATCCTTACATACTTGGTTGTCTCTTCTAGTTTTGAGTTTAAGAGCATGACTTCAGTTTTTAGCTTAAAGATGGTCTCTACATGTTCTGCCTTTTCATTCTCCAGTTGTACTACCTTCTGGCTCTCAACTTGTTGACTTCCACCTAGCTTGACCTTCAGAGCCACAACTTCTGTTTTCAATTTGGAGATGGTTTCCAAGTATTCTACCTTCTCATTTTCAAGTTGAGTTATTTCTTTCTTCTGGTTTAAAACCTGCTTGCTCAGCTGTACACTTTTATGACACAACTCTCTGTAGGTAGAGGCCAATTCCTCAAAGGTTACTTCACCATCACTTGAGTCTTCATCAGATCCCCATCTTCCTGTCAAAGCAGTCACAAGATTTGCAGCCTCCTCTGTATCACTCTCATCTGACCAGGTGGCAGCAAGACTCATCTTCTACTTCTTGAGGTAGGTTCCACATTCTGTTCTAATGTGTCCATGCCCATCACATTCATAGCACTTTACTTCTTTTCCTTCTTTGGGCTTCTCCTCTGACCTTCCTCTTCTTCCATTGCTGATGTCAGATGAGATTTTCTTGACATTTGCCTTGGATCTTACATCCATTTTCTTTAACAATCTGTTAAACTGTCTCCCCAGCATTGCAACTTCATTGGCCCATTCTTTATCCATATCTTGATTGTTTTCCTCTTCTGTGTTGGATATGAAGGCAATGCTCTTGGTTTTCTTTTCAGTTCCATCATTCAATCCCATCTCAAAGGTTTGGAGGGAACCAATTAGCTCATCTACCCTCATGTTGGTGATGTCTTGAGACTCTTCTATGGCAGTCACCTTCATTGCAAATCTCTTAGGGAGTGACCTGAGTATTTTTCTTACCAATTTTTCATCTGCCATCTTCTCTCCCAGGGCTCCTGAAGCATTAGCAATCTCAAGGATACTCATATGAAATTCATGGATGTTTTCATCTTCTTTCATCCTTAGGTTTTCAAAGTTGGAGGTGAGCTGCTGAAGTCTAGACATCTTTACCCTAGAGGTGCCTTCATGAGTGGTCTTGAGAATGTCCCAAGCATCTTTGGCCACTTCACAGTTATTTACCAGCCTGAAAATATTCTTGTCTACCCCATTGAATATTGCATTCAAGGCTTTAGAGTTTCCAAGAGCAAGATCATCCTCCTCCTTGGACCATTGTTCTTCAGGCTTCTTCTCAGTGGTGGCTTCTCCTTCTTTAGTAATGACAGGATGCACCCATCCTGTTAGCACAGCTTTCCAAGCCTTATTATCAAGGGATTTTAGAAATGCTACCATTTGAGGTTTCCAATAGTCATAGTTAGAACCATCCAAAATTGGTGGCCTATGAACATATCCTCTATCTCTCTCCATTGTACCAAAAAGTATTGCCCCTAGATCTCACCCAGAACCAGAGCAGGATGCCTGCTCTGATACCAATTGAAATTCTGGTATCAGATATAAGATGTCGAAGGTAATGTCATGACACTGATATCTGCTAACACACAATGGATAAATAAACAGAATGATAAAGCAAATCACACAAGCAATTGTTAACCCAGTTCGGTGCAACTCACCTACGTCTGGGGGCTACCAAGCCAGGAAGGAAATTCACTAAAATAGAATTAGTTCAAACACTCTCCGTACACTTCAACAAGTTACATTCTTTCTCACCTAATCTCTACCCGTGCAATTTCTACCTAAGCACTCTTAGATATGAGAATCCACTCACTTCCCTTACAATCACACACCAGTGATTTTAAACAACAATCCCTTGAGAAAAGAAAATGCTTTTCAATTACACACTCTTGATTTTACTTCACAGTTTCAATCAAGAAGACACATTCTTGATCTTGCTTCACAACTTTGATCAAGAAGACACACACTCTTGGTTAACAGCTTTAGAGTGACAAATTACAACCACAAATCAGTCCAATTCAATCATCAATGGATGACTTGAATGACCTACAAGTCTTACGACTAAACAGACATAAACCCTAGCTGTCACTATGTATTTCGCCCAGTCTTGGTTGTGTGTCCAAACAGGTTTTCTAAGTCCCTTTTATAGAAGCTCTCAGCTGGACTTGGACATCTTGAAAACCCTAAATCTATTTTCCAATCAAATCTTTTTATAACAACTGTATAGATCTCCTTAGAAAATAAGTAAATCTAGTTGTAATCCATGATTGAATGCGCCAGCTAATCATATCTTCAATCATCCAAAGATTGCCATTAATTGTGCAATCACAAAACACCAGACATTCATACTGAATGTTTTGTGTACAGGATGTCATGACATCGGGTCTGACATCCTGGAAAAATCCTGCATAATCCAATGATTCCTTTTATAACTTCCAGCAGGTACAACCATATCAGATGTCATGATCTTGTGCATGTCATCTGAAATAATCCTGCATGAACATGTCTTTCATTTAAGCTCCAGCAGGTACATCCAATATCAGAAGCCATGGCATTGTATATGGCATTCTGAAATAATCCTGCATGCACATGTTCTTGAACTCCAGCAGGTACATAAGATATCTCATGTTAAGACATCACACATAACATCTTGTGAACACTCTTTGTTTTACCAAAATTGCTGCCAACTCTTAGAATCAACAAAGAGGAACAATGCCAGGGAAGGTGTATAATTTGTCCCTGTAACAACTCCGAGTCACTATTGCATCAAAAAATATCAATTACTACCAGTTCTGAAGGGTATTTTCTCCCAAGTCCTTGGTGAGAAAACCTTCAATCATTCTACCCTAATTTCTATGTCCATAGGAAATTATCGATGAAATTAAGCCTTGTTATATCAAGATTGCTCTGATTCATACAAGGTATCCCTAGTCCTAGGTGATATCTACTTTAGAGTAATCTTATGAAAACCTTACCAATGGCGATCCAACCTAATTGATAACCATACAACAATCTCGATTGGTCCGAAAGAGAAAACATTAAGCACATCAAAAGATGACCATAAAAAAATATTATAAATGCAGTCGTAAACTCAAAGTCATTACATATCTAAATCAGGGACCCCCCTAGCATTGGGGGGTTTAGCTACTCATATTGTTCAAAACAGATTCAAGATAAAATATACACATTATAAGTAATTGGATGACTTGGATCTTCAATCGCGTTCGCTCATGAAAATCTTCTGCTCTCTGAATTCATTAATCTTTGTAATTCTCGATCATCTGATAATTCTGTGTGTTCTCCTTGTTCCAAAGTGTCCTTTTCTCTTGTAGAAATTCTCCTAATATAGTCAAAATTCCTTTGGCAAAGGTTGGAAATATCCAAAACATCTTTGCAGCTTAAGCTTGGGTAAAAAGCCCAATGATTGGAAGAATTTGCGTTTGGGCTGACACGGGTGGCCGCGTCAGCTCTCTGCCTTGCCACTTTCTATCTAACACGCCCCAGGTGACCTGACACGGGTCGTTCAGTCTTCTGTCTTAGGCATTGCTTGTTCTTTCTTTATCTTCCTCCTGACACTGCCCGTGTCAGGTGAACAGGTGGCCGTGTCAGGACTCCTGAACTAGAAAATCTTATTTCCTCAAACGCCAAAACTTTCCACTTTCTCGCATTGAGTCTGTTGGCTCTTCTACATGGACCTGGATGGCATAAACACAGACAACCAAAGCATAAAATCCCAAAAACACAAAATAAACTAAAAATTTATAAAATGCTCAAATAACTTACAGAAATGAAAATTAACTTCAAATGTACCATAATGCGCACAAAGTGTTCAAGAATCCTTGGTTTCTTATCGAATAAGTAACGAAAACATAGTGAAAATGGTGATCAATCACAACCCCAAACTTATCTCATTGCTTGTCCTCAAGTAATGTTCTACACGAAAAAGTGTGTCACTTCCCAAAAATTGAATTCTTACCACAATACTGCTGAGATCTTTCACCAACGCATTCACTCTCCCTTTCATAGGCCTTGCTTTTCCTAATGAGTTTTCTGCCGCACTTTCACATTGACGTACCGCTTCACCTGTCAGCTTATATCACACTCTCAACAAGTCTCTCTGGGTTAAAGTGTTACACTCATAGTTCAGAATATTCAATATCAACTCATAACTTTGAATAGTTTCTCCTTTCGTATCAACTACACACGACACACACATTTTGATGTCTTTTGGGTTGTAATGGGGCTTGGGTTACGGTGTGGTAAATAAAAACAAAAATAAAAACAAGTGGTTTGGGTTCAGAGTCAATGTCATTTTTCTTTTCACCGTGTTTGTTCTATATCTCATTTTCAATTCTTTCTTTTTCATTTTGCATTGCTCAAAGGGTTTATCCTAGGTCAAACAAGGTCAAAGGACCTTAGACAAAAAATTTCACAATTTTTAGAAAGTCAGAAGTATTTTAAAACAATTAAAAATATGAACAAAAACATTTAATTCATGAAAAATACCAAAAGTAATCTAAAAAATAATTTTAATTCAAAATATGGAAGAGGAAAGTATTTAAAGATTTTGGTGAATGTCCCATATTTTTTGGATTAAAAATGAAATTTCTATAAATAAAATAAAATAAAGGGATTAAATGAAAATTCAGAAAATAAAATAAAAATAAAAATAAGATATGCCTCAAATGAGCAAAGTGAAAAGGACTGAAACATAAACAAGTTATATGAAATGTAAATGACAGATGAATGATAAATGACTGAAATTTAAATTGCATAAAGTAAATGACTTGAAAGTAAAAGCATAATGAATAAGAGTTAGTTAATTGTTAGTCAAATATTAGTGTTGAGTTTTAATTGATTAAGTCATTCTTTGGAGAACAATAAACCATTCATTCACAAGTATGAATCCTTAAACCAAGACATCTTCCATGAGAAGGGCTCCAACTTGGATAGTTCAACAAGTATGCCACTAACTCTCATGAAAGGAAAAAAGGTCAAGTTTCCACACCAGACCATGAAGAATTGGAGACTTACAATCTCACTTACTAGAATGTTATGCATACTTAATCAAATTTAGCTCTATGTTAAGCAATCGTAATTGACCTTATGTAGAAGTCACAACTATCTGAGGTCGGGCAATAAAAATATAGGTGTTAATGCATGTTAAAGATTTGGTACAAAGAACCAAACTCCTAAAACATACCACACACTAAAAGAAAATGGGAGTGACCTATCTTAGTCAGACTTGTATTGATTCATCTGACACAAGGTCATTGATGAATTAATTAGCATTAGACATTAGAGATTTCATTGGTCAAATGAGGGAATGGGGAAGAATAGGGATGAAGATGAAGAGGGAAGGGGAAATAGAAACACAAATTGATCATGAGAGGAATTCCATTTGATCAATACCATCCATTCATTTTAGGAGATGAAATGTACATTTCATCAATCCCCTAAATCCAATGGTTTTGATTAAACAAAAGTCAAATAAACCATGACCAAGGCCCAAACAGAAAATCAAACATCACAAGACCCTAAAAATGGCTCAACATAATTTTTAAACATTTAATCAATTAAAAATCACATTAAAAATGAATTAAAATGCATTTTAATTTGGACAAAACCTCAAATCCCTTCAAAACATCAAATAAATGGCCAAAGGGTTTATCCTAGGTCAAACAAGGTCAAAGGACCTTAGACAAAAAATTTCACAATTTTTAGAAAGTCAGAAGTATTTTAAAACAATTAAAAATATGAACAAAAACATTTAATTCATGAAAAATACCAAAAGTAATCTAAAAAATAATTTTAATTCAAAATATGGAAGAGGAAAGTATTTAAAGATTTTGGTGAATGTCCCATATTTTTTGGATTAAAAATGAAATTTCTATAAATAAAATAAAATAAAGGGATTAAATGAAAATTCAGAAAATAAAATAAAAATAAAAATAAGATATGCCTCAAATGAGCAAAGTGAAAAGGACTGAAACATAAACAAGTTATATGAAATGTAAATGACAGATGAATGATAAATGACTGAAATTTAAATTGCATAAAGTAAATGACTTGAAAGTAAAAGCATAATGAATAAGAGTTAGTTAATTGTTAGTCAAATATTAGTGTTGAGTTTTAATTGATTAAGTCATTCTTTGGAGAACAATAAACCATTCATTCACAAGTATGAATCCTTAAACCAAGACATCTTCCATGAGAAGGGCTCCAACTTGGATAGTTCAACAAGTATGCCACTAACTCTCATGAAAGGAAAAAAGGTCAAGTTTCCACACAAGACCATGAAGAATTGGAGACTTACAATCTCACTTACTAGAATGTTATGCATACTTAATCAAATTTAGCTCTATGTTAAGCAATCGTAATTGACCTTATGTAGAAGTCACAACTATCTGAGGTCGGGCAATAAAAATATAGGTGTTAATGCATGTTAAAGATTTGGTACAAAGAACCAAACTCCTAAAACATACCACACACTAAAAGAAAATGGGAGTGACCTATCTTAGTCAGACTTGTATTGATTCATCTGACACAAGGTCATTGATGAATTAATTAGCATTAGACATTAGAGATTTCATTGGTCAAATGAGGGAATGGGGAAGAATAGGGATGAAGATGAAGAGGGAAGGGGAAATAGAAACACAAATTGATCATGAGAGGAATTCCATTTGATCAATACCATCCATTCATTTTAGGAGATGAAATGTACATTTCATCAATCCCCTAAATCCAATGGTTTTGATTAAACAAAAGTCAAATAAACCATGACCAAGGCCCAAACAGAAAATCAAACATCACAAGACCCTAAAAATGGCTCAACATAATTTTTAAACATTTAATCAATTAAAAATCACATTAAAAATGAATTAAAATGCATTTTAATTTGGACAAAACCTCAAATCCCTTCAAAACATCAAATAAATGGCCAAAGGGTTTATCCTAGGTCAAACAAGGTCAAAGGACCTTAGACAAAAAATTTCACAATTTTTAGAAAGTCAGAAGTATTTTAAAACAATTAAAAATATGAACAAAAACATTTAATTCATGAAAAATACCAAAAGTAATCTAAAAAATAATTTTAATTCAAAATATGGAAGAGGAAAGTATTTAAAGATTTTGGTGAATGTCCCATATTTTTTGGATTAAAAATGAAATTTCTATAAATAAAATAAAATAAAGGGATTAAATGAAAATTCAGAAAATAAAATAAAAATAAAAATAAGATATGCCTCAAATGAGCAAAGTGAAAAGGACTGAAACATAAACAAGTTATATGAAATGTAAATGACAGATGAATGATAAATGACTGAAATTTAAATTGCATAAAGTAAATGACTTGAAAGTAAAAGCATAATGAATAAGAGTTAGTTAATTGTTAGTCAAATATTAGTGTTGAGTTTTAATTGATTAAGTCATTCTTTGGAGAACAATAAACCATTCATTCACAAGTATGAATCCTTAAACCAAGACATCTTCCATGAGAAGGGCTCCAACTTGGATAGTTCAACAAGTATGCCACTAACTCTCATGAAAGGAAAAAAGGTCAAGTTTCCACACCAGACCATGAAGAATTGGAGACTTACAATCTCACTTACTAGAATGTTATGCATACTTAATCAAATTTAGCTCTATGTTAAGCAATCGTAATTGACCTTATGTAGAAGTCACAACTATCTGAGGTCGGGCAATAAAAATATAGGTGTTAATGCATGTTAAAGATTTGGTACAAAGAACCAAACTCCTAAAACATACCACACACTAAAAGAAAATGGGAGTGACCTATCTTAGTCAGACTTGTATTGATTCATCTGACACAAGGTCATTGATGAATTAATTAGCATTAGACATTAGAGATTTCATTGGTCAAATGAGGGAATGGGGAAGAATAGGGATGAAGATGAAGAGGGAAGGGGAAATAGAAACACAAATTGATCATGAGAGGAATTCCATTTGATCAATACCATCCATTCATTTTAGGAGATGAAATGTACATTTCATCAATCCCCTAAATCCAATGGTTTTGATTAAACAAAAGTCAAATAAACCATGACCAAGGCCCAAACAGAAAATCAAACATCACAAGACCCTAAAAATGGCTCAACATAATTTTTAAACATTTAATCAATTAAAAATCACATTAAAAATGAATTAAAATGCATTTTAATTTGGACAAAACCTCAAATCCCTTCAAAACATCAAATAAATGGCCAAAGGGTTTATCCTAGGTCAAACAAGGTCAAAGGACCTTAGACAAAAAATTTCACAATTTTTAGAAAGTCAGAAGTATTTTAAAACAATTAAAAATATGAACAAAAACATTTAATTCATGAAAAATACCAAAAGTAATCTAAAAAATAATTTTAATTCAAAATATGGAAGAGGAAAGTATTTAAAGATTTTGGTGAATGTCCCATATTTTTTGGATTAAAAATGAAATTTCTATAAATAAAATAAAATAAAGGGATTAAATGAAAATTCAGAAAATAAAATAAAAATAAAAATAAGATATGCCTCAAATGAGCAAAGTGAAAAGGACTGAAACATAAACAAGTTATATGAAATGTAAATGACAGATGAATGATAAATGACTGAAATTTAAATTGCATAAAGTAAATGACTTGAAAGTAAAAGCATAATGAATAAGAGTTAGTTAATTGTTAGTCAAATATTAGTGTTGAGTTTTAATTGATTAAGTCATTCTTTGGAGAACAATAAACCATTCATTCACAAGTATGAATCCTTAAACCAAGACATCTTCCATGAGAAGGGCTCCAACTTGGATAGTTCAACAAGTATGCCACTAACTCTCATGAAAGGAAAAAAGGTCAAGTTTCCACACAAGACCATGAAGAATTGGAGACTTACAATCTCACTTACTAGAATGTTATGCATACTTAATCAAATTTAGCTCTATGTTAAGCAATCGTAATTGACCTTATGTAGAAGTCACAACTATCTGAGGTCGGGCAATAAAAATATAGGTGTTAATGCATGTTAAAGATTTGGTACAAAGAACCAAACTCCTAAAACATACCACACACTAAAAGAAAATGGGAGTGACCTATCTTAGTCAGACTTGTATTGATTCATCTGACACAAGGTCATTGATGAATTAATTAGCATTAGACATTAGAGATTTCATTGGTCAAATGAGGGAATGGGGAAGAATAGGGATGAAGATGAAGAGGGAAGGGGAAATAGAAACACAAATTGATCATGAGAGGAATTCCATTTGATCAATACCATCCATTCATTTTAGGAGATGAAATGTACATTTCATCAATCCCCTAAATCCAATGGTTTTGATTAAACAAAAGTCAAATAAACCATGACCAAGGCCCAAACAGAAAATCAAACATCACAAGACCCTAAAAATGGCTCAACATAATTTTTAAACATTTAATCAATTAAAAATCACATTAAAAATGAATTAAAATGCATTTTAATTTGGACAAAACCTCAAATCCCTTCAAAACATCAAATAAATGGCCAAAGGGTTTATCCTAGGTCAAACAAGGTCAAAGGACCTTAGACAAAAAATTTCACAATTTTTAGAAAGTCAGAAGTATTTTAAAACAATTAAAAATATGAACAAAAACATTTAATTCATGAAAAATACCAAAAGTAATCTAAAAAATAATTTTAATTCAAAATATGGAAGAGGAAAGTATTTAAAGATTTTGGTGAATGTCCCATATTTTTTGGATTAAAAATGAAATTTCTATAAATAAAATAAAATAAAGGGATTAAATGAAAATTCAGAAAATAAAATAAAAATAAAAATAAGATATGCCTCAAATGAGCAAAGTGAAAAGGACTGAAACATAAACAAGTTATATGAAATGTAAATGACAGATGAATGATAAATGACTGAAATTTAAATTGCATAAAGTAAATGACTTGAAAGTAAAAGCATAATGAATAAGAGTTAGTTAATTGTTAGTCAAATATTAGTGTTGAGTTTTAATTGATTAAGTCATTCTTTGGAGAACAATAAACCATTCATTCACAAGTATGAATCCTTAAACCAAGACATCTTCCATGAGAAGGGCTCCAACTTGGATAGTTCAACAAGTATGCCACTAACTCTCATGAAAGGAAAAAAGGTCAAGTTTCCACACAAGACCATGAAGAATTGGAGACTTACAATCTCACTTACTAGAATGTTATGCATACTTAATCAAATTTAGCTCTATGTTAAGCAATCGTAATTGACCTTATGTAGAAGTCACAACTATCTGAGGTCGGGCAATAAAAATATAGGTGTTAATGCATGTTAAAGATTTGGTACAAAGAACCAAACTCCTAAAACATACCACACACTAAAAGAAAATGGGAGTGACCTATCTTAGTCAGACTTGTATTGATTCATCTGACACAAGGTCATTGATGAATTAATTAGCATTAGACATTAGAGATTTCATTGGTCAAATGAGGGAATGGGGAAGAATAGGGATGAAGATGAAGAGGGAAGGGGAAATAGAAACACAAATTGATCATGAGAGGAATTCCATTTGATCAATACCATCCATTCATTTTAGGAGATGAAATGTACATTTCATCAATCCCCTAAATCCAATGGTTTTGATTAAACAAAAGTCAAATCAACCATGACCAAGGCCCAAACAGAAAATCAAACATCACAAGACCCTAAAAATGGCTCAACATAATTTTTAAACATTTAATCAATTAAAAATCACATTAAAAATGAATTAAAATGCATTTTAATTTGGACAAAACCTCAAATCCCTTCAAAACATCAAATAAATGGCCAAAGGGTTTATCCTAGGTCAAACAAGGTCAAAGGACCTTAGACAAAAAATTTCACAATTTTTAGAAAGTCAGAAGTATTTTAAAACAATTAAAAATATGAACAAAAACATTTAATTCATGAAAAATACCAAAAGTAATCTAAAAAATAATTTTAATTCAAAATATGGAAGAGGAAAGTATTTAAAGATTTTGGTGAATGTCCCATATTTTTTGGATTAAAAATGAAATTTCTATAAATAAAATAAAATAAAGGGATTAAATGAAAATTCAGAAAATAAAATAAAAATAAAAATAAGATATGCCTCAAATGAGCAAAGTGAAAAGGACTGAAACATAAACAAGTTATATGAAATGTAAATGACAGATGAATGATAAATGACTGAAATTTAAATTGCATAAAGTAAATGACTTGAAAGTAAAAGCATAATGAATAAGAGTTAGTTAATTGTTAGTCAAATATTAGTGTTGAGTTTTAATTGATTAAGTCATTCTTTGGAGAACAATAAACCATTCATTCACAAGTATGAATCCTTAAACCAAGACATCTTCCATGAGAAGGGCTCCAACTTGGATAGTTCAACAAGTATGCCACTAACTCTCATGAAAGGAAAAAAGGTCAAGTTTCCACACAAGACCATGAAGAATTGGAGACTTACAATCTCACTTACTAGAATGTTATGCATACTTAATCAAATTTAGCTCTATGTTAAGCAATCGTAATTGACCTTATGTAGAAGTCACAACTATCTGAGGTCGGGCAATAAAAATATAGGTGTTAATGCATGTTAAAGATTTGGTACAAAGAACCAAACTCCTAAAACATACCACACACTAAAAGAAAATGGGAGTGACCTATCTTAGTCAGACTTGTATTGATTCATCTGACACAAGGTCATTGATGAATTAATTAGCATTAGACATTAGAGATTTCATTGGTCAAATGAGGGAATGGGGAAGAATAGGGATGAAGATGAAGAGGGAAGGGGAAATAGAAACACAAATTGATCATGAGAGGAATTCCATTTGATCAATACCATCCATTCATTTTAGGAGATGAAATGTACATTTCATCAATCCCCTAAATCCAATGGTTTTGATTAAACAAAAGTCAAATAAACCATGACCAAGGCCCAAACAGAAAATCAAACATCACAAGACCCTAAAAATGGCTCAACATAATTTTTAAACATTTAATCAATTAAAAATCACATTAAAAATGAATTAAAATGCATTTTAATTTGGACAAAACCTCAAATCCCTTCAAAACATCAAATAAATGGCCAAAGGGTTTATCCTAGGTCAAACAAGGTCAAAGGACCTTAGACAAAAAATTTCACAATTTTTAGAAAGTCAGAAGTATTTTAAAACAATTAAAAATATGAACAAAAACATTTAATTCATGAAAAATACCAAAAGTAATCTAAAAAATAATTTTAATTCAAAATATGGAAGAGGAAAGTATTTAAAGATTTTGGTGAATGTCCCATATTTTTTGGATTAAAAATGAAATTTCTATAAATAAAATAAAATAAAGGGATTAAATGAAAATTCAGAAAATAAAATAAAAATAAAAATAAGATATGCCTCAAATGAGCAAAGTGAAAAGGACTGAAACATAAACAAGTTATATGAAATGTAAATGACAGATGAATGATAAATGACTGAAATTTAAATTGCATAAAGTAAATGACTTGAAAGTAAAAGCATAATGAATAAGAGTTAGTTAATTGTTAGTCAAATATTAGTGTTGAGTTTTAATTGATTAAGTCATTCTTTGGAGAACAATAAACCATTCATTCACAAGTATGAATCCTTAAACCAAGACATCTTCCATGAGAAGGGCTCCAACTTGGATAGTTCAACAAGTATGCCACTAACTCTCATGAAAGGAAAAAAGGTCAAGTTTCCACACAAGACCATGAAGAATTGGAGACTTACAATCTCACTTACTAGAATGTTATGCATACTTAATCAAATTTAGCTCTATGTTAAGCAATCGTAATTGACCTTATGTAGAAGTCACAACTATCTGAGGTCGGGCAATAAAAATATAGGTGTTAATGCATGTTAAAGATTTGGTACAAAGAACCAAACTCCTAAAACATACCACACACTAAAAGAAAATGGGAGTGACCTATCTTAGTCAGACTTGTATTGATTCATCTGACACAAGGTCATTGATGAATTAATTAGCATTAGACATTAGAGATTTCATTGGTCAAATGAGGGAATGGGGAAGAATAGGGATGAAGATGAAGAGGGAAGGGGAAATAGAAACACAAATTGATCATGAGAGGAATTCCATTTGATCAATACCATCCATTCATTTTAGGAGATGAAATGTACATTTCATCAATCCCCTAAATCCAATGGTTTTGATTAAACAAAAGTCAAATCAACCATGACCAAGGCCCAAACAGAAAATCAAACATCACAAGACCCTAAAAATGGCTCAACATAATTTTTAAACATTTAATCAATTAAAAATCACATTAAAAATGAATTAAAATGCATTTTAATTTGGACAAAACCTCAAATCCCTTCAAAACATCAAATAAATGGCCAAAGGGTTTATCCTAGGTCAAACAAGGTCAAAGGACCTTAGACAAAAAATTTCACAATTTTTAGAAAGTCAGAAGTATTTTAAAACAATTAAAAATATGAACAAAAACATTTAATTCATGAAAAATACCAAAAGTAATCTAAAAAATAATTTTAATTCAAAATATGGAAGAGGAAAGTATTTAAAGATTTTGGTGAATGTCCCATATTTTTTGGATTAAAAATGAAATTTCTATAAATAAAATAAAATAAAGGGATTAAATGAAAATTCAGAAAATAAAATAAAAATAAAAATAAGATATGCCTCAAATGAGCAAAGTGAAAAGGACTGAAACATAAACAAGTTATATGAAATGTAAATGACAGATGAATGATAAATGACTGAAATTTAAATTGCATAAAGTAAATGACTTGAAAGTAAAAGCATAATGAATAAGAGTTAGTTAATTGTTAGTCAAATATTAGTGTTGAGTTTTAATTGATTAAGTCATTCTTTGGAGAACAATAAACCATTCATTCACAAGTATGAATCCTTAAACCAAGACATCTTCCATGAGAAGGGCTCCAACTTGGATAGTTCAACAAGTATGCCACTAACTCTCATGAAAGGAAAAAAGGTCAAGTTTCCACACAAGACCATGAAGAATTGGAGACTTACAATCTCACTTACTAGAATGTTATGCATACTTAATCAAATTTAGCTCTATGTTAAGCAATCGTAATTGACCTTATGTAGAAGTCACAACTATCTGAGGTCGGGCAATAAAAATATAGGTGTTAATGCATGTTAAAGATTTGGTACAAAGAACCAAACTCCTAAAACATACCACACACTAAAAGAAAATGGGAGTGACCTATCTTAGTCAGACTTGTATTGATTCATCTGACACAAGGTCATTGATGAATTAATTAGCATTAGACATTAGAGATTTCATTGGTCAAATGAGGGAATGGGGAAGAATAGGGATGAAGATGAAGAGGGAAGGGGAAATAGAAACACAAATTGATCATGAGAGGAATTCCATTTGATCAATACCATCCATTCATTTTAGGAGATGAAATGTACATTTCATCAATCCCCTAAATCCAATGGTTTTGATTAAACAAAAGTCAAATAAACCATGACCAAGGCCCAAACAGAAAATCAAACATCACAAGACCCTAAAAATGGCTCAACATAATTTTTAAACATTTAATCAATTAAAAATCACATTAAAAATGAATTAAAATGCATTTTAATTTGGACAAAACCTCAAATCCCTTCAAAACATCAAATAAATGGCCAAAGGGTTTATCCTAGGTCAAACAAGGTCAAAGGACCTTAGACAAAAAATTTCACAATTTTTAGAAAGTCAGAAGTATTTTAAAACAATTAAAAATATGAACAAAAACATTTAATTCATGAAAAATACCAAAAGTAATCTAAAAAATAATTTTAATTCAAAATATGGAAGAGGAAAGTATTTAAAGATTTTGGTGAATGTCCCATATTTTTTGGATTAAAAATGAAATTTCTATAAATAAAATAAAATAAAGGGATTAAATGAAAATTCAGAAAATAAAATAAAAATAAAAATAAGATATGCCTCAAATGAGCAAAGTGAAAAGGACTGAAACATAAACAAGTTATATGAAATGTAAATGACAGATGAATGATAAATGACTGAAATTTAAATTGCATAAAGTAAATGACTTGAAAGTAAAAGCATAATGAATAAGAGTTAGTTAATTGTTAGTCAAATATTAGTGTTGAGTTTTAATTGATTAAGTCATTCTTTGGAGAACAATAAACCATTCATTCACAAGTATGAATCCTTAAACCAAGACATCTTCCATGAGAAGGGCTCCAACTTGGATAGTTCAACAAGTATGCCACTAACTCTCATGAAAGGAAAAAAGGTCAAGTTTCCACACAAGACCATGAAGAATTGGAGACTTACAATCTCACTTACTAGAATGTTATGCATACTTAATCAAATTTAGCTCTATGTTAAGCAATCGTAATTGACCTTATGTAGAAGTCACAACTATCTGAGGTCGGGCAATAAAAATATAGGTGTTAATGCATGTTAAAGATTTGGTACAAAGAACCAAACTCCTAAAACATACCACACACTAAAAGAAAATGGGAGTGACCTATCTTAGTCAGACTTGTATTGATTCATCTGACACAAGGTCATTGATGAATTAATTAGCATTAGACATTAGAGATTTCATTGGTCAAATGAGGGAATGGGGAAGAATAGGGATGAAGATGAAGAGGGAAGGGGAAATAGAAACACAAATTGATCATGAGAGGAATTCCATTTGATCAATACCATCCATTCATTTTAGGAGATGAAATGTACATTTCATCAATCCCCTAAATCCAATGGTTTTGATTAAACAAAAGTCAAATAAACCATGACCAAGGCCCAAACAGAAAATCAAACATCACAAGACCCTAAAAATGGCTCAACATAATTTTTAAACATTTAATCAATTAAAAATCACATTAAAAATGAATTAAAATGCATTTTAATTTGGACAAAACCTCAAATCCCTTCAAAACATCAAATAAATGGCCAAAGGGTTTATCCTAGGTCAAACAAGGTCAAAGGACCTTAGACAAAAAATTTCACAATTTTTAGAAAGTCAGAAGTATTTTAAAACAATTAAAAATATGAACAAAAACATTTAATTCATGAAAAATACCAAAAGTAATCTAAAAAATAATTTTAATTCAAAATATGGAAGAGGAAAGTATTTAAAGATTTTGGTGAATGTCCCATATTTTTTGGATTAAAAATGAAATTTCTATAAATAAAATAAAATAAAGGGATTAAATGAAAATTCAGAAAATAAAATAAAAATAAAAATAAGATATGCCTCAAATGAGCAAAGTGAAAAGGACTGAAACATAAACAAGTTATATGAAATGTAAATGACAGATGAATGATAAATGACTGAAATTTAAATTGCATAAAGTAAATGACTTGAAAGTAAAAGCATAATGAATAAGAGTTAGTTAATTGTTAGTCAAATATTAGTGTTGAGTTTTAATTGATTAAGTCATTCTTTGGAGAACAATAAACCATTCATTCACAAGTATGAATCCTTAAACCAAGACATCTTCCATGAGAAGGGCTCCAACTTGGATAGTTCAACAAGTATGCCACTAACTCTCATGAAAGGAAAAAAGGTCAAGTTTCCACACAAGACCATGAAGAATTGGAGACTTACAATCTCACTTACTAGAATGTTATGCATACTTAATCAAATTTAGCTCTATGTTAAGCAATCGTAATTGACCTTATGTAGAAGTCACAACTATCTGAGGTCGGGCAATAAAAATATAGGTGTTAATGCATGTTAAAGATTTGGTACAAAGAACCAAACTCCTAAAACATACCACACACTAAAAGAAAATGGGAGTGACCTATCTTAGTCAGACTTGTATTGATTCATCTGACACAAGGTCATTGATGAATTAATTAGCATTAGACATTAGAGATTTCATTGGTCAAATGAGGGAATGGGGAAGAATAGGGATGAAGATGAAGAGGGAAGGGGAAATAGAAACACAAATTGATCATGAGAGGAATTCCATTTGATCAATACCATCCATTCATTTTAGGAGATGAAATGTACATTTCATCAATCCCCTAAATCCAATGGTTTTGATTAAACAAAAGTCAAATAAACCATGACCAAGGCCCAAACAGAAAATCAAACATCACAAGACCCTAAAAATGGCTCAACATAATTTTTAAACATTTAATCAATTAAAAATCACATTAAAAATGAATTAAAATGCATTTTAATTTGGACAAAACCTCAAATCCCTTCAAAACATCAAATAAATGGCCAAAGGGTTTATCCTAGGTCAAACAAGGTCAAAGGACCTTAGACAAAAAATTTCACAATTTTTAGAAAGTCAGAAGTATTTTAAAACAATTAAAAATATGAACAAAAACATTTAATTCATGAAAAATACCAAAAGTAATCTAAAAAATAATTTTAATTCAAAATATGGAAGAGGAAAGTATTTAAAGATTTTGGTGAATGTCCCATATTTTTTGGATTAAAAATGAAATTTCTATAAATAAAATAAAATAAAGGGATTAAATGAAAATTCAGAAAATAAAATAAAAATAAAAATAAGATATGCCTCAAATGAGCAAAGTGAAAAGGACTGAAACATAAACAAGTTATATGAAATGTAAATGACAGATGAATGATAAATGACTGAAATTTAAATTGCATAAAGTAAATGACTTGAAAGTAAAAGCATAATGAATAAGAGTTAGTTAATTGTTAGTCAAATATTAGTGTTGAGTTTTAATTGATTAAGTCATTCTTTGGAGAACAATAAACCATTCATTCACAAGTATGAATCCTTAAACCAAGACATCTTCCATGAGAAGGGCTCCAACTTGGATAGTTCAACAAGTATGCCACTAACTCTCATGAAAGGAAAAAAGGTCAAGTTTCCACACAAGACCATGAAGAATTGGAGACTTACAATCTCACTTACTAGAATGTTATGCATACTTAATCAAATTTAGCTCTATGTTAAGCAATCGTAATTGACCTTATGTAGAAGTCACAACTATCTGAGGTCGGGCAATAAAAATATAGGTGTTAATGCATGTTAAAGATTTGGTACAAAGAACCAAACTCCTAAAACATACCACACACTAAAAGAAAATGGGAGTGACCTATCTTAGTCAGACTTGTATTGATTCATCTGACACAAGGTCATTGATGAATTAATTAGCATTAGACATTAGAGATTTCATTGGTCAAATGAGGGAATGGGGAAGAATAGGGATGAAGATGAAGAGGGAAGGGGAAATAGAAACACAAATTGATCATGAGAGGAATTCCATTTGATCAATACCATCCATTCATTTTAGGAGATGAAATGTACATTTCATCAATCCCCTAAATCCAATGGTTTTGATTAAACAAAAGTCAAATAAACCATGACCAAGGCCCAAACAGAAAATCAAACATCACAAGACCCTAAAAATGGCTCAACATAATTTTTAAACATTTAATCAATTAAAAATCACATTAAAAATGAATTAAAATGCATTTTAATTTGGACAAAACCTCAAATCCCTTCAAAACATCAAATAAATGGCCAAAGGGTTTATCCTAGGTCAAACAAGGTCAAAGGACCTTAGACAAAAAATTTCACAATTTTTAGAAAGTCAGAAGTATTTTAAAACAATTAAAAATATGAACAAAAACATTTAATTCATGAAAAATACCAAAAGTAATCTAAAAAATAATTTTAATTCAAAATATGGAAGAGGAAAGTATTTAAAGATTTTGGTGAATGTCCCATATTTTTTGGATTAAAAATGAAATTTCTATAAATAAAATAAAATAAAGGGATTAAATGAAAATTCAGAAAATAAAATAAAAATAAAAATAAGATATGCCTCAAATGAGCAAAGTGAAAAGGACTGAAACATAAACAAGTTATATGAAATGTAAATGACAGATGAATGATAAATGACTGAAATTTAAATTGCATAAAGTAAATGACTTGAAAGTAAAAGCATAATGAATAAGAGTTAGTTAATTGTTAGTCAAATATTAGTGTTGAGTTTTAATTGATTAAGTCATTCTTTGGAGAACAATAAACCATTCATTCACAAGTATGAATCCTTAAACCAAGACATCTTCCATGAGAAGGGCTCCAACTTGGATAGTTCAACAAGTATGCCACTAACTCTCATGAAAGGAAAAAAGGTCAAGTTTCCACACAAGACCATGAAGAATTGGAGACTTACAATCTCACTTACTAGAATGTTATGCATACTTAATCAAATTTAGCTCTATGTTAAGCAATCGTAATTGACCTTATGTAGAAGTCACAACTATCTGAGGTCGGGCAATAAAAATATAGGTGTTAATGCATGTTAAAGATTTGGTACAAAGAACCAAACTCCTAAAACATACCACACACTAAAAGAAAATGGGAGTGACCTATCTTAGTCAGACTTGTATTGATTCATCTGACACAAGGTCATTGATGAATTAATTAGCATTAGACATTAGAGATTTCATTGGTCAAATGAGGGAATGGGGAAGAATAGGGATGAAGATGAAGAGGGAAGGGGAAATAGAAACACAAATTGATCATGAGAGGAATTCCATTTGATCAATACCATCCATTCATTTTAGGAGATGAAATGTACATTTCATCAATCCCCTAAATCCAATGGTTTTGATTAAACAAAAGTCAAATAAACCATGACCAAGGCCCAAACAGAAAATCAAACATCACAAGACCCTAAAAATGGCTCAACATAATTTTTAAACATTTAATCAATTAAAAATCACATTAAAAATGAATTAAAATGCATTTTAATTTGGACAAAACCTCAAATCCCTTCAAAACATCAAATAAATGGCCAAAGGGTTTATCCTAGGTCAAACAAGGTCAAAGGACCTTAGACAAAAAATTTCACAATTTTTAGAAAGTCAGAAGTATTTTAAAACAATTAAAAATATGAACAAAAACATTTAATTCATGAAAAATACCAAAAGTAATCTAAAAAATAATTTTAATTCAAAATATGGAAGAGGAAAGTATTTAAAGATTTTGGTGAATGTCCCATATTTTTTGGATTAAAAATGAAATTTCTATAAATAAAATAAAATAAAGGGATTAAATGAAAATTCAGAAAATAAAATAAAAATAAAAATAAGATATGCCTCAAATGAGCAAAGTGAAAAGGACTGAAACATAAACAAGTTATATGAAATGTAAATGACAGATGAATGATAAATGACTGAAATTTAAATTGCATAAAGTAAATGACTTGAAAGTAAAAGCATAATGAATAAGAGTTAGTTAATTGTTAGTCAAATATTAGTGTTGAGTTTTAATTGATTAAGTCATTCTTTGGAGAACAATAAACCATTCATTCACAAGTATGAATCCTTAAACCAAGACATCTTCCATGAGAAGGGCTCCAACTTGGATAGTTCAACAAGTATGCCACTAACTCTCATGAAAGGAAAAAAGGTCAAGTTTCCACACAAGACCATGAAGAATTGGAGACTTACAATCTCACTTACTAGAATGTTATGCATACTTAATCAAATTTAGCTCTATGTTAAGCAATCGTAATTGACCTTATGTAGAAGTCACAACTATCTGAGGTCGGGCAATAAAAATATAGGTGTTAATGCATGTTAAAGATTTGGTACAAAGAACCAAACTCCTAAAACATACCACACACTAAA
Organism: Lathyrus oleraceus; assembly: GCF_024323335.1. Lineage (NCBI taxonomy): Eukaryota > Viridiplantae > Streptophyta > Magnoliopsida > Fabales > Fabaceae > Lathyrus > Lathyrus oleraceus. The sequence continues at coordinate 426,290,396 of NC_066583.1, forward strand.
AGAAAATGGGAGTGACCTATCTTAGTCAGACTTGTATTGATTCATCTGACACAAGGTCATTGATGAATTAATTAGCATTAGACATTAGAGATTTCATTGGTCAAATGAGGGAATGGGGAAGAATAGGGATGAAGATGAAGAGGGAAGGGGAAATAGAAACACAAATTGATCATGAGAGGAATTCCATTTGATCAATACCATCCATTCATTTTAGGAGATGAAATGTACATTTCATCAATCCCCTAAATCCAATGGTTTTGATTAAACAAAAGTCAAATAAACCATGACCAAGGCCCAAACAGAAAATCAAACATCACAAGACCCTAAAAATGGCTCAACATAATTTTTAAACATTTAATCAATTAAAAATCACATTAAAAATGAATTAAAATGCATTTTAATTTGGACAAAACCTCAAATCCCTTCAAAACATCAAATAAATGGCCAAAGGGTTTATCCTAGGTCAAACAAGGTCAAAGGACCTTAGACAAAAAATTTCACAATTTTTAGAAAGTCAGAAGTATTTTAAAACAATTAAAAATATGAACAAAAACATTTAATTCATGAAAAATACCAAAAGTAATCTAAAAAATAATTTTAATTCAAAATATGGAAGAGGAAAGTATTTAAAGATTTTGGTGAATGTCCCATATTTTTTGGATTAAAAATGAAATTTCTATAAATAAAATAAAATAAAGGGATTAAATGAAAATTCAGAAAATAAAATAAAAATAAAAATAAGATATGCCTCAAATGAGCAAAGTGAAAAGGACTGAAACATAAACAAGTTATATGAAATGTAAATGACAGATGAATGATAAATGACTGAAATTTAAATTGCATAAAGTAAATGACTTGAAAGTAAAAGCATAATGAATAAGAGTTAGTTAATTGTTAGTCAAATATTAGTGTTGAGTTTTAATTGATTAAGTCATTCTTTGGAGAACAATAAACCATTCATTCACAAGTATGAATCCTTAAACCAAGACATCTTCCATGAGAAGGGCTCCAACTTGGATAGTTCAACAAGTATGCCACTAACTCTCATGAAAGGAAAAAAGGTCAAGTTTCCACACAAGACCATGAAGAATTGGAGACTTACAATCTCACTTACTAGAATGTTATGCATACTTAATCAAATTTAGCTCTATGTTAAGCAATCGTAATTGACCTTATGTAGAAGTCACAACTATCTGAGGTCGGGCAATAAAAATATAGGTGTTAATGCATGTTAAAGATTTGGTACAAAGAACCAAACTCCTAAAACATACCACACACTAAAAGAAAATGGGAGTGACCTATCTTAGTCAGACTTGTATTGATTCATCTGACACAAGGTCATTGATGAATTAATTAGCATTAGACATTAGAGATTTCATTGGTCAAATGAGGGAATGGGGAAGAATAGGGATGAAGATGAAGAGGGAAGGGGAAATAGAAACACAAATTGATCATGAGAGGAATTCCATTTGATCAATACCATCCATTCATTTTAGGAGATGAAATGTACATTTCATCAATCCCCTAAATCCAATGGTTTTGATTAAACAAAAGTCAAATAAACCATGACCAAGGCCCAAACAGAAAATCAAACATCACAAGACCCTAAAAATGGCTCAACATAATTTTTAAACATTTAATCAATTAAAAATCACATTAAAAATGAATTAAAATGCATTTTAATTTGGACAAAACCTCAAATCCCTTCAAAACATCAAATAAATGGCCAAAGGGTTTATCCTAGGTCAAACAAGGTCAAAGGACCTTAGACAAAAAATTTCACAATTTTTAGAAAGTCAGAAGTATTTTAAAACAATTAAAAATATGAACAAAAACATTTAATTCATGAAAAATACCAAAAGTAATCTAAAAAATAATTTTAATTCAAAATATGGAAGAGGAAAGTATTTAAAGATTTTGGTGAATGTCCCATATTTTTTGGATTAAAAATGAAATTTCTATAAATAAAATAAAATAAAGGGATTAAATGAAAATTCAGAAAATAAAATAAAAATAAAAATAAGATATGCCTCAAATGAGCAAAGTGAAAAGGACTGAAACATAAACAAGTTATATGAAATGTAAATGACAGATGAATGATAAATGACTGAAATTTAAATTGCATAAAGTAAATGACTTGAAAGTAAAAGCATAATGAATAAGAGTTAGTTAATTGTTAGTCAAATATTAGTGTTGAGTTTTAATTGATTAAGTCATTCTTTGGAGAACAATAAACCATTCATTCACAAGTATGAATCCTTAAACCAAGACATCTTCCATGAGAAGGGCTCCAACTTGGATAGTTCAACAAGTATGCCACTAACTCTCATGAAAGGAAAAAAGGTCAAGTTTCCACACAAGACCATGAAGAATTGGAGACTTACAATCTCACTTACTAGAATGTTATGCATACTTAATCAAATTTAGCTCTATGTTAAGCAATCGTAATTGACCTTATGTAGAAGTCACAACTATCTGAGGTCGGGCAATAAAAATATAGGTGTTAATGCATGTTAAAGATTTGGTACAAAGAACCAAACTCCTAAAACATACCACACACTAAAAGAAAATGGGAGTGACCTATCTTAGTCAGACTTGTATTGATTCATCTGACACAAGGTCATTGATGAATTAATTAGCATTAGACATTAGAGATTTCATTGGTCAAATGAGGGAATGGGGAAGAATAGGGATGAAGATGAAGAGGGAAGGGGAAATAGAAACACAAATTGATCATGAGAGGAATTCCATTTGATCAATACCATCCATTCATTTTAGGAGATGAAATGTACATTTCATCAATCCCCTAAATCCAATGGTTTTGATTAAACAAAAGTCAAATAAACCATGACCAAGGCCCAAACAGAAAATCAAACATCACAAGACCCTAAAAATGGCTCAACATAATTTTTAAACATTTAATCAATTAAAAATCACATTAAAAATGAATTAAAATGCATTTTAATTTGGACAAAACCTCAAATCCCTTCAAAACATCAAATAAATGGCCAAAGGGTTTATCCTAGGTCAAACAAGGTCAAAGGACCTTAGACAAAAAATTTCACAATTTTTAGAAAGTCAGAAGTATTTTAAAACAATTAAAAATATGAACAAAAACATTTAATTCATGAAAAATACCAAAAGTAATCTAAAAAATAATTTTAATTCAAAATATGGAAGAGGAAAGTATTTAAAGATTTTGGTGAATGTCCCATATTTTTTGGATTAAAAATGAAATTTCTATAAATAAAATAAAATAAAGGGATTAAATGAAAATTCAGAAAATAAAATAAAAATAAAAATAAGATATGCCTCAAATGAGCAAAGTGAAAAGGACTGAAACATAAACAAGTTATATGAAATGTAAATGACAGATGAATGATAAATGACTGAAATTTAAATTGCATAAAGTAAATGACTTGAAAGTAAAAGCATAATGAATAAGAGTTAGTTAATTGTTAGTCAAATATTAGTGTTGAGTTTTAATTGATTAAGTCATTCTTTGGAGAACAATAAACCATTCATTCACAAGTATGAATCCTTAAACCAAGACATCTTCCATGAGAAGGGCTCCAACTTGGATAGTTCAACAAGTATGCCACTAACTCTCATGAAAGGAAAAAAGGTCAAGTTTCCACACAAGACCATGAAGAATTGGAGACTTACAATCTCACTTACTAGAATGTTATGCATACTTAATCAAATTTAGCTCTATGTTAAGCAATCGTAATTGACCTTATGTAGAAGTCACAACTATCTGAGGTCGGGCAATAAAAATATAGGTGTTAATGCATGTTAAAGATTTGGTACAAAGAACCAAACTCCTAAAACATACCACACACTAAAAGAAAATGGGAGTGACCTATCTTAGTCAGACTTGTATTGATTCATCTGACACAAGGTCATTGATGAATTAATTAGCATTAGACATTAGAGATTTCATTGGTCAAATGAGGGAATGGGGAAGAATAGGGATGAAGATGAAGAGGGAAGGGGAAATAGAAACACAAATTGATCATGAGAGGAATTCCATTTGATCAATACCATCCATTCATTTTAGGAGATGAAATGTACATTTCATCAATCCCCTAAATCCAATGGTTTTGATTAAACAAAAGTCAAATAAACCATGACCAAGGCCCAAACAGAAAATCAAACATCACAAGACCCTAAAAATGGCTCAACATAATTTTTAAACATTTAATCAATTAAAAATCACATTAAAAATGAATTAAAATGCATTTTAATTTGGACAAAACCTCAAATCCCTTCAAAACATCAAATAAATGGCCAAAGGGTTTATCCTAGGTCAAACAAGGTCAAAGGACCTTAGACAAAAAATTTCACAATTTTTAGAAAGTCAGAAGTATTTTAAAACAATTAAAAATATGAACAAAAACATTTAATTCATGAAAAATACCAAAAGTAATCTAAAAAATAATTTTAATTCAAAATATGGAAGAGGAAAGTATTTAAAGATTTTGGTGAATGTCCCATATTTTTTGGATTAAAAATGAAATTTCTATAAATAAAATAAAATAAAGGGATTAAATGAAAATTCAGAAAATAAAATAAAAATAAAAATAAGATATGCCTCAAATGAGCAAAGTGAAAAGGACTGAAACATAAACAAGTTATATGAAATGTAAATGACAGATGAATGATAAATGACTGAAATTTAAATTGCATAAAGTAAATGACTTGAAAGTAAAAGCATAATGAATAAGAGTTAGTTAATTGTTAGTCAAATATTAGTGTTGAGTTTTAATTGATTAAGTCATTCTTTGGAGAACAATAAACCATTCATTCACAAGTATGAATCCTTAAACCAAGACATCTTCCATGAGAAGGGCTCCAACTTGGATAGTTCAACAAGTATGCCACTAACTCTCATGAAAGGAAAAAAGGTCAAGTTTCCACACAAGACCATGAAGAATTGGAGACTTACAATCTCACTTACTAGAATGTTATGCATACTTAATCAAATTTAGCTCTATGTTAAGCAATCGTAATTGACCTTATGTAGAAGTCACAACTATCTGAGGTCGGGCAATAAAAATATAGGTGTTAATGCATGTTAAAGATTTGGTACAAAGAACCAAACTCCTAAAACATACCACACACTAAAAGAAAATGGGAGTGACCTATCTTAGTCAGACTTGTATTGATTCATCTGACACAAGGTCATTGATGAATTAATTAGCATTAGACATTAGAGATTTCATTGGTCAAATGAGGGAATGGGGAAGAATAGGGATGAAGATGAAGAGGGAAGGGGAAATAGAAACACAAATTGATCATGAGAGGAATTCCATTTGATCAATACCATCCATTCATTTTAGGAGATGAAATGTACATTTCATCAATCCCCTAAATCCAATGGTTTTGATTAAACAAAAGTCAAATAAACCATGACCAAGGCCCAAACAGAAAATCAAACATCACAAGACCCTAAAAATGGCTCAACATAATTTTTAAACATTTAATCAATTAAAAATCACATTAAAAATGAATTAAAATGCATTTTAATTTGGACAAAACCTCAAATCCCTTCAAAACATCAAATAAATGGCCAAAGGGTTTATCCTAGGTCAAACAAGGTCAAAGGACCTTAGACAAAAAATTTCACAATTTTTAGAAAGTCAGAAGTATTTTAAAACAATTAAAAATATGAACAAAAACATTTAATTCATGAAAAATACCAAAAGTAATCTAAAAAATAATTTTAATTCAAAATATGGAAGAGGAAAGTATTTAAAGATTTTGGTGAATGTCCCATATTTTTTGGATTAAAAATGAAATTTCTATAAATAAAATAAAATAAAGGGATTAAATGAAAATTCAGAAAATAAAATAAAAATAAAAATAAGATATGCCTCAAATGAGCAAAGTGAAAAGGACTGAAACATAAACAAGTTATATGAAATGTAAATGGCAGATGAATGATAAATGACTGAAATTTAAATTGCATAAAGTAAATGACTTGAAAGTAAAAGCATAATGAATAAGAGTTAGTTAATGGTTAGTCAAATATTAGTGTTGAGTTTTAATTGATTAAGTCATTCTTTGGAGAACAATAAACCATTCATTCACAAGTATGAATCTTTAAACCAAGACATCTTCCATGAGAAGGGCTCCAACTTGGATAGTTCGACAAGTATGCCACTAACTCTCATGAAAGGAAAAAAGGTCAAGTTTCCACACAAGACCATGAAGAATTGGAGACTTACAATCTCACTTACTAGAATGTTATGCATACTTAATCAAATTTAGCTCTATGTTAAGCAATCGTAATTGACCTTATGTAGAAGTCACAATTATCTGAGGTCGGGCAATAAAAATATAGGTGTTAATGCATGTTAAAGATTTGGCACAAAGAACCAAACTCCTAAAACATACCACACACTAAAAGAAAATGGGAGTGACCTATCTTAGTCAGACTTGTATTGATTCATCTGACACAAGGTCATTGATGAATTAATTAGCATTAGACATTAGAGATTTCATTGGTCAAATGAGGGAATGGGGAAGAATAGGGATGAAGATGAAGAGGGAAGGGGAAATAGAAACACAAATTGATCATGAGAGGAATTCCATTTGATCAATACCATCCATTCATTTTAGGAGATGAAATGTACATTTCATCAATCCCCTAAATCCAATGGTTTTGATTAAACAAAAGTCAAATCAACCATGACCAAGGCCCAAACAGAAAATCAAACATCACAAGACCCTAAAAATGGCTCAACATAATTTTTAAACATTTAATCAATTAAAAATCACATTAAAAATGAATTAAAATGCATTTTAATTTGGACAAAACCTCAAATCCCTTCAAAACATCAAATAAATGGCCAAAGGGTTTATCCTAGGTCAAACAAGGTCAAAGGACCTTAGACAAAAAATTTCACAATTTTTAGAAAGTCAGAAGTATTTTAAAACAATTAAAAATATGAACAAAAACATTTAATTCATGAAAAATACCAAAAGTAATCTAAAAAATAATTTTAATTCAAAATATGGAAGAGGAAAGTATTTAAAGATTTTGGTGAATGTCCCATATTTTTTGGATTAAAAATGAAATTTCTATAAATAAAATAAAATAAAGGGATTAAATGAAAATTCAGAAAATAAAATAAAAATAAAAATAAGATATGCCTCAAATGAGCAAAGTGAAAAGGACTGAAACATAAACAAGTTATATGAAATGTAAATGACAGATGAATGATAAATGACTGAAATTTAAATTGCATAAAGTAAATGACTTGAAAGTAAAAGCATAATGAATAAGAGTTAGTTAATTGTTAGTCAAATATTAGTGTTGAGTTTTAATTGATTAAGTCATTCTTTGGAGAACAATAAACCATTCATTCACAAGTATGAATCCTTAAACCAAGACATCTTCCATGAGAAGGGCTCCAACTTGGATAGTTCAACAAGTATGCCACTAACTCTCATGAAAGGAAAAAAGGTCAAGTTTCCACACAAGACCATGAAGAATTGGAGACTTACAATCTCACTTACTAGAATGTTATGCATACTTAATCAAATTTAGCTCTATGTTAAGCAATCGTAATTGACCTTATGTAGAAGTCACAATTATCTGAGGTCGGGCAATAAAAATATAGGTGTTAATGCATGTTAAAGATTTGGTACAAAGAACCAAACTCCTAAAACATACCACACACTAAAAGAAAATGGGAGTGACCTATCTTAGTCAGACTTGTATTGATTCATCTGACACAAGGTCATTGATGAATTAATTAGCATTAGACATTAGAGATTTCATTGGTCAAATGAGGGAATGGGAAAGAATAGGGATGAAGATGAAGAGGGAAGGGGAAATAGAAACACAAATTGATCATGAGAGGAATTCCATTTGATCAATACCATCCATTCATTTTAGGAGATGAAATGTACATTTCATCAATCCCCTAAATCCAATGGTTTTGATTAAACAAAAGTCAAATCAACCATGACCAAGGCCCAAACAGAAAATCAAACATCACAAGACCCTAAAAATGGCTCAACATAATTTTTAAACATTTAATCAATTAAAAATCACATTAAAAATGAATTAAAATGCATTTTAATTTGGACAAAACCTCAAATCCCTTCAAAACATCAAATAAATGGCCAAAGGGTTTATCCTAGGTCAAACAAGGTCAAAGGACCTTAGACAAAAAATTTCACAATTTTTAGAAAGTCAGAAGTATTTTAAAACAATTAAAAATATGAACAAAAACATTTAATTCATGAAAAATACCAAAAGTAATCTAAAAAATAATTTTAATTCAAAATATGGAAGAGGAAAGTATTTAAAGATTTTGGTGAATGTCCCATATTTTTTGGATTAAAAATGAAATTTCTATGAATAAAATAAAATAAAGGGATTAAATGAAAATTCAGAAAATAAAATAAAAATAAAAATAAGATATGCCTCAAATGAGCAAAGTGAAAAGGACTGAAACATAAACAAGTTATATGAAATGTAAATGGCAGATGAATGGTAAATGACTGAAATTTAAATTGAATAAAGTAAATGACTTGAAAGTAAAAGTATAATGAATAAGAGTTAGTTAATGGTTAGTCAAATATTAGTGTTGAGTTTTAATTGATTAATTCATTCTTTGGAGAACAATCAACCATTCATTCACAAGTATGAATCTTTAAACCAAGACATCTTCCATGAGAAGGGCTCCAACTTGGATAATTCGACAAGTATGGAACTAACTCTCATGAAAGGAAAAAAGGTCAAGTTTGCACACAAGACCATGAAGAATTGGAGACTTACAATCTCACTTACTAGAATGTTATGCATACTTAATCAAATTTAGCTCTATGTTAAGCAATCGTAATTGACCTTATGTAGAAGTCACAATTATCTGAGGTCGGGCAATAAAAATATAGGTGTTAATGCATGTTAAAGATTTGGCACAAAGAACCAAACTCCTAAAACATACCACACACTAAAAGAAAATAGGAGTGACCTATCTTAGTCAGACTTGTATTGATTCATCTGACACAAGGTCATTGATGAATTAATTAGCATTAGACATTAGAGATTTCATTGGTCAAATGAGGGAATGGGGAAGAATAGGGATGAAGATGAAGAGGGAAGGGGAAATAGAAACACAAATTGATCATGAGAGGAATTCCATTTGATCAATACCATCCATTCATTTTGGGAGATGAAATGTACATTTCATCAATCCCTTAAATCCAATGGTTTTGATTAAACAAAAGTCAAATCAACCATGACCAAGGTCCAAACAGAAAATCAAACATCACAAGACCCTAAAAATGGCTCAACATAATTTTTAAACATTTAATCAATTAAAAATCACATTAAAAATGAATTAAAATGCATTTTAATTTGGACAAAACCTCAAATCCCTTCAAAATACCAAATAAATGGCCAAGGGATTTATCCTAGGTCAAACAAGGTCAAAGAACCTTAGACAAAATTTTTCACAATTTTTAGAAAGTCAGAAGTATTTTAAAACAATTAAAAATATGCACAAAAACATTTAATTCATAAAAAATACCAAAAGTAATTTAAAAAATAATTTTAATTCAAAATATGGAAGAGGAAAGTATTTAAAGATTTTGGTGAATGTCCCATATTTTTTGGATTAAAAATGAAATTTCTATCAATTAAATAAAATAAAGGGATTAAATGAAAATTCAGAAGAAAAAAAAAACAAAAAAAACAAGGGCTATCTGTAGCGGGGCATTCGTTACCATTAGAGATATTGACTAAATCCAAGGTAAACCATACAAGTCGAGTCGCCATCGCACTTCTATTTATCCAAAGGAATGGTTAGAAAGCGAACAAAAACCTAAAAGTTTTAACAAAAACTAGTAAAAGAGAAACAGAGATCTGGGTAAGGGGGTTGGTTATGTAATGGGAAGGTGTTAGGCACCCAAAACACCCTAGGTACTCCTAGGGAGCCCTTTTCATACTTGTTGTAAGGTTGTTGTTTTGTGAAAATTTGTTTGTGCAAACATGATTGAAGAGATGAGAAGAGAATATACAAGTTTATTTACATTTTGTGTTTGGATGGATAAACCCATTGCCTACGTACCATCTTATAAAAAGATTAGGATCAAAACCTCGTAGTTCAGGGTAAAAATCTCAAAACAAGTTGGTGAATTGATTGGTCCAAAAGCCTTAAGGTCTTTTGTTACCAAAGGGAGAAAACTCAACCAAACCACAAATCCACCATGTGAGGATAGCTTCAACATGCTAGTGAGGGGTTAACCCTATAATAAGCATGGAAGACTCATTGTCCATCACTAAGGATATAGGTGAGTATTACATCTACCACCAAGATAACTCAAACCTAATAGCTAAAGGTTATGAAAGATTTGATTAAGAAAGTGGCCATTGGAACCACAAAAAGAAATTTGAATGGGTTATATTTACCAATTAGAAGTATATCCCAAATGGTCAAAGTTGACTTGAGGATTCAATTCAAAATAAGTGTTATGAAAAGAGAGTTTGAAAATCAAAAGCATAAGGCTTAGGTTTCTAATGTTTGAAAACAATAGTTAAATGTTTGCACAAAAAGTTTTGGCTTGGGTTAGAGTGGAGAGAAGAAGAAGAAGGGCTAAAATCCTAAGCAAAGCAAAAAGAGAAGGGATGAAGAATCAAAACCACAATGGAGTCCCTCTCTTGAGATCATATGGATGATCCAAGTAGCTCCCATCCTTTGGAATAAGCAATCACAATAATAGTAAGCTCAAGCAATCAAACATGTCTCTTAGGAGATCTCCAAGGTATCTTGTCCTTCACTTTGAATGAACATGGCAATGGTCCTTCAATTTGAGCTCATAGAATCCCCTAGCACAAAAGCACACACATCAAAAGTTTCATGAAGTAAACCAAGAATGGACAAGAGTGAGTTTAGAGATTTGGTCCTTCTAATCCATCTTCATATTAGGATCCTTTTACTCCAATTTGCATAGGGAAAGTCCTAGAAACTAAGTCCATTTGTCCATTCTTGCATAGGGAAAGTCCTAGAATCTAAGTCCATTTCTTTGCATTTGGTTCACAACAATCAAAATAAATTACAAGCACAATAATATATACACAATTATGTGCTCAAGTGAGCAAAAGGCAAATGGCATTAACATAAACATGTGCTCAAGTGAGCAAAGAGAAAAGCAAATGGATAATATGTGCAAGAATAGTAAATTGCATAAAAGTAAAGAGCAAAAAGTAAATGTTAATTGTCAATAGTTAGTGTTAGTAGTTAGTGTGCCATAAGGCAAATTTAGCGCTATGTTAAGCAATCGTAATTGGACTTATGTAGAAGTCACAACTATCTGAGGCCGGTCAATAATAATGTAGGCAACAACAAAAGTTAGAAATCTTGATTAGTGAACCAAGTTCCAACAACTTGCCATGCCAAAAAGAAAATGAGAATTGATCTTGTATTGGTTTAAGCCTTTTGCATGATTTAGAAAACAACCTATCCTTAATGTAAAGCCATTCACTTGATCAATTGATCAAGATGAATTAGATTTGAATCAAGGAAGATTAAGTCTCCCTAATCAATGCTAACTTATCAACCTTCAACTCATTGATCAAAAAGAAAGAAGAAGAAGAAGAAGGAGATGGAGAATGGATAATGAAAATGGAAAGATCAAAATGCATAAAGTGCAATAAGATGTACCAATCCATATTGTCGCATTACGCGAAAAACCGGCGGGAAAACGAAAACAACAGAGCCGCCACCGTGCGTTATTTATCCCAAAATAGGGAAAGGAAACGCTCGAAGTAAACCTGGAAAAGACATGGTCTCGCGACCAAAGAGAGATGGGATCGGGAGTCGGTTATGCGAAGGGAAGGTATTAGCACCCCTACGCATCCGTCGTACTCGACGGGATCCACGCACAAAAGGACGGATAAAGGTTGCTAAAAACTGCTCAAACACATCAAACACTGGCTGAAAAGAGACACAGAAAGACGAGAGAAACGGGAACTCGGCAGGATATCGCATCCTGGGCCTACGTAGTCTGTCAAGCACAGACATCAGAGTCGACGTAGTTCGGGACTAGGGGAAACGTGCTCGCTAGGATATCACATCCTATGCATACGTATCTTCTTGGACTAAAGAAGAATCAGAGCACTCGTAGCTCGGCTAACGCACGCCAAACAAAACACAAACAGGAAACCGACTGCCAATCGCTGGACTTACGTCAGACTCCACACAAACAGGCAAACATGGAAACCGAATGCCAATCGCTGGACTTACATCAGACTCCGAACCAACAAACACACACACAGGAAACCGACTGCCAATCGCTGGACTTACGTCAGACTCCAACAAACAAGCAAGGCACAGGAAACCAACTGCCAATCGCTGGACTTATGTCAGACTCCAACACACACAAAGGGTTGCAAAAGAAAAAAGGGCGCCCGGAGAGATCAGCTCATCTCCTGCCTACGTGCCTCATCTGGTATGAGGATCAGGGCGACGTAGTTCCTCTACGCAGGGAAAAAGGACTAGCCTAACCAGATACAAAGGGAGACACAAACTACTAGGGAGACTACGACTCGAGCCTAGAAGTTGTCATGCCTACGATCCCTATGTTAAGGTTGCTATCTAACTTACACAGGGAGCAAGCTATCCTAAACAGCACAGGCAAAGCAATCATTCACACAATTAGCACACACTATATACAAACAAAGTGGGCTCACACAAGGTTAGGCTGTGAAACACAAGCCAACTGGAATCGGGTGTAATTAGCTCTTAACCCTAACATTGAGAGTTAGGGTGAAGCATATGAAATGGGAAGTGAAGATAAGACTTCACAGCTCTTATCCCTGGCCTGGGAGAGCTTTAGACAAATGAAAGTGTGAGAGTTCAAAAAGTGGGAACTCTTCTCCACATGTGACTGACTCAACAAAGATCTTGGGTTAATATCCACAATGCATCAACATGTAATGTGAGCAAAGGGATGACACACTGAATAGCAGGAGATGGATTGCACATCTCTTTTATCTGCCAATTGCCTTATAAAAAGGTCTTTTCCTGCTTGGCACAAAGATAAACAAACACAAGCATTGCCTCTTAAGGAGGACTTCAGACAGGTGCCTGCCCAAGTAACAGGACAGGTCTTCCAGACTACATGAAGTCAAAGAGTTATACCTCAATGCTTAAGCAACCAAGCAAAAGCAAAAGCAAGTTCAAAAGAACTTAAGCAACTAATGTACCTGAAAAAAATCTAACTCAATCAGTATACAAGTCAAAAAGTCAAACAGACAACCAATAGTCAACAGCCAACAGTGCACAGTCAAACAAACAATGCAACAAGGTGCAAGCCACAAGCTCAACTTAAATGAGATAAAATCCACCTACAAAACAACTCAAGGTTAACCAATATCAATCAATTAATCAACTCAAGCAAGTGAATCAATCCAATCATGGCCATGTGCTTCTTAACCTGAAAACAAAACTCAAACATGAGAGGCAAACCACTAGGTCAAGGCCTAGGGTCAAAGAGGGAGAAACAATTCAAAACAGAACATGAAATTCAACATGCATCAACCTCAATCAATTAACAATACAATCCAAAAGGTCCCATGTCAATAGCATCAACCAAATTCATGTCATAATTCCATCATGGCAAGGTATGCAAATTGAAAGCACATTGAGACAACAGAATGAACAAATGCACATTAATTCAAAAATGATTCAATTAATCTCAAGAATATTCATGGTTAAACAGAACACAAAACATGATCATCACACCAAAACTTAGGGCAATTGGACAAGATTAAGCATGGTAATCAAATTGTATAAGGCAAGGCAATCAAAACAAGCTCAAATGGGACACCAAATGGTACATCAACTTAGCACAAGCCTAAAACAGAGATGAATCAAGGTAAAGACCTCAAACCAAAGCCAAAACAAACTTCAACATGTCCAGAAAGAGTATGCAAAGTTTCACATTCATATGAGAATGCATGGCATGTGATGCATGATTTGGATAGTAGAGGTCAAAACAAGAATGTTGCAAAAAGAACCACTTCATCTGGCCTTATGGTTTGAAAGTTATGCATGTTTGAAGTTCCATGTTCACTTGGACATGATTGATCCATATCTCTTCAACCATACATGAGAAATTCATGATCTTGGACTTTTTGGAAAGGGGAGAGAAAGATCTTCAACTTTCATGTTGGACAAAATTTCATTTGAAGCTTTCTTGATGATGTAATCTTAAGGAGAAAACCTTTCCATTTTTGGCAATTTCAAATTACAGGTCACTTACTATTTTTGGAAAGTTTTGATCTGACCTCAAATTCTTCAATGTTGATGTTTGAAATGTCAAATGAGACTTGTATGGACATGAATGAGGCCTCTCTAACCATCTCCCACCTTCAAAACCATGGTTGAATTGACAGTTGACTTTGGTTGACTTTCTAGGGTTTCAGATGAATTGATCATGAACTGATGAGCTTTGAACATCCAATGCTTGACCAAACCACTTCAAAATGATCCTTGAATCATATGAACTCAATGACCCAACCCTAGGGCTTTGATTCCATAGAAAATGCACTTGCTTGCTTGCACAACTGGATCTCCTAACCAGTCTTGACTGATGACTGATGAACTATGCAATGGACAATGCAAATGTTAATGACCTAAAATGAAAATGTATATACAAAATGGGAGGTGCAAATTTGAGGTGCTACAGCTGCCCCTATTCAATCAACTGGGAACCCGAACGGATGAGAGCAACGGTTGCCAGACTTTCAGGGTAAACAGGGATTGAATACCAAGAACCGTAGAAATTTGCACACTGCGGGGGATGACTTATAATATTTGCACTCCGCAGGGGGTAATACAAAGAAAAGCCAAGCAACCAGACAAGACGTTTACCGACGACTCCTGGGGGTTTTGAATTTTATCAAAGGAAAGGATACAACCAAACGTCAACGGACGATCGGGAAAAACTCAACGTTTATCGACACCAACGGAGAGGTGACCAGACATTAACGAATGACTGGGAAAGACTCGACCAGACGTCAACGGACGATCGGGAGAAGCTCGACGTTTATCGACACCAACGGAGAGGTGGCCAGACATTAACGAATGACTGGGAAGGACTCGACCAGACGTCAACGGACGAACGGGAGAAGCTCGACGTTTATCGACACCAACGGAGAGGTGAACAGACATCAACGGATGAATGGTAAGACTCGACCAGACGTCAACGGACGAATGGGAGAAGCTCGACGTTTATCGACACCAACGGAGAGGTGAACACTTCACTAGGGAAGGGAGACTGCTATCTGCAACCGGAAACCAAATAGGACGTTTATCGACGACTCTACTGGGAATCTCTGGCTGGGGATTTACCAGACATTGACCGATGACTGGGATAAGACTCGACGTTTACCGACATCGAAAGATGATGTTTACCGACATCAAATAAAGGACGACCAGACATTTACCGATGACTGGGAAATAGGATATACAACCGGACGTCGACGGACGACCAGACAAAAACTCAACGTTTATCGACACCAACGGAGAGGTGAATCTACTGGGGAAAAAGTTAACACAACCAAACGTCAACAGACGATTGGGAAAAACTCATCGTTTATCGACACCAACGGAGAGGTGACCCTGAGGGGAAGGATATCACTATAAGTCAACGGACGAATAGGAAAAACTCAACATTTATCGACACCAACAGAGAGGTGACTCTTGGGGAAAATCTAATCAACCAAACGTCAACGGACGATCGGGAAAAACTCATCGTTTATCGGCACCAACGGAGAGGTGAATCTGTGGGGAAATACAACTATACATCAACGGACGCATAGGAAAAACTCAACGTTTATCGACACCAACGGAGAGGTGACTCTTACTGGGGAGGAATAAGGGTATTACGAACATCGAAAGATGATGTTTACCGACATCAAAAGAAGACCAGACATTTACCGATGACTGGGGTGAGACTCGATGCTTACCGACACCGAAAGAATGGTGTTTACCGACACCAAAGAAAGACGACCAGACATTTACCGATGACTGGGGAGGACTCGATGTTTACCGACACCGAAAGAATGGTGTTTACCGACACCAAAGAAAAAACACACGCGGGTGCTGACATGACACTTACCGGTATCACAGGACGACATCTACATATGTCGGGGCAAGGCTAAACACTTGCTGGGGATCTCACTAGGGAGAATCAAACTTTCCTTCAACGGACGGGTGAGGAAATAAACCTCTCTGGGGGAGTATCAATCCTGAATGCTGTCAGGAGCAAATGTAGCAAACGTGTTGTACAAATGTTGAACAATGATCCGCCTCTACCGGGGATATGGTCTGAGTGGGTTTCAACACATGAATGCATATGTTTGAATTTTTCTATGGCGTAATGCTCCATATCGAATGGAAATGCTACGCGATTTGAGGATGCAATGATCACTACATGCAAAAATGCAAAATGATGAACTCCTGCTAGGGAGCCAACTGATCAGATACTCCAACTCTGTGGGGAGACTCTGCTTGAGGAATACTCTGCGGGGAAAGCACCGACTTCTCACTCATGCTGGAGAATAGCACCGCTGCTGGCGAAAGGATCCCAATCCACTTGAGGACTCCGCTTGGGGAATAACCAAAGTAACTTCACTGGGGAGAACTACCAATCCACAAGTAAGGTAAACTCTGCTGGAGATAATCTCCACCGGAACCTGCTGGGGAAAACCACCAACACAAACCTCTGCTCGGGAGATCTGCTAGGGGAAACTTCACAATCCTGACGGAGACAGGCATTCACCACTCTGCTGAGGAAAAGCATCACTCTGGTGGGGAAAGTAATATACCAGACCACGCTGGAGATAGACATCCGCAACCCTGCTGGGGATAAGCGTTCACGACCACGCTGGGGATAGCAGTACTTCAAACCAGACTGCTGGGGAATAGAACTACTCCATTGATACCTCCGCTGGGGATACAACATCCCTCCATCCCAGTGGGGATAATCCATCTCAAACTCAGCTGGGAACTCAACTGGGGAAACAACTGGGGAATCGTCCTCACAGATGACAACCTGCAAAACAGCTCAACATACATGCCCCAGGGGTTGCGTGGACAAGATATGCTCAAGTGTCCTCAACATTCAAAATGATTTTCAAATGTTTCATCTTATTGCACGTTATTGTTTAGCCTTCATGTTTTTATATGCAATGTTTATCAAAAATTCGGACGTTTTTGCAAACAAAACAGTAAAATAAAAACAAGAGAGCTATTTATCTGAATAACGACTTTTATTGATTGAAAATGGGCCTGAAAAGGCGAATACATCGGGAAGCAATTCCTAGAAAGAGGTAATTGCGCACAAAAGGAAAAACCTATCCTAATGGCAATGTGAACACGGCATCCACCATTTCCCAATTCTGTTATAACTCACAAATCACCAACTTTCCTCCCAACTTCCTTGCTTTCTGAGAAGAATGACTGGACCGATCACATCTTTCGAGATGGCAGACGATAAAGCGCGATGAAATACAAATAAACTCAGACTGTAGTCTTCGCTTTAATCCCTCTTTTGGCTGGATCGCCCTTTCGGGTTTTCAATCCACCGGGATACCCATTTTTGCCTAAGCCGCCCTTGCGGGTTTTCGACTTACCGGGTGTACAAATTCTTTTCATTTTATCCCTAATTTTTGCTTGAACCTTTTCTTTCTATTTTTTTTGGTTCGCCGGGATGCCCTTTTTTGCCTGGACTCTTTTATTCTTTTTGTCCAGCGGGTCAATTTACGCGAAGTATTTTTTGACTACATCTGAGTTAACAGGGGACGGAAAATCTTCACCATCCATAGTTGTAAGCATCAAGGCTCCACCGGAGAAAACCTTCTTCACAACATATGGACCTTCATAATTAGGAGTCCACTTGCCCCTGTTATCTGTACCGGGAGGAAGGATCCTCTTCAAAACTAGCTCACCGATTTGATAGCTTCGAGGATGCACTTTCTGATCAAAGGCTCTCTTCATCCTTCTCTGATACAACTGCCCATGGCACACAACTGCTAGCCGTCTCTCTTCGAGAAGGCTTAACTCGTTAAACCTCGTTCGAATCCACTCGGCTTCGTCAAGTTTAACATCTAACAAGACTCTCAGAGAAGGGATCTCCACTTCAACAGGTAGGACAGCTTCCATACCATACACAAGGGAGTACGGGGTTGCCCCGGTCGACGTACGTACTAAGGTACGGTATCCATGCAAAGCGAAAGGCAGCATCTCATGCCAATCTTTGTACGTCACGACCATCTTCTGCACAATCTTCTTAATATTCTTGTTTGCCGCCTCTACAACACCGTTCATCTTCGGTCTGTAAGGAGAAGAATTGTGATGTTCAATCTTGAAATCTTTACAAAGTTCTTTCATCATCCTGTTATTGAGATTCGAACCATTGTCAGTGATGATTCTCTCAGGAACCCCATAACGACAGGTGATTTCCTTCTTAATGAACCGGGCAACCACTTGTTTGGTAACATTAGCATAGGAAGCTGCTTCCACCCACTTTGTGAAGTAATCAATCGCAACCAAGATGAAGCGATGTCCATTCGAAGCAGTAGGCTCAATCTTCCCAATCATGTCAATGCCCCACATGGCGGACGGCCAAGGCGAATTCATGACATTCAGAGGGCTTGGTGGTACATGCACCTTATCAGCATAGATTTGACACTTATGGCACTTCCGAGCGTACTTGAAACAATCGGATTCCATAGTCATCCAGTAATAACCGGCTCTCAACAATTTCTTGGACATTGCATGACCACCAGCATGAGTACCGAACGAACCCTCATGCACTTCCTGCATCAACATGTCTGCTTCGTGTCTATCCACGCATCTGAGCAAGACCATGTCGAAGTTCCTCTTGTACAACACATCATCCTGATTCAAATAAAAGCTTCCAGCTAGCCTTCTCAGGGTTTTCTTGTCATTCTTTGACGCACCTTCAGGATACTCCTGGCTCTTGAGGAAGTTCTTGATATCATAGTACCACGGCTTCTCATCAACAACAGACTCGGCTGCAAACACATACGCAGGCCTCTCGAGTCGATTCACTGCAACATGTGGCACATGATTCCACCAATGAACTTTAATCATAGAAGACAAAGTAGCCAAGGCATCAGCCATCTGATTCTCGTCCCGGGGGACATGATACAACATCACCTTCTTGAAGAACGTCATTATTCTTCTGGTGTAATCTCTATAAGGAATCAAATGTGGCTGATTAGTATTCCAATCTCCATTAACCTGATTGATCACTAGAGTGGAATCTCTATATATGTCAAGCGTTTTGATCCTCAAATCAATGGCTTCTACTATCCCCATGATACAAGCCTCATACTCAGCCTCATTGTTGGTGACATCAAAAGTCAATCTAGCCGAAAAAGGTATATGAGCACCTTTTGGATTGATAAGCACTGCACCAACACCGTTACCATTCACATTCACAGCCCCATCAAACATCAATGTCCACTTGTCATCGGGATCCGGTCCTTCCTCGACAAGAGGCTCTTCACAATCTTTCATCTTTAGATACATGATGTCTTCATCAGGGAATTCAAACATCATCGGCTGATAATCTTCAATCGGTTGCTCGGTAAGGTAGTCTGACAGAATACTTCCTTTGATGGCCTTCTGCGACGTATACTGGATATCATATTCTGTTAGAATCATCTGCCAACGGGCAACACGTCCGGTGAGAGCCGACTTCTCAAAGATGTATTTCACTGGATCCATCTTAGAAATCAATAAGGTAATATGGTTCAACATATACCGCCTCAGTCGGCGAGCAGCCCAGGCCAAAGCACAACAAGTTTTCTCAAGCTGTGAATATTTGATTTCACAGTCGGTAAACTTTTTGCTAAGGTAGTATATGGCATGCTCTTTTCGACCAGACTCGTCATGCTGTCCCAATACACACCCCATCGAGTTCTCAGTCACTGACAGGTACATTATCAGTGGTCTCCCAGGAACTGGAGGTATAAGGATTGGAGGTTTCTGTAAATATTCTTTTATCTTGTCAAAAGCTTTCTGACAGTCGTCATTCCACCTGATTGCTTGATTCTTTCTTAGCAATTTGAATATTGGTTCACACGTGGCAGTTAGGTGAGATACAAACCTTGCAATGTAGTTCAATCTCCCTAAAAACCCACGAACCTGCTTTTCTGTTTTCGGTTCAGGCATTTCTTGAATAACTTTGACTTCCGCTGGATCAACCTCAATCCCTTTCTCACTGACAATGAAGCCTAACAGCTTCCCGGATCTCACCCCAAACGTACACTTGTTTGGATTCAGCCTCAGTTTGAACTTTCTATGTCTATCAAACAATTTCTGCAAATTAACCAGGTGCTCCTCTTCTGTCTGCGACTTCGCAATCATATCATCCACGTACACTTCGATCTCTTTGTGCATCATGTCATGAAAGAGAGTCGTCATAGCCCTCTGATAGGTAGCACCAACATTCTTCAGCCCAAATGGCATCACCTTATAGCAAAACGTGCCCCAAGGTGTAATGAATGTCGTCTTTTCCATGTCCTCTGGCGCCATCTTAATCTGATTATAACCAGAAAAACCGTCCATGAAAGAGAAAACCGAGGATTGAGCCGTATTATCAACCAATACATCAATGTGAGGTAATGGGAAATCATCTTTCGGACTTGCTCTATTCAGATCCCGGTAATCGACACACATTCTGACTTTGCCATCCTTCTTTGGCATAGGAACGATGTTGGCCACCCACGGCGGATAAGTCGTTACAGACAAGAAACCTGTATCGAACTGCTTCTGAACCTCTTCCTTGATTTTAACAGCCATATCAGGGCTCGTTCTGCGAAGCTTCTGCTTGACTGAAGGACACTCTTCTCTGAGAGGTAGCCTATGCACCACAATATCGGTATCCAATCCAGGCATATCTTGATACGACCAGGCGAATATCTCCACATACTCTCTCAGCATCTCAATCAACCTGCTCTTGACATCTTCTTTCAAAGCAGCCCCAATCTTGATATCTCTTCTGGCGTCCTCAGTACCAAGATTAATAATCTCCAACTCCTCCTGATGAGGTTGGATGTCCCTTTCCTCCTGCTTCAACAATCTGACCAATTCTTTAGGGAGTTCACAGTCTTCCTCACTCTCCTCTTCAGCTTGGTAGATGGGATTATTGAAATCATACTGAGCCATAACATAACTGTTCATAGTGGATTCCGTGAGATCACTTCTGCATGTTTAATGCTTTATTTTAGAAAAAAGAGTTCAAGAAAGTCACAAAAACAAAAACATTGCCATTTTTATTTTTTTTGAAAAATGAAAACAAAAATAGAAAGACAGGGATCACAAAATTGTTTGCAAAACGTCCTTTATTAATGATAATCATTGAAAATATGATGAGGCCCTACAATGAACCACTACGCCTTGGGCAGAACGTAGGGTTTTGTGCAAAATGAAAAACAAAAGAAAATTACTCTGTTTGAAGAGTAACTTGGACCACATCTTCTGCTGTCCAGTTGTTGACCGACTCCCCTGGTGCACACGGGCGAACCCAGTTGTCGAGATCACAATCACTGTCACCATCTTCACTACCGACCGCAAAGATGTCACCGTGATTCATCAGCCCGACGCTGGTAAAGGTACTCGGACCTGTCTGCATACCCTGCTCCGCCTGCAAGGGTTGATAACCAATTCCAAACTTATCTTCTTTGATAGGCAGATCCACCATCTTGCCCCAACCTTCAGCTTTGCCAGAGTCGACGACCTCCTTGGCCTGCTTATATGATGCAATTGAGGCACTTGGCTTCTTCTGCTCAGCAAAAGCCACCCTCTCAAGAGCAACAATCTCAAATGCCTGGCATAAAGTTTCATGGATCTCGCCATCTACCTCTACATATTTGAAAGAGGATAGGAGACTCACCAGAATATCTTCTTCACCGCACACGGTCACAATCTGACCGTTCCAGACATATTTCAACTTTTGGTGGAGAGTTGACGAAACTGCCCCAGCTGCATGAATCCAAGGACGACCCAATAAACAACTATATGCGGGCTGGATGTCCATCACGTAGAAAATAATGTCAAATACCTCCGGACCTATCTTCACTGGCAAGGTGACTTCACCAAAAACAGACCGTTTGGATCCGTCAAATGCACGCACAATCAGGTCGTTCGGAGTGAGGATAACACCTTCAACATCAATCTTGCCCAAAGTCTTCTTAGGCAGCACATTCAGAGAAGAGCCGGTGTCTACCAACACATGTGACAACACTGCCCCTTGCACTCCATGGTGATATGCAAGGCCTTGTTATGATTACGCCCTTCAGGCGTCAAGTCCAGGTCCGTGAACCCCGAACCATGCCTGGTGCTCACGTTGGCAATCACTCCCTCCAGCTGGTTGACAGAAATCTCTTGAGGCACGTAAGCCATATTCAGCATCTTCAACAGGGCATTACGGTCTGCCTTAGAGCACAGAAGCAAAGAGAGTATTGAAATCTTGGACGGAGTCTGATTCAATTGGTCTACAATCTTGTAGTCACTCTTCTTGATGATCTTCATGAACTCCTCCACATCCTTCTCAAACGAACCCTCAGGCACTTCCCTCTGAGCTGGTTCCTCATCAACCACAGCCTGTTTGCCTTTAGCCTTTGCAAGTGCCTCAGCATTGTTGTCTCTTAATGGTTGCAGAGCAAACAGCCATCCACTTCGGGTAAAACCTCCTGGTCCCCCAACATTGTCCACAACGGGACTCACAACCACAGGAGTTCTAGCTGGTATACCAATAGTCACAGGAGCTTGATTCACCGGTCTGGCCTGACTCTCAGCCCTGCGATTGCTGCGATAGGCGTTGTCATATCTCCACGGCACAG
Organism: Lathyrus oleraceus; assembly: GCF_024323335.1. Classification (NCBI taxonomy): domain Eukaryota; kingdom Viridiplantae; phylum Streptophyta; class Magnoliopsida; order Fabales; family Fabaceae; genus Lathyrus; species Lathyrus oleraceus. The sequence goes on from NC_066583.1 coordinate 426,313,296, forward strand.
CCCTACTATCAACAGCCCTTCTGCCCGGAGCAACAATAGTAGTTGGAGTACTGGCGGTTACAGGAGCGGAAATGGTAACAGGAGTACCACTAGCTGTAGGCGCACTAACAACCCTCTGACCACGTCCTTCTGACGGTTTAAAGTAGATGGTGACGGTTGACACCGACCCACGATCCTTAACGGCCCGACTAAATTGCAAACAACCCTCATCCAGCAAATTCTGTATACCAGCCCTCAACTGATTACAGCCATTCTCAGATTCAGCACAATCAACACAGCCCTCACAACAGCCCGGGAATACACCTCCACTTAAATAAAGGTCCTTCGCAACCATTAAAGATGTCTGAACATCATCCGCACTGACCACCAGATCTTCAGCTTCTTCCCCTTCAATATTGTTCACTCTGTGTGCACCATGCGGAGGCATAGGGTTATTTACAACATTCGGCACAGGAGCAAAATTGATAGTTTTAGCGTCAATTAGGTCTTGGACTTTATGATGAAAAGCCCTGCAGTTCTCAATGTGATGTCCCGGTGCACCAGAATGGAAATCACAATGCACGTTGGCATCATACCCAGGTGGTATTTTTGTCAACGGTGCCATAGTCCTCAGCTCCACGAATCCCAATATGAGCAACTCAGGTAGCAACTCAGCATAGGTCATCGGTAGCGGATCAAAACGTCGATCAGGCATCCTTTGTTTAGGCTGATACGGACGTTGCTGTTGTTGTTGTTGTTGTGGCGGTTGTTGTTGAACTCTTTGTTGCTGCGGTTGACGAGGTTGAGGCGCCGGAATGGTCACAGCAGCCACCTGGCGATACTGATTTCTATTCACAACACTTTTCGGTGTTGTACCGCATTGGTTTCACCCTCTATCCGACGAGGTGCCCCAGCAAACGGTTTCTTTGAAGACGAGGACCCAACATCTTGAATTTTACCAGCCTTAATCAGACTCTCTGTCCTCTCTCCACAGATCACCACATCTGAAAAACTACCGAATGGGCAGCTTCCCATCCGGTCCATGAAAACACCCTGCAGAGTACCGATAAACATATCAGTCAGCTCCCTCTCCAGCATAGGGGGTTGTACTCTAGCAGCCAATTCACGCCACCTCTGGGCGTACTCCTTGAAGCTTTCTCCAGATTTTTGACAAAGACTCTGCAACTGAGTCCGGCTCGACGCCATGTCCATGTTGTGTTTGTACTGCCTCAGGAAGGCCTCACCTAGATCTCTCCAACAGTGGATAAAATCTCTCTTCAGTTCCATGTACCAGTCCAAGGAAGCCCCAGACAAGCTATCCTGGAAGAAATACATCCACATTTTCTCATCATCGGTGTAAGCAGAGATTTTCCGATAATATGCCTGCACATGGGTGCGGGGACAAGAAGTACCGTTATATTTATCAAATGAAGGCGCTTTGAATTTATAGGGAATCCTCAAACCTTCCACCAGACCCATGTTGGTCACATCAAAGCCCAGGGAATTCTGACATTCCATGGCTCTTATTTTCTCAGCAAGGGCATCAACTTTACGGTCCCTCTCTTCGACTCTTCCCACAACCTCATCATCTTCACTAAGCAAAGTGAACATGTCCTCTTGTCTGTCAACAATCGGAGCAGGATGACGAACAAGAGCCCGAGTATCTCTAGCATTCATAGTCTCTGCAGCAAGAGGCTGTCCGTTGATTCTGATCCCCCTTAACTCATCACCCGCAGCATAGTCGTTGGCGGGAGCAGCAACAACATTCTCATGAACAGGTACACCCACTGGTGACGCCCGGTTGGACTGCGGAATCACAGTTTCCTGTCTCTGGGCTAAGGCACGCAGCTCCTCTTGCCCTTGCACAACACCTTGCATCATCGTCATAAACTGGGCCATGTTTGCCCTCATCTCAGCCAATTCTGCCTGAACCTGGTCCATGTTCCTCTGATGATTGAGTCTGGTTGAGTAGCGATGCGGTCGTTGATCAGCTATCCTGCCTGACACAGGAACTAGAGTGAGAAGTCGCGAACAAGAACACCTGTTATGCAAGATGATATGAGTATGATGCTAATGCATATGATGCACATGATATGTTCATTTCTCAGGCATTCAAAGAGCCTAATTCATCCTCAAAAGATGGCAACCTGCAGTACACAACAAGGAAGCAACACAAGATAAAGAGCACAAGGTGAAACCAACAACCTCATCCATAGATAAGAGCAACAAAGGATCATACAACAAAGTCAACAAAAATCCAGGTGAATCAAAGTACAACAATGAATCCCATCCAACAAGCCTGGAGGTGATTCTCAACATAAACAACAGAGATACAAGCTAAGACAAACGACTTCCAGGAATGAGCGTCTTCAAGTAGTGACACTGGTCTATCAACAGATCACACTCTGAACATTCTGGCAAGGGAGTGAGCTTCTCTTTCAACTGTCTTCTGAGCTCCACAACTTCTCCTCCAAGTTGGCTTTCTGATGCATGTCTCAAGTCAACTTCCTTCTTCAACTGGGTATCTTTGTCTCTGAGTTGCTTCTCCAAGTCTCTTATCTTCTTCTGATAACTGGCTTCAGCTCTCTGTAACTTCAAACACTCACGGTGTTCTGCATTCAGCAAGTTCTCCATCTCTTCATAAGATCTCTTCTTGCTCCTTACTCCACCAACATCTACACTCTGGATGTCTCTGAGTTGATGAGTCAAGTTCAATCTATCAGCTTTGGCTTTGTACAACTCCATCTGGGCATCTTGCTCTTTCTCCTTCAACCTACGATTCTCCATCAGGGCTTGCTTGTACTGCTCAGCAGGTACACTCTCAGCAAGGATCAAAGGTGGTTGCACTTGCAAAGGACTCATCCTATCATAGGGCAGCAACAAAGTTTCCACTCTCTTCTTGACCCACTCATTGTAGTCAGGCATAGCAATGGCAAACTTCTTCCCTAAGACAACTCCATCTTTGACACCAATGGACTTCCAAGCTCTTCCTATCTGCTTCACTCTAACAGGGTCACTCCGCTTCTCAAAATACACACTCTCAACTATCTCAGCGTCAAGTGGTCTTCCATTCATCATGAACCCCAACTGGCGAAGAGAAAGAACTGGATTGTAATTGATGCAACCCTTAGTCCCTACAAGTGGCACATTACGGAACTCTCCACAACTCATAATGACATTCCGCACATCCATCCGGTAAGATTGCCACCTGATATCATATGAAGTAAGAGACATAACCCTCTGAGTCCACTTATGAGTGCTCTGAGCATCCACAAAAGGTCCACTGACTGGCAGAAGAGACATGAACCATCTGAGCAAAAGTGGAAGGCAACATCTGATAGCTCCACCCTTACCATGCATACTGTGGATAGCATAGTAAGTGTCAGCTAACAGAGTAGGAACTGGGTTTCCTCCAAGGAAGATAGTGACTGCAGCATAGTCCACAAAGTTGGGCATGCTCGGGAACAAGACAATTCCATAGATCATAACAGCTAACTGAGCATGAAAAACTTCCCAATTCCCCTTCTCTGCTTCCTCTCTAGCAATCCTCAACAAGAACTTCAAAGACAGACCCACAACATCCCCACTGGACTTCCAATTATCACTGACTTCTTTGATACCCAAATGGAGAGCTCTGGCAACAACTCTGAAATCAACCTCCTTAGGCACATCCAAGAAAGGAACCTGATACCGGATTGGGACATTCAGCAGAATGGAGTACTCCTCAAGAGTAGGCGCCAACTGATAATCCTGAAAGGTGAAGCAATGAAGCTCTGGGTCATAGAACTGTAGAAGAGTCTGCAACGGCACCGGGTCTACTACCATCTTCAACAGTGTCAGAATATCCCCATACTGATCAACAAACCCCTTCTGATTACCACTGGTCACAAGGTTGCTCAACTCTATCAGCGATGTCAAAGGCTCACGGTGAAAGCTGTAGGAACAAGTCTTCCGCTTCATCTCTGGGACTGTTGCCATCTCTATCAGTGAATAGAACTCCGGAATGAACCTGAGAAATGATATGCATGCAGAGATTAGCTTTTTTCTTTTTTCTTTCTTTTCTTTTTTTCTCAATTTTTTATTGCGTACTTTTTTTTTGAAAATAAACATGCTATGATGCAAATGATGCAGACAAGACTGGCAGGCTGTGCATCTCGGAACACAGGATCAAAGCTTCGGCTTGAACTCGGAACCACAATTCATTCGAAACCCAAAGTCATCTGATACAACCCAATCTGAAGAACAAAGTCACCATCAGGATCACAAGTCACCAACAAGTCACCGACAAGTCACCAACTGTACCTGTAATAATGATCATTCCCTCCCCACTCACGGGTGTTATCTAGGCCAGGGTAAGGTTGAGAGAAACGCAGCATAAATAACCCTTTCATAGAATATCATCATATACACACCCGAAGTATGTAACGATAATACCCCATCAGAGTCTGAACTGCTCGTGATATCAATGTTCCACTAAGTGGCGCAATACCACCCGCTTCCCATGAATCACTCTATTCCTAGGTGTCCTAGATTTCACTCATAGCCTGGGTATCGGGTCTTTTACCTCATGTAACTCCCACCCCAACAGAGAGACAACACAACACAGCCAGATGAACAGATGAATATGAATGAATGCAAACATAAATGCAAACCATAAATAAATGAATGCAATAAATGAAACAGCAAAAGCAACCAAACCCTAACCTAGAGAGCGCTAGGAGAGACTCGCTTAGGGAAGATGGACCAGCAAGAGGTCAACTTCTCTATAGTCCCCAGCAGAGTCGCCAGCTGTCGCATTACGCGAAAAACCGGCGGGAAAACGAAAACAACAGAGCCGCCACCGTGCGTTATTTATCCCAAAAGAGGGAAAGGAAACGCTCGAAGTAAACCTGGAAAAGACATGGTCTCGCGACCAAAGAGAGATGGGATCGGGAGTCGGTTATGCGAAGGGAAGGTATTAGCACCCCTACGCATCCGTCGTACTCGACGGGATCCATGCACAAAAGGACGGATAAAGGTTGCTAAAAACTGCTCAAACACATCAAACACTGGCTGAAAAGAGACACAGAAAGACGAGAGAAACGGGAACTCGGCAGGATATCGCATCCTGGGCCTACGTAGTCTGTCAAGCACAGACATCAGAGTCGACGTAGTTCGGGACTGGGGGAAACGTGCTCGCTAGGATATCGCATCCTATGCATACATATCTTCTTGGACTAAAGAAGAATCAGAGCACTCGTAGCTCGGCTAACGCACGCCAAACAAAACACAAACAGGAAACCGACTGCCAATCGCTGGACTTACGTCAGACTCCACACAAACAGGCAAACATGGAAACCGAATGCCAATCGCTGGACTTACATCAGACTCCGAACCAACAAAGACACACACAGGAAACCGACTGCCAATCGCTGGACTTACGTCAGACTCCAACAAACAAGCAAGGCACAGGAAACCAACTGCCAATCGCTGGACTTATGTCAGACTCCAACACACACAAAGGGTTGCAAAAGAAAAAAGGGCGCCCGGAGAGATCAGCTCATCTCCTGCCTACGTGCCTCATCTGGTATGAGGATCAGGGCGATGTAGTTCCTCTACGCAGGGAAAAAGGACTAGCCTAACCAGATACAAAGGGAGACACAAACTACTAGGGAGACTACGACTCAAGCCTAGAAGTTGTCATGCCTACGATCCCTATGTTAAGGTTGCTATCTAACTTGCACAGGGAGCAAGCTATCCTAAACAGCACAGGCAAAGCAATCATTCACACAATTAGCACACACTATATACAAACAAAGTGGGCTCACACAAGGTTAGGCTGTGAAACACAAGCCAACTGGAATCGGGTGTAATTAGCTCTTAACCCTAACATTGAGAGTTAGGGTGAAGCATATGAAATGGGAAATGAAGATAAGACTTCACAGCTCTTATCCCTGGCCTGGGAGAGCTTTAGACAAATGAAAGTGTGGGAGTTCAGAAAGTGGGAACTCTTCTCCACATGTGACTGACTCAACAAAGATCTTGGGTTAATATCCACAATGCATCAACATGTAATGTGAGCAAAGGGATGACACACTGAATAGCAGGAGATGGATTGCACATCTCTTTTATCTGCCAATTGCCTTATAAAAAGGTCTTTTCCTGCTTGGCACAAAGATAAACAAACACAAGCATTGCCTCTTAAGGAGGACTTCAGACAGGTGCCTGCCCAAGTAACAGGACAGGTCTTCCAGACTACATGAAGTCAAAGAGTTATACCTCAATGCTTAAGCAACCAAGCAAAAGCAAAAGCAAGTTCAAAAGAACTTAAGCAACTAATGTACCTGAAAAAAATCTAACTCAATCAGTATACAAGTCAAAAAGTCAAACAGACAACCAATAGTCAACAGCCAACAGTGCACAGTCAAACAAACAATGCAACAAGGTGCAAGCCACAAGCTCAACTTAAATGAGCTAAAATCCACCTACAAAACAACTCAAGGTTAACCAATATCAATCAATTAATCAACTCAAGCAAGGGAATCAATCCAATCATGGCCATGTGCTTCTTAACCTGAAAACAAAACTCAAACATGAGAGGCAAACCACTAGGTCAAGGCCTAGGGTCAAAGAGGGAGAAACAATTCAAAACAGAACATGAAATTCAACATGCATCAACCTCAATCAATTAACAATACAATCCAAAAGGTCCCATGTCAATAGCATCAACCAAATTCATGTCATAATTCCATCATGGCAAGGTATGCAAATTGAAAGCACATTGAGACAACAGAATGAACAAATGCACATTAATTCAAAAATGATTCAATTAATCTCAAGAATATTCATGGTTAAACAGAACACAAAACATGATCATCACACCAAAACTTAGGGCAATTGGACAAGATTAAGCATGGTAATCAAATTGTATAAGGCAAGGCAATCAAAACAAGCTCAAATGGGACACCAAATGGTACATCAACTTAGCACAAGCCTAAAACAGAGATGAATCAAGGTAAAGACCTCAAACCAAAGCCAAAACAAACTTCAACATGTCCAGAAAGAGTATGCAAAGTTTCACATTCATATGATAAAGCACAAGCATTTCACAAATGATTGAAATTCAAGACCATTCAAAAGTGCACAAATGACCATCCAGAATGAAAAATCTCAAACAAATCAGAAATGAATACAAAAATCCCACAAAAAATTATGAGCATTCACAACATCCACAAGAAGCATCATACAAAAAATCACATCAATTGGAATTCATTTGGCATGGCAAAGAAATTAATCAAATTGAGCAAGCAAAGGTGTGACACACATTGTCACACCTACATTAACATGAACATAAAACAGAAACCACAAATGGTAAAAATACAAACTCAACACCAAAATTTCAAGCCAAATGTCTAGTTTAAGCATGTCAAATTTCATAGGCATTGGATTAAAACTCATCATTTCACAAGAAATATGGCAAGCAAGGTACAAAACACATGTATGTTCACAATCCCTAGCACCAATTAATTTCCAGCCATGCACAAATTGTGGAAAAATAATCAAAAAAACTAGAAACAATAAGGAGAACAATGCAAAAATTCCCACATTATTTGGATGATTATTCAATTAGTTATGAATTTATGAAGTGAAAGAAAAAATAAAAAAACATGAAAAGCATAGTATGAATAACATGGAGGGAAATGAGATAAAATGTGAATGGCATTTTTGGATTTGTCACGAGCCAGGATCGAAGTGAGGATAACTTTGAATTGGAGCGCGCTTAGAGTGAAACGCGCCGTTTCACTTAAACGGACGTGGCAAGGTTAAGCGCTTATGGCCAATCGTTTTGCCATGTGAGCGCCAGCTGGACCAATACATGTTCAAATATCACAAAAACACATGCAAACCCTAAAACTCACGCTGGGAAAGATCAAACAAGTTCTGGAAACAAAAATTTCACCAGCTTCATCATGTTCATCATGTTCTTCATGCTCAAGAACAAAAGTTCACAGAAATTAAAAACAAGCACATCAATGTGTTCATCTCTCATCACCCATCACTAATCCATGCATGATTAAGGCTCATTCAACATATATCAAGCAAATCGAGCAAATGAAGAATCACATGTCAATCTTTAAATCACTATACCTAACACAATACTACATGGAATTTAACGATTCGAAGCTCAGTTTGATCAGCATTGAAGGATCTACAACAATCACATAACAATTTTATGAATTAAGGAAATCGATTTCTGACCTTGATGAATATGCAGAAGTGGAACAGCTTGATTCAGACCTTGCTAAGCTCAAACAGATGTTCCTTAGTGCTTGTATGGATGAATGGATGAAGAATTGATGTTTAATCGAGCTTGATTCCAACAGAAATTGCAACTGCCATGGATGAGCTTCAAGCTTTGAAATGCTTCCAATCTGCATGAAATCCCTTGGATCTTGCTTCAATAATGCTCCACAATGCTTCCAGGTGAAGAATTAATCAAGGAATATGCAATGTATTTGAAGAAAATTGATGAAAGTTTGAGATAAAAATTTGGAGAAAATGGATCTAGATCTGAAAAAGTGATGTTGTTATGCAGAAAATCTGTTATGATTAGCCCTTTATACTCCCTCCTAATCAAGTCCTTAAACATGCTTAAGCAAATGGTAAGTGGATTAGGGAAAATGAGAGTGTAATGCAAAATTACCACTTCACCTCTATGCATGAAAGCCAATGGAACAGTGCACGAAAATGCCTTGGAATTCACTTGAAATATTATGTGGAAGCCAATGGAAGTGTTGGAATGTGAAAACAATGCATTATTTTTAAATTTGAAAATTCCCTCCAAAATTCAAATGAAAAACCAAAAAATATGTGATGAGAATGCATGGCATGTGATGCATGATTTGGATAGTAGAGGTCAAAACAAGAATGTTGCAAAAAGAACCACTTCATTTGGCCTTATGGTTTGAAAGTTATGCATGTTTGAAGTTCCATGTTCACTTGGACATGATTGATCCATATCTCTTTAACCATACATGAGAAATTCATGATCTTGGACTTTTTGGAAAGGGGAGAGAAAGATCTTCAACTTTCATATTGGACAAAATTTCATTTGAAGCTTTCTTGATGATGTAATCTTAAGGAGAAAACCTTTCCATTTTTGGCAATTTCAAATTACAGGTCACTTACTATTTTTGGAAAGTTTTGATCTGACCTCAAATTCTTCAATGTTGATGTTTGAAATGTCAAATGAGACTTGTATGGACATGAATGAGGCCTCTCTAACCATCTCCCACCTTCAAAACCATGGTTGAATTGACAGTTGACTTTGGTTGACTTTCTAGGGTTTCAGATGAATTGATCATGAACTGATGAGCTTTGAACATCCAATGCTTGACCAAACCACTTCAAAATGATCCTTGAATCATATGAACTCAATGACCCAACCCTAGGGCTTTGATTCCATAGAAAATGCACTTGCTTGCTTGCACAACTGGATCTCCTAACCAGTCTTGACTGATGACTGATGAACTATGTAATGGACAATGCAAATGTTAATGACCTAAAATGAAAATGTATATACAAAATGGGAGGTGCAAATTTGAGGTGCTACACATATGTATTGACCAAATGACATTGAATGTCAAAGTCAAACAATGATAAATCAGAAATGAGATGAAGATTGGAGGTCAAATAATAAGCAAAATATTTTTTGGCATTTTCAATATTAAAATAAACTTGAATAAAAATAATGGAAAGGTCAAACTTCAAAATCACTTCAAATCAACCTTGAAAGGTCCAAGTAATTTATCCCAAGTTCACCAAGGTTAAACTAAGTTTGACAAAAGATTTCAGCATTTTTAAAAGTCAGAAACTATTTTTAATCAATTAAAAATGAATAAAAATAACCTAATTGAACTAAAATCTCAAATCAATTTAAAATTGATGAGAATATTTTTCATAGATCCATCATCATTCAAATAGGTTAGGATAATATTTTTGTATTTTTTGAATATCAAAAACTATTTAAAATGAATTAAAAATAACCAGAAAGAGAAAATTCACAAAAAATATCAAATGACAAAATAAAAAATATTAAAAATCAGAAATATAAACTAGAATTTATTTGGAGACTAATGCAATTGGTCCCATAATTTTTGGATTAAAAATGAGAGAGTTATGAATTTTTGAAATAAAAGGGAATTAAAGAAATTAAATCAGAAAATAAGAAATTAGAAAAAACGAGGAGCGTCTGATCAAGCCTCATTAATTGACGTGGCTGATCAAACGCTCCAAAAGCGCGCGCTCACGGTATGCTTCAGTCCACGCGTAACACCAACAATTAATAAGAGTCATAAGAAGCAAGGGCGGAGATTAAATCTGGAAATAAAAATGGACGACCACGATTGGATCTGGAGACCAGACGGTGGCCAGCGCCACCGTCTTCTCCGGCTAGCTCCGGTGAGAGGTCAAATTTGCAAAAGAGCAAATGTGCGCCAAAACACGCGATCCAGGCATCAATCAAAAGAGGAAGTGATGTACATCACTCCTATACCATTCACTTACACTCTAGATTTCTATAAATGGAGAAATCAGAGATGGAAGTATGATGGTGTTCATCATGAACTTCATGTTTTTGCAAAATTGAAAGCACAAATCAGATGCCTCTATTGAGAGGACTTCAGCCAGACCAAGGAACTCAAGAAATAAGCAAGGATCAAAGAGTTTCGAATAGAAAAAAGTTATGATATCCACCTTTGAAATGCAGGTATGGAGAGCACGATCCTTCACAACCAAAGCTTGGAATGAGATCTAGTGATGAAGAGGAAGCAAGGCTGAGGAATTATAGGTCTGAAAATCAACCAAGGTAGTTGAAATTCAGATCTGAATTTTTTAGAAGAAAATTGAAATTCCTTTAGTGATGGCTATGGAGAGATTTGTGTAGCATAACAGGTTGAATCAGGGATCAATTTTGAATGGAATAGGGTCTCTATTTATAGAGGGAGTGGCAAGGAAATCATGATCCAATCCGTGTGCATGAGCATGGACAATCCTTGCATGGGCTTGCATGATCATGCACAAGGCCCAAAAACAATGCCAAATGCAACCTGAGATCAGTCTGGAATGAAATGGACGTGTAATTTCCTTTGAATTTGCTTGTGTATCAAGATTTCATGTGTATTTCATAATTGAACCTAAACATTCTCCTCTTCGAAAATGCCAATTAGAAAATCCAAACATAAGCATGTGGGTAATGGTTGGAAAGGTCTTGATGTAAGGAACAATTGTTATGTTGGGAAAAAATCCATTTGAAGTGTGGAAATTAGTGAATTTTGAGTTTAAAGTGTGATGTGCAAAACATGTCAATGCAAGGTTTCCAAATTTGGCCAATGTTCAAGCCCTTCTATTTTGATGATGCAAGCTTCAAATGAAAAAACTTCCAACATAACAGTTGTATATCTTTTCAATACAATAAAAATGGACTTAAATTTTGCATCATTTGGATTTTTTATGAAAGAGTTATGGGCACTTGAAGTTGGACTTTTTTGCCTTTCAAAGCATTTGATCCAAAAGGACCTATAATGTCTTGCATTATCACATGTATTTCCTTTGAGATTTTGAAATTTTGTTCAACATAACATTTTAAGTAGACATCTTAATATTTCCAATGCATTTGATCCCACCTCAAAATCATAAAAAATTAATGAGTTATGTCCTTGGGAAGTTGACCCAAAATTAGGGTTTCAGTCAAAATGACCTATAATGTCTTGGAATGGGAGATGAACTTACAAGCTTCAAATAAATTTTTTATGAACATGAAAGTTGTTCATATTGTCCTTAAGAACATTTTTTATTTTGGAATCATCTCCATTTGACCAACACATAAAAAGTTAGGTCTCAGTGAATTTCAAAATAGTCAGATGAATTGACTGATCAACTTCTCAAGTCCATGACTCATATCTTGATGAATTGATGATTGAGGATACTCAAATAAGTTAAAATATGAATTAAATGATGAATTAAAGAACTTCCCTTGATTGTATTTGACCATGGGTTGAGGTTGCTTCATGAGTAAGGCACAGTTGATGAGCAGATGAATTAGGGTTTCCTTGGGAAACAAGCCTCAAACCCTTTGATTTGCTTTGATCAAGATGATGAAATGAGATACTTGGGAGGCATATTTGATGGAATAGAGCTTTGGGAACCATTTCCATGCTTTCTTTCATCTTCTCTTGGCCATATCAATGCACCAATGATCTCCTTGAAGCCTTTGACCTTGTGATTACTCAAGCTACAAGCAAAAGATGTTAGTGACATATTTTTGTGCTTTTGGTTAGTAAACAAAATAAGAAAAGCAATGATATACAATTCAAGTATGCTTGGTGATCTCAAACCACTCTCAAGAAGTCCCACCCAAAGGTAAAGGGAACCAAGATGCTAGTGAACCTTGAGGCAATGCAAATGCAATGTTATGATGCCATAAGGGATCTTAGGGACAAAATTAGGGTCTTACACTATCAGATCTCCCTCATTAATTCAGGTGGCAGATCTGATGGCCAAGCGCGCGCTTCCATCATATTCTCCAACCAATGTGTGTACACGCGTGGTAATTAGGAAGAAGGGCAGGATTTAAACGTAGATGTGAGATCAGATGGCTTGGGATGTTCCAGCGCATCATCGGAGCTCTAGCTCCGATCATCTTCTCCAGTGACCTCACCGGACTAGTCCACCACAAACCACCATAAAAATAAAAAGTAAGGACATGGTTTTAAAGGAAAAATGCTTAGGAGCTCAAATTTGACCTCCATTTCATCCCATTCCAAGTATATTGAAAGATACATGGATTTGAAATTTGAGGTGCATGATCTGAGTTACTTCAATTTGACCTCAAAGCGACTCAATCTTGTTGCCTACATTGGTAGGACTTCAGCCAACCAAAAATCAAAGAGAACGGTGAAGAATTGAGAGAGAATCGAATGCTCAAAGTTTCTGAAAAATCACCTTTGGGTAACTTGAATTTGGCTTGATCTTGCTTCCAATTTGCCTTGGCTCGACTCTAGAAGCTTGCAGGAAGTGAAATGGATTAAAGAAAGGCTTGGATTCTTGGAGTTTCAATCTCAAAACAGAAGTAGAATTGAAACTCGATTTCAAGTGAAATCTTCAAGTTTAGCCTTTAATGGAGGTTAGGGATGCAATGATTCAAAGCTTTGGTAGAAGGGATTCTCATTCTTATCACAATGGATATGTATTTATAGGGTTATGCATTGCATTTCACACACTTAATTTTTTTTTTCAAATTTAGCAACCTTGGTGCATGGATGCATGGGCATTGATTTGGGCCCAATTTATGATGTAGTCTTACTCCAATTCATGCACAATGAGTACTGACACAAAAACATGTAAGCATGCAATAGGAAATGGTTATTTGAATTCAAAACTTGGCAAAACAAGCCTATGAAAGAAACCATGCGTAAGTCCCTCAATCCTTGTCCAAATTAAGTGATCTTTGACTTTTTTGAAAGGTGACATCAAGGGGAACAACTTTAGAGTTTAACACTTTTCCATTTAGAACTTGGATCATAATTAATTTTGAGGTGGAAGTTTGAGAAATCAAACATAATTGAAATTTTTCTAAGTACCAAGTCAAATGACCACTTCTTCCACCTTGAATAACTTTTGTTATGATCTCCAAATTAAAATGGTTTCTTCACCAAAGTTGTATATATTTCATCCCTATTCAATTTAGTCATAAATTTGACATCATTTGGATTTGTCATGGGGGAGTTATGCATTTTAGAAGTCGAGGAAAATTGCTTGTTTAATGGTGATGGCCCAAAATGACCTATAATGTTTTCTCATGGCACATTCCCTTGCAAGTTGATTTTGAAATTTATCAAAGAATAAAAGTTGGAGAGTACATATTTAATTTGATAATGAAACTTGGATGGCCTTCATATCATAAATATTGAGCAAGTTATGGTCCTTGAAAGTTGTCCTCCTAACTAGGGCACAAATAAAATGACCTATAATCTTTCATCATAAAAAATGACTTTATAAGAAAAAATAGATCTTAATGTCAACATGAAAGTTGTTTGGAATGTTATAAATAGTAACTTTGCTCTTGGGTGAATTTTCATATGACAAATATTATAGGAGATAGGGTCTAGGGAACCCCAGTTTTGACCAATCGACTTTCTCTGGTTAACCTCATTGAACCAACTTGTGAACTTGAAGTTATCTTGATATTTTGGACTCATGGAGGATCATATATGCATAATATGATGTATAATTAAGTATAATTTGAAATATTTGACCAATTGTTGAAGAAACTTGCTGAGGAAGTCACACAAGATACCTAGATGAATTAGGGCTTCCAAGGCAAACAAGCTTCAAACGCTTGATCAATTCTTGATCAAAATGACAAATGAAGAACATGGGGATACATATATTATGTTTATAACCAATGTGAATATTTACTTGATTGTATCTTGCACTAAGGGTCTCAAACCCTAGTTGTGAGCTTGATGAGGCATTGGTGGATGCACACACTATCTACAAAAGAAACAAAGATATACATAGACATATTTTTGTATTTTTGGTTAGTAAACAAAGGAAAATAAAGTATGATACAATAAAATGTGCTTTGTGATCTCTCTCAATGCAAATCCAATGAATGAGGGGTAAGAAGGATACCAAGGTGTGATCCCAAAGCCAATGCAAATGATGAGATAGCATGGGGAATCTTAGGGTCAAAATTGGGGTCTTACATTTGCCCATATTTAAGGACATTCTAAGTGAGGATGTAAAGGTTAAAATCTTCATATCAACTCAGTAGAATGGAGTTAAATAACAATATCAAGAAACAAATTTTGGTCCCTAAGAGACCTCATGATGCATATGATATGAATGTTAAAATATTTTTTGTGGGGAATATATTGCCACAAAAGAAAAGATTCCGGAAGAAATTGAAAGTCCACAGGAGCACAATGCATTCCATAAGGAAAACTCACTGGGGAGATAAAGACTTTGGGGATAAAAGTTGTGTGTAGGTCAGGCTACAACTTAAAAACTACCGGGAGACACGAGGGGATGTCCATGAAAATAAACCAATGGAAAGACTCGGTCCAAGGATAAGGTTATCTGCAGGGGATGAGAATAGATAAGAACAAAGTTGCAATACTCAAACCAAACAGGGGATTGGCGACTTCACTAGGGAAATAGGCACTCAAACTCAACTGGGGAAATGTGAACTTCAACACAGGAGTAGAAGAGATGTATTATCTACTACCGGTTACTGGGTAAGAAGATAATACACTCTAACAGAGGGACATCCGTTACCGGTTAGGATAAGCATATCAAGGATGACTCGCTAAGGGAAAAGAGGCGTATTCATTATCGGTTACTGGGTAAGAATAACCTACTGGGGAGAAAAGATCAAATAGGATTTACAACTGGGCAGAAGACCAAAGAGAGAGAGAGAGTATTTGTCACTAGTTAAAGTGAACATATCAAGGATAAACTCAAACGAAGGATATTTGTCATCGGTTAAGATGAACATATCAAGGATAAACCGCCTGGGGAAAAATAGGAATTACAACTACCGGTTACTGGGTAGAATACCAAAAATAGAGAATATCTAGGATGAACATATTGAGGATAGACTCAGCGGAGGAAATGGGATTTACAACTACCAGCTACTGGGCAAAAGACCACAAATAGAGAAAATCTGTCACTGGTTAAAATGAACATATCAAGGATAAACTCTGAGGGGAAAATAGGATTTATATCTACCATTCACTAGGTAGAAGACCGCAAAGAGGAGAAAATATGTCACCGATTAAAGTGAACATATTAAGGATTAACTCTCTAGGGAATAAAAGCAGGGATTACAACTAGCTTTTTACTGGGTAGAAAACCAAAAAGTGTTGGTCCTAAGTGTTGGCAGCAATTTTGGTAAAACAAAGAGTGTTCACAAGATGATGTGTGTGAATTCTTAACATAAGATATCATGTGTACCCGCTGGAGTTCAAGAACATAATCATGCAGGATTGTTTCAGAATGTCATACACAATCTCATGGCATCTGATAATGTGTACCTGCTGGAGTTTAAATGGAAAACATAATTATGCAGGATTGTTTCAGGATGTCATACACGATGTCATGACATCTGATGTTTTGTACCTGCTGGAAATTATAAAAGGAATTATGGAATTATGCAGGATTGTTCCAGGATGTCAGACCCGATGTCATGACATCTTGTACACAGAACATTCAAGTATGCTTGGTGATCTCAAACCACTCTCAAGAAGTCCCACCCAAAAGTAAAGGGAACCAAGATGCTAGTGAACCTTGAGGCAATGCAAATGCAATGTTATGATGCCATAAGGGATCTTAGGGACAAAATTAGGGTCTTACAGATGCCCCTATTTAAGGTCATTCTAGCCGGAGAAGTGAAGGTTAAAGTCTTCGTCTCGACGGGGTAGAATGGGCTTAAATAATATCAAAGAGACGAATTTTGGTCCCTAAGAGACCTCATGATGCAGATGTATGCATGCAAATGGTAAAACTCTGTGGGGATAGGCATCCACAAAAGGAATCCGGAGAAACTAAAAATCCAAAGGAGTAATACACTCACTAGGGAGACGGGGACTCTGGGGGAGTAAAGGGTGAAAATGCGTGAGCAGGTCACGACTTGAGACTTGCTGAGAGACACAGAGAGAATCCATGAAATAAATCAATGGAAGAACTCGAGCTGATTCGAAGATGCATGTATTGGGGAATATGCCAATACAGCCAAAAATTATCCGCGACGGATACTTCGGATAAAAATCCGGACTCAGGTGGGGATGTCCCCTAAGGACTCAACTGAGGAAGATCCCAACAGAAATCTCCTGGGGAAGCAACGGGATGAGGTATTACCGGTTACTAGGTAATAAGCTCAAAGGGATGTGTGATCTGAACACCGGTATAAGGGTGAGAGAACAACATGCTCGGGAAGAATGAATATCTAAGACCGGTATAAGGGTGAGAGATATCAATCAACCAAATCATCTGAGGAAGACCTAGAAAGGTATATTTCAACTCAGGAAAATCTGACTCCACAGGGGACAAAAAGTCATAATAGGGAGCAGAAGGAAGGAACACCAGGGATGTCGGTTACTGGGCATATAATAGGTGACCAACCAAAGCGTGAATTGGGGAATATTCCCAAAACACTCATCATCCAAAAAAGAGGGCAAAAAGCAAACTCGATTACGGGATGGACATTCGATTCCACAAAGGGATACGAATCTTACTCAACTGGGGAAGAACAAAAGGCTTCGACCAAAGAGTGCATGAGATATATTATCTATTACCGTCAGAACATAGATAATATACTCGCATGGAAGATTATCCACAATCGGTTACTGGGTTAATAAAGGATAAATCGACCGACAAAGAAAGGCATCGGGATACCGAAACTAGGTATATAATGATGACCAATCAAGGGGAGCAACAAACATTACCGACAATCGGTATATGAGAGATGACTTGCTGGGGATAAAATTGCCTAATCAGAGCAATTATCCAAAAGAATGAGAGAATATCAACACCGAATATTGGATAATGATAACCGTCAAGGAGGGGATTACATCTACCGGATACTGGGTAGAAAACCACGGAAAAGTAACCATCATCGATTAGGATGAACAAAAAGGTTAACTCTGCAAAGGGGAGAAAATAGGGTTTACAACTACCGGTATAAGGGTAGAAAACCACAGACTCCGCCGAGGATAAGATGAATGATTACCGATTACTGAGAAATTATTCATTTACCAGGGGGAAACACAGGAAACAGTCACAAGAGGCCAATTTAGGATCAAACCAAAGAGGCAAACTGAATCAAAACTCGTCCTAGTGAGGATATAACTCAATAGGGGAACCCATTCCAATATGTGTGTTGGGAGGAAGCAAAAACAACCGTCGTCCACGAGGATATAACTCAGTGGGGAACGCGGAAGGAAAGATAAATACTTTCTGCTTGATGGGCTGACTCTATGTTAAGGGATCAGACGCCGACATCTGCTTGGGAAATGTTTTACCAACTAGCAGAGGATAACAAACATAAATATGTGGCAAAGAATGTAATCTGAATATCCAAATGCTTGAAAATTATATGCACACATGCATGATTTATGTATGATGAATGCTGACAGACAGACATTTCTAACACAAACATGCTCCAAAGAATAAGTACAAAAACATCCAGTACTACATCTCAAGAGAGAAAGCCAGGTTCACCGGAGAGTATCCGATCTGCCGGGGAATCAGGGGTACCCGGAAACAAAGCCCTCTGCAGGGGAATGATCATCAATCATTCCGGCTGGGGATATGAGTCACTGCACAGATAAAATCTGCCACATAAGCAACTCTACTGGGAAATCTATCCGAGGAGGTAAAGGGATTCTGGGGATCAACCGCCAAGTACCGTACCCACCAAGGAGATCACATCTACTGAGGAGGAAAGGTCGTTACTCTGCTGAAGGAGAGAGTGGTGAGTATCTCAACAAGCATCCCACTCAGTAGGATAAACCATAAAAAGGCTCCGGAGGAAGAAGATACAGTCATGCCAGGAATATGAACAAATGTCTTACCCTGTTGGAGATCATACCATCCTTGGGAGAGCACTGAGGATCTCCTAAATATCTTTTCGTCATTGTGAATGTTCACTTTGTTTAAAAAATAAGTTATGAAAAAATTCGTTTCTTCAAAACAATGATATTTTCTCAATTAAAACATGCAAAACATTTGTCGAATAGAAACAAATAAGAGTGAAAATAATTGGATAAAGGCTCAAATTTATTTGACGGAATGGTAGTCTGCAAATGGCAAGACTCCATGGATCTTTACAAATTTGAAATTGGTGATATATATTGGAAAAAGGCTACATTGAACATAACGACCATTTCTCCACCAATTCTGAATCCGATGTATTCGAAGCTTCGGTTGATGACGAATGAGTGAGAATCTCAGACGGATGACAGTTGTAGAACAAAGTCTTGTCGGTATGCAGTTATTTGCCAAATCCCTAATTTTTGCCTAGTGTAAGATCCCAATTTTGTCCCTAAGATCCCTCATGGCATCATATCATATCATATCATTGCCTCGAGGATCATTGTGCACCTTGCCTCCCTCTTTGTGGGTGGGCTATCTTGTGAGTGTGGTTCTTGATCACCAAACATGTGTAGCATTTCTATATCATTGCTTTTCATTTGTTTATTAACCCAAAAGTACAAAAATGTTGTCATCTAACCTTGTTACTTGCAGATGAAGCAAAACTAGGTCAAGACAGTCAAGATCATTCATAAGAGATTCATATGAGTTGTGATATCATTTGGAATCAAGATCTCAAGTGGTGGAGGATTGAAATTCATCAAAGCATGGCTCAGTCAACCAAAACCCTAACAAGGTCAACTGTGGTCAACTGTGCATTTAATCAGGGATTTGATGGTGGGAGATGGTTTGAGAGATCTCATTCATGTCCATACAAGCCCCATACAACATGTCAAACATCCACATTGAAGAATTGGAGGTCAGACAAAAAGTTTCCAAAAATAGTAAGTGACCTGTAATTTCCAACTGCCAAAAATGGAAAGGTCTCCTCCTCAACTTTACATCATCAAGCAAGCTTCAAATCAAATTTTGTCCAACATGAAAGTTTAAGATCTTGCTCTCACCTTTCCAAAAAGTCCAAGAACATCAATTTCTCATTTGTGGTTGGCAAGTTATGATCAAATCATTGTCAAGAAATTTTGAACTTCAAAGAGGCATAACTTTTGCATCAAATGGCCAATTCATGTGATTCTTTTTTGAGCAAATTTATTTTGATCCCCTCTATTCAAATCATTAATTACATTTCATCAAAAATCATCACACAAAAAGTGTATTTTTCAAGTGGATTCATTTTTAATTTTGGTGGGAAAAAGTGATTTTGAAAAGTATGCACAATTTTCACTCCAAACCAATTGCAATAGCCTTAAAACAGAATTTGTGACTTGCTTCAAGTGGATTTGCACTGTTCCATTGGTTACATATGCATAAGGGCATTTTTTCCAAATTGCATAACATGCTTAATTCACTAATCCATTGCATTGTTGCTAATCATGTTTAACAAGTGATTAACAGGTGGTATAAAGTGTTAATCATAACAGAATTCTGGAGGAACACATTCACAATCTCAGATCCAAACTCATTTTCATCTCAAATTCTCTCAAACTTTTTCAACTCTTTTTCATCGAATTTCACCATTCCTTTGCTTGTTTCTTGCTCTAATCATCATATGCAGGCATTGTGAAGCTCTGTTGAAGAAAAAATGTGAAGAATTCTTGAAGATCGTGGCTGTTGAAAGTTGAAGATTCACATGGCAGTTGGAGATTTCTTCGATTCTGAGCATTGTTGAGCTAAAGTACATCATTCATTCATCTTCCTCATCATCAGTGATCATCTGTTTTGGCTTTCCGGGCTTTGAATTGAGCAAACCAGCTGCTGCATCTTCATAGAGGTGAGAAATCAATTGTTCCAATTCTTGAAATCTTCATGTGGTTCTTGTAGACCTTAGCATGTAGATCATTCTGCAATTTAGATCATGAATTTTCATTAAGTTTTGAGCAAGATGTGTTGATTTGAACATTGATGGATGAAACTTGTTTTGATCGATCCTTTTGATATGGTTAGAATTAGGACAAATCAATGTTAGATTAGTGATCTAGGATGAATGCTGGTTCGATTGATATATGGTTTGCAAGTTTCTGTGATTTTTTGTTCTTGATGATGATGAATGCTGAAGAACACGCATGAGTTCTAGGGTTTCTGTTTCCCAGCGATGCTTTGATCCTTCTGGCCGTGTATTGCATGCGTAATTCTGTTTTTCTCACATGTATTGGACCACTTGTCACGCTCTGGTTGGCTTGCGCTCCGTTTTAATGAAACGGTGCGTTTCATACTGGCGCCAGAATTCAAAATTTCAGCTGAATTACAAAATTGCCATGCGTTCATTTTAAATTCATTTTAATTTCAAATGTTTATTTCATTTCATGATGCATCTTCAAAAAATCATAAGTCATTCATCCTTAATCCAAATTGAGTGGGAAGTTTTGCATTGATCTCCATTTTTCATCAAGTTTTTTATTGGCATGATAGAAAAAGTTGTGCACGGTCTGTTTTTATTTTGGTCTAATGGTTTTGATCATGTATGCTATTTGCCTATGCTTTACCATTTTGATTGTGAAATCATGATGCTTGATCCTATGGAGCTGAAATTTTATATGCATGATCTAGACATCTTAAGTGATCTTTTGGTATATGGTTTGTGATTTTTCCTTTCCTGGATTGTGAGATATGATGTGATCATTGGAGGTGTGACAATGTATGTCACACCATTTCTTGTTCATGTTCTTGATTTTATTTTCCATGCCATTTGATTGCCAATTGCTTTGAATTTTTGCATGTTGAATCTTCTAAATGTCTAGTTTGAGCATGATTTTTGTTAGAATTTTGGAATGCATTTTCAATTTGTTTGAGAATTTCTCCCCTGTTTGACCAATTGTGAACCTTTTGTGAGTCATGATATCATATGATTTGTGAAATTCTTGGTGTTTATTGGATGGACCTGAAATTTGGCATGTGTATTATAGACATCTTGAAGTTTGCCATGGCTTTGGTTTCATTCATTTATCATGTTTGGTTTTTGTTTTATGCTTGCTTGAAGTTGATGCAACATTTGTGACCTTGCATGAGCTTGCTTGAACATGCCTTGACTTAGGGAGTTTAATTGACATGCTTCCACATATCCAAATGCTATGATTTTTGGTAGGTATCTCATTCATTATGTTCTGTTTAGGCATTATTTTTCTTGGAATTTATTGAGCCATTGTGGTATTGATATGCTTGTGTTCATTCTGTTTGCTCCAATGTGATTCCAATTTGCATAGTTTGACATGATTTGCTTATGAAATGGATTTGGTGCATAATTTTGACATGAGACCAATTGGACTTTGTTCTTATTTGATTAATCTTGATTTTGATCAATTTTCATGTTCTGTTTTGGTCTATTTCTCCTCCTTTGACCCTAGGCTTTGGCCTAAGGGTCTACTTCTCATGTTTGAGTTTGATTTTCAGGTTGAAGAAGCAATTGCTTTAAGAAGATTAATTCAAGTTGATTGAGTTTGGTTTACTTGATTGTTATGGACTAACTTGATTTGTTTTGTAGGATGCCTCTAGCTCATTTGATTTGAGCTTGTGCTTTGCACATGTGATTGATTGTGTTGACTGTTGGTTCTTATCCTGTCTATTTTGACTTTGTGATTGGTATACTGATTATATTTGATTGATTTCAGGTACCTTAGTTGCTATAGTTCCATTGTGAACTTGCTTTTGCTTTGCTTGATAGCTTAAGCATTGAGGTAGAATCTCTTGTCTCCATGTAGTCTGGAAGACCTGGCCTGTTACTTGGCCAGGCACCTGTCTGAAGTCCTCCTTAAGAGGCAATGTTTGTGATTGTTTATCTTTGTCCCCAAGCAGGTAAAGTCCTTTTGATAAGGCAATTGGTAGACAAAAGAGATGTGTAGTCCATCTCCTACTATTCTGTGTGACTTCCCTTTGCTCACATTACATGTTTGTAGCATTGTGGATCTTAACCTAAGATCTATCGAGTCATTAACTTGTGGAGAGAGTTCCAACTTTTTGAACTCCCACACCTTCTGATATTCAATGCTCTCCCTGACCAGGGATAAGAGTGATGAGGCACACCCCTCATATCCTTTCATCTGCTTCACCTTAACTCTCAATGTTAAGTTTAAGAGCACCATTTACCCCATTCCAGTTGACTTTTAAGTCTAACCCTTGCTTGAGCCTAATTGCTTGGTTATAGAGTGTGCTAAATGACTTTGTTTGACTGATTGCTTGATTCATCTGTACATGTTTGCTTGCATATCTTTGTGCATTTATCATCATTATTTGTTCATTATTGCATGATCATCATTTCATATCTTTGTGATTTGTTTGAGTTTGCCCATTGAGGAATCAGTTATAAGTCCAGTTGTTGGCCTCTGTTCCTATGATTTGGAAGGGATCGAGTGTAAGACCATTTCATTGGCCACTCATGTCCTCTTTGCTTAGTGCTTTTATCTTGATTGTTGTATGTGAGGATGCAATTGTAAGACCATGTTGTTGGCCTTTGTACTCCTATGATCATCCTTTGGAGGTTGGTATAAGTCCAGATAGATTGGCATCTGACATCCATGTCTTGATTCTTTGGAGATTGGTATAAGTCCAGATAGATTGGCATCTGATATCCATGTTCTGTTTTGCTTTGTGAGATTGGAATAAGTCCATTTATTGGCATCCGGTATCATTGTTTTGTTTTAGGAGATTGGTGTAAATCCATTTATTGGTATCCGGTATCCGCCTTTGTTTGTGAGATTGGTATAAGTCCATTGATGGCATCCGGTATCACCTTGCCTCGTATTTTCTTATTTGCTTTGTTGCTTCATTCCAAAGGACACACTTGAATCATCTCCTATATGATTTCAAGAGGTGAACTTCTAGGAAGTTTTACACTCCTTCATCCACATCCTTTTTGTTTCAAAAATCCCTTTTCACTTGTTGACTTTTAAAACTTTGACATATTGTGCAAACATCTTCATGTCTTTTCAAATTAGAAACCTGGACCCTAAGTCCTTGACTTTTCAAACTCCATTTCATAACACTTCTCTGAATTGAATCTTAACCATACTTTGACCATGCTTTGTGAATACTCATAATCGATTAACTTCACCCATTCAATTGTTTTGTGGCTTTGTCCATTGTTAATATGTTTTCATACATTAGCCATAGGTTCCAATTACCATAGTGGTTGATGTAAATCTTACCTTGTCCTTAGTGAGTTGATTATAAGACTTCCATACTGAAAACAGGGTTAACCCCTCTAGTACGTTGAAGCCGTCCTCGCATGGTGGATTGTTGATTCAGGTTGAGTTGTCTCCCATTGGTAATGAAAAGCCTTAGTGCTCTTGTTTTAAAATGAACTCACTAATTTTTGGAAATCTTTTAGCCGAACTACGGCGTTTTGATCCTTACCTTTGATGGAAGGTACGTAGGCAACGGGTTTATCCGTTCAAACACAAAAATAATGAAAATTGTATATTCTTTTCTCATCTTCCCATTCATGTTTGCACAATATGTCATAAACAAATAAACATTTTTATACAACAAGTGTGAAAAGGGCTCCCTAGGAGTACCTAGGACGTGATGGGTGCCTAACACCTTCCCATTGCGTAATTTACCCCTTACCCAGTCTCTCTGATCTTTTCATTAGTTTTCTACGTGTAAAACTTCTTAGGCTTTTGTTCGCTTTTTAGCCAATCCTTTGGATAAATAAAAGTGCGGTGGCGACTCGATTCTTTGTATGCTTTGCTTATGGTTTAATCAATAAATCATATAGCGACGAATACACCGCTACACCTAGATTGCCCCGGGATGAGGTATTCAATCTAGCGAGATACCTATATTCATTTTTTATGTCTCTAACTTTTGCCTGGATCGCCCTTTCGGGTTTTCAATCCACCGAGACGCTCATTTTTGCCTAAGCCGCCCTTTCGGGTTTTCAACTTAGCGAGCTATTCTGTTTTTATTTCTAGGCGAAGTATTTCTTGACTGCATCTGAATTCACAGGACGAGTGAAATCCTCCCCATCCATAGTTGTAAGTATTAAAGCACCGCCTGAAAAGGCTCTCTTAATAACATATGGGCCTTCGTAGTTTGGAGTCCACTTGCCCCTGGAATCGGGTGCGAAAGACAAGACTTTATTGAGCACAAGGTCACCTTCTCGGAACACACGAGGCTTTACCTTCTTATCAAAAGCTTTCTTCATCCTCTACTGATATAACTGACCGTGGCACACGACAGTCAATCTCTTTCCTTCTATCAAGTTCAGTTGGTCATAACGACTCTGAACCCATTCAGCATCAGTCAACTTGGCCTCCATCAAGACTCTCATTGATGGGATCTCCACCTCTACTGGGAGTACAACCTCCATGCCATAAACAAGAGAGAAAGGGGTTGCCCCTATTGAAGTGCGGACAGACGTACGATATCCATGCAAAGCAAATGGCAACATCTCATGCCAATCTTTATACGTGACAACCATCTTCTGGATAATCTTCTTGATATTCTTATTAGCAGCTTCAACAACCCCATTCATCTTGGGTCTGTAAGGAGAAGAATTATGGTGTGCAATCTTGAACTCACTACACAACTCTCTCATCATTTTGTTATTCAAGTTAGATCCATTATCAGTAATGATCTTATCTGGCTTGCCATAACGACATATGAGTTGATTTTTGATAAACTTCACGACCACCTGCCTGGTCACATTTGCATATGATGCCTCTTCAACCCACTTGGTGAAGTAATCAATTGCTACGAGAATAAATCTGTGTCCGTTAGACGCTTTTGGCTCTATCATGCCAATCATGTCAATTCCCCACATGGAGAAAGGCCATGGTGATGAAATCACATTCAGAAGTGTCGGGGGAATATGAATCTTATCTGCATAAATCTGACACTTATGGCATTTCTTCACATATTTGCAGCAGTCAGACTCTATTGTCAACCAATAGTAGCCTGCTCTCAACATCTTTCTAGCCATGGCATGTCCATTGGAATGAGTACCAAATGAACCCTCGTGGACCTCAGTCATCAACAGGTCTACTTCGTGTCTATCCACGCATCTGAGCAGCACCATGTCAAAATTTCTCTTATAAAGCACATCACCATTGAGGTAGAAACTTCCCGATAATCTCCTCAGAGTCTTCCTATCTTTCACCGATGCTCCAGGCGGGTAAACCTGGTTCTGAAGGAAACACTTGATATCGTAATACCAAGGCTTATCATCTTTCACATCTTCTACTGCAAATACATGAGCTGGTCCGTCCAAGCGCATCACAGTGATATTAGGGACTTCATTCCAAAGCCTGACTATCATCATTGAAGCAAGTGTAGCAAGAGCGTCTGCCATCCGATTCTCATCTCGAGGAATATAATGGAAGTCAACCTCAGTAAAGAACGTTGAAATCCTCCTCGCATAATCCCTATATGGAATGAGACCAGGCTGATTCGTTTCCCATTCACCTTTAATCTGATTAACAACGAGGGCCGAATCTCCATATACATCAAGATGCTTGATCCTTAGATCAATGCATTCCTCTAAACCCATAATACAAGCCTCATACTCAGCCATATTATTCGTGCATTTGAAAGTTAGCCTTGCTGTAAAAGGAATATGTGTGCCCTGAGGAGTAATAATCACTGCCCCAATACCATTTCCATACTGATTTACAGCGCCATCAAACACCATACTCCATCTGGAACCAGGCTCTGGCCCTTCATCGAGTGTAGGCTCATCACAATCTTTCATTTTCAAATACATAATCTCCTCATCCGGGAAGTCATACTGAACTGACTGATAATCCTCGATCGGCTGATGTGCCAAGTGGTCAGCCAAGATACTACCTTTAATAGCCTTCTGAGCTCGATACTCAATATCATACTCAGATAACAACATCTGCCATCGGGAAATCCTCCCGGTTAAAGCAGGCTTCTCGAAGATATACTTGATTGGATCCATTCTGGATATCAACCAAGTCGTATGATTTATCATATACTGGCGTAAGCGCTTAGCAGCCCAAGCCAAAGCACAACATGTCTTCTCAAGCATTGAGTATCGAGACTCACAATCAGTGAACTTCTTGCTTAAGTAGTAGATGATATATTCTTTCTTCCCTGATTCGTCTTGCTGACCAAGGACACAACCCATTGAGTCTTCAAGAACAGTCAGATATATGATCAAAGGTTTTCCTTCCACGGGCGGAGACAGGATCGGAGGTTCAGACAGATACTCTTTAATACTGTCGAAAGCTTTCTGGCAATCCTCGGTCCAATCATGGGACTGATTTTTCCGGAGGAGCTTGAATATCGGCGCACATGTGGTAGTCATGTGGGATATGAATCTAGAAATATAATTCAAGCGGCCAAGAAAACCTCGGACTTGCTTCTCAGTTTTGGGCGCAGACATCTCTTGTATTGCTTTGACCTTGGCAGGATCAACTTCAATACCTCTTCCACTAACAATAAAGCCCAATAACTTGCCAGAACAGACTCCAAATGTACACTTGTTGGGATTCAGACGAAGCTTGTACTTCCTCAAACGCTGAAAAAGCTTCAACAAGTGCTATACATGTTCAACTTCCGTTCTTGATTTGGCGATCATATCATCAACATATACCTCGATCTCCTTGTGCATCATATCATGAAACAAGGTGGTCATAGCTCTTTGATACGTGGCTCCGGCGTTCTTCAAACCGAAGGGCATCACTCGATAACAGAATGTTCCCCAAGGTGTGATGAATGTTGTCTTCTCCATATCCTCGGGTGCCATTTTGCTCTGATTATATCCGGAAAATCCATCCATAAATGAGAAGACATTGAATTTAGCTGTATTATCTACCAACATGTAAATGTGTGGTAGAGGGAAATCATCTTTTGGACTAGCTTTATTCAAGTCTCTATAGTCCACGCACATCCGGACTTTTCCATCTTTCTTCGGCACAGGCACAATATTGGCCACCCATTGAGGATATGTAAAAGTCACCAGAAACCCGACATCAATTTGCTTCTGAACTTCCTCCTTGATCTTCACTGCCATGTCAGGATGAGTTCTTCTGAGCTTCTGCTTCACAGGCACGCACTCAGGCTTTAAAGGCAGGAAATGTTGCACGATATCAGTATCTAGACCTGGCATGTCCTCATATGACTATGCAAAGACATCGACATATTCTCGTAGCAGTTCAATCAACCCCTTCTTAACAGACTCTTCCAGGAGTGCACCAATCTTCACTTCTCGCACATAATCTTCAGACCCCAAGTTGACTGTTTCCAGATTCTCGAGATGCGGCTGAATGATCTTCTCTTCATGCTCAAGTAGACGGGTAATCTCGTCAGGAATCTCTTCAACATCATCTTCTTCTGCCTCAAATACAGGGAACTCAAAATTGGGAGATGGTGTTGGATCATTATGTTCAATGGGTTTGATCAACCTGCATAATGATTTTGGATATGAAAAGCTTTAGAATTCAAACAAGGCAATCATTATGCAGATGAAAAGATTGATTTTATTCTATATTATTTTTTTTTGGTTTTATGTGATCACCAATTTCATGCAAAAAGCAAAAGGGAAAATAATTGGAAAAACAAACATTTAACATGAATTTATTGAATGAAAATATCATTGTATTAATGCGCCAACAATGTCATCACCCCTCCTTTTGGCATGGGAGGAGGGTTTTCTAAACACAATGAACATTACTTTGACTTATGGATAACTGTTGGAATATCCACAGCGATCCAATTATTGCAGATTCCCCCAGGGATGACGAAGTTTCCAGATTCCTCCTCGTCCTCCTCCAGAATGGCAGCAGCTTCCTCATCTTGGCCGGTGTAGATGAATCCTCCATTCTTGAACAGCCCTTGCGTGTTGAAAACCCCAGAAGAATAACCTATGCCAGCCCGAAACTTGTTGTCTTCTAGCTCAATCATTTTCCCTAAACTAGCGGTTGTGCCACGCTCAATGGCCAACTTTGCATCTTTATAGGAAGCAATTGAAGGAGTTTTCTTCTCAATAGGCTCAACAATAGATAAAGCTTGGAAGGGAGTTCCAACTTCATCCTCAGCATCTATATATGAGAAGGAAGACAAATGGCTAACCAGGAGAGCCTTTTCTCCCCCTACCACCACCAGCTTCTTATTCTTCACAAATTTCAGTTTTTGGTGTAGGGTGGATGTCACGGCGCCTGCCTCGTGAATCCACGGTCTGCCTAAGAGACAGCTATACGATGGGTGAATATCCATAACCTGGAAGGTAATCTGGAAATCACTTGGTCCGATCTTGACTGGGAGATCAACTTCCCCAATCACAGTTTTGCAAGACCCATCGAAAGCCTTCACAACTACTCCACTCTGCCTCATGGGAGGCCCTTGATATGACAGTTTCAAAAGAGTGGTTTTTGGCAATACGTTCAATGATGACCCAGTGTCCACCAGCACATTGGACATGGCGTTGTCTTTGCAACCCATAGATATATGTAATGCCAAGTTGTGGTCCCTTCCCTCCTCGGGGAGATCAGAGTAACATAAACTCAAGTTGTTACAAGCAGTGATGTTTGCAACAATGCTATCGAATTGTTCTATCGTGACATCATGATCTACATATGCCACATCCAAAACTTTCTGCAGAGCCTCTCGGTGTGGTTCTGAATTCAATAGCAATGATAGTACCGATATCTTGGACGGTGTTTGTAGAAGCTGGTCTACAACATTGTACTCGCTTCTTTTGATGAGCTTCAGCATCTCATCGCAATCTTCTTTCATATTGCCCCTAGGGCCAACAGAAGTAGGAGTTATCAATGTAGAGGAGGGATTAACAACAGGTGCCGGATTCAGAATGCTCAAAGCATTCCCAATCGGGCGTTCAACAGAATCAGCATTAGCTTGGGGCTTTGGAGGTGCTGAAAACACACGACCGCTGCGGGTCAAACCACTAACATCCGCAATGTTAACAATAGAGGAAGATGGCAAGGACACCTCTTTCCCACTTTCTACAACGACAGCGTTGTAGCGATAGGGAATTGCTTTTTCAGAAGAATATGGTACAGTACCAGCTGGCTTGATGGTCAAGGCAGGAGAAACCTTCTGCTTGCTACTATCATACTTGATAATAACGGGCTCGAGGATCCGAAACACTGGAGAAATTACGTTGACTTCGGGCTCATCTTCATCAACATTTCGGTTTTGAAGGATCTCAATGACTCCTTCATCCAGCATTTCCTGAACATCCTTGCGCACCTGGCGACAACCTCTCTGGTTGACAGAACAGACTCGACATCTATCGTGGTCATGCTCATAATGACTATAATCACATAGCAAGCAATGCATCTCAACCAGCGATTGTCGAATGTGGCTGACATATTTGACTTTGTACTTGCCAGGGCAGCTCTGGACCATGTTGACAGATTTCCCATGCTCGGGCAATGGGTTCTTCTTCACATTAGGACCTACGTCCTCGAAACACAGAATGCCACACCTCACAAGGTCTTGAACCTTGGTCTTCAAAGGGTAACAATTTTCCACGTCGTGGCCAGGAGCACCAGAATGGTAAACACAGTGTAATTCAGGCTTATACCACCACTAGGGGTTAGTAGGTATAGCCGGTGGGTCTCTCGGAGTAATCAACTTCCTCTCTATCAAAGAGGGATATAATTCTGCATACGTCATTGGAATAGGATCGAAGGTGACCCTTTTCCTCTCGTAACTCGTGCTGGTTTGATTACTGTTTCGAGGCCGGTAGGCCTGCTGCTGCGGTCGGTGCTGCTGATGTTGATATTGCGGATGTGGTTGCTGATTGTTGTTATGTTGCTGGTATTGATGATTGTCTCTGAAAATCGGTGCTATATGAGCCACCTGGTGCTGGTTACCGGCAGGATGCACAATCTTCCTCCTCACAGAGGGTCTTCTTGGCTTCACATGGGAGGTCACAGCATGTGCCTCTCCATCTTTCTTCTTTGTAAACGACCCATAATGTTTTGCAGAAGAGCCTTCTTCTCTGGTCATACGTCCTTCTCTAACCCCTTCTTCTAGACGCATCCCCATATTCACCATCTCGGTGAAGTCAAAAGGAGTTCTAGCAATCATCCGCTCATAATAAAAAGAACTTAAGGTCTTCAAAAAAATCTTAGTCATCTCTTTCTCCTCCAGCGGGGGCACAATCTATGCTGCTACCTCTCGCCACCTCTGGGCGTACTCTATAAACGTTTCCTTGTCCTTCTGGGACATGGCCCTCAATTGATCCCTATCGGGAGCCATATCCATATTATACTTGTATTTCTTGACGAAGGCCTCGCCAAGATCGTTGAAGGATCGGATGTCCGCACTGTCTAAACCCATGTACCAACGCAGAGCGGCACCGGGCAGACTGTCTTGAAAGTAGTGGATGAGCAATTGGTCATTGTCGGTCTGAGTCGACATCTTCCTGGCATACATGACCAGGTGGCTGAGAGGGCAAGTATTTCCCTTATATTTTTCAAAGTCAGGGACCTTGAATTTCACAGGGATCTTCACATTAGGAACCAAGCAGAGTTCGGCAGTAGGCTTGTCGAAAAGATCCTTTCCTTTGAGAGTTTTCAATTCCTTGCGGAGCTCAAGAAATTGATCGTTCATAGCGTCCATCTTCTCATAGACATCTGGGCCCTTAGATGGCTCAGAATGATAGATGGTGTCGTCTACCCTGGGCATAGTATGTACGACAGGAGGAGGAACAGTAAGGACCGGGCTAGATGCTGGCATGGAAGCAAAGGTGGGAGCAGGACCCTCGGGCATGAAATTGGGAGGCATCCCCCACGGGAATCCGGCTGGCATGGCCGTTGGAGCAAAGTGTGCACTGGCCGCAGGCACAGTCGAGGAGACAATCTCAGAGATGACCGTCCTCTGGGGAGGAGTTGAAGGTGTCGGAGAAGACTGGCTTTGGGCAGCCAAGAATGATTCCATCAAGGCACTTAATCTGGCCACTTCCTCTTTCAGCTCGCGGTTCTCTTGTTCTAGATGATCCATCAGTCTTGAAATGTTGGCTCTGGTGTAGTACCGGTGAGTCAGCTTGTCTTCAAAATAAATGAAGAACAACAGAGTTAGACCGCAGGACAAGAAGCTGGGAACAAAACCCGCTTATGCACATGATGCATGCAATGCTTGTGCACATGATTTTTTTCTTTTATTTTCAAAGGAACTTTAGGGTTCTATTTGCAAATTTTTGGAAATATTAAACATTTATCACATATGGAAACATCTCATCAAATAATATCGGGGAAAAGAAGTACAACATTGTCAATCATATACAAGAGAAAAGGAAAATAGTCATCCTATGGATCCCTAGAAACAATCATCCAAAGCTCGGGACACAGGAAGATAGGATGCACAAAGCCTCTTCACCTCTCTCTCGTAGGCTGCCTCCATATCTGCCTTCTCCTTGGCGAGTCGATCGTACTTCCTTTTCCAAAACTTGGAAGACTGAGGAAGTAGAGAAGTCCATTCATCATCAGGATCATCAATAACCTAATGTTCGAGAAACTCTATCAAAGCATCCTTCTCCTTGATCTGCTGAAGCAACTCCTCCCTTTCACGGATCCAAGCACGTGATCGGTCTTCGTCTCTCAACTCCTCTACTCCTTGGTTAGGGAGGGTTGAAGGCCCAGCCATAACCAAAGGTGTAGGTCTCGGATACTCGTAAGGCATGAGATACTCAGACACTCTCTTCCTAACCCAAGCAGTGTAAGGTTCCATAGCAACACAATTCTTAGGACCCAACTCTTTCCTTCCTTTCCTATGAATCTTGCACCAAGCGCGGACCATTCTGCCCTTCAAGCCTTGGGGATCTTTACCCTCCTAGAAGAACACACCCTCTAACAGAATGTTATTGGGTTTATCCTTTAGGGGGAACCCAAGCTGACGACGTGCCAAAACAGGGTTGTAGTTAATCCCACCACATGTACCAAGAAAAGGTACATTGGAGAATTCACCACAAGAGTCAATAATCTGCACACCATGATACACACGGTTATACCAAGAGATATCATCATTAGTGAGAGACATAAGTCTCGTGGACCACCGTAGACATCCCTTGTTCTCCTTGAAGGCGACCGTTTACGGTAAGTGAGAAATAAACCACTTATACAACAGAGGCAAACAGCATACAATGGCGCCACCACCCTTTGCATTCCTCAAATGCAAAGAGAAATAGGTATCACCCAACAGAGTCAGAACGAGATTAAGAGTAGAGAAGATCCTAATAGCATTCACATCCACAAACTTGTCGATGTTGGGGAACAATACCAATCCATAGATGAGAAGTACAAATATGGCCTCAAAGGCGTCCTCACTCATGGCCTTCCCATACATAGTAGCTTGAGCAATGAGGAACTCAAAAGGGAGACCTTGAATTCCACATTTGGTAGTCATATGAGCACCAACCAGAGATTCATCTATGTGCAACATGTCTGCTATCTCTTGAGAAGTAGGAATACTCTCCAAGCCACTGAACGACAACTGGTCTAGAATAGGTATACCCACAAGGTAGGCATACTCCTCAAGTGTGGGCAAAAGCTGGAAATCCGGAAATGTGAAGCAACGGTACAAGGGATCGTAAAACTGCACCAATACACTCATCAACCCTTCATCCACCTGAGTAGTCAGAAGAGGAAGAAGCTTCCCAAAACGAGCCTTGACACCCAAAGGATCTAGTACATAGGATGTCAGATTCCTTAACTCTTTCAAATCTGGTTGTCTGAAACTGTACTTCTTTGTATTTCTTCTTTGTCTTTCCATGTCTGAAAATTTTGCAAATAAACCCCCTTAAGTTCCTTGAAAATCTTCTTCATTATTGATGATATGGATGCAAATGAGTGCATGAATGCATGAATGCATGAATGCAACAATCACACTCAAGGATCAAGCAAAGCACACCAAACAAAGGTCATGGGATGGATCATATCATCCTTAATATCAATCATCCATTTTGGTGGATTATGGTTTACACCTTATCAACACCCAAGTTCCATTGATATTAAGGATACATGAACGGATCAACCATGAATCAAGGGTTTGTTGCAAGTCACGAGCATGGAGTCTCGGTTAAGAACCATCCAAAGGGAGTGTACTAGGGATTAAACCTGCCAACCATGTTCTACAAGAGGTTCCCATAGTCATTATCCCATCTTTCGGATATTATCGGAGAAACGACTACTCGTATTCCAAAAATATTCTCAAGAGAGACTCTTATGAGTGTAGTATCGCGTAAAAATCATATCAAATCTTGCATTTGAATGACTTTCGCACTACATCCTAAGAATAGGCCAAGATGGGCTTGGTAAACTAAGGTCCTTGGCTTCTAAGGTCTATATTGGAAAGAGTAATTCCTAACCACAACTTACTTGTGTGACATTATTGATCCCAACATGACCTCCACCAAGTGAATGGACTTGCAAGTCAACTTGCTAAGGAATAACTCCACACAAGTCAACAAGACTACACCATCCTCCTATCCTAAGTGCACTCGAGTCCGGGTATAGAACTCATCTCACAAAGATCACCAAGCACACAAGGAATTAATATCAAGCAAATCAATCATTACATACAATACAGTAATCCCAAATTGCACAAAAATATGTCACAAGACAATACAATACAACAAGCATGAAAAGTTGGCAAAACCCACTAGGCAAATGATATTCCCCAGCAGAGTTGCCACTTTTCTGTAGCGGGGTATTCGTTACCATTAGAGATATTGACTAAATCCAAGGTAAACCATACAAGTCGAGTCGCCACCGCACTTCTATTTATCCAAAGGAATGGTTAGAAAGCGAACAAAAACCTAAAAGTTTTAACAAAAACTAGTAAAAGAGAAACAGAGATCTGGGTAAGGGGGTTGGTTTTGTAATGGGAAGGTGTTAGGCACCCAAAACATCCTAGGTACTCCTAGGGAGCCCTTTTCATACTTGTTGTAAGGTTTTTGTTTTGTGAAAATTTGTTTGTGCAAACATGATTTAAGAAATGAGAAGAGAATATACAAGTTTATTTACATTTTGTGTTTGGATGGATAAACCCATTGCCTACGTACCATCCTATAAAAAGATTAGGATCAAAACCTCGTAGTTCGGGGTAAAAATCTCAAAACAAGTTGGTGAATTGATTGGTCCAAAAGCCTTAAGGTCTTTTGTTACCAAAGGGAGAAAACTCAACCAAACCACAAATCCACCATGTGAGGATAGCTTCAATATGCTAGTGAGGGGTTAACCCTATAATAAGCATGGAAGACTCATTGTCCATCACTAAGGATATAGGTGAGTATTACATCTACCACCAAGATAACTCAAACCTAATAGCTAAAAGTTATGAAAGATTTGATTAAGAAAGTGGCCATTGGAACCACAAAAAGAAATTTGAATGGGTTATATTTACCAATTAGAAGTATATCCAAAATGGTCAAAGTTGACTTGAGGATTCAATTCAAAATAAGTGTTATGAAAAGAGAGTTTGAAAATCAAAAGCATAAGGCTTAGGTTTCTAATGTTTGAAAACAATAGTTAAATATTTGCACAAAAAGTTTTGGCTTGGGTTAGAGTGGAGAGAAGAAGAAGAAGGGCTAAAATCCTAAGCAAAGCAAAAAGAGAAGGGATGAAGAATCAAAACCACAATGGAGTCCCTCTCTTGAGATCATATGGATGATCCAAGTAGCTCCCATCCTTTGGAATAAGCAATCACAATAATAGTAAGCTCAAGCAATCAAACATGTCTCTTAGGAGATCCCCAAGGTATCTTGTCCTTCACTTTGAATGAACATGGCAATGGTCCTTCAATTTGAGCTCATAGAATCCCCTAGCACAAAAGCACACACATCAAAAGTTTCATGAAGTAAACCAAGAATGGACAAGAGTGAGTTTAGAGATTTGGTCCTTCTAATCCATCTTCATATTAGGATCCTTTTACTCCAATTTGCATAGGGAAAGTCCTAGAAACTAATTCCATTTGTCCATTCTTGCATAGGGAAAGTCCTAGAATCTAAGTCCATTTCTTTGCATTTGGTTCACAACAATCAAAATAAATTACAAGCACAATAATATATACACAATTATGTGCTCAAGTGAGCAAAAGACAAATGGATAATATGTGCAAGAATAGTAAATTGCATAAAAGTAAAGAGCAAAAAGTAAATGTTAATTGTCAATAGTTAGTGTTAGTAGTTAGTGTGCCATAAGGCAAATTTAGCGCTATGTTAAGCAATCGTAATTGGACTTATGTAGAAGTCACAACTATCTGAGGCCGGTCAATAATAATGTAGGCAACAACACAAGTTAGAAATCTTAATTAGTGAACCAAGTTCCAACAACTTGCCATGCCAAAAAGAAAATGAGAATTGATCTTGTATTGGTTTAAGCCTTTTGCATGATTTAGAAAACAACCTATCCTTAATGCAAAGCCATTCACTTGATCAATTGATCAAGATGAATTAGATTTGAATCAAGGAAGATTAAGTCTCCCTAATCAATGCTAACTTATCAACCTTCAACTCATTGATCAAAAAGAAAGAAGAAGAAGAAGAAGGAGATGGAGAATGGATAATGAAAATGGAAAGATCAAAATGCATAAAGTGCAATAAGATGTACCAATCCATCTGTATTGACCAAATGACATTGAATGTCAAAGTCAAACAATGATAAATCAGAAATGAGATGAAGATTGGAGGTCAAACAATAAGCAAAATATTTTTTGGCATTTTCAATATTAAAATAAACTTGAATTAAAAATAATGGAAAGGTCAAACTTCAAAATCACTTCAAATCAACCTTGAAAGGTCCAAGTAATTTATCCCAAGTTCACCAAGGTCAAACTAAGTTTGACAAAAAATTTCAGCATTTTTAAAAGTCAGAAACTATTTTTAATCAATTAAAAATGAATAAAAATAACCTAATTGAACTAAAATCTCAAATCAATTTAAAATTGATGAGAATATTTTTCATAGATCCATCATCATTCAAATAGGTTAGGATAATATTTTTGTATTTTTTGAATATCAAAAACTATTTAAAATGAATTAAAAATAACCAGAAAGAGAAAATTCACAGAAAATATCAAATGACAAAATAAAAAATATTAAAAATCAGAAATAGAAACTAGAATTTATTTGGAGACTAATGCAATTGGTCCCATAATTTTTGGATTAAAAATGAGAGAGTTATGAATTTTTGAAATAAAAGGGAATTAAAGAAATTAAATCAGAAAATAAGAAATTAGAAAAAACGAGGAGCGTCTGATCAAGCCTCATTAATTGACGTGGTTGATCAAACGCTCCAGAAGCGCGCGCTCACGGTATGCTTCAGTCCACGCGTAACACCAACAATTAATAAGAGTCATAAGAAGCAAGGGTAGAGATTAAATCTGGAAATAAAAATGGACGACCACGATTGGATCTGGAGACCAGACGGTGGCCAACGCCACCGTCTTCTCCGGCTAGCTCCGATGAGAGCTCAAATTTGCAAAAGAGCAAATGTGCGTCAAAACACGCGATCCAGGCATCAATCGAAAGAGGAAGTGATGTACATCACTCCTATACCATTCACTTACACTCTAGATTTCTATAAATGGAGAAATCAGATGCCTCTATTGAGAGGACTTCAGCCAGACCAAGGAACTCAAGAAATAAGCAAGGATCAAAGAGTTTCGAAGAGAAAAAAGTTATGATATCCACCTTTGAAATGCAGGTATGGAGAGCACGATCCTTCACAACCAAAGCTTGCAATGAGATCTAGTGATGAAGAGGAAGCAAGGCTGAGGAATTATAGGTCTGAAAATCAACCAAGGTAGTTGAAATTCAGATCTGAATTTTTTAGAAGAAAATTGAAATTCCTTTAGTGATGGCTATGGAGAGATTTGTGTAGCATAACAGGTTGAATCAGGGATCAATTTTGAATGGAATAGGGTCTCTATTTATAGAGGGAGTGGCAAGGAAATCATGATCCAATCCATGTGCATGAGCATGGACAATCCTTGCATGGGCTTGCATGATCATGCACAAGGCCCAAAAACAATGCCAAATGCAACCTGAGCTCAGTCTGGAATGAAATGGACGTGTAATTTCCTTTGAATTTGCTTGTGTATCAAGATTTCATGTGTATTTCATAATTGAACCTAAACATTCTCCTCTTCGAAAATGCCAATTAGAAAATCCAAACATAAGCATATGGGTAATGGTTGGAAAGGTCTTGATGTAAGGAACAATTGTTATGTTGGGAAAAAATCCATTTGAAGTGTGGAAATTAGTGAATTTTGAGTTTAAAGTGTGATGTGCAAAACATGTCAATGCAAGGTTTCCAAATTTGGCCAATGTTCAAGCCCTTCTATTTTGATGATGCAAGCTTCAAATGAAAAAACTTCCAACATAACAGTTGTATATCTTTTCAATACAATCAAAATGGACTTAAATTTTGCATCATTTGGATTTTTTATGAAAGAGTTATGGGCACTTGAAGTTGGACTTTTTTGCCTTTCAAAGCATTTGGTCCAAAAGGACCTATAATGTCTTGCATTATCACATGTATTTCCTTTGAGATTTTGAAATTTTGTTCAACATAACATTTTAAGTAGACATCTTAATATTTCCAATGCATTTGATCCCACCTCAAAATCATAAAAAATTAATGAGTTATGTCCTTGGGAAGTTGACCCAAAATTAGGGTTTCAGTCAAAATGACCTATAATGTCTTGGAATGGGAGATGACCTTACAAGCTTCAAATAAATTTTTTATGAACATGAAAGTTGTTCATATTGTCCTTAAGAACATTTTTTATTTTGGAATCATCTCCATTTGACCAACACATAAAAAGTTAGGTCTCAGTGAATTTCAAAATAGTCAGATGAATTGACTGATCAACTTCTCAAGTCCATGACTCATATCTTGATGAATTGATGATTGAGGATACTCAAATAAGTTAAAATATGAATTAAATGATGAATTAAAGAACTTCCCTTGATTGTATTTGACCATGGGTTGAGGTTGCTTCATGAGTAAGGCACAGTTGATGAGCAGATGAATTAGGGTTTCCTTGGGAAACAAGCCTCAAACCCTTTGATTTGCTTTGATCAAGATGATGAAATGAGATACTTGGGAGGCATATTTGATGGAATAGAGCTTTGGGAACGATTTCCATGCTTTCTTTCATCTTCTCTTGGCCATATCAATGCACCAATGATCTCCTTGAAGCCTTTGACCTTGTGATTACTCAAGCTACAAGCAAAAGATGTTAGTGACATATTTTTGTGCTTTTGGTTAGTAAACAAAATAAGAAAAGCAATGATATACAATTCAAGTATGCTTGGTGATCTCAAACCACTCTCTAGAAGTCCCACCCAAAGGTAAAGGGAACCAAGATGCTAGTGAACCTTGAGGCAATGCAAATGCAATGTTATGATGCCATAAGGGATCTTAGGGACAAAATTAGGGTCTTACACTATCAGATCTCCCTCATTAATTCAGGTGGCAGATCTGATGGCCAAGCGCGCGCTTCCATCATATTCTCCAACCAATGTGTGTACACGCGTGGTAATTAGGAAGAAGGGCAGGATTTAAACGTAGATGTGAGATCAGATGGCTTGGGATGTTCCAGCGCATCATTGGAGCTCTAGCTCCGATCATCTTCTCCAGTGACCTCACCGGACTAGTCCACCACAAACCACCATAAAAATAAAAAGTAAGGACATGGTTTTAAAGGAAAAATGCTTAGGAGCTCAAATTTGACCTCCATTTCATCCCATTCCAAGTATATTGAAAGATACATGGATTTGAAATTTGAGGTGCATGATCTGAGTTACTTCAATTTGACCTCAAAGCGAAATCTTGTTGCCTACATTGGTAGGACTTCAGCCAACCAAAAATCAAAGAGAACGGTGAAGAATTGAGAGAGAATCGAATGCTCAAAGTTTCTGAAAAATCACCTTTGGGTAACTTGAATTTGGCTTGATCTTGCTTCCAATTTGCCTTGGCTCGACTCTAGAAGCTTGCAGGAAGTGAAATGGATTAAAGAAAGGCTTGGATTCTTGGAGTTTCAATCTCAAAACAGAAGTAGAATTGAAACTCGATTTCAAGTGAAATCTTCAAGTTTAGCCTTTAATGGAGGTTAGGGATGCAATGATTCAAAGCTTTGGTAGAAGGGATTCTCATTCTTATCACAATGGATATGTATTTATAGGGTTATGCATTGCATTTCACACACTTAATTTTTTTTTTCAAATTTAGCAACCTTGGTGCATGGATGCATGGGCATTGATTTGGGCCCAATTTATGATGTAGTCTTACTCCAATTCGTGCACAATGAGTACTGACACAAAAACATGTAAGCATGCAATGGGAAATGGTTATTTGAATTCAAAACTTGGCAAAACAAACCTATGAAAGAAACCATGCGTAAGTCCCTCAATCCTTGTCCAAATTAAGTGATCTTTGACTTTTTTGAAAGGTGACATCAAGGGGAACAACTTTAGAGTTTAACACTTTTCCATTTAGAACTTGGATCATAATTAATTTTGAGGTGGAAGTTTGAGAAATCAAACATAATTGAAATTTTTCTAAGTACCAAGTCAAATGACCACTTCTTCCACCTTGAATAACTTTTGTTATGATCTCCAAATTAAAATGGTTTCTTCACCAAAGTTGTATATATTTCATCCCTATTCAATTTAGTCACAAATTTGACATCATTTGGATTTGTCATGGGGGAGTTATTCATTTTAGAAGTTGAGGAAAATTGCTTGTTTAATGGTGATGGCCCAAAATGACCTATAATGTTTTCTCATGGCACATTCCCTTGCAAGTTGATTTTGACATTTATCAAAGAATAAAAGTTGGAGAGTACATATTTAATTTGATAATGAAACTTGGATGGCCTTCATATCATAAATATTGAGCAAGTTATGGTCCTTGAAAGTTGTCCTCCTAACTAGGGCACAAATAAAATGACCTATAATCTTTCATCATAAAAAATGACTTTATAAGAAAAAATAGATCTTAATGTCAACCTGAAAGTTGTTTGGAATGTTATAAATAGTAACTTTGCTCTTGGGTGAATTTTCATATGACAAATATTATAGGAGATAGGGTCTAGGGAACCCCAGTTTTGACCAATCGACTTTCTCTGGTTAACCTCATTGAACCAACTTGTGAACTTGAAGTTATCTTGATATTTTGGACTCATGGAGGATCATATATGCATAATATGATGTATAATTAAGTATAATTTGAAATATTTGACCAATTGTTGAAGAAACTTGCTGAGGAAGTCACACAAGATACCTAGATGAATTAGGGCTTCCAAGGCAAACAAGCTTCAAACGCTTGATGAATTCTTGATCAAAATGACAAATGAAGAACATGGGGATACATATATTATGTTTATAACCAATGTGAATATTTACTTGATTGTATCTTGCACTAAGGGTCTCAAACCCTAGTTGTGATCTTGATGAGGCATTGGTGGATGCACACACTATCTACAAAAGAAACAAAGATATACATAGACATATTTTTGTATTTTTGGTTAGTAAACAAAGGAAAATAAAGTATGATACAATAAAATGTGCTTTGTGATCTCTCTCAATGCAAATCCAATGAATGAGGGGTAAGAAGGATACCAAGGTGTGATCCCAAAGCCAATGCAAATGATGAGATAGCATGGGAAATCTTAGGGTCAAAATTGGGGTCTTACATTTGCCCATATTTAAGGACATTCTAAGTGAGGATGTAAAGGTTAAAATCTTCGTATCAACTCAGTAGAATGGAGTTAAATAACAATATCAAGAAACAAATTTTGGTCCCTAAGAGACCTCATGATGCATATGATATGAATGTTAAAATATTTTTTGTGGGGAATATATTGCCACAAAAGAAAAGATTCCGGAAGAAATTGAAAGTCCACAGGAGCACAATGCATTCCATAAGGAAAACTCACTAGGGAGATAAAGACTCTGGGGATAAAAGTTGTGTGTAGGTCAGGCTACGACTTAAAAACTACTGGGAGACACGAGGGGATGTCCATGAAAATAAACCAATGGAAAGACTCGGTCCAAGGATAAGATTATCTGCAGGGGATGAGAATAGATAAGAACAAAGTTGCAATACTCAAACCAAACAGGGGATTGGCGACTTCACTAGGGAAATAGGCACTCAAACTCAACTGGGGAAATGTGAACTTCAACACAGGAGTAGAAGAGATGTATTATCTATTACCGGTTACTGGGTAAGAAGATAATACACTCTAACAGAGGGACATCCGTTACCGGTTAGGATAAGCATATCAAGGATGACTCGCTAAGGGAAAAGAGGCGTATTCATTATCGGTTACTGGGTAAGAATAACCTACTGGGGAGAAAAGATCAAATAGGATTTACAACTGGGCAGAAGACCAAAGAGAGAGAGAGAGTATTTGTCACTAGTTAAAGTGAACATATCAAGGATAAACTCAAACGAAGGATATTTGTCATCGGTTAAGATGAACATATCAAGGATAAACCGCCTGGGGAAAAATAGGAATTACAACTACCGATTACTGGGTAGAATACCAAAAATAGAGAATATATAGGATGAACATATTGAGGATAGACTCAGCGGAGGAAATGGGATTTACAACTACCAGCTACTGGGCAAAAGACCACAAATAGAGAAAATCTGTCACTGGTTAAAATGAACATATCAAGGATAAACTCTGAGGGGAAAATAGGATTTATGTCTACCACTCACTAGGTAGAAGACCGCAAAGAGGAGAAAATATGTCACCGATTAAAGTGAACATATTAAGGATTAACTCTCTGGGGAATAAAAGCAGGGATTACAACTAGCTTTTTACTGGGTAGAAAACCAAAAAGTGTTGGTTCTAAGTGTTGGCAGCAATTTTGGTAAAACAAAGAGTGTTCACAAGATGATGTGTGTGAATTCTTAACATAAGATATCATGTGTACCTGCTAGAGTTCAAGAACATAATCATGCAGGATTGTTTCAGAATGTCATACACAATGTCATGGCATCTGATAATGTGTACCTGCTGGAGTTTAAATGGAAAACATAATTATGCAGGATTGTTTCAGGATGTCATACACGATGTCATGACATCTGATGTTTTGTACCTGCTGGAAATTATAAAAGGAATTATGGAATTATGCAGGATTGTTCCAGGATGTCAGACCCGATGTCATGACATCTTGTACACAGAACATTCAGTGTGAATGTCTGGTGTTATGTGGTTGCGCAATTAATGGCAATCTATGTATGATTGAAGATATGATTTGCAGGCGCATTCAATCATTG
Source organism: Lathyrus oleraceus (assembly GCF_024323335.1). Classification (NCBI taxonomy): domain Eukaryota; kingdom Viridiplantae; phylum Streptophyta; class Magnoliopsida; order Fabales; family Fabaceae; genus Lathyrus; species Lathyrus oleraceus. The sequence continues at coordinate 426,356,243 of NC_066583.1, forward strand.
ATTACAACCTGATTTACTTATTTTCCAAGGAGATATAACCAGCTGTTATGAAAAGATTTAATCAGAAAATAGTTTTAGGGTTTTCAAGATGTCCAAGCCCAGCTGAAAGCTTCTATAAAAAGGGACTTGGAAAACCTGTTTAACAACACAACCAATACTGAGCGAAATACTAAGAGAGAGCTAGGGTTTGTGTCTTGTTTAGTCGTGAGACTTGTAAGCCATTCAAGTCATCCTTTGATGATTGAATTGGTCTGATTTGTGGTTGTAATTTGTCACTCAAAGCTTGTAAGCAATAGTGTGTGTTTACTTGATTAAAGCTATGAAGCAAGATCAAGTGTGTGTCTACTTGATCAAAGCTGTTAAGCAAGATCAAGTGTGTGTCTACTTGATTGAAACTGTGAAGTAAAATCAAGTGTGTGTTATTGAAAAGTGTTTTTTTTTCTCAAGGGATTGTTGTTTAAAATCACAGGTGTGATTGTAAGGAAGTGAGTGGGTTCTCATATCTAAGAGTGCTTAGGTAGAAATTGCACGGGTAGAGATTAGGCGAGAAAGACTGTAACTTGTTGAAGTGTCCGGAGAGTCTTTGAACTGATTCTATTTTAGTGGATTTCCTTCCTGGCTTGGTAGCCCCCAGACGTAGGTGAGTTGCACCGAACTGGGTTAACAATTGCTTGTGTCTTTTGCATTACCATTCTTTATCTTTATCCTGTTTGTGTGACTTAGATATTAGTGTCGTGACATTACCTTCGACATCTCATATCTGATACCAGAATTTCAATTAGTATCAGAGCAGGCATCCTACTCTGGTTCTGGGTGAGATCTAGGGACAATACTTTCTGGTAAAATGGAGAGAGATGGAGGATCTGTTCACAGGCCAATAGGGCTGGAAATGAACCAAACCAACTCGAAAATAGTTTGAGACTCGATTCGATAATTAATTCGTTGGACTTGGTTCATGAACCAAATGAGTCGAACTTGAGCTCAAAACTAAGTTCGTAAAATAAATGAGCTGAACTTGAGCTATGTATAGTTCGACTCGTTAGGTTCATGAGTCGACTCGGTTATATATATATATATATATATATATATATATATATATATATATATATATATATATATATAATATTTCCTCTTCCATCTTGCAGGTTATCCTTTCCTTACTAGCTATGACAGTAAATCAGTTGACAGTTGGTGTAATGAAGATTGAAGTTGAATAATCATTTTGTGATGGGAATGTATCAATTTCTAATAGTTTTTGTTGTACTATTTTATTATATTTGTAATAGTTTTTGAGACAAACTTAAACTCAAAAAGAATAGTTTTTGAATTAGACTTTTAAATTTATCTCTTGAAAGCTTTATTTTGTTTTAATATTTTCCCTTTAAAAAAGAATAATTTAAAATGTCAAAATATAATAAAAAAATTTAAACTTTAAAAAATGACTTTTTAGTCCGTGAAGTAAACAAACTGAACCTAACAAGTGAACCTAACGAGTTGAACCGAGTTGTTCAAGAACTTAAAACGAGTCGAGTTCGAGCTTTAAAAAAAGATCGTGTCGAACTCGAGTCGAGTTTCGAGCTAAACCAATTCTTATCGAGTCGAGTCGAGCTGACGACGGGTTCGACTCGACTCGACTCATTTCCAGCCCTACAGGCCACCAATTTTGGATGGTTCTAACTATGACTATTGGAAACCTCGAATGGTAGCTTTCCTAAAATCTCTTGATAACAAGGCTTGGAAGGCTGTGTTAACAGGCTGGGTACATCCTGTAATTACTAAAGAAGGAGAAGCCACAACTGAGAAGAAACCTGAAGAACAATGGTCCAAGGAGGAGGATGATCTAGCCCTTGGAAATTATAAAGCATTGAATGCAATATTCAATGGAGTAGACAAGAATATTTTCAGGTTGATAAACAACTGTGAAGTGACCAAAGATGCTTGGGACATTCTCAAGACCACTCATGAAGGCACCTCTAGAGTAAAGATGTCTAGACTACAGCTGCTCACCTCCAAGTTTGAAAATTTAAGGATGAAAGAAGATGAAAATATTCATGAATTTCACATGAGTATCCTTGAAATTGCTAATGCCTTAGGAGCCCTGGGAGAGAAGATGTCAGATGAAAAATTGGTAAGAAAAATACTCAGGTCACTCCCTAAGAGATTTGCTATGAAGGTGACTGCCATAGAAGAGTCTCAAGACATCTCCAACATGAGGGTTGATGAGCTAATTGGTTCCCTCCAAACATTTGAGATGGGATTAAATGATGGTTCTGAAAAGAAAACCAAAAGCATGACCTTCATGTCAAACACAGAAGAGGAAAATAGTCAGGACGGTGATGAAGATTTGGCCAATGAAGTAGCAATGCTGGGAAGACAATTCAACAGACTGTTGAAAAAGATGGATGTAAGATCTAAGGCTAATGTCAAGAACATCTCATATGACATCAGTAAATCCAACAATGCTGGAAGAAGAGCAAGGTCAGATGATAAGCCCAAAGAAGGAAAAGAAGTACAGTGCTATGAATGTGATGGGTATGGACATATTAGAATTGAATGTGGAACCTACCTCAAGAAGCAGAAGATGAGTCTTGCTGCCACTTGGTCTGATGAGAGTGAAACAGAGGAAGCTGCAAATCTTGTGACTGCATTGACAGGAAGATGGGGTTCTGATGAAGACTCAAGTGATGATGAAGTAACCTTTGAAGAGTTGGCCTCTACCTACAAAAAGTTGTGTCACAAAAGTGTAGAGCTGTGTAAACAGGTTGAAATCCAGAAGAAGGAAAAGGCAGAACACTTGGAAACCATCTCCAAATTAAAAATAGAAGCAGTGGTTCTGAATGCCAAGCTAGATGAAAGTCAACTAGTTGAAAGCCAGAAGATAGAACAGCTGGAGAATGAGAAGGCATACCATGTGGAAACCATCTCCAAGTTAAAAACTGAAGTTATGTTCTTGAATTCTAAACTAGAAGAGATGACCAAGTATGTAAGAATGTTAAACAATGGATCTGCTCCTTTGGCAAGATTCTCCAAACTGGACAAATAACAGGAGACAAATCTAGCATTGGGTATAATGAATCTAAGCCTGAGTGCAGTTACATTGGTTGCAAACCTCAAGCCAAACCTAAGTGGAGCAAACATGTGATGTCACATCATATGTCACAACATCAGAAGAGAAGACAACAAAAAGGGAAACACCAAAGATGGAGATGTCATTACTGTGGGAAATTTGGTCACCTGAAGCCCTTCTGCTATAAGCTGTATGGTTATCCTAGTCCTGTTCATCATCAGACTCACTATCAACCCATACCCAAATAGCTCAGGCCTGTCAACAAGAAGCAATGGGTTCCTAAGACTAATGTTACAAGTCTAATAGCACACACTCCCCTCAGAATTTCAGCCAAAGAAGAGTGGTATTTTGATAGTGGATGTTCCAGACACATGACTGGAAACAAAGAGCTGTTAATTGGCCTTCATCATCATGCCATAAGCTATCTAACCTTTGGTGATGGAGCTAAGGGTGAAATCAAGGGAACAGGTAAGCTTGATTGTCTTGGAGTTCCTGAACTTGACAAGGTCCTACTGGTTAAGGGCTTGACTGCAAATCTAATAAGCATAAGTCAACTATGTGATCAAGGTCTGAATGTTAACTTCACCAAAACTGAATGTCTGATTACCAACAAAGACAGTGAAGTGATTATGAAAGGAATCAGGACCAAAGACAACTGTTACATGTGGAGCTCTCAAATTGATTATAACTCAAAGTGTACCTATGTCAAAGAAAAAGGGATGAAGATGAATATATCTGCTAGAGGAACTCTCAAGAGTGATGAAAGACAAGTCTGTGGGAAATGTCAGACAAGGATGTCACACCAGAAGCTCAGACTTAACATCACTTCCAAAGGAGAAAAGCTCATGATGGCTCAAATAGATAGGATGTTGGATCAGATAGGTGGACATGTTACTAGTCATATGCAGTCTGAAGTTGGAAAGAGCTTTGTTGGACTTGGGCTACAAGTCAAGCAGATAGGAGGGACTATGTGTCTACCTCAAAGCAAAAGTGTCAAGAACAATGTTGAGAAGATTGGGATGGAGAGTGAAAGGACACCTGCTCCTACATATTTAAAAGATGAAAATGGTGTTTATGCTGAAGATATAGCAGATGTAAGTAGCTTTTCTCAACAGGGTTGGTTGAAACTACTGATGATTGCTTACAATGTCACACACGATGTCATGACATTGTACCATGACAACCGGAATGCTACAACCATGTCCAAAAATCCTATTCAGCACAGTTGGACCAAGCACATGATTTGCTGTCATCACTCCATCAAAAAATTTGTGGAAGACAAATTCATAGCTCTAAAGCATGAAATACAATTAGTTAACAGATTTGCAAGGGATTTGAATGATAATCAGGTTGAATATGTAAGAGGGAAATTGGGGATTTGGATTCTTGTGAAATTATGGCAATTAAAGTGGAGTGGAAAAGGAAATAAAATTAGTGTCTGCCCACTTAAAAGAAAGAGCCACATTAATGATAAATCATTACCTAGTATTGGAACTAGTATCTATGCCATTTCCACATGCTACCTAAACACAACTCTTTCTATCCTCATCCAACTACTCTGAAAACCTCTGCTAGGGCAAAGAGATTTTTTTCAAAAGTTCAACAACATGTCTCAACATCCCTCCTCCTCAGGATCAAAACCCACTCATCATGCAAGGACTCCCTCCATGAAGTTTCTAGATGAAGGTGTGCTGGACGTTACTCCTCTTTGTGTGATACCAGGTGACGCCCCAGACCCCTTTTCCATGGCTGAAAGTAAGCAAGGTAACATTCCTGATAAAACTCCTCATCAAAATGACATGCACTATGTTGATCGTGACATTAGGAACCTAGTAACTAGGATTCTAAGTGAAGGGCATGTAGTCAAGGGTGTTTCTACCCCTCTGTCCAGAAGGGACCCCTCTCCTGAGGTGGAACCCCAAGCTGAGAAAGATGATGACTCATCTAGATCAGAAAAAGAAGTGGCTGTTGAGGGATTATGTTCACTAGGTAAAACCTTACCTAGCAAGAAACCAGCAAGTGTGTCTCATGAAACTGCTGAGAATATTATTGATCTGGAGGAAGAAAGTTCTGAAGAAGAGGATGACACTTTGGTCCATCTTGTGAAACCAAGTGTAGCTAAGAAACTGAGGGCTAGAAAAGGGAAGACTGTGGCTGAAATGAGGACAGCAAGAAGAGAGAAAAAGGTTGCTGGTGTAGGACCCTCCAAATCTTGGAGTAAAGTTGAGGTTGGGAAGAGAAAAGAAAGAGAGAGTTCTGACTCTGAAGAGGATGTCGAAGACGATGTCCCAGACATCTCCCCTGCTAAAAGGCAGGCTATTAAGAAGTCTCCAGGCAAAGTTGCAGTTGTGCACTTAGATAATATCTCTTTTCATTTAGAAGACGGTGTTGCCAAATGTTAGTTTGTCATTCAGAGGAGGGTAGCTGTTGAAAGAGAGCTGGGAAAAGAGGTTGTTGAGGTGAAGGAAGTCATGGAGTTGATTAAGGCTACTGGACTGATGAAGACAGTTGTTGGTTTACCCCAATGTTATGAGGGGTTAGTAAAAGAATTTGTTGTGAATATCCCTGAGGATATTTCTGAAAAGAGCAGCAGGGAATTCTGCAAGGTGTTTGTAAGAGGTAGATGTGTGATATTCTCCCCAACCATAATCAACAAGTTCCTAGGGAGAGGAACTGATGGAGAGGGCCGGTGAGACCAAAGATTCAGATGCCAATACCTCAAGTGAGAGGTCCAATGCTCAATCTAGTGGAAACTCTGATTCTGAAGGTGAAGATGATACTTCTTCCTCTGATTAATGGTTCCCCCTGATGTTGAAGACTGTGTGTGGTGGTGAAGATTGTTTTGGTGTGGTTGTTCTGTGTGCTGTTGCGGAAGTTGGTTCCCCTGTTGTTTGGGTGCTGAAGAATTTATTGTTTTTGTGAAATATGTGTAATTTGTGGCAGTCCTTATTGATGCATTTATGTAATATTTTGGGCTCTTAATGAGTTCCATGGATTTGTCATTATATCAGTTGTCACAGCTGTGTATAATGTTGGTTTGTATCTCCTAAACAATTATGTTTTACCATGTTATATGTTATGACATCTGTGGTGACATTCTCTGCTAGGCTAATTGACATTTATTTTGTCTAATTGGTCACCTTTGGTCAAAATTTTGACTAAAAAGGGGGAGATGTGGAGCTGTAAGGAGTTGTATGTGGTGCACAGATTTAGGGGGAGAAGAAGTACCCTTGTGCATTTGTGTGTCTTACTAGTTGCCTCTATAACTAGTAATTCTGTTTGTGTTGCACAAATTTAGGGGGAGAAGAAGTACCCTTGTGCATGTGTATTACTAGTAGCTATAGCTAGTAATTGTGTTTGCCTTTGCTGCTGTTTAAACTGTTGTTTAACTGCTGATAGTTTTCTTGTGAACAAAAAGGACAGATATAAGTTTTAGCCAAAATTTTCCAAAGGGGGAGTTAATTGGTTCTAAGTGTTGGCAGAAATTTTGGTAAAACAAAGAGTGTTCACAAGATGATGTGTGTGAATTCTTAACATAAGATATTTTGTGTACCTGTTGGAGTTCAAGAACATAATCATGCAGGATTGTTTCAGAATGTCATACACAATGTCATGGCATCTGATAATGTGTACCTGCTGGAGTTTAAATGGAAAACATAATTATGCAGGATTGTTTCAGGATGTCATACACGATGTCATGACATCTGATGTTTTGTACCTGCTGGAAATTATAAAAGGAATTATGGAATTATGCAGGATTGTTCCAGGATGTCAGACCCGATGTCATGACATCCTGTACACAGAACATTCAGTGTGAATGTCTGGTGCTATGTGATTGCGCAATTAATGGCAATCTATGTATGATTGAAGATCTGATTTGCAGGCGCATTCAATCATTGATTACAACCTGATTTACTTATTTTCCAAGGAGATCTAATCAGCTGTTATGAAAAGATTTAATTGGAAAATAGTTTTAGGGTTTTCAAGATGTCCAAGCCCAGCTGAAAGCTTCTATAAAAAGGGACTTGGAAAACCTGTTTAATAACACAACCAATACTGAGCGAAATACTGAGAGAGAGCTAGGGTTTGTGCCTTGTTTAGTCGTGAGACTTGTAAGCCATTCAAGTCATCTTTTGATGATTGAATTGGTCTGATTTGTGGTTGTAATTTATCACTCAAAGCTTGTAAGCAAGAGTGTGTGTCTACTTGATCAAAGTTGTGAAGCAAGATCAAGTGTGGGTCTACTTGATCAAAGTTGTTAAGCAAGATCAAGTGTGTGTCTACTTGATCAAAGTTGTTAAGCAAGATCAAGTGTGTGTCTACTTAATTGAAACTGTGAAGTAAAATTAAGTGTGTGTTATTGAGAAGTGTTTTCTTTTCTCAAGGGATTGTTGTTTAAAATCACAGGTGTGATTGTAGGGAAGTGAGTGGGTTCTCATATCTAAGAGTGCTTAGGTAGAAATTGCACGGGTAGAGATTAGGTGAGAAAGACTGTAACTTGTTGAAGTGTACGGAGAGTCTTTGAACTGATTCTATTTTAGTGGATTTCCTTCCTGGCTTGGTATCCCCCAGACGTAGGTGAGTTGCACCGAACTGGTTGAACAATTGCTTGTGTCTTTTGCATTACCATTCTTTATCTTTATCCTGTTTGTGTGACTCGGATATTAGTGTCGTGACATTACCTTCGACGTCTCATATCTGATACTAGAATTTCAAAAAGGAATAATATTTATCATTGCTTAGGATGAACATATCAAGGATAGACTTGTCGGGGAAACGTGAGAATGAATCCGTTGGGGAAAACAAAAGGGGTAAATTACCTTTTACCAGTTACTAGGTAAAGGTAAAGTACTCAACATCAAGAAGAATATTACCAGTTACTAGGTAATAGAATATTACCAGTTACTAGGTAATAGACTGTTGGATACCAAAATATCTATCTAGGCAAGAACTAGAAAGAAACGATCAATCAAAGACTCAACCCAATGAGGATATAACTCAGGGGGAGTGGTTCCATTCAGATAATAAATTGGGGAGGAAACTGAAATAATCGTCATCCACAAGGAAATAACTCAGTGGGGAATGTGAAAGGATAACTCTTTCTGCTTAAGGGGCTGGCACTCTACAATTGAAGGAGGACAGACACACCAAATCTGCATGGGGAAATGATATCACCAAAGCAGGGGATCAAAAGAAAAATCAACGTGATAAAATGCATGATGAAATATCTGATACCGTGTTTTATGCATGATTATGTATGTATGTGATTATGATTATGCTGGCAAAACAACACAAAGGATACAAATAACAAAGATTTCAATCATCACTACAAAACACTCAGTTAATCTCAACAAGATGGAAACACCAACTAGAGAATATGCTAGGGATGAAAATAAATCATCTAGCTCCGAATAAATCAATTCTAGCTGGGTAAGACATGAAGCACATGCTTCCAATCAATCATGGTAAACTCCGTAGGGGGAAGAGAGCGTTTCTGAAGGATAATCAACCAAACATGTCGAGGATAGAGAAGGATCTACTGAGGATCCAAATAAGTCAATGTTATGGGGAATTTTAAGTCCACACCATGTCAAATAGGAGAAAATTTTGTAGAGGACATAACCAAAATTGCTCAGAATCAATCACTGTCGGGAGTGAGGGAAACTTCCATCAAAAGACAAACTTTGTCGGGGACTACAAGAGATAAAACTCTGAATAGGGAATCGAGCAAATTGTTGGGGATGCTATGACTTGTTGGAACAAACCAAAGGCCGTCACATTCCTCAATAATCATAAAATATTTCTTGGAAATTGCAAAATAAACCAATTCCAAAGCAAAGATAACTGAATCTGACTCACATATGGGCGAAACTGTCGTGGTTATGCAACACGAACAAATGCAAATGGGGATCTGGAGACCAAATAAAGGTTCTGAGATATCAAGGGCCCAATCATCAAGTCACAAACTAGGGGATGCAAAACATGATCACCTTAGCTAGGGAAGATGAATTGCAAAGGGGACCAATCATCAGCTCAACCGGGGATAATATGTCGCTTGGGGAGCAACTTATCAACCATGATGGGGATGAACGACAAACTATTGGGGAGGAAAAAAGTTACCAACTTCTTGGGGAAGACAACAATGTTTCACACTTCAAGACTTACATGTTCTTAGATTGTTGTTGACATTCCTTACTGAAATCAATTATTCTTAAAGTGCGTGTTTTTATTATTTTAAGAAAAATAATTATTCATTGATTTATTTCAAAATTATCATCATAAAAATTCAACTTTATTCAACATAAGTAAATAAGAATAGAAATAATTGGATAAAAGCTCAACTTCATTTAATAAAATGGTAGTCCGCAAATGGAGAGACTCCATGGATCTTTACAAAGTTTGAGAAACGGTAATTTACATGGAAAAGGGATACATTGAATACAACGATCACTACTCTCCCTACCAACTTTAAAATCTGATGTGCTCTTGCCTTCGGTTGAGAATGATGAATCAGAACCAAATGACCGTTCAAAACTTCTTCAAAGATCAGGACCAACCGGATGCAGTTACTTGCCATAATCCCTATTTTTTTCCTAGATTTTCCCAAGGTGTGGTACTCAATCTACCGAGATAAAGTTTATGTTTTATATCTCTAACTTTGGCCTGGATCGCCCTTTCGGGTTTTCAATCCACCGAGACGCTCATTTTATCCTAAGCCCCCCTTTCGGGTTTTCAACATAGTGAGTTGTTCTTTTCTTTTTTTAGGCGAAGTATTTCTTGACTGCATCGGCGTTCACAGGATGCGTGAACTCTTCACCATCCATAGTTGTACGAATCAAGGCACCACCCGAAAAGGCTCTCTTAACAACATATGAGCCTTCATAACTAGGAGTTCACTTTCCCCTAGCATCAGGTTTGAAATATAAGGTCTTCTTGAGCATGAGGTCACCTTCTCTAAACACACGAGGCTTGACCTTCTTATCAAATTCTTTCTTCATTCTCTGCTGATATAAATGACCATGACACATGGGAGTCAATCTCTTCTCTTCAATCAAATTTCAACTGATCATATTTGGTCTGACACCATTCAGCTTCAGTCAACTTGGCTTCCATAAAGACATATAATGATGGGATCTCAACCTCCACGGGGAGCACATCTTTCATGCCATAAACAAGAGAGAAAAGGGTTTCCCCTATTGACGTGCGGATGGATGTATGGTACCCATGCAAAGCAAATGGGAGCATTTCATGACAATCTTTATACGTTACAAGCATATTCTAAATGATCTTCTTGATGTTCTTATTTGCAGCTTCAACAACCCCATTCATCTTATGCCAATAGGGAGAAGAATTATGGTGTGCAATCTTGAAGTCTTTGCAGAGAGCTTCCACCATATTATTATTCAAGTTTGATCTATTATCAGTAATGATCTTACTTGGCACACCATAACAACATATAATTTGATTCTTGATATACATTACAACAACTTGCTTGGTCACATTTGCATATGATGCCCCTTCAACCCACTTTGTAAAATAATAAATAGCCACCAAAATGAAACGATGTCAGTTCGAAGCTTTGGGATCAACCATGCCAATCATATCAATTCCCCACATGGAGAAGGGGTATGGAGAGGAAATGACGTTTAACAGTGCCGGAGGAACATGAATTTTATCCGCATAAATTTGACAATTGTGGCATTTCTTCACAAACTTACAACAGTCAGATTCCATCGTCAGCCAATAGTAACATGCTCTCAACATCTTCTTTGCCATAGCATGTCCATTGGAATGAGTACCAAAGGAACCTTTATGGACTTCAGTCATCAACATGCCTGCTTCGTGTCTATCCACGCATCTGAGCAATACCATATCTAAATTTCTCCTATAAAACACCTCACCATTCAGGTAGAAGTTACCAGCTAATCTTCTCAAAGTCTTCTTATCTTTCAAAGATTCCCTAGACGGGTAGATCTGACTTTGGAGGAAACATTTAATATCAAAATACCATGGCTTTTCATCTTCGACTTCTTCAATAGATAACACATGAGTTGTCCTATCAAGACGCGTCATAGTCAAATTGGGAACTTTTATCCAAAAATTTACCATAATCATTGAGGTCAACGTTGCAAGAGCATCTTCCATCCAGTTTTCATCTCGAGGGATATGATAGAACTCAACCTTTGTAAAGAAAGTTGATATCCTCTTCGCATAATCTTTGTATGGTATCAAACCGGGTTAATTCGTCTCCCATTCACCTTTGATTTGATTCATAACCAAAGCTGAATCTCCATAGACATCAAGATACTTAATTCTAAGATCAATGGCTTCTTCGAGCCCCATAATGCAAGCTTCATACTCAGCCATATTGTTTGTACACTTGAAGGTCAATCTAGCTGTAAACGGAAAATGAGTGCCTTGAGGAGTTATAATCACTACCCCAATGATATTACCATACGAATTAACGGCTCCATCAAATACCATGCCCCAACGAAACCGGGTTATGGACCTTCTTCAAGCAATGGTTCATTACAATCCTTCATCTTCAAGTGCAAAATCTCTTCGTCGGGAAAATCATATTGCACCGACTGATAATCTTCAATAGGTTGGTGAGCCAAATGGTCAGCCATGACACTACCTTTAATAGCTTTTTGAGATCGGTATTCAATATCATGCTCTGATAATAACATCTGCCAATGGGTGATCCTCCCAGTTAAAGAAGGCTTCTCAAAAATGTACTTGATTGGATCCATTTTAGATATCAAACAAGTAGTATGATTCAACATATACTGGCGCAGATGCTTGGCAGCCCAAGCCAATTTGCAGGAAGTCTTCTCAAGCATAGAATACCGAGTCTTATAGTCGGTGAACTTCTTACTGAGGTAGTAAATTGCATATTCTTTCTTTCCGGATTCATCTTGCTAACCAAGAACACAACCCATAATTTCTTCAAGCACAATCAAATATATGATCAAAGGTCTTCCTTCAACAGGTGGAGACAGAATCAGAGGCTCAAGCAGATACTCTTTGATACTATCAAAAGCTTTCTGGCAATCCTCGATGCAATCACAAGACTGATCTTTCTGAAGGAGCTTGAATATAGGTACACATGTGCATTCATATACGATATAAATCTTGAGATATAGTTCAAGCGGCCGAGAAAACCTCTGACTTGCTTCTCAGTTTTGGGCGCAGGCATTTCTTGTATTGCTTTGACCTTGGTAGGATCAACTTCAATACCTTTCTCGCTGATAATAAAGCCCAACAACCTACCAGAACGAACACCCAAAGTACACTTATTAGGATTCAAGTGGAGTTTATATTTCCTCAAATGTTGGAATAACTTCAACAAGTTCTCAACATGCTCTTCTTCGTCACTAGATTTAGAAATCATATCATCAACATAGACTTCAATCTCTTTAAGCATCATATCATGAAAAAGAGTAGTCATAGCTCTCTGGTACGTTGCACCAGCATTCTTTAAACTGAAAGGAATCACTCTATAACAGTATGTTCCCCAGGGTGTAATGAATATGGTCTTCTCCATGTCTTCAGGTGCCATCTTGATCTGATTATAACTGGAAAATCCATCCATAAACAAAAAGACTTTGAATTTAGCTGTATTGTCTACCAACATATCAATGTGTGGCAGAGGAAAATCATCTTTCAGACTGGCTTTGTTCAAATCTCTATAATCAACACACATATGGAATTTTCCATCTTTCTTAGGAACATGCATAATATTGGCCACCCATTGCAGTTACGCAGAGGTAACAAGTAAACCAACATCAATTTGCTTCTGCACTTCCTCTTTAATCTTCACTGCCATATCAGGATGAGTTCTTCTCAACTTCTGCTTGACAGGCGGGCATTCTGGCTTCAAAGGCAATTTAGGCTCCACAATCTCAGAATTTAAACTAGGCATATCTTAATAGGACCAAGAAAACACATCTGAATATTCTCGAATAAGATCAATCAACCCCTTCTTAGCTTCTGGACACAATTGAGACCCAATTTTGACTTCCTTCACATCATCCTCGGAACCCAAGTTGACCAGTTCAATCCGCTCCTCAAATGGTTGAATGGATTTCTCCTCGTGCTTAAGCAAAGGGGTAACTCATCAGATACTTCTTCATCGCCATTCTCTTCCTTAGCTTCAAACACTGGGAAATCAAAGTTTAGAGAGGGAGTTGGATCATTATATTCAATGGGTTTGAGAATCAACCTGCATAATAATTTGATATTTTGATTTTAGAGAAGTGGAGTGCAAACAAATATTATACATATGGAAAGATTATTATTTATTTATTTATTGTGATTACCATTTTCAGAAGAAAAAAAACAAAAAAGTAAAATTAAACATCATAGATTTGGATGAATAAAATTGTACTTTATTGATGATAATAAGAAAATGCCCGACAATGTTCACTTCTCCCTTAGGCATAGGAGAAGGATTTTTCTAAAAATAAATGAAAACAAATTACTTAGAACGGTGAATAACAGTAGGAACATTAATAACAACCCAGTTGTTGCAAGTTTGGCCATGTGTCACAAAGTTGGCGTAAGCTCCGTCTTCGTCATTATCTTCAATAATGGCAGCTGAGTGTTGATCATTCTCATGAGCGATCCCTCCATTTCGAAATACTGGTTGCATAACCTTGACATTGGCGTTGAATGGCCCTGGTTGAAACCCTAGCCATGTTTTGTTCTTGTTCTCAATGGCTTCCACAACACGTCCCCATTTATCAATGCTGCCAACCTGAATAGCCTCTTACGCATCTTTTAAAGAAGACATGGCTGCCTCAGTTTTCTTTAATTCATCAGCAATGGACAAAGCTTGGAACGGTGTTCCAATTCCTCCTCGGCATCAACATAAGTAAAAGATGACAAATGGCTCACCAACAATGCCTTCTCTCCACCAACAACGACAAGTTTACCGTTTTTCACAAATTTCAGCTTTTGGTGCAGAGTAGACGTTAGAGCTCCAGCTTCATGAAACCATGGCCTTCCCAACAAGCAGCTATAGGCCGAGTAGATATGCATCACTTGGAAAGTAATTTGGAAATCACTCGTACTTATCTTCACCGGAAGGACCACTTCTCCAATGATAGTTTCACGAAAACCGTCAAACACTTTAACAACTACGCCACTATACCTCACCGGGGCACCTTGATAGGAGAGTCTTGATAGAATTGACTTTGGAAATACATTCAATGATGAACCTGTGTCAACCAAAATATTGGACAGAGTCGGACTGAACACACGACCACTACGAGTCACCTTTGCTATATCCGCAATATTCACCATTGGGTCTGCAATTGGAAGAGGAACCTCTTGACCATTTTCAATCATTGTGGCATTATACTGGTATGGCATAACTTTATCGGATATATTGGGAACATGGCTCGTTAACCGTATAACCAATGGTGATATTGCTCTGTTGACATTATTGTTGTTGCTGCTATTGAATTGAATAACTACCTGCTCAGCGGTTTTGAACACTGGAACAATGACGCTCACATCATCTCCCATATCCCTTAACTGTTGAATCTAGATTACATTCTCATCCATCAACTTCTGGATATCCCTTTTGACAATCATACACCCAAGGGGGGTTCACATTGCAAATGACACAACCATCATGGTCATGTTCACAATCACTAATCAAACACAAAGTTCTATGCATTTCCACCAAAGATCTACGGATACGCCTCGCATCAAAAACTCTGAAATATTCTGGACAACCGTCCACCATGTTGACAGAAGCGTTACCATGAGCAGGCAACGGGCTGGCTTTCACATTTGGAGCTTTGTCCTCAAAGGACACCATACCACTTTTCACAAGCTTTTGAACCTCATACTTCAAAGGATAATTTTTCTCTATATCATGACCAGAGGCTCCCTGGTGAAAAGCACAATAAAGATCAGGCTTGAACCACCATGGTACTGGCTCAGGAATTCGCGGAGGGTTTCTTGGCTGGATAAGATTCTTGAGTACCGAGGACGGATACAATTCATCGTAGGTCATAGGAATAGGGTCAAAAGAGACCTTCTTCCTCTTAAAATTTTGTTGATGTTATTGGTTCATTATTGCGGTTGTTGCTGATGTTGTTGTTGAATTGGAACTGATTGGTTGTTGGAATTATTGGAAAAAACTGGAATCACTAAAGATACCTAGTGTTGACACTGGCAGGATTGGGAACTTTTCCTTACATGAGGCCTTCTCTGCCTCCCAGCCGACACTACATTAGTCTCTCTTTCCTTCTTGTTAGAGATATTCCCAGCATACTTCTTGCTGGTTGACGCTTCATATTTGGACAAATGCCCTTCACGGACTCCTTCCTCTAGTGCCATCCCCATGTTTACCATTTCAGTAAAATCATTGGGGCACTTGCAATCATACATTCAGAATAAAATGAACTCGGTGTCTTTAGGAATATCTTGGTCATCTCTTTTTCCTCCAAAGGCCCACTAATCTGAGCAGCAAGCTCTTTCCATCTCTGAGCATATTCTTTGAATGTCTTATTATCCTTCTGAGACATTGACCTCAATTGATCTCTATATGGCGCCATATCAATGTTGTACTTATACTACATGACAAAGGCCTCGCCCAAGTCATTGAAAGTATGAATGCTAGCACTGTTCAGGCCCATGTACCACCTCAGGGCAACTCCAGTCAAATTATCTTGGAAGTAGTGAATCAGCAGATGATCATTATCAGTTTGAGTAGACATTTTCCTGGCATACATAACAAGATGGCTCAACGGATAATATTCCCTTTGTATTTTTCAAAGTTCGGGACCTTGAATTTTACCGGAATTTTGACATTTGGAACCAAACTTAATTCAGCGACACTCTTGCCAAATAAGTCCTTTCCTCTCAGAGTTTTTCAATTCCTTGCGCAACTTAAGAAATTGATCCTTCATTTCATCCATCTTCTCATAGACATCTGGATCTTCAGATGGCTCAGAATGGTAAATAGTTTCCTCAACATGAGGAAGAGTATGAACGATAGGAGGTGACACTGACATGACCGAGCTAGATGCCGACAGAGAAACAAAAGCATGTGCATACCCTTCAGGCACAAATTTTGGTGGCATTCCCCAAGGGAATCCAGCTGGCACAACAGGAACGGACTGGCTGGCAGCAACAACCATTATAGATGGCAAAGTAATCTCAGAAATGACAGTCCTCTAAGGAGGAGGAGTTGCAAGAGACGGTGACAGATGGTTCTGAGCAGTAATCACGGATTCCATCAGCGTCGTAGGACTGGCAATCTCATCATTCAGCTCTCTATTCTCTTACTCTAGGTGGTCCATTCTTCGCACTCGATTAGCTTGAGTGTTGTAGTGGTGAGTCAGTTTGGCTGATACACAAAAGAAGAACTGATAAGACACCTGGCGAAAGAACCCTGTTATGCAAATGATGCATGAAATGTAATTTTTTTGATTGTTTTTAATTTTAAGGAATATATGATGTCTTATTTGCAAATATAACAATAATCAAAAATAATAATTCGATTGACCATAAAATCTCTTCTCATTCATAAGATTTTGGAAGGATTACACTAAGTACAATTTCAGAAACCAAAGTACAAATACAAGAGAAAAGGAAACTATCATCCTAAGGATCCCTAACAGCTGTATCAGAAGATCTGGCTATGGGAGCATATTTCCTGCGGATGCGTCGAATCTCTTACTCAAATGAGGTCTTCATCTGAGCCTTCTCGAGGACAAGCTGGTCAACAATCTTCTTCCAAGCACCGAAAGGTGGAGGCGTGCTAGAGGAAGATAAATCCTCTGGCTCTCTCTGTCTCTTCACTACGCGGTCTTCAAGAATCTCAATAAGTGAATCTTTGCCTTTTGACTCAAGTTGCAACTCTCCATGCTTTCGGCTCAAAGCATGGAACTGTTCTTCCCACATTTCTTTCTCTTGCTTCATCTTGGCGAGTGCGTCTTCCAACTCCTCTACATATTGGTTAGGGAGAGTTGATGGCTCAGCCACAACCACAGACATAGGTCTCTCACAAGCGTATGGTATCTTTAGCTCCAAAGTTATCTTCTTCACCCAAATAGTGTAAGCTTCTAAAGCTACACAGTTGCATGGACCAAGCTCGGATTTTCCTTTCCTATGCACATTATGCCAAGCATGCACCATCCTTTTCTTCAAATGTTGGGGATCTTTACCCTCATGATAGAATAGACCTTCTAACTGAACGTTATTAGGCTTATCTCTCAAGGGGAACCCAAGTTAAAGACGAGCCAAAGTAGGATTGTAGTTGATTCCTCCATGCGTACCAATAAGAGGCACATTAGAGAACTCGCCATAACTATCAATAATATCCAAGCTACCTAATGTAGAATCATACCAAACAATATCATCATTAGTGAGAGACATAAGTCTTTGAGACCACCGTAGACATTGCATGTTCTCCAAAAAAGTAGGTGTCTGAGACAAGTGCAAAATAAACCACTTGTGCAGGAGAGGGATACAGCACACAATAGTCACACCACCTTTGGAATTCCTTAAATGCAAAGAGAAATACATGTCACCCAACAGAGTAGGAACATGATTTCCAATCAAGAAGATTCTAATGGCATTAACATCAATGAAACTGTCAATGTTATGGAAAAAAGCTAGACCATAGATGAGTAGAACAAGAGTGGCTTCAAAAGCATCAATGTTACCGGCCTGAGCAAAAACAGTAGCTCTACCAATGAGGAACCCAGAAGTCAACCCAAGAATACCTCATTTCTTCTCTAAATGAGCATCAATCTCATATTTCTTCAAATGAAAAGCTCCAGCTATGTCATGAGATCTGGGAATCTCCTCTAATCCACTGAAAGGTACTTTGTTAGATACAGGCATACCCAATAGATGGGCATACTCCTCCAACGTAGGCACCAGCTAATAATCAGGAAATGTGAAGCACCGATAAAGAGGGTCATAGAACTGCACCAAAACACTCAGAAGTCCTTCAACCACATCAGAAGATAACACGGACAAAAGCTTCCCATGACGTTGGTTGAAGTCCAAGGGATCTAATACAAAGAATGACAATTTCCTTAGTTCCTTCAAATCAGGACATCTGGAACTGTACTTCTTAGTGTACCTTCGTCCATAATCCATGGGTCTGAAAATATTTGCAAGTAAGACCTTAGTTTCCTTGAAATTTATTTTTTTGGGATGAATGTCATGATGCACATGAATGTATGAATGCAAAAATCACAAACAAAGAGATCACACATAAGTAAAACACAAACAAAGGTCAAGGGATGGATCAAGTCATTATCAAGATCAATCATCCATTTTGGTGGATTATGGTTTTCACCTTATCAACACCCAAGTTCCATTGATATTGATGAGACTTGATCGGATCAACCAAGAATCAAAGGGTTTGTTGCGAGTCATGAGCATGGAGTCAGGTTAAGAACCATCCAAAATGAGTGTACTAGGGATAAAACCTGTAGACCATGTTCTAAAAAGTTCCCAGAGTCTTGATCCCATCTATCAGATATTACAGGTTAGGATAACTGACTCATCAACCCGTAATATTCTCAAGAGAAACTCACCTGAGTGTAGTATCGTGTAACAACTATTATCAAGTCTACACTTGAACAGTCTCCGCACTACGTCCTAAATAGGCCAAGTTGGGTTAAATGTTCTACGGTCCTCAGCTTCTCGGACCCCCAAATTAGAGAAAGTAATGCATATCCACAAATAACTTGTGTGATATCAGTAAATCTAAAGAGGTCTCCACTGAGTTGATGGGTCTCAAACCAACTCGTTAAGGGCTACTCCACACGAGTTGAACATGACTATATTATCCTTCTATCTTAATTGCACTCAAGTTCAGGTTAGAACTTATCTCACCTCACAGAGATCACCAAGCACAACAGACAGATTATATCACACAAACAATATATACAAATATATACACATAAAAAGTAGGCTAAATATACTGAGGACTAGTCCATAGCAGAGTCGCCACTTAATTTCTGTAGCGGTAAATTCGTGACCGTCAAGCTATGGGTAAACTTGACGTCAGTAAAACCAGAGTCGCCACCGCGCTTTTATTGTTTCCAAAGGAAAAGGGAAAAGTACGAACAAAACCTAAAGATAAGAAATTTTCAAATCAAAACTAATAAAATGCCAAAGATTACAGGTAAGGGGGGTTGGTTACACAAAGGGAAGGTGTTAGCATCCAAAGTATCCTAGGTACTCCTAGGGAGCCCTTTTTTATGTGTATATCTTTTTTGGTCTAAATCATGTTTGATAAAATAAAGAGTGTGGGGATGAGAAAAAATTCATTGATTATATTTTTGTGTTTGACAAGATCTTTAGTCTTATGCCTACGTACCAACATAAAAATTAGGGATCAAAACCACGTAGTTCGTGGTAAAAATTTCAAAGAAAGTTAGTGAATTTATTTTAACAAAGGTTTAAATGAAAAGGCACAAAAGGACAAAGATTTGAATGGGGTTGTTAGTTATTTTTGTCTTTTGAAATTTAAGTCAATATGGTTAAGTTTATTTACAAATTTGATTTAAGAAAAGAAGTTTAAAAATTCAATGGCATAAGGCTAAAGTTTATAATCATTAAAACATGCCTAAGTTTGAAATCTCAAGCAAAGAAAAGTTGTTGAAAAGAGGGAGAGATTTTAAAATTAAAGAAGTGGGAGGAGATGAAGAGACTACCCTAAGCAAAAATTTAAAATTTTAAGAGTTGAAAATATCTGACCAATGGGATGTAATCCAACAGACAAGAATTTCATATAGAAACCCATTTTCCTTTGGACTTTGATAAGCAATAAGAAATAAGCAATGAGAAACATCCAAGCATCAAGTGAAAACCAAGGAATCAAATAAATATAGCCATATCCAATCAAGCACTCCAATAGCTAGCAGTCTTTAGTGTCTTCCAATGTATCAGATGAAATATTCCTTGATCAACTCAGAACAAAACATCAGACATAGACAATAATAATAAAATAACAATCTAGAACAGAGATAGAGTAGTAGATGAATCAAAAAGATCCAAGGTCTTGCATAATATGAAGGCACAATCAATGACAATTCAGTCTCAAATGTTGGCATTGGCCAACCCTTTAGCATATGGAATGTTGCCTAGTACTAAGTCCAGAAGTTCAGGTCAAATCCCAACAGTCCACCAGACTATTTTTTTAGGGTTTTTGTTGTTATTAGGTGTTTTAAGGTCCTAAGACCATAAAAAATCAAAACATACAAACAAATATATACAATCACAAGATATGGCTCAAATGAGCAAAGTGAAAAGGACTGAAACATAAACAAGTTATATGAAATTTAAATGGCAGATGAATGGTAAATGACTGAAATTTAAATTGCAAAAGTAAATGACTTGAAATTAAAAGCATAATGAATAAGAGTTAGTTAATGGTTAGACAAATGTTAGTGTCGAGTTTTAATTGATTAAGTCATTCTTTGGAGAACACTCAACCATTTATTCACAAGTATGAATCCTTAAACCAAGACATCTTCCATGAGAAGGGCTCCAACTTGGATAATTCAACAAGTATGCCACTAACTCTCATGAAATGAAAAAAGGTCAAGTTTCCACACAATGTCATGAATAATTGGAGACTTAAAATCTCACTTACTAGAATGTTATGCCTACTTGATTAAATTTAGCTCTATGTTAAGCAATCATAATTGGACTTATGTAGAAGTCACAACTATCTGAGGCCGAGCAATGAAAATATAGGTGTTAATGCATGATAGAGATTTGGTACAAAGAATCAAACTCCTAAAATATACCACACACTAAAAGAAAATGGGAGTGGCCTATCTCAGTCAGACTTGTATTGATTCATCTGACACAAGGTCATTGATGAATCAATTAGCATTTAAACATTAGAGATTTCATTGGTCAAATGAGGGAATGGGGAAGAATAGGGATGAAGATGAAGAGGGAAGGGGAAAGAGAAACACAAATTGATCATGAGAGGAATTCCATTTGATCAATACCATCCTTTCATTTTGGAAGATGAAATGTACATTCCATCAATCCCCTAAATCCAATGGTTTTGATCAAAGAAAGGTCAAATCACCCATGACCAAGGCCCAATAAGAAAGTTAAACATCACAAGACCATATAAATGGCTCAACATAATTTTTAAATATTTAATCAATTAAAAATCACATTAAAAATGAATTAAAATGCATTTTAATTTGGACAAAATCTCAAATCCCTTCAAAACACCAAATAAATGATCAAGGGATTTATACTAGGTCAAAGGACCTTGCACAAAAAATTTCACAATTTTAGAAAGTCAGAAGTATTTTAAAACAATTATAAATATGTACAAAAACATTTAATTCATGAAAAATACCAAAATTAACCCAAAAAAAATTTTTAATTCAAAATATGGAAGAGGAAAATATTTAAATATTTTTGGTGAAAGTCCCATATTTTTTGGATTAAAAACGAAATTTTTATGAATTAAATAAAATAAAGGGATTAAATGAAAATTCAGAAAATAATAAATACAAAAATAAGGCCCATCAGATCTCCCTTATTAATTGAGGGGGCAGATCTGATGGTCAAGCGCGCGGTTCCGTCATATTCCTCAGTCAACGTGTGTACGCGCGTGGTAATCAGGAAGAAGGGACATGATTAAAACGTGGATGTGAGATCAGATGGCCTGGGATGTTTCAGCGCATCACCGGAGCCCTAGCTCCGGTCATCTTCTCTGGTGGACCTCATCGGACTGGTCCACCACAAACCACCATCAAACTAAAAACTAAGGACATGGTTTTAAAGGAAAAATGCTCAGGAGCTCGAATCTGACCTCCACTTCATCCAATTCCAAGTATATTGAAAGATACATGGATTTGAAATTTGAGGTGCATGATCTAAGTTGCTTCGATTTAATCTCAAAGCGACTCAATCTTGTTGCATACATTGGTAGGACTTCAGCCAACCAAAAATCAAAGAGAATGGTGAAGAATTGAGAGAGAATCGAAGGCTCAAAGTTTCTGAAAAATCACATTCGGGAAGCTCGAATATGGCTTGATCTTGCTCCCAATTTGCCATGGCTAGACTTTAGAAGCTTGCATGAAGTGAAATGGATCAAAGAAAGGTTTGGATTCTTGGAGTTTCAATCTCAAAACAGAAGGAGAAATGAAACTCGATTTCAAGTGAAATCTTCAAGTTTATCCTTTAATGGAGGTTAAGGATGCAATGCTTCAAAGCTTGGGCAGAAGGGATCCTCATTTTGATTACAATTGACATGTATTTATAGGGTTATGCATTTCTTTTCACACACTTCAAAATCTTTCCAAATTTAGCAACCTTGATGCATGGATGCATGGGCATTGGTTTGAGCCTAATTCATGATGTATTCTTACT
The DNA here is from genome assembly GCF_024323335.1 of Lathyrus oleraceus. Taxonomy (NCBI): domain Eukaryota; kingdom Viridiplantae; phylum Streptophyta; class Magnoliopsida; order Fabales; family Fabaceae; genus Lathyrus; species Lathyrus oleraceus. The sequence goes on from NC_066583.1 coordinate 426,378,699, forward strand.
CCAATTAATGCATAATGAGTACCGAAACAATAACATATAAGCATGCAATAAGAAATGGTTATTTGAATTCAAAACTTGCCAAAACAAACCTATGAAAGGAACCATGCGCAAGTCCCACAATCCTTGTCCAAACTAACTGATATTTGACTTTTTGGAAAGGAGATATCAAGGGGAACAAGTTTGATGTTGAACACATTTCCATTTAGAGCTTGGATCATAATGAATTTTGAGGAGGAAGTTTGAGAAATCAAACATAATTGAAATTTTTCTAAGTACCAAGTCAAATGACCACTTCTTCCACCTTGAATAACTTTTTCTATGAGCTCCAAATGAAAATGGTTTCTTAACCAAAGTTGTATCTCTTTCATACCTATTAAATATGGTCACAAATTTGACATCATTTGGATTTGGTATGAGGGAGTTATGCATTTTAGAAGTTGAGGAACATTGCTTGTTCAATGGTGATGGCCCAAAATGACCTATAATGTTTCCTCATGGCACATGCCCTTGCATGTTAATTTTGACATTTCTCAAAGAATAAAAGTAGGAGAGAACATATTAATTTGGTTCATGAAACTTATATAGCCTTCATCTCATAAAAATTGAGCAAGTTATGGTCCTTGGAAGTTGTCCTCCTAACTAGGGCACAAACAAAATGACCTATAATCTTTCACCATAAAAATGACTTTCTAAGAAAAAATAGATCTTGATGTCAACATGAAAGTTGTGTGAAATGTCATAAAGAGTAAATTTTCTCTTGGAATAATTTTCATATGACAAAAGTTATAGGAGATAGAGTCTAGGGAACCCCAGTTTTGACAAGTTGACTTTCTCTGGTCAACCTCATTGAACCAACTTGAAAACTTGAAGTTTTATTGATCTTTTGGAATCATGGAGGATCATATATTAATAAGATGATATATAATGCAATGTACTTTGAAATATTTGACCAATTGTTGAAGAAACTTGATGAGAAAGTCACACAAGATACCCAGATGAATTAGGGCTTCCAAGGCAAACAAGCTTCAAACTCTTGATGAATTCTTGATCAAAATGACAAATGAAGAACATGGGGATACATATATGATGTTTAGAACCAATTTGAGTCTTTACTTGATTGATCTCTTGCACTAAGGGTATCAAACCCTAGTTGTGAGCTTGATGAGGCATTGGTGGACGCACACACTACCTATAAAAGAAACAAAGATATACATAGACATATTTTTGTATTTTTGGTTAGTAAACAAAGAAAAATAAAGTATGATACAATCAAATGTGATTGGTGATCTCTCTCAATGCAAACCCATTGAATAAGGGGTAAGGAGGATACCAAGGTGTGATCCCAAAGCCAATGCAAATGATGAGATAACATGAGGGAACTTAGGGTCATAATTGGGGTCTTACACTCGGTTCTAAGGTCGTCGAGCTCGGTTTTCACCCGTGCCCACTGGTCGTGGCTCATGGATGGTGACCTAGTTCCCTGCTGGAATGGCTCTTGGGGCGCATGTACAAACGGTTCTTGAGGCTCCTCCTCTTCGTTTATCTCTTCCTCTGCAACCGGTTCACCTGCAACCAGATTCTTAGCTTCGTAGCCTTCCTCTGTATCAGGGTCAACACTCACATATAACTAATTTTCATAATACTTACTCTGTCAGGATTAGGCAGTGCAATGATAAACCTTTTATGAATTAAAATAGAGTAGTAGTCATGTACAACATAAATCATACCTTGCTAGATGAGAGCTGCCACATCTATTTTTGTCTTACCTGTCACCGAGGTGTCTTCAAGCAAGACCACATGATACCCGAAATATTCAGCAATCTGAGTAATCATGCCCCCAACTAAAATACCTCCGAAATTTGCCTTGCCAACTCTCCCCAAGTAATTTGCTGCCAAGGCAGCAACATTGATGGCCTGATTTTGCGCCATCGAGTATAAGAAGAACAACTCTCGCTGAGTTTCCACGTCCGTGCTATGACCCCCATCCAAACAGGGTGTACACCAGACCTTTTTGGCCGTAGCGAAAGCACAGGTTCTGGATGCCGGAGGCTTTTACACCTTTTGAGATGTAATCAGTTCTCCTAGTAGTGGCAATCCATAAATTTTTCGAAGAAAACCCATCAGGGACCGCACCCAGTCCGTACAGTGGGAGTCAAAGAATACCTGCCAACTCCTCAACAGAAAGCTCATGATAATTGTTAAAAAGGTGGAATTGGAGAGTACCATAGTAGTACCTCGTCGTGTTAATCCACCACTTTTCCAGTTGGAATTAGAGTGTGCTGAAGAATTCGAGTGTGGTATGCTCATAGGTCGGCGCTTCGAGGCTCATGAATTCCAACATCCCTAGCACATGGAACATCCTGTCAACTTCAATTTTTAAGCCTAAATTATGAAGTGTTTGTTCGCACATATACCTGGTGGGGGTGAGCTTCCGCTTTCTATGAACTGAATACCGTTGCTCTTGCTCTAGATTGTCAAAGAAAATGTTGTGTGGGTTTGGATTCCAGGTGCTTCTTTTCTGTGGCCTTGAGGTCTCGGCCATTTGTTGCTTTCCTTGCAAAATCCTTCTTGGGGGCATTTTTGTACCTACAAAAATGTCGAAAATTTCGAAATAGAAATTAGAGAAAACAGAGACCGTGGCAGAAAATGGAGAAGGATTCGTGAAGGGGGGTTGTCATTTGGGTTTGTAGTGGTGGTAAAGATTGAAGCTTTAGAATGAGGTTTTAATGGAAGGTGAAGGTTTGTGAGAGTGAGAAGGTGGAGAAGATGAGATTATGAGATAATGAGTAGTTAGTAAGGAGATCGGACTTTTGGGAAGGAATAAAGTTGGGTAATTAGTGGTTAGTTGGTATTAAGGAGTGGTGGGGCCCATACAAAATTCAAAATTTTCAAAAAAAAATCACTTCTACAGGCCTGACACGGGCCATGTCAGCTGACACAGGCGGCCATGTCAGGCCCCTTCTACCAAGGGGCACTTTCCTCATGTCTTCAATGTTCCTGACACGAGCCATGTCAGTTGACACGGGAGGTCGTGTCAGGCAGCTGTTTATGCTCACTTGTTAGACTTTTTTCATGGTCCTGACACATGCCATGTCATCTGACATGGGCGGTCGTGTCAGGCTGCTGTTATGCTTGATTTTCAGACTTTTCCATTCTCTTATTCTCATATATGATCTTCCTTCCAGTCCGAATTCCGTATTTATTTGAGTATCTTCGCCTTTTTATGCAAAGCACTGTGCAAACCTAAAATAAGAAACAAACACAAACAATAAAGAATTAAAAATGCATGGGTTGCCTCCCATAAAGCGCTTCATTTAACATCGTATGACTCGATGGTCATCCATCTTATTAGGTAAGACGGACCTTATCTATCAGACCACTCTCTTGTCCTTGGTGGTATGGCTTTAATCGATGCGCATTCACTTTAAAAGTGTCCCCATTTGCTGGGTTTCTGAGCTCAATTGCTCCATGCGGGAATACTTTGTGAATCACAAAAGTTCTTGACCACCTCGACCTCAATTTTCCATGGAACAACTTCAACCTGGAATTAAATAACAACACCAACTGTCCTTCCCGAAGTTCTTTCTTCTGAATTCTTTGGTCATGCCATATTTTCGTTTGTTCTTTGTATATTTTTTCATTTTCTTAAGTCCGACTTCTAAACTCTTCTAGCTCATGTAGTTGAAGAATCCTGGATTCCCCAGCTTCGGAAAGGTCATAGTTCAGAAATTTGGAAGCCCATAATGCCTTGTGCTTGAGTTTGAGCGTTAAATAACATGTTTTACCGTAAACCAATTGATAATGGGACATACCTATTGGGGTTTTGAATGCTTTTCTGTATGCCCATAGTGCATCCTTCAACTTGATCGACCAATCCTCTCGAGAAGCACTGACAGCCTTTTCCAGAATCTACTTTATCTGCCGATTCGATACTTCAACCTGTCCACTTGTCTAAGGATGATACGGCGTGGCAAGTTTATGCTTAACATTGTATTTACTTAATAGATTCTCCATTATCTTGTTCAGAAAATGAGTACCTTCATCACTGATGAGTGCTCTTGGTACCCTAAAACTAGAGAAAATATAGTTTTTTAGGAAATTGACCTCCACTTTAGCATCATTCATGGGCAATTCCACGACTTCCACCCATTTTGAAACATAATCAACAGCGACCAGAATGTAATGCTTTCCAAATGACGGTGGAAAAGGTCCCATAAAGTCTATTCCCCATACATCGAACAGTTCTACCTCCAACATGGCATTTTAAGGCATCTAATTTCTCTTCGAAATGTTACTCGTCTTCTGACATCTGTCACATTCTTTTACTATACATTGGGCATCTCTGAATAGTGTAGGCCAGTATAACCCAGACTGGAGAACTTTTGTTGTTGTTCTATCCCCGCTAAGGTGTCTTCCATATTCCGAGTCATGACAAGCTCTGAGGATGTCCCTTTGTTCTTCCTCTGGAACACATCTTCGAACCAACCCATCAATTCCTTTTTTGTACAAGAACGGATCATCCTACAAATAAAACCTGCAATCATATAATTTTTTTTGTTAGAACCAAAATCATCAGGTATTACTCCACCCACCAAATAATTTGTATAATCGGCGAACCAAGGAACACCAATAATAGCTAGGACACGTTCATCGGCAAACTCATCTTTGATTGGGTGTTTCTCCTCTGTTTCTTCGATCAGAGAATCCGAGATAAGTGATCAGCAACAATATTTTCACTACCCTTTTTGTCTCTGATTTCCAGATCAAACTCTTGTAGAAGTAGAATCCATTGCATCAACCTTGGTTTAGATTCCTGTTTAGTAAAAAGATATTTCAAAGTTGCATGGTCAGTATAAAAAATTACCTTTGATCCTAACAAGTAAGATCTGAATTTATCAAAAGCATATACAACCGCGAGCAACTCTTTTTTAGTGGTTGCATAATTCATTTGGGCGGGATTCAATACGTGGCTTGCATAGTAAATCACATGCAAGAGCTTCTCCTTTCGTTGTCCTAGCACTGCATCCACTGCATTATCACTTGCATCACACATGCTATCAAAAGGGAAAGACAAATCAGGGGCAATTACTATAGGAGCAGACACCAACTCCCTCTTCAAGGTCTCAAAAGCTTCACTGCACTTTTTGTCAAAAAGAAAAGGTGTGTCTTTCACAAGTAAACTTGTTAATGGTTTGGCGATTTTTGAAAAGTCTCTTATGAACCTGCGGTAAAAACCTGCATGTCTCAAGAAGCTTCTGGTTCCTTTTTCATTCACCAGTGGTGGTAAATTAGCTATCACCTCCACTTTTGCTTTGTCTACTTCTATGCCTCAGTTGGAAATTTTGTGACCCAGCACGATCCGTTCACGTACAATAAAATGGCACTTCTCCTAATTTAGGATCAAATTTGTTTGTTGGCATCTTTCTAGCACAAGGGACAAGTTAGTCAAACATTTATTAAAAGAAGAACCAAAAAAAGTCATCCATAAACACTTCCATATGCTTTTCAAGCATGTCCACGAATATGGATGTCATACACCTTTGAAATGTGGCAGGTGCATTGCACAACCCAAGTGGCATCCTCTTGTATGCGAAAATACCATAAGAACATGTGAAGGCGGTCTTCTCTTGATATTTAGGGGCCATAACAATCTGATTGTACCCAGAGTGTCCATCAAGGAAACAATAATAATCATGACCGACTAACCTTTCCAACATTTGATCAATGAATGGCAAAGGGAAGTGGTCCTTTCTTGTTGCAATATTCAGCCTTCGGTAATCAATGCATACTCTCTAACATGTAACAGTTCTAGTTAGGATTAACTCATTTTTCTCTATTTTTATCACAATAGTTCCCCCCCTTTTTGGGTACCACGTGCACTGGACTAACCCATGAGTTGTCGGATATAGGATAAATCAGTCTTGCATCCAACGATTTCACGACCTCCTTGCGAACCATTTCTTTCATAGCTAGATTAAGTCTTCGTTGTGGTTAAACTACCGACTTATGATCATCTTCCATCAAAATCTTGTGCATGCAAACTGTCTGGCTAATACCTTTCAAATCCTCAATCGTCCATCCAATAGCACTTTTGTATTTTTTTAGTACTTGGATGAGTTTTGATTCTTGGACACTTTTTAAACTAGAATTGATAATAGTTGGGCACTTCTTTTCAGTATCAAGAAACACATATTTCAGATTTTCAGGTAATTGTTTCAGATCTACCCCCTTTGTGGGCTCTTGAGTATCTTATGATGGTGGGGTGGTCTTAAATCCTCCCACTGATGTGGTTTAGATCTAATCCATTGAGTTTATTCCTCCATCATGGCTAGCACTTCTGACTCTCTCTCGTCTTCATCACTTTCAAAAATAAATACGCTTAAAACACATTCTAACGGTAAATGGGGTACTTTTGTTTCAATTTCTTAAGCAATCACTTGATCTATCACTTCTACAGTGTGACTCGTGCCAACATCATCTTTGTATTGCATAGTATTTCGAACATCAATTTTCAATTCTTCATCATAGACTTTGAGAGTCATTATTCATTCCTCTATGTTTATCATACACCTCCCTGTCTCTAAAAATGGTCTGCGCAATATGAGAGGGATCTCCTCATCTTCAGGCATTTCAAGAATGACAAAGTCAACTGGAAATACAAATTTATCTATCTTTACCAAAACATCTTCTACAATTACATAAGGTCTCCTAATTGAGCGATCGGCGAACGGAAGCGCCATCCTAGTGTCTTGAACAGTACCAAGGCCCAATTTTTTATAAATGGACAACGGTATCAAACTCACACTAGCTCCCAAATCAATCAAATCCTTCTTGAATTTTCTATCACCAATAGTGCAAGGAATAGTAACCGAACCCCTATCTTTCTTTTTCATAGGAATTTTCATACCTTGGAGAATAGCACTATACGCTTCAGTTAGGATAATCGGGTCTACATTTGTGGAGTGCTTTTTGGAGATGATGTCTTTCATGAATTTGGCATATATTGGCATTTGTTCTAGAGCTTCAGAAAATGGAGTGTTTATTTCAAGTTTCTTAAACATTTCCAAAAACTTCTCAAAATTCTTTTCATGTTGATCTTTCTTCTTTTGTATCGGAGGATAAGGGAGTTTGATGATTGGCTTAGAGGCTTTTTCTTTCTCCTTTACAAGCATTATCACAACTTCCTCTTCTGTTTTCTTGGTTTTTTTAATTTCTAAATCGACCTTAACAACCCATCTTCCATTGTATTATTTTCTTCTGGTTCTTCTGTTGACTTACCACTTCTAGTCACTATAACATTAACATTATTATGCTCACGCGGATTTGTCACTGCAACACTTGGCAAGGTATCTGGAGCTTGAGAATTTGAAGCTAACTATTATGCTATCTGACCCATCTGAACTTCAAGATTTTTTATTGAGGCAATGGTGTTATTTTGATTGTTTCTAGTCTCCTCTTGGAATTGAATATTGTGAGCGGCCAATTTTTCAATGGAAATCTCCTAGTCTACCTTTTTAGGAGCTTGTTGTTGCTGTTATTGTTGATATTGGGTCCGATATTGTCCTTGACCCTGTTGCGGAATATTCCCTCTTTGATCCTTCCAGAAGAAGTTAGGATGATTCTTCCAACCTGGATTGTAAGTGTTGGAGTAGGGATTATTCTGCTTCAAGAATTTTATCTCTTCAATTAATTGAGGAGTTGCAAATAAATACACAGTGTTGTGAGGTCCATTACAAATTTCACAAGTGATGGTCTGAGCAGGTTGAATTTGAGCTACCTGTTGAATGCCTATATTCATCGCTTTCAATTTCTTTTCTACTTCAGCAGCGACTGTATCTTCCAAACGGATTTTATTAGCTTCCAGTTTCAGATCAATTACTCCTTCAGGTTTGCTTGTGCAGCTGTCGTATAATTCCAGATGCTCATTGGCAGTTATCGCTTCAATAATCCTTTTAATACTGGTGGTTGTTGAGAAATTTGTTAAGCCACCGGCTACTGTATCAATCAATTGTTTTGTCTTTATTTTAAGCCCGTTAACAAACATATGCATCTGTTCAGTATGATCCATATTATGAGTTGGGCAAGCTACTAAGACCCTTTTGAATCTTTTGTAGGAATTTCCCAAAGACTCTCCATCCTTCTGTTTGAAGTTTAAGATCTCATGCCTTTTTCTCAGGAATACTGATGGTGGAAAATACTCGTTTAAGAATGCAGTTTCCACCTCTTCCTATGATGTTATGTTGTCGGCTGAAAGAGAGTAGAACCATTATTCCTCCTCTTCAGCTAAAGTGAACGAGAATATTCTTAACTTCTTTGCTTCATCAGTATGACCATCAATTTTCAAAGTAGTACTCATGGTCAGAAATTTGTGCAAGTGCTTGTTGGCATCTTCATTAACCTTTCTAGTGAAAGTTTTTCTTTCAAGTTGATTGATTATGCTAGGATGCAATTGAAAATTAGTCACATTCACCGGTTGGTTGATAATTATCAATCTACCACTCGTTGCATTTGCACCTCCATAGTCATCTAGGAGTCTTTCCGGAGGTGGAGAAGGTGGTACTATAGGAATTTCAGCCATAGTTTCTTTTTCTGAATATGAATGATCAGACGGAACTTCTTATTTGGAATTCAATCTAGCATTTATGCGTCTCTGATGAAGGGTTCTCTCGATTTCTACGTCAAAAAGAAATCAGTCGAGGGCTCTCCTCATATACACAGATTAGTAAATGAAATTATATAAATGACAGAAAAATAATTTTATTGAAGAGCAACAAAATTTTAATTGAATTAGAATTAAACTATATATTTTGGCAGTCCCCAGCAACAACACCAAAAACTTGATCGAAAAAATAGCAAGTGTAATATTTTGCCTGTTATAATAATAAAGGGGAAATTCCCCGAATGTCGATCTCAAGGACTGCAAGTCAATATCGAGTTCAAATAATCGTTCAATTAAACAAAAACTATTGTTGGGGGTTTTAGATTCATAATGATACAAATAAATGCAAAAAAAAATAATATTGTTAAAATAAGGGTTTGCAAGGGAAGAGGAACAATGTCAAGGAAGGTGTATAATTTGTCCCTGTAACAACTCTGAGTCACTATTGCATCAACAAATATCAATTATTATCAGTTCTCAAGGGTACTTTCTCCCAAGTCCTTGGTGAGAAAACTTTTAATCATTCTACCCTAATTTCTATGTCCATAAGAAATTATCGGTGAAATTAAGCCTTATTATATCAAGAATGCTCTGATTCATACAGGGTATCCCTAGTCCTAGGTTATATCTACTACAGAGTAACCTTATGAAAACCTTACCAATGGAGGTCCATCCTAATTGATAATCATACAACAATCTTGATTGGTCCGAAAGAGAAAGCAGTAAGTACATCAAAAGATGACTGTAAAAACAATATTATAAATGCAATCGTAAACTCAAAGTCATTATAGATCTAAGTCAGGGACACCCCCTAGCATTGGGGGGTTTAGCTACTCATACTTTTCAAAACAGATTCAAGATAAAAAAATACACATTACAAGTAATTTGATAACTTGGATCTTCAATCGCTTCCGCTCATGAAAATCTTCCGCTCTCCGAATTCCTTGATCTCTGTAATTCTCAATCATTTGACAATTCTCTGTCTTCTCCTCAATCCAAATTGTCCTCTTCTCTTGTAGAAATTCTCCTAATATAGTGAAAAATCCTTTGGCAAAGGTTGGAAATCTTGAAAACATCCTTGCAGCTTAAGCCTAGGTAAAAAGCCCAAAGATTGGAAGAATTTGTGCCTAGGCTGACACGGCCCGTGTCAGCTGACATGGGTAGCTGTGTCAGCTCTCTGTCGTGCCACTTCCTACCTAACACACCCCATGTGACCTGACATAGGTTGTGTCAGCTGACACGGACGGCCGTGTCAGGCCCCTGTCTTGGGCATTGCTTGTTCTTTCTTTGCCTTCGTGTCAGGTGACACGGGTGGCCATGTCAGGCCTCCTGAATTGGAAAATCTTCTTTCCTCAAACGCTGAAACTTTACACTTTCTTGCATTGAGTCTGTTGGCTCTTCTACATGGACTTGGAGGACATAAACACAGACAACCAAAACATAAAATCCTGAAAACACAAAATAAACTAAAAATTTATAAAATGCTTAAATAACTTAAGGAAATGAAAATTAACTTCAAAGGTACCATAATATGCACAAAGTGTTCCAGAATCCTTGGTTTCTTATCGGATAAGTAACAAAAGCATGGTGAAAATGGTGACCGGTCACCTCTCTTCAACCTTCAAACAACCTTTATCTCCGACTCTGAAGCCATCATGTTCAACGAACCTTTATCACCATCCCTCTCCTCCAACCCCAGTTCCACTCCTTATTGTGACCTAACCTCTAACACTAAACATTATGGTTTAAATTACCCTGACCCAACCTCACCAGACCATAAAGAACTTCAGGCCACAGTTGACTCTAAAAAGACTCTCTCTGTACCTGAACCATCTGAACCCATACCTGAACCATCTGAACCTATTCCCGAACCCTCTGAACCTGACCTCACTCTACCTACCTTTGATGAGGCACTAGCCAAGTTCTCAGAGAGTTCAGCTTCCAAATTCAAGAAGCTCTCTAACGAATCCAGCACCAGTGACAATCCTTTTGAAGTAAGGACCAACTGGAACGGATTCGTCAGATGGATGACTTATGAATTCTTCAAGCTTAAGGGCATATCTAAAAAAGTTAGAAATGACTTCATAAGAGGTGATGAGGAGAAGCTGGAGGCTCGTATGGTGAAGGAAGCTATTAAGAACGCAGGAAGGGAAGCTACGGAGAAAGCAGCTACAGAAGCTACTTCCAGGAAGGCAGCTGAAAAAGCTGCTACAGAAGCTGCAGCCAGAGAGAAAGCTGAAGCAGCATTGGCCGCTGAAGTTGCTCAGAAATACGCTAAAGATGCTGAGAAGACCCCTGAGGTTGCTCTGACTCAAGGAAAGTCATAAACAACTAACTTTGCTCCTCTAGTCATTAAGATTCTGGAAGAGTTGCAAAAGGAACAACAACTGGTCAGAGCCAGACTCGATAAACAGGGTTAGGTCAATTCCAATATTCAGAGTCTGCTAGCTGAGCTACTTCAGAGGATGCCCCCTCCACCAAACCAGTAGAAACTCTAGATTTTTTATGTTTTTTTTCAAGTGTTTTTGCCTCTAAGGCTTTATTGTTTTCCTTCTATACTTTGTAAAGTTTTTCTCTTATTAATAAAATTCTGAGTAACTTACTTTTTGAGTCTAACATGAAGGGGAAGAATTAAATAGAAGTCTTTTGATGAAGTAATTTATCTAACTCTCAGAAATGCAATGCTTACATTCTGACTTAAAATTATTGCGTAGTATAAGTCATTTTTCAAGATCTATCTGAACCAAGGGAAACTGAATCCTTATCTGAGAAACTACTAAATCAAGTCAAGAAACCTAAGAAAATATGGTAAGAAATTCTCTACCCCAGAAACCCATATCCGATACTAAATTTTTAAAAAATTCTTTTTCAAGTATCAAACTTATGGGGAGATTGCTAATCTCATGGGGAGTCACTCTCTATCTGACTCTGATCATTTTCAATTTAGTATATCTGAAAGTAGTTATTGTTTCATCAAAATTCTAAGTTTTGTCGTCATAAAAAGGGGGGAGATTGTTAGAACAAGATTTTGATTCTACAATATCTCTCTAAGTTTTTATGATAACAATGAATGAAACAATTTCGTACCCTAATAATTTTCTTAAGTGTGCAGGAATGTAAATTAAAATGACTCTAATCAAAACAAATATCTGGCATCTGAACAACCCAGAAACGCTGACTCAGCATAAAGAGTAATTAGATCTGACTCTGAACAAGAATACATTTGAGGAGTAATCACCTGAAGAATCTAACTTTGAAGTTCAAGCTTTGATTCTAAAGAATCTGATAGAGATATTTGAAGACTCTACAAGAGATATCTGAACACTCTACAAGAGATATCTAAAGACTCTACGAGAAGATATCTGAAGACTCTAACTCTGAAGACTCTGGTCATGCTCACTCTGACACATGCTCAGAAACACGCCATCAGATACCACCTGATCAAAAACTTAAGCTTGAAGCATTCAAATTATAATAAAATTCCTTTTAAGGAAACAATGGATTACACTCCAAGACTGCTATGGGAAGGACAAGAAATTTACTACCTTTAACTCCCACAGTTGGCACGAAATCTCCAATGATTTCCCCCCAACGGTATCATCTCAAGTGTTATATAAAAGCCTCCTTACAACTTGCTGAAGACAGAACTTTGACACAACAACATTCTCATACTCGAAATATTTTTCACCATCATTGTTGTAAGAAATAGTTTCCATACAAGGGTTGTTGCTCAAATTTTATGTGGTTCATTGTTCTTAAAGTGTGTTTATACTGCTTATCTAGAAGTATCTAGCCAAACACTTGTAATTCTTGAAATTGTTTGTAATTCCTCAAGTTACTTGTTTAGGTCTGTCGACTTGAGGGGGCTAAGAGGTTGTTGAACTCTTAGACTTATTTTGTAATATGTTGAGATTAGTGGATTAAGTCCTTATTGAAGGCGAAATCACCTTGGTCAGGTGGACTGGAGTAGCATTAGATTTCAAGCGAACTAGGATAAATCCTTTGTGTTATTAGTCTTTATTTTATGGGTGTGGTATTGCCAAAAGTTTTTAATTCCCGTGAAAACAATTCACCCCCCCCCCTTTCTTGTTTTTCTCTACCTTCAATTACTATGTTTACAAGTTAACTGAACTTGTTTGTTATGATGCAAAGGGGCTGGTAAATGTGTTTGAAGAGGAGTACCCAGGTTTTGAACATGAATTTTGTCTAAGGCACTTGTATGCAAAATTCAAGAAGAAGTTTGGAGGAGGAACATTGCTTAGAGATCTAATGATGGTTGCAGCAAAGGCAACTTATTTTGAGGCACATGAATCTAAGATGCTACAAATCAAGGAGGACAATTCAGATGCATATGAATGGTTAGAGTCTATTCCCAAAACAAAATGGTGTAAACATGTTTTTCCTTTATATTCTAAGTGTGATGTCATAATGAACAATCTAAGCGAGTCTTTCAATGCAACCATTTTGCTACAAAGGGACAAACCAATTTTGTCCATGTTTGAATGGATTATGAATTATTTAATGGGAATGTTTTCCACACTTAGGTAAAAGGTAGATAACTACAAGGGTCAAATAATGTCCAAACCACTTAGGATATTAGACAGAGAAATTGAAAAAGTGATAGTTGGACTATAGCATATGTAGGCAGGTTAACTTTTCAAGTCACACGTATCCTATTCACTGATTGACATTATCAGTTTTAATCCTTTTAGTATTAATGTTATAAATAGGCATTTCAAGATCAATGAAATATAGTCCATTATTCATTTTTGCATTAGTATAGAATATATCATTCAAATAAATGGAGCAATAATTGTTCTTTATTATGAATGAAAATCAAACTTGTTCAAACAAGAAATGGAAATAATATTCCTGCTAATTGCAGGTATATAATAACAGTTCTCTAACTGAATTATTAAATCACTAGGTAAAGTCAATACATAAGTTTCTACAGCTAAAGCAGCAACCTTTGCTCCATTGCCAACTCGTAGGTCAACTTCACCTTTTTCCAAATCTCTCCTCCTTTTTAGCCTCTGCATATTGATACAAATATGAGAACCACATCCATTATCTAATATCGATGATGCAGAAGTAGATAGATTAATTTCAATAACAAAAATACCTGAAGTTGAAGTCTTTACTCCATTCTTCTTATCTTCCAGGTACTTTAGGCAGTTTCTCTTCTAGTGTCTAGTCTTACCGTAATGGAAGCAAGTGTCATCCTTTGTTATGCCTCCACTAGGCTTTAAAGCATGAGCAGTGGGTTTGGGTTTGGTAACTTCCTTGACTTTCCCTTTACCACCCTGCTTGGTGGGTCTTTTGTTCTGTTTCTTTCCATTTCCGATCATCAGGATGGACTTCCCTTTTGACTTCAGATTCTGCTCAGTAGTTCTTAACATGTCTAGTAGTCCAGGAAGAGTTTTGTCCATATCATTCATGTTAAAATTAAGGACAAATTGACTGAAGCTCTCTGGAAATGATTGCAAGATCAAATCATTCGTAAGTTCCTTTCCGAGGGGAAAACCCAACCTCTCAAGGTTCTCCACATACCCAATCATTTTGAGCACATGGGGACCTACAGAGGATCCCTCAGCTAACTTTTCTTGAAAAAGGGCTTTTGAAACTTCAAACCTTTCATGTATTGCCTACTCTTGATTGAGCATCTTCAGGTGTCCGATCATATCGAACGATGCCATGTTCTCATGTTGCTTTTGCAACTCCGAGTTCATGATAGCTAGCATGAGGCAAACAACTTCATTGGCATAATCGACATGTTTCTTATAAGCATCTCTTTCTATCGTAGGTGCAGAACTAGGAGGTTCCTCTTCAGTAACAGGTTTCTCCAAGACATACAACTTTTTGTCATGCTTGAGGATAATCCTCAGATTTCGGTGTCAATCCAAAAAATTTGTCCTAGACAACTTTTCCTTATCAAGGATTGATCGAAAAATATTGTTAGAGGTGTTTGTTGTTATGGAAATTTACATGAAAAATATGAAAACATAAAAATCATTAAAATAACATATTTAATTTGACCTTTAGTTAAATATGCTCCCACTATTTTACTCAAAACAAATGACCCTTACCATTTGATTCAGAAATTCCCGTTAGAAGATTTTCTAGTGGGTCGAGATCCATATTTCACTTTGTTTACATAAAACTAGGTTATTTAGGTAAGAACTCCTTCCAATTGTATCTAATACAACTCTCGAATATTTTAGTTGGGTGAATAACTCCTTATTCCAATCCATCATATGAATCATTTCCAACTCTTGCTTCTAAATGTATATAATCTTATTATAATTTGTTTAGTTAAGTTTGACCCATTGTTTTAGCAATTGGATATTAAAATTATCCCGTCGCACCTTACTAATATAGAACATGCACCTCGCATAGGCGAAACCTACATTATTCGATACTAGTCTTGATGAATGCTAAAACTTGGAAAGCATACGCTTAATATTTAATTTGAGGGAATTTACAACTATTTTGATCTGACCGACTTATTTATCATATAAATCGTCTCTCACATGCATCAACATACATTCACATGCATCAAAATACATACAAAATAAAACAATTATGGCCCTAGCGCAATTATTCTCCGAAGCCAATGAGAGAACCTAAGCTAACCTAATAACGATCTAAGCTTCTCCAAGCAAGATCTTCAAGGTTGTCCTCCTTTGATATTGTTTTCTTCTCTTTCTTCATAAAAATACATTACATAAAAGAAACTCATTTTACATACGAGGGAGTGAGATGAGAAAAGAAGTTACATTAAGAGATTAAAAGAGAGGCATGGCATGCAAGCCGTATTTTAAAATCCCAAAAACAAAATAAAGGAAAACTAAGGTCATAATTGATCACCATAAGACAATAATAATAAACACATTATTATTATTAATTTAAATTTTGTTAATTAAATAAACCAAATTAAATTTCAGTGATTGATCACACTACGCAGAGTTAGCTGAGGGTTCTGCTTCCCGGTCAACGGACAAGGGTCAAGGGGGAAGCGCCCCCTGCGGGGTTGTCAGGGGCAGCGCCCTGACGCGAAATTTTAATGAATAATTCATTTGAAACCGATGTATTTTTCCGCATCAACACTTGATACTTTAGAGCACAACTCTTGTGCAGTCACAACCCTAATCGCATAACTCTTTGAAAGCATAACCCTTGTACCGTCATGAACCCTAATGCAGCAATTTCATACCGTCAAACACACCTCGATTGATAATTCAGTATGATTGGTCAACACATCATTGCTTCACCATACTAATGTCGGATTTTGAAGCAAATGACCATTGATCGCTCAAAGGAATATCAATCAGTAAGTGTTTGAATGAACGAAATAGAAAAAATATATCATATATACCATATTTTGCATCAGAATTACTTATATCATATATATAAATTGATTGATCTCATTTGTGTAACCTATAGACGATCAATGTATAACTACCTCACCATACTAACATCGGATTTCGAAGCACAGTCAACATCAATCATCCAAGTCGTACACACATGATGCCAAATTTAATTACTCGTTTATTATTTGATTCATTTTGTATTTTAATCGTATTAATACAGAAAATACATAAAATAAACAGCTATCAGATGCATGGTTTTATAAGTGGCTCTGTTACCATTAAAGGAAAATTGTGATCCAAGATGTTGCGGAAATTATTATTTTTTTCCTTTTGTGATCCTTACGAATGGGAGTGATCAGTGATAGAAACGGTTACCTCTTGTGGAGATTGAAACATTTCATGCAGATCTAAGGAGTGATCATGAGCGTTGAATAGTGACTACGCCTCCACTCAGTCCATACGAACGGATTCCTTCAGTCTCAGTGCTAGCTGCTACAAATGAAGGCTTTGAGTATGTGTGTGTGTATGTGTGTGCGTGTGTGTGTGTGTGTGTGTGTGTGAGAGAGAGAGAGAGAGAGAGAGAAATTAAATTTCATCAAGTTAAATGCTTCTGCACAAGGGTTCTATTTATAGAACCACTTGCGTTGGCTGCAAGCTAAAAAGCCCACTTAAGTGTATGTGGCCCATATCTTATGGTATACCGAAATCACTTAAGTGCGTGGTACCTTACCATATTTTTCATTCTAATTAAGTGCATTGTAGTTTACGATGTTCTACAATTCACTTAAGTGCATTGTACCTTACGATGTTCCTTATTTACTTTGTCTCTCATCAATCTGTCCTTTTGTGTGTGACCTTGTAGGTTTCCGCGATATTGGCAATTATATTAAATCACGTATTTAACATATTAAATAGTAAGCGGTATCTAGCAACACATCACTGTTACCCAAGACACGAAAATGTCATGTGATCTGACAAATCCCTTTTTGTGATAATACTTTTGTGTACAATTACCCTTTTTTTCCCTTATGTCTCTATTGAACAAAAGGCATAGACCGTGTCATCCTTGTCCAGTTCAATATTGGGCCTTTAGGCATTTATCCTGTTACGCAGGATGGGCAAATTCCATCTAGGTCACTCATGTCCCTTAGCATGCTTCGTGGAGTACCCATCAATTGTCTTTATGGTCATCTAGTTACGGACAACATTTGATCAACAATAAAGCACTCGACTCTACTTCTAGGGTCCATAGTGGTTTCAGGTCGAAGGGTGGTATACACCATTATCACCATGAGAATAACTCATGACATTCTATGTAGTATTATCATAGCGGGTCAATCTAGTATAAATATTACTCATAATATTCATACCTATGTTTAAGACTTGATAACTCCTTATCCATGATCCATGAGATGCGATCATCAGTCTATATACATAATAGTCTTAATGCTTTAATGTTATTCCACTTCACAACAAAGCTCAACTACATATACTTTAAGAATAATGTCCTTATGTTTAATGGGATCTCATGATTAAGTCACACTTGATACATTAAACAGACTAGCTATTCTAGGGACTTTATTAAACAAACATAATAAAGAAAAAGCCTTTTATTATTAATAAATAATTCGATATAAGTACGAAAAGTATTGACCTCTAGGGCTTACACCAACACAAACTTTATAAAGCCTTGTAAAGGCTGAAACAAACTCCAAGGGTTTGGAATCTGGAAATTGATTAATTTTTCAAGCATCAAGGATTCAAAAAAATGTGAAATGGAGTATGGTGTGTATGTGCAGCATACTTCTAATGGAAATGTGATCTTGGTGTATCTTTATGTAGATGACATACTTCTGACAAGGAATTGTACTTTTGAGATAAACAAGTTCAAAAAGGTGATGATGAATACATTTGATATGTCTGACCTTGGAAACATGGTATATTTTCTAGGAATGGAGATTCTACACTATGATAAGGGAATCATTATGCACCAACTGAAGTATGGGCTTGATTTACTGAAGAGATTTGAGTTGATGAATTGTAAGTCAACAGCCACACCACTGAGACAAACCATAAATTGGATTCTGATGCTAATGGTAAGGATGTAGATGCTACAATCTTCAAATAGTTGGTTGGGTATTTGAGATATATGTGTAACACCAAGTCGGACATATGTTATGCAGTTGGAATGGTAAGTAGGTGTATGAGTAAGACAAAGTGGTCACATTACCAAGTTGCAGTTAGAATACTAAGGTATGTGAAAGGGACTCTGAGACATGGAATTTTGTTTCCATTGGGAGTATCAGATGATGCGGAGGTGATATGCTATTTAGACCGAGACTGGTGCAGGGGAAGAGTATACATAAGAAGCACCATAGGATACATGTTTATGTATATAGGAGCTCCCACTCCATGGTGCTCAAAGAATAAACCAGTGGTTGCATTGTCAAATTGTTAAGCATAATACATAGTTGGCGTGTCATTTATGTGTCAGGTTGTTTGGCTTATGTATTTGTTGCAGAAACTTAAGTTCGAGGTGAGAAAACCGGTCAAGTTGATGATAGACAACAAATAAGCCACAAGTCTTGCCAAGAATCCAGTGTTGCATGGAAGAAGCAAGCACATTAATACTAAGTATCATTTTCTGCACAATCAAGTTCATAATGGAGTGCTTGAGATTGTTCACGTCGACACTCAGAATCAACTTGCAGATGTACAGACCAAGGCAAATAAAACTAAACACTTCATTAATTTGAGGGATGAAATTGGTATTATTGATCTTTAGTCTTGAATTTGATTGATTTTTGGAATTAAAGAAGTGTTACTTTAATTTTCTGGTTGGTTGATGTTTAGAAAACGGTAAATGTATAAAAATAAAAGAACACTTGCGATATATCCTAGTTTCCCTCACAATCTGAGAGTACTTCAATCCCCTTACACAGTAAGAGATTTTAATATTGTTGGATCTTATGGACAAGACAATCCTAGTCTTCCTATACAAGACTCTAACACAATCACCAAGAACAATCCTCTTGTGATTTACAATACACTTATCTCCAACAATCCTGGATAATAAGTAAAGACCTTTACAATAAGATGCAATCCACCTTATTATAGATCCCTCATAGTACTAAACAATCCTTGATACTTGAGAATTTGTAACATATACAATATATAGAAATAAATGAAGTTTATTGAATGGTTAAGACTTATTCAAAAGAATAAAGTCTTCTTCTCTTTCAACTATGAAGATCCAATTATACTATCTAAATAATATATACTATCTAAATGCTCAATGATACTTTGATGAATATGATATGAAAATGTGATTCAAAAAGTATCTAAGTATGAAAACTTTGTTATGAAAATTATACAGACATATTTGATAATGATTTTGAAAGAGGTAGTTATAAATTGAAAATTTGAATTGTATTTATAATAATGTAACAACCATTCATAAATCATGACAGTGGTTGGAAGATTTTTTGAAAAAGGTTAATGAAATTATATGAAAATATGCCATGAAAAGGTTTGGTGAAAAGGTGTTATGAACAAAAGTAATTTTCAAAAAATTCTCAAGGATAATCGATTACACTAAATGACAATCGATTACACTAAATGACAATCGATTATCATGTGTGGAACGTTCAAAAAATTTCATGTTTTGCCTTGTGACAATCGATTGCAATAAATGACAATCGATTGACATGCCTGAAAATTGAATTTTCAAGTTTGGAAGCAAGGAACGCAATCAATTGTGTTTTTGTGCAACCGATTCTCATGATAAAAAAAACTAAAATTTTCTTAAGTTAATTGAACCAATCTTATGCATTGCCTATTGACTTTTCCAAGTCAAGAGATTATGTTTGAAATATATTTAACATGGTTCAAAATGTGAAAATAATTTTCCAATGTATGCTAAATTTCTTTGAGCACTAAAAGAATGTATATGATATGGAAGTTTCATATACCTTAAATGATTAACCATATCTTGTAAACAAGGTCAAGTCTTCAAGATCTTTTTATCCTTCTTTGATAATGAAATGATTGAACTTGTCTTCATCAAAACATATTGAAAGCTTGTCTTCATATCAATGAAGATTTGTTGTTAACTCCAACAAAATTGATCAAACTCACAGTGTTTTCCAATTTTTAATACATTAAAAAATAAAGAGTTAAAAAATTGTTATAATTGGAGTATAAAATTAGTTAAATGTTTGGTTTGAAAATTAACTAAACATGAGAACTACTTTGATATTATTCATGATTTTTCTTCTCCTGCATCCACGTGATATGTCATGTGATTAGGGTTGAAAATTAGTCGAGTTGAGTCGAACTCGCCTCAGTTCGACTCGACTCGATAATAATTAGCTTAGCTCAAAACTCAAATTGAGTCTCATTCAATTTTTTCCAGCTCAAGCTCGGTTTATTTTAAGTTCAAGAACAACTCAATTCAACTCATTAGGTTCATCTTGTTAGGTTCAGCTTACTTGCTCCACGGGCTTAAAAGATATTTATTTAAGTCTATTTTTTAAATATATTTGACATTTTAAATTAATATTTTTTTAAAAAAATATTTAATTAAAATAAAGTTATAAGATTGGAATTTAACTTTTTCTCAAAAGTCATTGATATTTTTATTTGATATAAGTATTTAATTAAATAAAGAAGTTTAATTTTTAATCACTATATAATCTTTTTTTATATGGTGTTGATTTTATTTGTATAATTATTTTTAGAAATATTTTTTTCACTTGAGAATATAAATGATCAATTAAAACAGCTAAATTAAAAGAAAGGGCTAAGATCTTGAGTAATTTTTAAAACTTACTTTTAGAGCTAATATATATATATATATATATATATATATATATATATATATATATATATATATATATATATATATATATATATATATATATATATATATATATATATATATATAATAACCCTTCTTATATATAATCGACTTGACTCATGAATCTAACGAGTCGAACTATACATAGTTTACGTTCAACTCATTTAGTTAACACACTTAGTTTTTTTCCCTCAAATTCAGTTCATTTGATTTATGAACCTATTTCAACGATTTAGTTGTCAAATCGAATTTTAAATTATGTTCGAGTTGGTTCGGTTCATTTCCAAGCCATACATGTGACCTACTTTGAATAGAAATATGGCATGAGAGACCAAAATATTAAAAAAATTAAATTAGAAAAAAAATTCAAGATTTTTATAATGGATTACGCTGAAATAAAAGGCAAACACACAAACGGTGCGACAACTTTTTTAGATGAGAATATATATATATATATATATATATATATATATATATATATATATATATATATATATATATATATATATATATATATATATATATATATATATATATATATATATATATATATATATATATATATATATATATATATATATATATAATACATTTCTAATAAAGTGATAGTTGATATTTAAAAACCAAAAACTCCTTGCAATCAATCGTGTCTTACCCAAATAAAAAAATGAAATTTTACTTTTTAATTAATAAAGAGATATTGTGTTAAATAGTTGTATTGTAGTTAAGAGCTTTAACTTATATATATATTATAATTTGATTGAATATTTGTCAAATGAATAAATTATCCATATTTTTATGGAATAACTTAGACCTCATCAAATAAAAATCACTTACTTAAAAAATGTCATCTGATCTTGTTGAAGGGTAATTCAATAGTTTTAGTATTTCGTGTATGTGACATTATTATTTGTGTATATAAGTAGTAGTGTGCTTAGCCATTATATAATGTAACATGTTGTACACAAAAGTAGTGGAGTAACTATTCTCTATGTAACCGTTAGTGGAATAATAATGAAAGTTTGTTAGAGTTTGTTATTCTCTCTCCCCTTCTCTCTCTTCCTCCATCTTCATCTTCTTCACCTTGTGCACCAACATATCCTTGTTTACATAGACTATGTATGATTTACTTAATGTAGAAAGTGGTCATAAAATTATGTATTTTAAACTGAAGTCAACAATAAGAATTCACTTAAATTGAATCTAATTTTAACCAAATAACTCACCGAATTCAAATCTGATCCTAAATTAATTATGGAACAAGGTGAGTATGGATGGGTTAGAGTGTGTTATTTTTATTTATATATTTTTATGAGGCTGTTTATTGTGAATGATCATGTAAATCATGTTGGATTGGTAACTAACAACCTACCATGCTTTTCTTGCTTCCATACTTGTGATACCTTTAAACTCAATTTCTCTTACCTTGCAAAGAGTATTTTCAGATCAACTTATTTTAAGTTGTGTAAGACGTCTCTCTCTCTCTCTCTAGTTTTATTTTAAAAAGAAGAAGAAGAGCATAACATGGTGAGGTCTGTAAGTTGTGAAAAAAATAGTGTGGTGAAAAAGGGTGTATGGATCACAGAAGACGATGTCTCTGGTAACTGGAATTCAGTCCCAAAAAAAACAGGTAAGAGACTTGTTTCTTTTTAGAAAAATATTTATTTATTTTATTTGAAATTGATGATGATGATGATGATACAAGGATCTCTCTATTTTTTGGAGGCTCTATATAAATTAGTCGCAGTTTAATCATGGAAAAATAAATAGAGACACTGTTTAACTTGGATTTAATTGTGACAAGCATTTTATAGGCCCTATTTAGCCACAATTTAACTATCCCGCATTGTACGACCTCGAAGACGACCTTTATGATATATATAATGATATGTTTTCAACAGGTATAAAGAGGTGTGGAAAAAATTGCAGACTTAGGTGGAGTAATAACAACAACATGGGTGATGATGATAAGTTATTCACATCGGAAGAAGAAGATCTTATAGTTAAGCTTCATGCTGCCATAGGTAGTAGGTGGTCAATCATAGCACAACAACTTCCTGGAAGAACAGACAGTGATGTCAAGAACAACTGGAACACAAAGCTGAAAAAGAAACTGTCACAAATGGGGATAGATCCTGTTACACACAAGCCTTTTTCTAAACTCATTGCTGACTATGGAAATATTGGTGCTAAACAAGACTTTAGAAATGTCAATCTAATATTAAAATCAGATCCCAAATTGGATCTTTCACTCTTCCAAAATATGCCAATAACAAAAATAAAATATGACACCAATAATGTTGCACCATTTAGTTGGAATGATTTTCTTCTACAAGATGCTTTTGCACCACCACTTACTAATAACCAAGATCAAACATTATTTTCAAATGATATTATGGTCTCCAAATTACAATTAGAGAAAAACAAAGAGATCGTATCGTCGTCATCCTCCTCCTCATCCTCAGACATTTCTTTTGTGGAAGCAATACTCGATCAAGAAAATGAGATGTTTTTAAGCTTTCCAGAACTTTTGGAGGAACCATCCCATTACTGATCATTTTATAATGTTTCTTCAATAAGGATTAATTTCATTTGTTAGTTTATGATCCAAGTTCCTAACCATGTTCATCATATGTGTCTTTTAATAATGACAACTCCTCATTACACGTTTTTTAAATGAGGATCACTTTCGGTTCTTTCTTATCTATTATCTTATATATAAAAATGTTAAATTTATTTTATTTCTATTTGACATAAATGTTTGTTAAAATATTTTAATTTAAATACACTTTTAATTTTTTGATTTTAATTTTTTTTATCTTTTTTATTTCTTTACATAATTTTTTTGATATTTTTGTCCCCCACTAAATTTGTATATTTGATACTTTTTTATGACATGACAATGAGGCAGAATTTATGTAACAGTACATCACAAAAGTTTGCTACATCATATATTTAAAAAATAAAAATTAATTTTATAATATTATTTAATAATAAAATAAAATATTAAATTTAAAAGTAAAATAAAAAATAAAATAAAAATATTTTTAAAAAAAATTATTTATATTTTAAAATAAGAATAATTTTGAAGTAATATTTTATAGGAATTTTAAGTAATTAATTATAGAAATTTTAAAAATTATTGAATAATAATATACAAAATAAAATTTTGGCATATGTGGGATTTCAACCCTCTCCCCCAAAGTTATAGTGTGATAAATAGGGATTTTAATTCCCTGCACTCGGTTGTCTCTCTCTCTCCACTTTGTATTTTACATTTACTTTTTAAATAAAGTTAACTAATGGCCATGTAATGATCAACACATCTTATGGTGTATATATAGCTGACTGTATTGACTGCAATGGACTATAATTCAACAGGGTCAATTGATTCCAGATTTTATATTTATTACAAGTTTAATTAGCAAAATTCCTGGTTCAAATATTTTTATTGACATATTTCATCCAACACCTTACCTTACACCTCCCTCTTTTCAAAACCTAACACCGATTCAAGTTTTCTCTCTCCCACCTTCACAATTATCATGTAATAAAAATTTAGTATGCATCCGAGCAAAGGGGTAAGAGGCTTTGATATTCAATGTAGCAATATATATGGTGACATTAGGAAGTTCAATTTTCACATGGAAGTACAACATGGTCTTTCATGGAGCACACCAATTCAATCCCCGATCAAAGAAGCTCTCAATTGACTTCAATGCAATTTATTTTGCATTCTCATTTGGTGGACTTAGTGGTCTAACAATTCTTGTTTGGATAAAGTCATTCCGATATGGGGAATCCATATTATAGGAATAAACCTCCGCGACCAACCATCTTTCTCCCATTCTTCGAGTATGTATATATGATCAACATTTTAAATCTAAGTTGTTATGATTTTTTATAACTAGGTATGACCATTATATGAGATATGATCAAGTTTTTGTTGTTGAAATATTGAAAAGAAGAATTGTGCATATACCCAACAAGGTATTGGTGGACAACATAGAAATAAGTTCAAGTTATTGGAGAAGGTAATTGGAGAGAGAAACATCGACAAGGGAAGCAATTGAAGATTGTGCTGTGTATGCCCGGCCCTGTGAATTTGCTGCAGCATATGGCCTCATATTTTAGGAGGTTTCAAAATTTGAATTTTGAACTTTTTTTTTATAAATATTAATAAAAGTAAATAAAATATTATTAAAAAAAACTTAATAATTAAAAAAAATATTATGATAAAAATTTAATATATAAAAAAATAAAATTGATTAAAACTTAAAATAATTATAATTAAATTTATTTTTAAAATTAGAACGGATTGCACCATAATTTATTATATTCGGTATGTCTAAGATGTTTACTGCAATTGGACTGGATTGCACCATATTTATTTATGAAGAATGCTTTATTAATGTTCGATTGCATTAAATTTTAATAGAAATTATAGCTCAGCTCACATGCTTATCGCTCCATTAGAAGGACTACGGTTCAATCATCCTTGGCCAAAATTATTATAAAATATCTAATTGTACTTTTAAAATATAAATACTTTAAAAATTATTTTCTATTTTAATTTTATTTTTAAATTTGTTAGTTTATTTTATTATAATAAATAATAAATTTAACTTTCATTTTTTAAATATATGACATATTCGCTCTACCAAGTCAGTGTTCCATCATAAAAAAATGTCAATTATATAAATTTTAAGGGGGTTAAAAAATTCAAAAAATTAAATAAAATAATTATAAAGTTTATTTTCTTAAAGGGAGATTAAAAGATTAAAAAAATTAAAATAGAGGACCAAAAATACATTTAAATCATATTATGCCAAATATTTTTAAAATTTACTTTAAAATTTTATATTAAAAAATCATTTAATACGCTTGAAAAATTGGTGGAAAGTTGTGCCTTTCCATAGGCTACAACGTGTAGCTTCTTCATTTTGTCATTTAAAGACCATTTTGTCATACCACCATGAAAGTTGTGCCTCTCCGATCTCTGCTAAAAGTGATGATCTAGAGTTGGTGCCTACAAACATACCCAATAAAATTGATTAGTTATAACATTAGGGATTTAGGAGGTTTAGCCAAAAATAAGGAAGTTAGAAAATTAATCTTGAATCAGAAACCAAATATGATTTACATTTAAGAGACAAAGATGGATGTTTGGTATAAGAATCAATGTGTAATGATGTGGGGTTTGGCAGATCGTCATTTTGCATTCATGGTTGTAAGACCCCAATTTTGACCCTAAGATCCCTCATGCAATTTCATCATATGCATTAACATCGGGATCATACCTTGGCATCCTCCTTACCCCTCTTTCATTGGGTTTGATTTGTGAAAGATCCTCAAGCACTATGTGATTGTATCATACTTGTATATCATCATTTTACTAACCAAAATACAAAAATACGTCTTTGCATTTGCCTAACTCTTTTGTAGGTAGGGCATGATCTCCATTGATCTATCAAGTTCATATATAGGGTTTGAGACCCTCATGACAAAGAGCACAACCATGAATTGATCCAAGAATGGTTATGAGCATCATATATGAGTCACAATGACCTCTACATGTTATATTTATCTACTTCAACCTTTATGTTTGGAGTGAGAGCTAATTCAACTTTTATGAGCATGTGATATGAGGTTACATTATAGGTCATTTTTGACCTATACCATTGAACAAGTGATTTTTCCAAACTTCAAAAATGCATAACTCTATCATTATAAATCTAAATGACATGAAATTGGTGGCCATTTTGAAGTTATTTGAAAGAGCTACAACTTTGATGAAGACATGTTTCTCATTTGAAGCTCATATAGAAAGTTAAGCAAGGTGGAATATTGAGATATATAGCTTGACACTTAGAAAAAATTTCAACATGTTGAAATTTCCAAACTTCCACCTCAAAATTCTCCATTTTCCAAGCTCCAAATGAAAAAGTGTTCAACATCAAACTTGTTCCCCTTGATCCAAGCTTTCCAAAGAACCAAAGTTCATGCATTTTGGACAAAGATTGCTAGGTTTGCGCATGACTTTAACAGGGCTGCATCATTGGAAAGAATCAATTGTACAAACTTCAGTTCACAATGCCTTGCCATTCAAGCTTCATTTCAGACTTCAATTTGAATCATTTTGGACCTTATTGAATTGTATCATGGGCTTGTACATGCCCATGCACTCGTGCCATCCACATTGTCAATTTTGGATAGATTTTAAAGTGTGCAAATATCATTCCCTTTGGATATAAATAGAAGGCTTCTGAGCTCATTTGAATCACACTTTGTGCGCCAGCTTTTCCCCCCATTGAAACCCTCTCATTCTAAAGGAAAATCTGAGAAATTTCAATTTGAAATTTGAGTTTGAATCTCAACTGTTGGAGATTCAAGAACTCCAGGATCCACAGCCTTGCAACCTCTCCAATCACTTCATATTAGCTTCTCAAGTGTGATCAGATCGTGTTTAATGCAAGCAACATCAAGAACTGCATAACATTGAAGGTAATTTTCAGAAAACTTCATCTCTTCGATTCTCACTCCATTCTACTCAATTCTCTTGGATCTTTGGTTGTCTGAAGTCCTACCAATGTAGGCAAGAAGATTGAGTTGCTTAGAGGTCAAATCGAAGCAACTCAGTTGACACACCTCAAAATTCAACTCCTCATATCTTTATATATATATATATATATATATATATATATATATATATATATATATATATATATATATATATATATATATATATATATATATATATATATATATATATATATATATATATATATATATATATGTGTGTGTGTGTGTGTGTGTGTGTGGAGTTAGTTAAAATTGAGGTCAGATTCGTGCTCTACGCCATTTTTTCTTTCAGATCATGTCCTCTTTTTTTGATTTGGTGATGGTTGAGGGTGGACCAGTCCGGTGAGGTCCACCGGAGAAGAAGACCGGAGTTACAGCTTCGGCGATGTGTTGGCATCTCTCCAGACCACATGATCCTTTTCAAACGTTTTAATCTCGTGCGTTGGTTTTAAATACCATCCCTACAACGCATTGACTAGTGTCCATTGTGGAATGCGCGGTGAAGACCACTTGATCTGCCACCTCAATTAATGAGGGAGATCAAGTGGTCCACGTTTTTTGCTATTTTCTGATTTTTATTTTAATTAGCTTAATCTCATTAATTCATATTAATTTTAATATTGATCCAAAAAATATGAGAATTTCACCAAAAAATTTCAAATAATTTCCTCTTTCATATTTTGAATTAAAATTATTTTTTTGGATCATTATTAATATTTTTCATGATTTAATTGATTTTGTGATTATTTTTAATTGTTTAAAAATACTTTTAAGTCTTTAAAAATTCTGAAATTTTTTCTCCAAGGTCCTTTGACCTTGTTTGACCTATGATAAATCTCATGGCCATTTCCTTGGTGTTTTAATGAGGTTTTAAGAACTTGACAAACCATATTTAATTTAAATGTATTATTTTAGTCTTTTTAATTTGAATAAATATCAATTAACTGTGTTGACCAATTGTGATCACTTGTTTGAGTTTGACTCTTGTTGTTGGGCCTTGGTCAAGATTGATTTGACTTTGTCAAGTTAATATTATTGGATTTAGGGGATTGATGGAATATACATTCCATCTCCCAAAATGAATGGATGATATTAATTTGGTAAAAATTCTCCTTTGACTAATTTGAGTTTTGATCCATTCCCCTCCCTTTTCATCTCATTCCCATTCTTTATGCATTCATCTCATTTGGCCTATGATATCTCAAAGTCCTAAGGCTAGTTGATTGAAAAATCAACATAAGTATGGATGAGATTAGGCCACCTCTTTTGCATATTCTTTTTGTGTGTGGTATGTTTCATGAGCATAGTCCATTATAATATGTCTCTAACATGCATTAACACCAAAATTCTATTGCTCGGCCTCAAATAGTTGTGACTTCTACATAAGTCCAATTACGATTGCTTAACATAGCGCTAAATTTGTGACATAAAAGGCATAACATTCTAGTTAGTGAGATTGTAAGTCTCCCCTCTTTCATGGTATTGTGTGGAAACTTGGCCTTTTTTCCTTCCTTTGGAAGATGTATTGGCTCAAGGATCCATGCTTGTGATAAGTGGATTGAGTGTTCTCCAAAGAATGACTTAAAAAATGAAAAGCAAAAGCAAAACAATACTAACTTATAACTCATTAACAACTAACTTTTAATTTCAAGCCATTTACTTTAATGTCATTTAATTTTAGTCTTGATTCATTTGCCATTATTCATACCATTCTAATTGTTTATGTTAATGCAATTTTCACTTTGTCCACTTGGACCATATTGTGTGATATATTCCATTTTGTGTATACTTTGTTTGTTTGTGTGGTTTTTGACCATTAATGTACATAATAACAACAAAAACCCTAAAAAACTTTTGTGTGGACTGTTGACTTGATCTTAGACAAATGGACTTAGAACTTAGACAACATTCCTATGCTAAAGGACTTGGCTAATGCCAACTTTTGTGTAACTAAGTGATGTCAATTTGAAACTTCATCTGATACATCATTCAAGATCCCTTTGAGTTCACCTGCAACATGATCATTGTGGAGCTGTATTTTGAACCTGTGACTTATGGAATTCATCTGTTACATGGGCTAATTTGAAGAAGATCATGGAGTGGCTAAAGCTTGGATGTGGCTATCTTTATTAGATGTCTTGCTCTTCAAGATAATATAATTATGCATTTGTGTGTTGCTTGATTCTAAATGTTCAAGGGAATTTGGGTTTCTATTGACATTCTTGTCTATTGGATTGCTACCCATTGGTCAGATCTTTTCAACCCTTAACTTTTAATTTTGTGCATAGGATTAGTCTTTTCATCTTCTCCCCATTTCTTAAATTTCAAAATCTTTCCCTCCCTTTTGAAATTTTTTCTTTGTTTGAACTTGTTTTGTTCTAAACTTTGACCACTTTGCAAAAAGATAGAAACTTTGGCCTTATGCCATTGTATTTTCAAACTTCTTTTATTAAATTAAACTTGTAAATAAATTTAACTATACTTGACTTAAACTTTCAAAAAGCCAAAAAGAACCAACTCATTCAAACCATTTTCAGGCCTTTATGCCTTTCAAACATAAATTTTATTAAAAGCAGTGCATCCACTTTGAAATTTGTATCACGAACTACGAGATTTTGATCCCTCATTTTTATGTTGGTACGTAGGCACAAGTCCGAAGGTTTTGTCAAACACAAAAAATATAATTAATGAATTCTTTTCTCATCCCCCCATTCTATTTGTTTGTAAACATCATTTTTGTACCAAATACATATGCACACAAAAAGGGCTCCCTAGGAGTACCTAGGACACTTTGGGTGTTAATACCTTCCCTTTGTGTAACCAACCCCCTTACCTGTAATCTCTGACATTTTATTAGTTTTGATTTGAAAACTTCTTACTTTTGGTTTTTGTTTGTACTTTTTCCCTTTTCCCTTGGAAACAATAAAAGCGCGGTGGTGACTCTGGTTTTATTGATCTCTAGCTTATCCATAGCTTGATGATCATGAATTTACCGCTACAATGGTATAAGAAAGAAGTTCAGGAGGATTATTGACAATCTAGGATAATCGTGTTTTCTTGATACAAAGAAAATATACTATAGCTCATAGGCTTATAATGGAGGGAGAGTGGGGGGAAGAAAAACATTAGGTCATTATAGTGAATGTGTATGCACCTTGTAAGGCTAGGAGAAAGAAAATGTTGTGGGTGGGTCTATTATCCCTGATCTCCTTAAAGAGTGAAGCTAAATGGTGTTTGTTGGGAGATTTTAAAGCAATTCGGGTGGAAACATAAATGAACGAGGTTAATAGTTATACTAGAAAGGAAGATTGGAAGATTTTGATGATTTCATCACAGAGTAGAGTTAATTGATCTACCTCTAAATGGAAAAAGATTTATGCAGTCTAGGTTGAGTGGATGAGCAATGAGCCGACTCGACATATTCTATATTTAAAAACTAGGGTATAAGACATGGCCAAATTCTAGTCAGTGGAGTCTTGACAAAGAACTATAAGATCATTGTGTGATTAAGCTATGTGAAAAAAAGCTAAATTGGGGCTTTAAACCATTCTAAATGCTAAATTGTTGGAAAGAAACAAAGAGATATCATGAATTTGTTCTAGAGCTGTGGCAGAACTTGAAGGTGGAAGTTTGGGGGATGCTTGTTCTGAAAGAAAAATTAAAATTAATCAAAGGGATACTTAAAGAGTGGCACAAGAACCACAAATAAGTTTAGACGAAAAAATCAAAGAGGCAAAAGCATAAATAAATAGAATCAAAGTAAGAGGAGAGGAAATAGGAGTGTAAGAAGAGGGGAATAACATCAAGAAAGAGAGAGCTAACAACACAATTGTATAAAATGTCAAGATTGAATTGTAGCATTCAATGGAAAAATTCCAGGGCTAGGTGGTTGAGTGAGGGTGATGTGAACTCCAAATACTTTCATGGTTGTATCAACAAAGAAGATGAGGGAATGGAATATTATGCCTAGAAGTGGATGGAAGAAAGTTTACAAGCTTGGAATATATTAGAAATTTGATTGTTGAACACTTCCATGGCCACTTCTCAGCATGAAATAACACACACACACACACCACTTTAAATACCATAATAAAACTTCATATTATAATTAAAATCATTGACTCACAAGTCTTCTCCAAATTCTTATCACACTAAAACATAAACATACGAGAGCATACATTGCCTCTCAAAAAATATCAACATAAAACAAATAAAATAGCTCCCCAGTGTTACATATCAGAGCATAATCAAAACTAAAACAACAAAACTAAAGGAAATGACTCCAAAAGCTAGTTTCCAATCATAATCAACAATTATGCATATAAGTTATTATACAATGCAACTCGACTATGCAAATCTATGCATATGCATGTAATACCAACTAAATATTTGGTTCTCTCTAGAATCGGGTTCCATATTTTGAATCCATGAGCCCCCTCTTATGAGCTTCAAGCCCTCTCTTCTAAGCTTGGCACAAGTCACTAGTCTCCACTTCTGAACTAGCAGACATTCCTCTTGATACAGCTCTTATGATGCATGATCATATCATTAAATCAATGAGTTAAGACCCCTCTTTTGATCCTAATATAATGCATTGACAATTCTAGTAATCCCCTCTATGGATTACATCACATCAAAATCATAAAATGCACATTATCAATCAACAGTGTAACACAAACATGCTAATAATTTATCTCAACATGATTATATTTCAAACAACACATCAATTTAATTAACTCATTATACAAACATAAGGATCACAATAACTAATCATACAATGTTCCATAAACAACATCAAAACATAAATAATATACAACAACGTAGCCCCCCCCCCCCTTTCGAACTACCACCACCACAACAACAATTATGAAAATTCACATACCAGTATCATACAACTAAAATATTCATACACCATATACAACCAAATTTATGCATACAAAACATCATTTTTTGTTAATCACATAACAACACCAAATAACATTATCGATTTAATTATAACAATTAAATAATTTTTTATAAATCAATTATTAACACTCAACAACTCAATGTAATCATGCAATTAATTATTTAAGTCACCCAAAATATGCCCAACAATAGTTAACATGAATCACACGACAACATAACACATAAAACCCAACTCAACAGCTAGAAACACAACCACCGACATTACACCTTAAGTGGGATAGTATATTCATATCATGAAGTGCACATTCATCCTCTTAATGCATCACCATGAGATAGTTCTACACATTAGCTTTTCAACGCATCTAACCTCGTCTTGTTCCGAGTTACAGAACTCAAGTTATGATATTTTTCGTCAGGCATAACAGAAGTCATGAGGGTTGACAGACGTCACCCAGAAATTGGTTTTTTCTCACTGCCAGTTTGTCACTAAGTCCCAGAATTCTTTAGGAAATACCCAGAATCCGCTGGTAAATACCCATAACTTATTTTTCTGCATTTACCACCATAGAAGCCCTTTCGGACATTCGATTTCGACTTCGTAAAAAGCCCTGATCTCAAAAATCGATGTACTACAATTATCTAATGATTAAAACAACGACTTAACACATATAATTCTCAATTTTATCGAAAACATATTAACCACAAAGCTTCAAACCTTTGACAATGGTGGAAAATATTAACAATTTGAAAACGGTAATCACATACCAAATTATACACGAAAATACACATCGATTTAGCCAATCAACATCATAATATCATAGAAACTCAAAATTTCATGAACAACCAAATGTACTATTGGATGTTAAGGACTCCTCTACCCTACCCCTCATGTATAAGCACTATTGAAAGTTATTCTCCCCTCTTACCTTAGAATTCCAGCAAGTAAACTCTTCTCCAATGGTTTTCCTCTCCTCTTCCATCTCTAGGGTTCTCCTCTTGCCTCTTTCTCAAGTTCTCTATGAATTGGATGAAACCTAACCCTCATTCACCTTTTAGAATATATACTTAGGATTTTCTACACAATTCTATTTAATTACTTCATTAGTTATCAACACTTTAATTCATACTATCACCCCAAACTCAGATTATTCTATTTTTCTAGTTTAATTATTAAACTCATATTAATAATAAATTTAATTTTTCACCCACTCTCCTATTTATAAATAAAACTTAATTCTCCATTTAGGTATTTTCTTCACTACCCCTAACTTATTCTCTTAAATATCTTCATTGTCCCTTATTTCTCTACTAACTCCTATTTTCTCTACTATATAATTAATTAAATAATTTTAATATAAATGCACAAATTTCTATTTTTATTTATTTCTAGTATTAATTAAAAATACTAATATTCTAGTTATTTTTCTAATTATTCTACCAAACTCATATATTCTCACCACGCCACACCCTACAATTACCATTACACCCCAACAACACATATGATCACCAAAATTCTTTTAAAGGCACAACAAACATCAAATATTAAATAAAAATAAAAATAATTAAATTAAATTAATTAATCAAATTTGGGGTGTTACAATAGAGACAAAACCAGGGTCCGGATGATGTATATATTGGGTTGATAAAATAGTTTTAGGACTGCATCAAGGCTAATTTCTTGAGAGTCATGGTTGAATTTCACCAAAATGGCAAAATAGTTAAAATGGCTAATTGCTTTTTTGTGGTGTTGATTCCAAAGAAGTAAGGTCATGTGAAAAATTTGGAGTTTATGCCTATTTTTTTTTTAATTGGTTGTATTTAAAAGGTTTTATTGAAGGTTGTGGCAAGTAGACTAAAAAAAGTGATCGGTTTAGTTATATCGGAAACACAATTTGCGTCTATGTATGGAAGACAGATATTAAATGATGTTCTTATTTCAAATGAGATAGTATACAAAGTGAGGAAAAAGATAAAGGGAGTTGTGTTGTTTAAGGTAGATTTTGAAAAGGCTTATGATTCAGTAGATTGAATGTTTTTTAACTTTGTGATAGAAAAAATGGGGTTTCATGAGAAATAGAGAAAATGGATATCATAATGTCTTAACATACCACCATGAAATTGATCTGTTATAACATTAGGGGTTCAGTAAAAAAATAGGAAGTTAGAAATTTAATCTTGAATTAGAAACCATATATGATTTGCATTCAAGAGACAAACATGGAAGCTTTGGATAAGAATCAATGTGTAATGATGTGAGGTTCGATAGATTGTGATTTTGCATTCATGACATCAGGAGGACTATTGACAATCTGGGATAATTGTATTTTCTTGATACAAAGAAAATATAGTATATATCATATGCTTATAATGGAGGGATAATGAGGGGAAGAAAAACATCAGGTCGTTATAGTGAATGTGTATGCACCTTATAAGGTTAGAAAAAAGAAAATGTTAAGGGTGAATCTGTGATTTTTTTTTAAATAACCAGTTTTAAAAAAAAATCGAAAATAACCAATAATTCAAAAAATACCAAAATAATCAGGTTTACAAGAGGATACCCCAAATAAATTGGCGCAACCCCTAAGCATTAAAAGGAGGCGTCAATAGCATTGGCTCATGCATTTGGCTCCTCGTGAGGAGGCGCCAATGCTATTGGCGCATGCATTGGCCCTCATGAGGAGGCGTCAATGCTCCTACGCCTAGGTGCAACGGATGATGTATAAGCCAATGCTCCTGGAGCATACACCCCTTGTATTTTTTTTATTTTTATTTTAAGTTTTAATTTTGTTTATGTAATAAATAAAAAATAGTAATAGAAAAAAATAAATTTATTGATGATGTAATAATTGGTTACATTGGACTGACAATAAACTAATGATCATCCCGATTATAACGTTCCCATGTTCCACATCCAGGTGCGTTAGTTTGTCTCTGAGGTCTCCCACGATTTTCTTGAGGTGTTTGAGGTCTTTGTGTGCTGACCTGATCGAGTGATGGCTGGTGGGAAGGTCCGGCGGAAGTTCCAGCAGTATTCGACAGATATGTCATCATTTGTTCCCAATATCCGGAGGGGCTTTGGCCAACGACGCTTCCGTAATGGAGTTCGATGCCCATGTCATCGTAGTTAGGTCGTTGGGGTTGGGTGGATTAGGGACGGTATAATTGCCCAAATTGGGTCATTGAATCATTTTGGAAACGAAGCAATGTTTCCTGGGGCGTACTATAGTTAAATAATGGTTGGGTGTTATGTTGATGGAATGTTTGGGTGGTCATTGGTGGGGGACTACGATGAAGTGACCCATATGAATCATCTGGGCTATAGACAGTTGTGATTGCGGGGTTTGATTCTTGGTATTGTATTTGGGTGGGTGGTATAAATGGATTACGACGTTGGATGGTTGGTTGTTGGGTGGATGGCATGAACAGGTTACGAGGTTGGGTGTTTGGTTGTTGTGTGTATGTAGTAGGTTGATATTGTGTGGTTGGTTGTTGGGTTTGGATGGGTTCATATTGGTGTTGGGTGGGGAATTGTTGTGGGGCGTACGATGACGAAGCAAGTTGACGTGGATCCATCAAATATCGTGGCTCGGATACAAATTGTTGAGTTGTTACCGATCTAAACCATGTCATATATTGTTGAGTCGGTCTTGCACCATGGATGACTGGTTCGTTTAAGATATGTTTTCGTCGATTTCTCCATTGACGACACATCTCTTTTGCAAAGTCTCTCCAGTCAGAATAATCCCATTGTGCATCAACCCTTTTTTGATGCCAATTCCCCAAACACGGGGGAGATTCTGGAATCTGTTGTAGCATGCCGAACTGCAGTTTGACCCGGGCACTCTGGTGCATTTCCACCATAGTGAATCGGATAATTGGTGTCTTTGCCGTCCAAACTGCAGCATCGTCATGGTTCACATCATGATCAAGACCCAAATATGGCCTCCAGATAAACTGTAAAACAATAAGAAACGATTAGATGGAAAATAATTTGATAAGTATTTTTATATTAAAATATAGTTGTGTAGGAGTATTACATCGTCATGTCCAATGTGGTCCAATAGATTACGATAGACTACAATAGCGTGTTTCAGACACCTATTGTAGTTCATCCCCCTTACTGACCACCTTAGATAAAAAAAAGTGAAAAATATTATTTACTGTTAATTATAATATAAAATATAATTAACTAAATGGTAAGGTGTTAGACTTACTTGGTTGCAAACGGGAACACCAACGGACGCTCGTTTATCGGGGTGAGCGACGTCATTCTTGACCAACCCCAAGCTTGAAGCAAATACGCACATGAAAAAAAAGTACAGGTATTCTTTTTTACAGTTCTACACATTGCACTATATAGATGGGCCAACACAGCTAAACCCCAACTATATGTATTTACCTTATTAATGTTGCGTAATAAAGGTAAATACATTATATTTACAGAATTACCTGTACTTTCTGGAAACAAAAAATTACCAAATAAAATCATAATATAACACCGAGCTTTTATTATTTTATCGTAGTCGGTTGAATCTTCGGACAATACTATACTGGCATAATATTTTTTAAGGTATTTTAAATTTATACCTTGCCCCCTTGCTTGACCGGATGTCTCTCCCTCAGTTTCGTCGTCTAACAAAGGGGCACCCAATAATTTATTACAGATAGAGTTGTCTTGGTTAACTCTACCATTCACGATCTTTCCATCTATACGAAGACCCAACAACATGTACAAGTCCTCAAGTGTGACGGTACACTCACCAATCGGAAGGTGAAATGTGTGGGTCTCGGGTCTCCACCTCTCCAACAAAGCAAGAATGAACTTGTAGTCCACCGAGTACGAAACAATATTGAGTAGATTTCCAAATCCACATCCTCTAATATATGGTTCTATTAAAGTATCGTGGGGTACATATTCATGTACACGGCATCTAAAACGCTTCGGATCCTAATAACAAAAAAGTAAGAAATGCAATAAGAAGAAGAAATACATAATCAACAAAAACAGCTGTATAAGAAGTAAGAAAAACATAAATAACAAAGGTATACGACTCAAAAACGGAATAAGTAAAAAGAGAGAGATAACATACAAATGTCGAGATATTCTCGAGTGTTCCTCTGTATTCATCGCCCATAGTCAACAAAGACATGATTTGATGTTGCAGACCTTGAGTATGGTAGAGAAATAGTGTGGCAAAGAAATATTATAGATGAGTAGTGATAGAGATGATTTGATATTGTTGATATGAAAGGCTATTTATAGATGAATGAGTTAGTAAGTTTGCAACCTAAGAAGAATGGGATTGGTTGCATGCAACAACAAAAGTAGACAATGGAATGATAAAATGCAGACTACACATAGCCTTTGTCTTTGTCCTAGGCGCATGCATGTGAAGAATCACATGCAAAGGAAGAGGTGCCCTTCCTCTTGGCGCCTTAGTGTAAGGAATGGAAAGGGGTGCCCTTCCTAGTGATGCCTTAGTGCATTTGAAGTTAAGGGGCGTGTAGCGGTAAATTCATGATCATCAAGCTATGGATAAGTTAGAGATCAAATAACAAGAGTCGCCACCACGCTTTTATTGTTTCCAAGGGAAAAGGGAAAAAGTACGAACAAAACCCAAAAGTAAGAAATTTTCAAATCAAAACTAATAAAATGTCAGAGATTACAGGTAAGGGGGTTGGTTACACAGAGGGAAGGTGTTAGCACCCAAAGTGTCCTAGGTACTCCTAGGGAGCCCTTTTTGTGTGCATATGTATTTGGTACAAAATGGTGTTTACAAACA
This sequence comes from Lathyrus oleraceus, assembly GCF_024323335.1. NCBI lineage: Eukaryota > Viridiplantae > Streptophyta > Magnoliopsida > Fabales > Fabaceae > Lathyrus > Lathyrus oleraceus. The sequence continues at coordinate 426,416,856 of NC_066583.1, forward strand.
AATAGAATGAGGGGATGAGAAAAGAATTCATTAATTATATTTTTGTGTTTGGCAAGACCTTCGGTCTTGTGCCTACGTACCAATATAAAAATGAGGGATCAAAACCTCGTAGTTCGTGATACAAATTTCAAAGTGGATGCATTGCTTTTAACAAAAATTAAGTTTGAAAGGCACAAAGGCCTAAAAATGATTTGAATGAGTGAGTTCTTTTTGGCCTTTTTTTAAAGTTTAAGTCAAGTATATTTAAATTTATTTACAAGTTTGATTTAAGAAAAGAAGTTTGAAAATGCAATGGCATAAGCCCAAAGTTTCTATCTTTTTGCAAACTGGTCAAAGTTTTAGAACAAAATAAGTTCAATCAAAGAAGACTTTGAAAAAAGGAGGGAGAGATTTTCAGATTAAAGAAATGAGGAGAATATGAAGAGACTAATCCTATGCATAAAATTAAAATTTTAGAGTTGAAAAGATCTGACCAAATTGGTAGCAATCCAATAGACAAGAATGCCAATAGAAACCCAGAATTCCCTTGGACATTTAGGATCAAGCAACACACAAATGCACAATTATATTATCTTGAAGAGCAAGACATCAAATAAAGATAGCCACATCCAAGGTTATCCATTCCATGATCTTCTTCAAAATATCCCCATGTAACAGATGAATTACACAAGTCACAAGTTCAAAATAACAGCTTCACAATGATCATGTTGCAGATGAACTCAGAGAGATCTTGAATGATGTATCAGATGAAGTTTCAAATTGCAAGCACTTGGTTTCTCAACAAGTTGGAATTGGCCAAGTCCTTTAGCATAGGAATGTTGCCTAAGTTCTAAGTCCATTTATCCAGGATCAAGCCAATAGTCCACACAAAAGTTTTTTAGGTTTTTTTTAATGTTATTATGTACATTAATGGTCAAAGACCACACACACAAACAAAGTATACACAAACAAAATATATATCACACAATATAGTCCAAGTGGACGAAGTGAAAATTGCATTAACATAAACAATTAGAATGATATGAATAATGACAAATGTATAAAAGCTAGAATTAAATGACATTAAAGTAAATGACTTGAAATTAAAAGTTAGTAGTTAATAGGTTAGAAGTTAGTATTGTTTTGCTTTTGCTTTTCATTTCTTAGACATTCTTTGGAGAACACTCAACCCACTTATCACAAGCATGAATCCTTGAGCCAAGACTTCTTCTAAATAAAGGAAAAAAGGCCAAGTTTCCATACAATACCATGAAAGAGGGGAGACTTACAATCTCACTAACTAGAATGCTATGCCTTTTATGTCACAAATGTAACGCTATGTTAAGCAATCATAATTGGACTTATGTAGAAGTCACAACTATTTGAGGTCGAGCAATATAATTTTGGTGTTAATGCATGTTAGAGACATAGTATTATGGACTATGCTCATGAAACATACCACACACAAAAAGAATATGCAAAAGGTGTGGCCTAATCTCATCCATACTCATGTTAATTTTTCAATAACTAGCTTTAGGACTTTGAGATATCATAGGCCAAATGAGATAATGCATAAAGAAAGGGAATGAGATGAAGTGGGAGGGGAATAGATGAAAACTCAAATTGATCAAAGGAGGAATTTTACCAAATTAATATCATTCATTCATTTTGGGAGATGGAATGTACATTCCATCAATCCCCTAAATCCAATGATATTAACTTGACAAAGTCAAATCAACCTTGACCAAGGCCCAACAACAAGAGTCAAACACAAACAAGTCATCACAATTGGTCAACAAAATCATTTGACATTTATTCAAATTAAAAATACTAAAATAATATATTTAAATTAAATATGGTTTGTCAAATTCCTAAAACCTCATCAAAACACCAAATAAATGGCCATGAGATTTATCATAGGTCAAACAAGGTCAAAGGACCTTGGAGAAAAATTTTCAGAATTTTTAAAGACTTAAAAGTATTTTTAAACAATTAAAAATAAATGAAAAATCAATTAAATCATGAAAAATATTAATAATGATCCAAAAAATAATTTTAATTCAGAATATGAAAGGGGAAATTATTTGAATTTTTTTGGTGAAACTCTCATATTTTTTGGATCAATATTAAAATTAATATGAATTAATAAAAATAAAGCAATTAAAATGAAATTCAAATAATCAGAAAAACGTGGACCATTTGATCTCCCTCATTAATTGAGGTGGCAAATCAAGTGGCCACCAACGCGCGTTCTATGGTAGACTTGAGCACATGTATGGTAATTAAAAACAACGCACGAGATTAAAACAATTTAAAAGAGATCAATGACTCTGAACCGTGCCAACACATCACCGACGTCCAAAGGCTGATCATCTTCTCCGGTGACCCTGGCCGGACTGGTTCACTCATCACAATTAAAAAAAATGAAAAAGGAGAACATTATCTAAAAGAAAAATGGCATAGAGCACGAATCTGACCTCAATTTTAACTAACTGCTCATATATAGAAAGATATGAGGAGTTGAATTTTGAGGTATGTCAACTGAGTTGCTTCGATTTGACCTCTAAGTAACTCAATCTTCTTGCCTACATTGGTAGGACTTAAGACAACCAAAGAATCAAGAGAATTGAGCAAGATTGAGAGAGAATCGAAGAGATGAAATTTTCTGGAAAATACCTTCAATGCAGGTCTGGATTCAACTGTTCTTGCCTTGGCTCGTGCTTGATCTCACTCAGAATGCTTGCAGAAGTAGAATGAAATGCACAAAAGGTCTTGGATCCCTGGAGTTTTGAATCTCAAAACAGTGAGATTCAAACTCAATTTCAAGATGAAACTCTCAAGATTGTCCTCTCAAATGGAAGGGTTAGGGGTTTAGGATCAAAGCTGGCGCGAATGTCCCTTGAATTCTGAGCATATGGAGCTCTATTTATAGCTAGATCAAGTGATAATTGCACCTTCCAAATCACTTTCTAAAATTTGCAATGGATGATGCATGGGTGCATGGGCGTGTACAGGCCCATGAAATCATTGCTTTAGGTCCACAAATGAGTGTGAGAGAGTCTGAAATCAACTTGGATTGCTAGGCAAGTGTACATGAAGATTTGAAGTTTGATCTTTGCCAAATGATGATACCATGTTCAAGACATGCACATCCTATTCAATTCTTGTCCAAAATGGATGAACTTGGACTTTTTAGAAAGGTGAGATCAAGAGGAACAACTTTCATGTTCAACACTTTTCCATTTGAAGCTTGTATCATGATGAATTTTGAGGTGGAAGTTTGGAAATTTCAAATGAGAAAAGTGTCTTCATAAAAATAGTAGATATTTCAAAGACCTTCAAAATGATCACCAATTTCATGTCATTTGGATTTTAAATGATAGAGTTATGCATTTTTGAAGTTTTGAAAAATCACTTGTTCAATGGTATAGGTCAAAAGTGACCTATAATGTAGCCTCATATCACATGCTCATAAAAGTTGAATTATCTCTCACTCCAAACATCAAAGTTAAAGTAGACATATTTAATTGGATTTTGCAACTTTTAAATCTTTCATATCATAAAAATTGAGCAAGTTATGGCTTTGGGAAGTTTACTTTCAAATTAGGGTTTAGACAAAATGACCTATAATGTTTCAACATAGAAAATGATTTTCCAAGCAAAACTAGCTCTAGGTATCAACATGAAAGTTGTTTGGAATGTCATTTATAGTAAGGTTTCTCTTGGAATCATTTTCATATGGTAAAAATTGTAGGAGATAGGGTCTAGAGAGACCCAGTTTTGATCAGATGAATTCATCTGGCCAACCACCATCAACCAACTTGCTAATCTTCAATTCCTTTGACTTTCTAGGCTCATGGTAGATCATATATGCATAAGATGATGAATTTTGAAATGTCCCTTGAGAAATTTGATCAATTGGTGAGATAGCTTGTTGGAGAAGTTACTCAAGATACCTAGTCAAACTAGGGTTTCCAAGGCAAATCACCCTCAAACTCTTGAAGGAAACTTGATCAATATAACATGTAGGAATCAATGGAACTCATATATGATTCTCATAACCATTATTGGATCAATTCATGGTTGTGTTCTTTGTTCATGAGGGCCTCAAACCCTAGATGTGAACTTGATAGATCAATGGGATCATGCCCTACCTACAAAAGAGTTAGGCAAATACAAAGATATATTTTTGGTATTTTGGTTAGTGAAAATGATAAAATACAAGTATGATACAATCATATAGTGCTTGGTGATCTCTCCCAAAATAAACCCAATGAAGGAGGGGTAAGGAGGATGCCAAGGTATGATCTCAATGCTAATGCATATGATGAGAATGCATGAGGGATCTTAGGGTCAAAATTGGGGTCTTACAGGGCGCTCTTTCTCTTGGCTCCCAAGTTGCTTTATGGCGCCTAGGGAATGGGCGCCTGTTAGGAATATTAGGGCTCAGAGATTCCTTGTTTCAGAGATTCCTGGATTCCCTAGGCGCATGTGTGTTCTTGTCATCCTTATTACTGCATGTGGATTCTTTTCACTGCATGCATGGTCAAGTCTGTACAAACAAACCAAGTGATCAATGTGTTTAATGTGCAACGCTATTTATGTTGTGCAGATGAACAACTTAGCAATGCATTCAATTCCAATAAAGAAACTTAGATTTTTAATATTTGAACAAATTTTCTTCCACACAACATTACATGATCAGTGCCCATGTCGAAGGTGAAATATTTGATCATCAGTTGATCGGTTTTTGTTTTCGAAACACAGAGGTAACTCGGTTTACAATAAATCGACGATCAAATTTTTCACATCTGAAATAAAGAATAGAAAAGAAATTGCAGTGCATTAATGTGGGTCAAATCATCTATAAAAATCTGGTTTGGTTTGTAGAAAACCAGGTAAAATTTTATCAGAAGAATATTCGAGATAATGACGATGTTCAACATATGTTTGTCAGTCACGAACAATCCGGTTACAACAAAATAGAGTTGTATATATTACTACATCAACAACATATGTCTCGGTTCATTGATCAGTCACAAGTGTTTTGTGAGACTGATGACGAACAGGCTGAGGTGAATGTTCTAGATGACGAAGAAGAAAAAGCCGAGATCATGGTTGATTCAATGGTGAACGCTGATGAGGAAGAGGAACCAATACTAGCAAGTCATGTATATTGTCCACCCCAACACATGACAAGGTTGAATTTGGGTTCAGATGAACCTTCATCAGATGTATGGTACAATCCTTACGTGCAAATGCAAGGATCTTTGAAACAAGGAGTCACATTTCGCACAAAAAAGGAATGTGTAAAAGCCATTAAGAAATTCCACATGCAACTATCAGCTGATTTCAAAGTTGACAGAATTGACGCATCGACGTATAAAGTTTATTGTCCGAATGAGCACTGCCTTTTTAGATTGTCAACTTCGTACCGGAAGAGGAGCGAGTCTTGGGAGATTGGATCAATGGGTCCAAATCACACATGCATGTTGACAAAACCAATGTAGGATCATCGTAAATTAAGTTCTCAGCTAATATGTGATGAAATATTGTCTGTCATTGGCGACAATCCGTCGTTAAAGGTGAGTACAATAATCTCGCATATTATGGCAGAGTACAAGTACACTCCATCATATAGGAAGGCATGGATAGCTAGGACAAAGACTATTGAAAAAATGTTTTGCGATTGGGAGGAGTCTTACAAAAAACTTCCAAAATACCTTTTGGCTTTAAAACAGTATGCTCCCGAGACTATTGTCAAATTGGAAACATTGCCCGCGTATACACCAGACGGTATGTGTACTGTTGGAAATGGAATATTTCACTGTCTCTTCTGGGCGTATCAACCATGCATTATAGGTTTTTCTTTCTGTAAACCAATTATACAAATTGATGGTACATGGTTGTACGGAAAATACAAAGGAACGTTACTGATGGCAGTGGCATAAGATGGGAACAACAACATTTTTCCAATCGCCTTTGTCCTAGTTGAAGGGGGGACTGCTGAGGGATGGAGTTTTTTCCTAAGAAATCTCCGATTGCACGTTGCACCTCAGCCTAACTTATGTTTGATCTCTAACAGACACCCTTCAATCATTAGTGCATATAATAACATTGATAACGGCTGGAAAAATCCTCCTTCGACGCATGTGTTATGTATTAGACATATTGCTCAGAATTTCATGCGGGAAATCAAAGATAAGACGTTGCGGAAGAAGATTGTCAATGCAGGTTACGCATTATCAACATCTTCTTTCACACACTATCGCGAGGAAATAAGATTGTCAAACGAAGATGCAGTACGGTGGATCGATAGTATTTCCATTGGAGAAGTGGACTAGGGCATACGACAACGGTCAGCATTGGAGCCACATGACAACAAATCTTGTGGAATCTATGACCTTTGTCTTCAAAGGCATCATAACCTACCTATAACCGCTTTGGTGCAGACAACATATTTCAGGCTAGGGGCGTTGTTTGAAACCAGACACTCAAAATAAAGTTCAATATTGCACTTTGGACAGTTGTTCAGTGATGTTTCAATGAAACTCAACAGATATCAAGTTGCCAAAGCAAACACGCACGTGGTTACGGTCTTTGACCGCACTAAAGGTTGGTATAGTGTTGTCGAGTCCCTGGATCATAATGAGGGCATGCCGATGTGACAGTATAGTGTCGAACTAGATAGAGGTTGGTGCGACTGCGGAAAGTTTCAAGCCTTTCGTACCCCCTGCTCCCATGTAATTGCGGCATGCTCAAAGGTTAGAAGATATCCATCCTACTTGCTATCTGAAGTTTACAAAGTTGCCAGCCTTTCAAATGTTTATAAAATTAGTTTTTCCGTAGTGGCAAAAGAGGATTATTAGCCAGAATATCAAGGGGACATCGTCTGGCACAACGAAGTTATGCGAAGGAAGAAAAAGGGTCGCCCAAACAGCACCCAGATTCGAACCGAAATGGATACGACGAACAAAATGGTTAGACTATGTAGTTTATGCCGTCTTCCAGGTCACAATCGTAATAACGGTCATAGTGTTGGAACGAGCACAACCAGATAAATTCACATGTACCTCTATTGCAATATATGAAAAACTAAATTTATTTCATATTAGACGTCTGTGACGAAAGTACCATTACATAAACAATACCACAAATAATTATAACAAACACAATACAAGAACTATGCGATTACAACCATCAAAGCAATTTTGAACATGTAATGCATCATCCTACGAGCGTCTTGGTCGGTCTTAATATCCATCCATTCGTGCACTTCTCCGTTTTGGTTGAACGTGGATACAAGCCATTGTATTCTTCTAATCCTTTCACCCTCTCCAATTTCTCCCTCTAACCAACTGTACAATATCCGATTAAGACGTTCAAACGTATCTGTGTTCCAAAGTCAAATCTGTACCGGAGCCGCAACGGCGAAAAATATTACATCAACATTTCATTTCTGAATGTATGCATACATTGTTAAAATAGAAAAACTTGAAGGTGATGATGGTTGAACTAGAGAAGTTATGGTATTAGGAGATGGTTTTGAGTGAAAAATATTGGATCCAAGGCGTGGTATTTATGGAGACTGAACATCAAATGTACATGACACGCAAGCGCCAGAGGGATTGACGCCCACATGACAGGACATGCAAGCGCTAGAGGAATTGGCGCCCACATTGCAAATTGCACCTAGGTGTAACACCCTAAAATTTGCCCTCCTCACTCATGCATTCATACATTGCATTTCATCATGTCAATCGGGATTAGCTCCAAGAAGCTTGAACATCATCCAAGACTCTTTGTGGGTTCTATCCGGGTGATCAGTCAACATAAGGAAAAGACTTGAGCTACTTCCAACAGGTTCAAGTGGGGTCTATTCCTCAGCCCAAGTGCTAATCTCGAAGAAGCAAAAAGCAGAGCCCGAGTTGTCATGCTCTCTAGGCGAGCAGCGTGGTTCGCTTAGCGAAAGGAACTGTCATGCTCGCTAGGCGAGCAAATCCTTCGCTAGGCGAAGCGCACGCGTTTAAAATATATATATATATATATATATATATATATATATATATATATATATATATATATATATATATATATATAATATATATATATATATATATATATATATATATATATATATATATATATATATATATATATATATATATATATAAATAAATAAAATATAACAGAAATTTTTTGGACTTGGGCCTCTCTCATTTGAGCCCACTGGTCCATAAAAATCAGGTTATAAATTCAGAGTTTCAGTGAAACAAAAGGCCATTCTATTCCTATTACCCTGGCTGGGAAAAAGATAGTGAGAGAAGAGCTAACAGAGTTCAGAGCAACCTCCAGAGACTGAAGGGAACTCATCTGCAAAGAACCAATTCCATCTCATATAAACCCTCAGATTGCTTTGCAAACCCAATCGGGCAATTCAATTTCATTCGATCTCTCCAGTCAGGTTTGCCTTATTCCCATTACTTTATACTTTTAATTTGAATGCTCTGAATGTATGAGGTATTATGGGTGAATTTGATACCCTTTTGATGCATGTGTTTGACAAGAGGTTTAGGCCTCCTACCCTTGGTTGCTTTTTGTGAGCTTTTTGTGAATTTTAATGGCATGATTCATGTGGTTACATTTTGATTTGGGGGCAACTCTTGATTACCCTATCTTGTTTCTCTAACCTGTTTGTTGAGTTTTATTTTGTGAGGACTCACATGACTCTTGCAGAGATGGCTTGCCTGGTGTTCCACTTTATTTGTGGGATACCACCTGGAGGTTTATTCCGATTACCTGTACTGACTCGCTTTCTTTGATGGTGCTAGCTTGGGAGATCTATGGGTTTCTTATCTCTTTATTTGCTGTTGCTTCGGATCTTTATCCGTGTGGTAGATCTCTTAACCCCCTTTATCTTTCCCGCATTTTACTACTTTTTGCCTAAAGACCTCCATGAAGAGGCAATTGACGGATAAAAGGGATCAATAGTCAATCCCCCGTTATTCAGTGCGTCGTTCTTTAAGATCACACTACGTGTCGATGCTTCAGAACAAAAGCCCAAGATCTTTTGTCCGGTCGGTCAGTGGAGAGGGTTCCATCTTTTTGAACCCCCACGCCTTGTCATGAGCTCACCCTGTCCGGGGTTAAGAGCTATGAGGTCTTATCCTCATTACCCTCTGATCTGCTCACCCTGACGTTCAATGTAAGTGGTTAAGAGCCCGTTTGATTACCCTTCCATGGCTTGTTTGTCGAGGTTGATATGACCCCTCTTGACTAAAGCCCTACCCCTGCCTGTTTGAGCCCCTTTGCTGGCGTGTTTACTTTATGCATGTTTGTTTTGTATGGTTTGATAGTCTCCCATTTGCTTGTTTATTAAGGTAGCGCGGTTCCTTCGTCTAGGACTGCCTTTTTACATGAGCATCCCTAAAACACCCCAACTCATTGATTTTTCTTCTCCTAAGAACATGTTTACTCCTTCTACTACAGGCGAGTAAGTCTCCAAAGGTCGAGCATCCGGTAGATTGCGTAGTAACGTCGTTCACCCAAAAACACAACCAACCCCGTAGTTAGCCGAACTACGGCTTGCTCTGATTCTCATTCCAGATGAGATACGTAGGCATAAGATGCAACGTCTTACCGAGCACATATCCCCCTAACCCATAGCCAGCCGAGCTACGAAGACTCTGATTCTCATATTCAGATGAGATACGTATGCAGTGGATGCGACATCCGTGCGAGTCATTTTCTTTAAACCCCTTTTTTAGTAAATAGTACATTAGATAAACCCACACCCTTTAAACAAGAATAACAAGAGTGGATCCCGTAGAGTACTACGGATGCGTAGGGGTGCTAATACCTTCCCTTCGCATAATTGACTCCCGAACCTAAGATTTGGTTGCGAGACCTTGTCTTTTCCTTTCCTTTTTCCAGGTTTAGTTCGAGCATTTCCTTTCCCTCCTTTGGGATAAATAACGCACGGTAGCGACTCTTTTGTCTTTTCTTTTTCGTCGGTTGTTTTTTTTACAGGTAGGTTGCGACAGCTGGCGACTCAGCTGGGGACCCTGTTTCCCTAAGCGAGTCCCTCCTAGCTTTTGTAGGTTGTTTGTTTATTGGATGTTCATGCTTTTATACAGTTATTTATTTACCTGCTTTATCTTATTGCATTGTGTACGTATGATTGCTATATCTGCTGGTTCTGTTTATTGGGATGGGATGTTCTATGAGAGATAAGCCCATTACCCAGGCTTGAGTGTACACACAGGTTTTAGAGTGGATAGTCACGAGGCTTGCGTGGCATGTTGCTACGTTAAGTCGTTCATGGAAACCCACACCCAGACGAGGTTTCTTTTGGATATGTTCTGTCCTACGGGTGTTCCGTAACGACATGATGTTCCTCTAGAAATCGTCGACTCTGGTGACCATTTCCCGAGAACTCAGTCGAGGCCTCTCCTCCGAGACGTGATTATGTTAGCTCTGGTGGACGCATTCTCGCTGATCAATCCGAGGACCCCGAGACTGGGAACTTGCTATTAGGATGTCCTGTTGAGGGGAGTCAGTGGAGGTCTTTTATCCCGTAATAATGCCAAACCTTCAGTGGTAAACGTATTATTCTCGACTGAAGGGCCAAAGTTGACAAACTTCTGTTCTTAGAACCTACCAGTGAGGGGCGGGCTAAATTCAGGAAACTTTAACCTCCAACCAACCCGGTTTTCTAGAGCAGAGTTGTGATCTTGTATTATATTCCTCAGTGGGTTTCTCTTTAGACAGTGCAACCCGACAGATGTTCAAGCAGATACAGCAATCCTGATTGACATGCCTTTGCATTTCATAACATCATCTGCATATTTGCATCCAACATCTCATGCTTATTCATTTGCAGGGTATTCCCTTTCAAAGGGGGGGGGGGGGGGGGCGCCTTAAAATTGAATAAGCAGCGCATCGCATACCATGCATATTAACCCTTGTCTGTTTTGCAGGTGTCACCGCAGTGTCTAAAATTTGTTCCCTGTTTCAGGCATTATTGGTCCCAAGCGAGTCCACAGGTACCCGACAAAGGAAAATCGTCTGCAACTAGCGATGGACCAGGTACAGAAAGAGCTGGCTGATATGCGTGAAATGATGGATCAGTTCATGACATTGATGACTGGTATGGCAGAAGGCCAGGAAAAGCTGAGGGAATTGGTTGAGCAACCGAGGCCCGATCCAGAGGTGGAGATACCAAATTCTGAGGGGAACCCTGGTAACCCTGGGAACGCTGATAACCCTGTGAACACTGGTAATGCGGGTAACGCAAATGCTGATGGAAACCCGAGTAATGTTGGCAACACGGGGAATGTTGGAAATGGTATTGGCGGAAGGTACAATGTGAATAAAGGAATTCGGATTAACGGACACCCCGTTACTGAAGATTATCAGTATGATCAATTCTCTATGCACGACGAAGCTCACGAGACCACTCGCCGTATGGATGAGCTTGCTGAGAAGCTCAAATCTTTGGAGTCTCAAAATTCCTTAGGTTTTGATGTCATAAATCTTGGTCTGGTTCAGGGAGTAAGGATTCCTCACAAGTTCAAACCCTCTACTTTCGAGAAATACAACGGGGCTTCTTGCCCACACACTCATCTCCAATCTTATCTGGGAAGGTTGAGAGCTCACACGGAAGATGAAAAGTTGTGGATGTACTATTTTGAAGACAATCTAACTGGAGCTTCTCGTGAATGGTATTCTCATTTGTCTCGTACTACCATCAAGAGATGGAAAGACTTGGCAGAGGCTTTTGTCAAGCAATATCAATACAACTTGGACTTGGCTCCGAATTGGACCTTGTTGCAAGGAATGTCTCAGACTGCCAAGGAGACCTTTAGAGAATATGCTCAGCGTTGGAGACAAATTGTTGCGTCCGTCCAACCCCCTATGTCTGAAAGGGAGATGGCGGACATGTTCATGAACACTCTTCAAGGTAATTATATTGAGAGGTTGGTTGTTTACCCGTCAATCAGCTTTGCAGAGATAGTAATTGCTGGAGAAAGAATCGAGAGTCTGTTGAAGATGGGCCGAATTCAAGACAATAGTGCTTCCAAGAAACCGTTTGCTGGTAACGGTCAGCGAAGAAGAGAAGGCGAGACAAACGTTGTGTATGCCGGCAGAGGCAGGGGCAGAGGACGCCCTAATTATTATCAAGATCAAGTGGCCGCAGTCACTATTCCTACACCTGCTCCTCAACAGCAACAACAGCCGCAATATCATCCGCAATAGCAACCCAGGTACAACAATCAACAACAAGGAGGTAATCCGGGTCAGCATAGACACTATCAACAACGTCCAAGGCAGACGGACCGGGTCATTGAGCCAATACCCATGCCTTATTCTGTATTACTTCCCAGGCTGATTGACCTGAATCTGGTTACGTTAAGGACTCTGGCCCCACCAATCGATCCCAATAATTTGCCTAGAGGTTATGATGTCAACGCCAGATGTGCTTTTCACTCCAACGCACCTAGCCATACTACAGATAATTGCAAGGCTCTCCAGCTAAAGGTACAAGATTTGAGAGATGCCCAGGCTATCAATTTTTCTCCAGTGCCTAATGTTATCCAAAACCCGATGCCAGCTCACGGCGGGCAGAGGATTAATGTTGTTGATAGTGGGGAAGCTTTGAATTTGGTTTCTGATGTGACTAAAGTGAAGACTTCGCTATCGGTGGTTAAAGACCGACTCTTGAAAGGACAGATTTTCCCGGGCTGTGGGGAAGAGTGCAGAAATTGTCAAGCTGCCGAGAACGGATGTGACAGTTTGAGAAGAGGTATTCAGCAACTGATAGATGAAGGTTGTCTTCAGTTCGATCAGACCCGTCCAGTGAAGAATGATGTGTCGACAGTGACAAATTATTTCACTCTTGAAGAAATATATGTTCCCGAGAGACCCGCTCCGATAACAGTATATTTCCCAGAAAGTACAAAACCAACAATGGTGAACGTCGAAAGTCCAACACCAATTACAATTTACTCTGACAGCCCTCAATCGGCTTTGGTTAGTCCGGTCACCATCACGGTACCAGGACCTGTTCCGTATGAGAAAGACAGTGCTATCCCGTGGCACTATGGGCCTGATATCTACTTCCAGGGGCGGAAAGTTAACAGGGAAGACATTGACATTGGTAGCTCCGTTGTAGACAATGTTGGAGGGGTTGGTGGCTTCACTCGCAGTGGACGCCTATTTGCACCATCAACATTGCGCACGAATACTGAAGCTGAGGCAGCTGCCAAGGCTAAAGGAAAACAGATAGCCACCGAAGAGGTTACTACTGAGGAAGCTCCTCCTAAGACCGCGTTCGAGAAGGAAGTGGATGAGTTTATGAGGATTATCAAGAAAAGTGACTACAAGGTAGTCGACTAGTTAAATCAGACACCCTCAAAGATCTCCATTCTCTCACTATTGATGTACTCTGAGGCGCACAGAGCAGCCTTGTTGAAAGTACTGAATATGGCCTATGTTCCACCAGAGATAACTGTTAACCAGCTGGAGTCGGTAGTTTCAAATGTAAACGCTAGCCATGGGCTAGGTTTCACTGACTATGACCTGACATCTGAGGGCAAGAATCACAACAAAGCTTTGCATATCACAATGGAATGCAAAGGGGCGGTGCTTTCCCATGTTTTGGTTGATACAGGCTCTTCTCTGAATGTTCTTCCAAAGAAAGCCTTAATGAAGTTGGATTGCGATGGCATCATCCTGAAGCCAAGCAATTTAGTTGTAAGGGCTTTTGATGGCTCTAAGAGATCTGTCTTTGGCGAGATTGAGTTGCCAATTAAGATTGGACCGCAGGTGTTCAAGAGCACCTTTTGTGTGATGGATATACAGCCTGCCTATAGCTGTCTGCTAGGTCGGCCCTGGATTCATGCCGTCGGTGCTGTTACTTCTACTCTCCACCAGAAGCTCAAATATGAACTAGAAGGTCAGGTTGTCACTGCCTGTGGTGAAAAGGATATTTTTGTTAGCCACCTGTCTACATTTAAGTATGTGGAGATGGATGGCGAGATGCATGAGATGCTGTGTCAGGGCTTCGAAGCCATAAACATCAGTGAGGTCGCTCCCAAAGCTGTCTTTTCACCTAAGTCCGAGAAGGTCGGGACTTCTATCTCTTCATACAAGCAAGCTGTTGAAGTGGTTAAAGCTGGTAATGCCCAAGGCTGGGGCAAATTTGTGGAGCCAGTCATCAAAGAAGACAAGTTTGGACTGGGGTTTACTCCGGGGTCTCAGAAGAACGAAGCCGGTACTTTCTCCAGCGGGGGTTTGGTTTCTCCCCACATCGTCAATGCTGCAGATGAAGACAAGGCTGACAGCGACTGTGACTTAGATAGCTGGATTCGCCCGTGTGTCCCGGGAGAAAAGCTCAACAATTGGTCGTCCGAAAAAATCGTCCGGGTTACTCTACTGAAGGAGTAATTTTTATTGTTTTCCTTTTATTACATGCATAATAAAGTCTTACACTTTGCCCAAGGTGTAATGACTCATCTGTAAGGCCATCCATTTAGTTACATTTCGCAATTATTTTCATCATCAATAAAGGACAACTTTTGCAAACAATTTTGTGTTCTCTTTCTTTCAATTATTTTATTTTTACAAAAAATGGCAATGTTTCTCTTTCGTTCTTCCTTCCAAAAATCTCTCGTTCTAAGGTAAAACATGATCCTCCATCATGCAGAGATGATCACCCGGATCTCACTGCTAACGACACTGTTATGGCCAAGTATGACTTCGACAATCCTATCTATCAAGCCGAAGAAGGGGTTGAGGAAGATTGTGAATTGCCTGAAGAGTTAGCCAGGTTGTTGAAACAGGAGGACCGAACTGTTACACCTTATCAGGGGGTGATTGAGACCGTCAACATTGGTACCGAAGACGACAAGAAAGAGATCAAGATCGGGGCCAGTCTACAGGCCGAGGTGAAAGAAGAGTTGATCAGTTTGCTTCGTGAGTACGTCGACATCTTTGCTTGGTCCTATCAAGATATGCCAGGTTTGGATACAGACATCGTTGTGCACAGGTTACCGTTGAATGAAGATATGTTGCCGGTGAAGCAGAAGTTATGCCGAACTCATCCCGACATGGCAATGAAAATCGAAGACCGTTGATCATGTACTTGACGGTGTTAAAAGGGTCAATGGGTTGTGTGCTCGGTCAGCATGACGAGTCAGGTCGAAAAGAGCATGCAATATACTACCTTAGCAAAAAGTTTATCGACTGTGAACAAAGATACTCACTGCTCGAGAAAACTTGCTGCGCTTTGGCATGGGCTGCTCGCCGACTAAGACAGTATATGTTGACTCACACGACTCTATTGATATCAAAGATGGATCCCGTCAAGTATATTTTTGAAAATCCAGCGCTTACCGGAAGAGTTGCTAGGTGGCAAATGATACTGACAGAGTATGACATCCAATACACTTCACAAAAATCCATCAAAGGAAGTGTCTTGTCAGACTATCTTGCAGAGCAACTGATTGATGATTACCAACCTATGAGGTTCGACTTTCCTGATGAGGACATCATGTTTCTCAAATCGAAAGATTGCGAGGAACCACTCCCGGAGGAGGGGCCTGACCCTGAATCCAAATGGATTATGATGTTTAATGGGGCGGTCAACGTCAATGGTCGCGGAGTTGGTGCAGTGTTGATCACGCCAGGGGGGGTTCATATGCCATTTTGTGCCAGAATAACTTTTCCCTGCACCAACAATGAAGCCGATACAATTAACTGAGCCTAGTTGAGGAAAAGAGACTAGCAGCTATATGCCATGGCCAACTATATCAGAGACGAATGAAGAGAGTGTTTGATCAGAAAGTACGCCCTCGGAAGTATCAAGTCGGCGAATTGGTACTCAAAAGAATTCTTCCTCCCAACACAGATCGCAGGGGCAAATGGACACCGAACTATGAGGGTCCATACGTGGTTAAAAGGGTTTTCTCTGGCGGAGCTTTGATGCTAACAACCATGGATGGCGAAGACTTCCCATCCCTTGTCAACTCAGACACAGTTAAAAAATACTTCGCATAATTGACCCGCTGGACAAAAGAAAAAGAGTCCAGGCAAAAAAGGGCATCCTGACGAACCAAAAAAAAAAAGGTTCGGGCAAAAATTAGGGATATAAAAAATAAAAAATGTACACCCGGTGAGTCGAAAACCCGAGAGGGCGGCTCAGGCAAAAAAGGGTATCCCGGTGGATTGAAAACCTAAAAGGGCGATCCAGGCAAAAGTTATGGAATAAGCGAATGACTGAGATCTAAGTTCATCCCTGTTATATCACCGTTTCATTCAAGCCGGTAATCCCCGAAGGTTAAAGATCGACTAATCATCCACTTCAGAAAGCAAGATGAGTAGAGCGTCTTGAGGTCATACGAGCCATAGCAGAGTCGAAACTCAGTGGGACCCCGTATCCACATTGCCATTAGGATAGTTTTCTTTTGTTCAATTTATAGTGATCGCCTCTTTTCAGGGATCAGCTTCCTGATGTACTCGCCTATTCCTGGCACAAAATTTTCAACCAATAAAAGTCGAATAATTCAGCTAAATAGCCTCTTTATTTTTCATTTATCAGTTTGTTTGCAAAAGATGTCTGAATTCTTGATGAAACATATTGCATCTGAACATAATGGCGGCTTTTGCAAATGATTTGCACAGGAAAACACTTAAAATTGCTTTGAATGTGCTTAATCCCGGATGGTGAATTCAAACCGAGCAATTCCCCCAGGACATACGTGTGTGTTTGCAGGTCACAGGAACCGGATGCCAAGTCATGAATCCTCATCCCCAAGCGGTTGACAAAGTCTCTCCTCAACAGAACATGTCCCCCCAGTAGAGTTGCACCTTGTATCCCCAGCAACAACGGAGTAGTTGCATACCCAAAAAACAAGAGGGTGGTGTCCCCAGTGTTCATCTCATTCCCCAGCAGATTTATTTTTAACAGATTTGTTTTGATCCTCCGCCTGAGGACGATTAGCAAGTTCACATCCCCAGCAAAGGTCGATTCCTACGACATTTCCCCAGGAAGTGCTTTCCCCACAGACTCTCCTTACAGAACCTCGCCAAACAAAGTTTCCATAGTTGATACTTCCCCAGCAAGGTCAACTTTCCAGAAAAAAGCCGATTTATTTTCGGTGGCTCCCCGGTCCCGGCAGATGGATCGTTCCCCACAGCGCATTCAAGGATTGATACAGCGATCCGTTCCCTACCGGAGCTTGCTTCCCCAAGCAGATTTCTTTTTACACCATGCATAACATTTGCATTTGCATGCATATCAAGCATACACATAAGCTGATAAACAAGTTCTTCAAAGCAGACCGAAGAATTGCTTTACAACCAAAGTCATGAGATTCAGCCAGAGGATCAAGTGTGTGTGATCCAGCATGAGGGTCATTTCGAAGATTCAGCCTGAGAATCGTTTTCCAATGAGCCAGCCTGAGGTTCAATTTGAAGATTCAGCCAGAGAATCGCCTACAAGCGTTATTTCCCCAGCAAACCAGCTAGAGGAGTAAATTGACAATTCAACAGAAAATCAATCTACAAGAGGATCCAGCCCGCAGATCGCAATTTAAAAACAAAAGTCTAATTGAAGGGTCGTTACAGCATGTTCTAGCCTGAAGAATATGCATGAAGCCCAAAAAGTGGAATATTCTCGAAGCTGCATACCTAACATGAAGACTGGGTGTAGATTTTGAAAGAGTGTCAACCAGCGCATGCCTCAGATGCGAGATCCTGATGATGGGAATTTATCATCAAAACGAAGTAGATCTAGCCAGAAGATCGAAGTCAGGTCTAGCCCGAAGACCGGAAATAGATTCAGCCAGTGAATCAAAGAGAATAGATTCAGCTAGAGAATCGAAACAAAGTAGATCTAGCCAGAAGATCGAAGAAGATCTAGCCAGAAGGTCGAAGTCGATTCAGCCAGAGAATCGAAGAGAATAGATTCGGCCAGAGAATCGAAACAAAGAAGATCTAGCCAGAAGATCAAAGAAGATCTAGCCAGAAGAAGGTCTGTTGAGGTAGTCAGACAAGTCGGCATAGTCTTCAGTATGCATCGATGGTGCACCACCGTAGCTGAGCTCATGACCCATGCCAGAGAAGTTGGGATGTGGTTGACTCATTGATGGGCAACCGGGACGGTTGAAGGGAAAGGTTGTTGGATGTTTTGGTTTTGTGAACGATGCATCGAGGAAAGGTTGGAAAGGTTGTTGGGGTGTTTGGTAGAGATAGGGTTGTTGGATGTTTTAGTTTTGTGAGGTTTGGGCTTCTTGGCTACGGTAGGAGGAGGGGCGGTTGGTGTTGAATGATCGTTGGGTGTTCTGGCTTAGGCGACTTTGGTAGGGTGATGGGGTGGGTGCGAAGCGATGTTGAGTCTCAGGTTGATGGTCAATTTGTTGGTGTAGGTATGGGGTATGCTCTTGGTATTGGGGTTGGGTGTATGGAATGTTTTGGTTGTATGTTTGTGTGTTGGTTGAACGGAACGTTTGACGGATAAAGGGTTGTGTGTATCCGGTCTGACACTATTGTTAGGGGTTTGATGTTGAGGTGTCAGGTGTGTAAGTCATCTGGCGTGGGTCGTACAAGTACATATCCTCGGCGATGAACTGACAACCAACCGATCTGTACCAAGCCATATAAGTACGACTTGGTTTTTCTTCAGTTGGCATGACTGCGTCAGTTAACACATGGTCATGACGGTGCTTTCATTTGCGACAATCCGATATTGCGAAGCTTTGCCATGGATTGAAGTTCCATTGGTCGTTAACTTTGCGCAGACGCCATTCTCCTAGGCTAGCTAGGGCATCTGGGATATTTTGGGGCATACCGAACTGCAGCTTCACACGATCACTGTTGTGCATCTCCACAGTTGTGAACTATATTATCGGTGTGCATGCAGTCCATACGGCCGCGTCTTCAACGTTGACTTGATGGTCATGATCCAAATTAAGGTATGGACACCAAATAAACTGAAATGTAAAAGAATATTGGATTATAGTCAAGGTAGAAGAAGTTAACAAAATATAACGAAATAATTAAGTTATTTTCCTTACGTCTGTCGGTCGAAGGTGATCCAACATGTTGCGATACTGAGTAATACAGTGTCTTGGACATCTGTTGTAACTCATACCATGTGCAGACCATTTACACGAAAAAGTCAAAAATATTAGTTAGAGGTAATAATCTTTAAAGAAGTAAGTAAAGATATAACAATTTAAACAACTTACTTTTGTGCATACGGAAATGTGAAAGGGTTGTTGTTGACGGGTGCTAGGGACAGTAGTCTTGACCAACCCCATGCTTGTAGCAAAACAACACATCCAGAAAATGTAGATGTGTCTTTATGTGAGTTTTTGCACAAGGAGCTATAGAGATAGGCTAGACAAGCAGATCCCCAACTGTAACTTCCTATTCTATCTACATGCCTAAGTAAAGGTAAATACATAATATGCATGCTAGAACCACTACCTTCGGGAAATAAAAACGAGCCAATTAACAGCATAATGTAACACCTAGTTTTTATTATTCGAGCATCTTCGGTAGAATGCTCATCTAAGTATAAACTATTATAGTACGACTTAAGGCGTGAAAGTAGTATATCTTGACCTCTTGCGTTATCATCTAACAAATCAGTCTCCAAGAGATCCATGCAAATTGAATTTGCATAGTTGGTTTTACCATTAATAGCCTTACCTTCAATGGGTAGTCCCAAAAGCATGTAGACGTCTTCTAACGTCACGATACACTCACCGGTTGGGAACCAAAATGTGTTAGTCTCTGGTCTCCATCTTTCGCATAAAGCTAGAATGAATTTGTTATCTATGGACCAAGACAAAATCTTGCTTATATGACCAAAACCGGCGAGTTCAACATAAGGTTGAATCATCGGGTCCATATGGACATATTCGTGGACCCGAGTTCGGAACCTTGATACATCCTATAAAAGAAAGAACAAAAAACTTGACTAAGTTTGTATGTTAAAATAAAAAGGGGTTGGTGAAGATGAAAGATAAAAAGTTAACAAAAGAAAAACTTACATATGTTATGATGTTTGCAACCGTTCCTCTATGTGATTCGCCCATTGTGAGGATAAACATTTTATCAGGGGGTTGGTGTAGATGAAACTACAAGAAGTTGTTGCAGATGAAATTGTAGAAGAAGTATTGTAGAAGAAGTAGTGAGAGTGATGGTGTGGAAGAAGTGTCGATGGAGTGGATGTATTTATAGGAAAATGGATGGGAACATGAAAAGTTGTGCTTGCATGGTGACTCCACTTGAATTGGAGACCATGTACAACCTTTAAGAGGGGTCGCCATTCAAATTGGCGCCTCCATAGGGACATGCATGCAAGACCTAGGTCTGATTGCTTGGTTTCGAGGTCTGAATGCATGCTTTGACAAGGTGTCTCCACTTGAATTGACGCCCATGTGCAAGGAATGAGTGGGGGCGCCAATTCATTTGGAGTGTGTGTCTGCATGTCTGACATGTGGTTGTCCTCTCTCTTGCATGCTGAACATGTCACTTATTAGTAGCTTGCATGGTTGACACATCATTTCGGAGTAGCTTGCATGTGCGACACGTCACTTCGGAGTAGCTTGCATGTGCGACACGTCACTTCGAACTAGCTAGCATGTGAGACACTTCACTCCTCTATTTAAGTGTCTTACTATCAACATCCAAGACACTCCACTCACATTCATCTGCAGTAAGAAAATAGTTTTCATCTGCACAATGTCATCTTCATCATTATATAGTGTCAACGTTCACTGCAACGGTGAAACATATGAGTCTGAGCTATATGGTTTTTGTTTTCGAAACACCGATACCATTAGACTCACGATCAAGAGAAATGCAACCTTCTTGCATTTGAAAAAAAGAATACAATCCTGTATAGGATCGGGTATTGTGTCAAAGATCACATATCAAAATCTAATATTTTTTGAGAATAGTCAATGCAAGTATTTCCCCCTTAAGGTACGAGACGATGAAGATGTTGAATACATGTTTGTTAGTCATGAACATTCAGGCTGCAACTGTATTGAGTTGTACATTACTCTTCAACCATGTATACCATCTCAACAGTCTCAACTAACCAGTCAGGATGAATCTGGTGAATTTTATCCACAATGGTTAGATGACGTCAACCCAGAAGCAGAAGCAGAAGTGGACGTCGTTGATGAAGAAGAAGAGGACACCGAGATACAGGTTGATCACATGCTGAACAACGACGATGAAGATGATGATCAACCACCACCAATACCTCATAGTCATATCTACAACCCGCCTCAAGATATGACAAATATGGATCTGCACGACGATGAAACATCCAACAGTATTTTCTATAATCCGTATCCGAGATCAGAAGGAGAATTAAAGGTGGGAGACATGTTTCGTACCAAAGAAGAATGTGTTATGGCTATCAAAAAATTCCACATGAACAACTTTGCTGATTTTACAGTGAAACGCATTGATTCTAGAAGGTATGTTATCAAATGTCGTAACATGCTTTGTAAGTTTCGTTTGGATGCGTCTTACAAGAAGAAAAACGACTCTTGGGAGATCGCTTCAATAGACCCACCTCACAGTTGCATTGCAACTAACATTGAACAAGATCACCGTAAACTAAGCGCAACGTTGATATGTCAAGACATTCTGCCGTTGGTTAATAAAGACCCATCAGTGAAGGTGAGTATAATTATATCCCATATCAGAACAACATATAATTATACTCCATCTTACAAGAAAGCCTGGATTGCAATGACAAATGTTGTTGAACAAGTTTTCGGCAACTGGGAGGATTCATACAAGGAATTGTCACGGTTTTTATGGGCACTAAAAACATATGTCCCAAGAACTGTGGCAATTATGGAGACATTGCCAGCGATGATGCCAGACGGAACCTGTGCTACAGGTAATAAAATCTTTCACCATCTCTTTTGGGCATTTGACCCGTGCATCAAAGGTTTCGCATTCTGCAAACCTATTATTCAAATTGATGGCACTTGGTTATACGGAAAATACAAGGGTACTTTGCTCATGGCGGTTGCACAAGACGACAACAACAATGTCTTTCCCATTGCCTTTGCTCTTGTTGAAGGTGAAACGACTGATGGATGGGGTTTCTTTCTTCGACATCTCAGAACGCATGTGGCTCCATAAGCCAATCTCTGTTTGATTTCTGATAGACATGCTGCCATTGAGAGTGCCTACAACAACCATGACAAAGGATGGCATGATCCTCCTTCTACCCATGTCTATTGCATCAGACACATTGCACAAAACTTCATGCGAGCTATAAAAGATAAGAATCTTCGCAAGAAGGTGGTGAATGCTGGGTATGCTCTAACTCATCTGTCATTTCAATATTATCGTGATGAAATTAGACTGTCTAATGAAGACGCAGGGATATGGCTAAATAACATACTAGTAGAGCAGTGGACAAGGGCATCTGACGGAGGTTGTCGATGGGCCACATGACAACAAACCTTGTGGAATGCATGAACAGGGTATTCAAAGGAATTCTAAATATGCCGATAACCGCCTTGGTAAGATCAACCTATTATAGGTTGGCTTCTACGTTCGCAACCAGAGGTGAAAGATGGAGTGCGGTGTTAATGTCCGGGCAAGTATTCAGTGAGTGTTGCATGGAGGTCATGAAAGAGGAGAGCATCAAAGCTAGCACACACGCTGTAACAGTCTTTGACCGTCATAGGAAAAATTTCAGCGTCCAGGAAACAGTGGACCACAACGAGGGGAGACCAAATTTAGCCTACGCTGTTAGACTAAACAGAAGTTGGTGCGATTGTGGAAAATTCCAGGCCTTCCGCATACCTTGCTCCCATGTCATTGCAGCATGCGCTTATACTCGTCAAGATGCTTACAACCATTTATCTGATGTGTACAAGGCCGACACCGTCATGAATGTATATAATCAAAGCTTCTCGGTACTACCAATGAAGGATTACTGACCTCCATACGAAGGTGATATTGTTTGGCACAATGACGAGATGCGTAGAAAGAAAAAAGGAAGGCCAAACAGCACACGTATCCGAACAAAGATGGATTCCACAGATAAAATGATAAGATTATGTAGTATCTGTCATCAACCAGGACACAACAAGAACAACTGTCCCAATCGAGGAGCATCATCTAGGTCTTAAGCTTTTTGTAACATTGTATTTCTGTAACCTTCAATCATTATATATCATTAAGTTTTTGTTACAACGAGGTTCACAACAAACATCAGTACAAAATAAGCTATTTGAAAACAGAAATATTTCTAACTGATTACGACAATCAAATTGATGTCATCTCGACCGAACATCATTTCCCTAGCATCCTTATCAGTCTTCATTCGCACCCAACCAAAGATACTGTCAAGTCTCTCAATACTTCTAATCTTTTTCCCCTTATAGTATTTTCCCATCTAACCAACGAACCAGCTCCCTCTTCAGTTGATCTAACGTAGTGATGTTCCAGAACAACATCAACATCTGAGGTTTGTCTCTCGCATAAATCACCTTACCGTATCGGCGACGAACACTAAACATGATTGCCAAATGATTGTATGAGATGTGGAACAATTACTCACACAACGCATCTATTTATAACACAAAAATTGCATTTTAGGAGGAGTCTACAATTGAATTGACGCCTCCTCTTAAGCCCTACACAGGGGCGCCAATTGGATTGGCTAGGGCACCTGCCCTAACCAATCCAATTGACACCTCCATTCAAATTTTAAGAGAAGTCTCCAATTCAATTGACTCCTCCTCCTAAAAGTGAGGTAGTTTGAGAATTTTTTTGAAACCAATGATATTTTGGAAATTTTCTTAAAAAAGTGGGTTATTTTTGTAAAAATTTCCATTTAAATCCAATATTTGTAAATATATATATTTTTTATCTTGAAGCACGGATTTGAAGTTTTGGTTGGTGCATTAAAAAAAAGGAAGCAAACGATGGGAAAAAGTATGATCCTTCTAGTTTCCATCGAACCAAACACTACGTTAAGGAAAAAGTATACGTGAGGCCCAAGTTGATGACACGCATCCTGTAATAAAAACATACAAAAATAATAATGTAATAATAAAAGAGAGAGAAAAGTGAGTGAGGGTTAGCTGCTATTGCAAACCCCCAAATTATTTGGAAAGAGTCTCTCTAAACTCAAACCAGCCGCCACCCTCTCGATCCTTCTATGCTTCCACAAACCTACTGAACGATGCAGGTATCTTTCTTCATTCCTTCTTATTCATCTCTATTTCACAACCTACATTGCTTCTATTTCGTTTTATTATTTTCTACTCCCTCTCTCTTCATTTGCACTCTACAAAGGGTTATCAATTTTTAATCCAACTTCCAAAACCAACTAAGTCATGATACATCGACAGTTTCATGTTTTGCTCTGTTTTATTATTATACTTGCTCCTTGTAGCTTTCCGGATGAGATGCGTTTGCGCCAAAATTTTCTTATTTATTTTCAACTCATTATAATCCTTATGATCTAGGGTACCAATGTCTAGAATTTGTTTTACGTCTACTGTTTCAACATGTTTCAGACAACTCTATATTGTTGCTATAATGCTTGTATCTTTCAGTTAATGTCACTCGCCTATTTCAGTTCATTTTTCTGATTTTCTAAGCAGAATATGTTACGATCAAAGCCAATCAATACCCTTTCTAGCACTGCTAGGAGCTTCTTCCTTGGTGGTACAAGATGTAATGCACCAGATGCCAATTCATGCACGTGCCACGAGGACGAAACATGTGTGTCAATAAGACAGCATAGGAAGAAAGAAGGTTTACTTGCGCCAAACCCAGCCTACATAGTAGCCAATACTCCATCTCAAGTAGAAGGAAACCCGGCAAGTGGAACAGGTTCTCACAAGGTTCAGGCTGCTGGCAGTGTACAACAAGTTAGCTCTACTTCGCCCCCATCAAGTAAATCAGACTCTGTAAAATATGCTTGTGTGGTTGATGATTTTCAAAATCATGTTGCACACTCACCGCCTCTTGATAGTGATCAGTTTTATCGGGCTGGTATTGCGGCTGTCAATTTCATTTCTGATTTAGTTCATAGTAAGCTTCCTTTATCAGACGGGATGGGGATACTAAGCTACTCTAAAAATTGTATGGTTGAACCCATCTCTGCCATTCGCAACATCAAATCTTCCAATGTCAAACAATTTAGAAAGGAGGACTTTACCGGTGTTCATCCCAAACCACCTGTTTCTACTCAACCGGGGCCATCAAACAATACAAGTAGTTATCATGGTTCAAAGGGGAAAGGTGATAAGTCAAAGATAAGTAAAGGTTTTAAGCATGTTGCTTCTTCAATAACCGACAAGTCAGAAGTAGCTCCCAATGTTCCTTTCAATAATCATGACAGCAGACCCTTACCACCACAGAGGACGAGAACATATTCATATTCAAATCGATTTGTCACAAAATTTGATTCCAGCAGGCCAACTTCAAACTCACAGATGTTGGGTTCTTTCAACGAAAGCTTCAATAAACACCACAGGGATCTGAAGACATCAGCAGGAATTGCTTCAACAAAACCCCATTATACAAAGACAGGCCGACGTGGTGTGGAAGTCGTTAAAGATATACTGCAACAGTTAAAGTGGGGTCCTGCTACAGAGGAGGCTCTTTATGACCTGAATTTTTTGGTAGATGCATATCAAGGTAATCAAGTCCTAAAGCAACTTGAAGACCATTCAGTTGCTCTAAATTTCTTTTACTGGTTAAAGCAACAACCGGACTTCCGGCATGATGGGCATACTTACACCACCATGGTTGGTATTCTGGGGCGTGCAAGAGAGTTTGGTGCAATAAACAAATTGCTGGAACAGATGGTCAAGGATGGATGTCAGCCTAATGTTGTAACATATAATCGTCTAATTCACAGTTATGGCCGTGCAAACTACCTAAAGGAAGCACTGAGTGTCTTCAAACAAATGCAGGAGAAGCGGTGTGAGCCTGATCGTGTCACTTACTGTACGCTTATCGATATCCATGCAAAAGCTGGATTTCTTGATGTGGCCATGTCCATGTATGAGAGAATGCAACAAGTTGGCCTTTCTCCTGACACGTTTACTTACAGTGTAATGATTAACTGTTTGGGAAAATCTGGTAATTTAGCTGCTGCTGACAGACTATTTTGTGAAATGGTTGATCAGGGTTGTGTTCCTAATATTGTCACCTACAATATCATGATTGCTTTGCAAGCAAAGGCAAGGAATTATGAGACAGCATTGAAACTATATCGTGACATGCAGAATGCAGGATTTAAACCTGACAAAGTTACATATAGCATTGTTATGGAGGTGCTTGGTCACTGTGGGTATCTTGAGGAAGCAGAAGCAGTCTTTGTTGAGATGAAGCAGAGGAATTGGGTTCCAGACGAACCTGTTTATGGTCTTCTGGTAGACTTATGGGGAAAGGCTGGTAATGTTGAGAAGGCTTGGGAATGGTACGGAGCAATGCTCAGAGCTGGTCTGCTTCCGAATGTACCAACTTGCAATTCACTTCTCAGTGCATTTCTTAGGGTGCATCGATTGCCAGATGCGTATAATCTTCTCCAGAGCATGGTAGCTCTCGGCCTAAGGCCTTCTTTGCAGACATATACTTTGCTTCTCAGCTGTTGTACAGATGCACAATCACAGTATGATATGGGATTTTGTTGTGAGCTAATGGAAGTCAGTGGCCATCCTGCTCATGCATTTTTACAGTCAATGCCAGCAGCAGGGCCCGATGGTCAAAATGTGAGGGATCATGCAAGCAAATTCTTGGACCTGATGCATTCAGAGGATAGAGAGGGAAAACGAGGGCTTGTAGATGCAGTGGTGGATTTTCTTCACAAATCTGGGCTCAAGGAGGAGGCCGGTTCGGTTTGGGAAGTGGCTGCGCAAAGAAATGTATATCCAGATGCTGTGAAGGAGAAAAGCTGTTGTTACTGGCTTATTAATCTTCATGTCATGTCAGATGGAACAGCGGTAACAGCATTGTCTAGGACACTAGCTTGGTTTCGCAAACAGATGCTGATATCTGGGGTTAGCCCTAGCCGGATAGATATCGTGACTGGATGGGGCCGAAGGAGCAGGGTCACAGGTTCTTCTCTTGTTAGACAGTCAGTGCATGAATTGTTGCATGTATTCAGCTTCCCTTTTTTCACTGAAAATGGAAATTCAGGTTGTTTTGTAAGCTGCGGGGAGCCTCTTAGTCAATGGTTGCTCCACCCTTACGTGGAACGAATGCATTTACTCTAGAATCGATATATTTACACCCCAATTTTGCTGTGTTGGATTCACATTCTGGCGTTTTACTCTTTATAATATGTCAAGGTGCGCAGTTAATTTTAGCTATTGTATTGCTAAGTTAATGTATTTTTGGAATGGTAATCTATATTATTCATGTTCATGTTTTTTGACGCACCTCTCATGTGTCTAAATAAAATGTATGTGACAAGACAAAATATAAATGAAAATTGTTGTATTAAGGTTTAAATTATCACTTATTCTGTGTTTTATATGGAGTCGATACAAAATTGTTTTTTGTGGCAAAATAAACATGGCTTTAAAGAGAATTGAAAATGAAAAAAAAAAGTTACAGCTGCAATCCGTAATCAGGAGTATATTCAGGATCCTCTTGTTGGGTCTCTCATGCTGACCATCGAATTAGGTGAAATTTGGAATAACTATGTCAATTTCATTCAGTTCTCTCAAAATTCAGAATATATATATTTTAAATTAATAAATGATATTGGTGATAGAGGTGGTATGAGTGATATATTTGTGCTTGTTGGTGTGGCTGTGGTTGGGTAGATCAGATGTCCGAGATTGAAACAGAAACAAAACAAGGTGTACGGATACAAAGGAGGTGGAGGAACAGATGCTGCAAACGGAGAATCATGACCATGACATGCAACTTAATATAGAAGCAGCAAGATGGATTGTTTTTGGAGGACCCTACAACAAATCATTATTGACAAAATATGAATACCATGCTGTTTTAAGATTATGAGAAGTAGAGGCACTGAAAGAAGTAACGAACAAAATTATTATTATTTTATTTATTTATTTTAATTTTGAAATGGTTTTTAGATAGATAGATGGTTGGGAACTCTTGAATCTTTTTTAAGAATTGATTTAAGAATCCTATCATCTACCTTAACAACAGTAGATTGAAGGTTTTGATTTTAATTCTAGAAGTGGTTGGTGATACTGGTATCTCTTTTGAGAGTCTTTGTTCTCTTGTTTCCCTGCTGAGGAAGAATCTAAAGGGCACTCCCAAGTTGGACCTGACCATAAAACCTCTTGATTCGACCATAATACCCCTAAAGTTAAACAAAAGTCAATTTTATTTTTACAAAATAACAATGTTTTCTACCAAAGATTTGCTAGAAATGCGTTTTTTTACGAGTAGCATTTTTCATTCAATTTATGCATTTTTATCGAATCCTCTCTCCGTTCTTTTTTAAGTATAATTTTTTTTTTATTTTTTTACACATATAAAAAATGTTAATGTTTATTATTACTTTTTAAACAATAATTTTCATTTTACCTATAATATCCTTAATTATATATTACATTCATTTTTTTTCTCTATGCAGTAATTACATAGGAGTAATTTTGACAAAAGTGCATTTAATACTATCTTGAACTTTGCAAGTGATAATTAAAAAGAAAATAAAAATTTATCAAGAAATTGACATTTAAAAAGGAACGGAGGGAGTACTTTGATAGGATACCAACTATTTAGAAAAAAATGCTTTCTTTTATTAGTTTTTTTTATAATTTATCGATACCAAATTTATAGTTTTACACAAATAATTTAGAAATATCTTGTATAAACCCAAATTTTGGTTGTATTTTTATCGATTTTTTCTAAATTAAAAAAAATATCGTGGTCCTATCAGAGTTGGCTCTCCACTGGCCACCAGTTGAAGCTTTAGTCAATCTTATTCATGCGGTCTTCTGAAGTACAGGCAGATAATCGACACTCTACTATGGAGGATTTCATATGGACGCCTTATGTAGAACATAAAGTGTATCGGGAGGTCGATGACACTGCCTTTTTTTTCAGGTTATCTGCGATGGGAGAGTTCTATGGCCGCATATTTACCTGAGAGGTGTCTGCACTAGTTTGACTATGTTTAGGACACTCATAGACAAGTTCCTGTTGTGTCAACTGGGGCATTGGTAGATGATTTGGATATAACATTGTGAGCAATGTCATTGCTATTAGAGAAAATGCAGTAAATATGTCTTTTCCTGGACAATGTCTATATGGTTATTTATAGTGGTACTTTAGAGTATCACACCATCACATCATCCCACATGTCCTACCTGCAGATGATGCTGAACCTTCACATGATGGAGGTCATTCAGACTATGAGCCACCACCTCCACCTGGTATGATTGACCAACAACGAGTGCATATGATAACGATTCTTTATGATAACCTCATGAGTTTGATAAACGCAAATGATGGCGTCTATGTCGGGTTATCGCAGACAACACACACTGCTCTTTGTGGAACATTGTAGGTTTTATTTGTTTGATCATTATTTATTGTCTCTCACATTATTTTAGGTTTGTACTGAATATTTATATTTTATTGACACTTTATCTTAACATTGCATTACATGAAAAATAATATTACATTACTACGGGATGGACATAACTTAACATGAACATAACATAACATAACAGAACATTACATAAAATGGACATAACTTAACCATTGATAGATGATTTAGAACGTTTCACCATTTGCTGAATATCGTCAGTAGAGCTTGTAAATGTTGCATCCACCTCGATTGAACCCTTTGTTTCGTATCAGTGAAACATGCTCCATATAACTCTTAGATCTCAATCCTTTATTTAATCTTAAACTTAACGAATTAATCTCCCCTTTAGTATTAATTGATGGTGATTGATACTCGATCTTAACCACCATTCAGTTTTTCTAGGTAACAGAAAAGATTAACTAATTTGGATTTCTGAACATCAAAAGGGGTGTTCCTTTGTGACCCTAAATTTAATAGGAGGATACACGTTGTTGAAGTAAACAAATGCGAGATGCCAATATTGAGACATTGCAAAATGTTTTTGTTAATAACATATGAGACATATTTATACAAGTTTTGAATCATTATATACCATACAAAAGCTTCGATGCAATCATAACTCCACAAAAGTATCAATACAATCACATCAACATAGAAATAACACTACCAAATTTTTAGGGATGGGGGAAATTTTTGTATATCTGATTTTTTGAAATTTTTGATAAACAATTAATACACATAGAATATTCTAAATAATCTGATAAAAACACATATCAAATTTTGTATCACTACCAAATCTTTTGTGTCTGAGAGAAAATTTTGCAAGGATTTGAGTAAGGTAAAATATGAGAGGGGTATTTTTGGCATTATCAAAATATATGGGGGTGCCAGGTCCAACTTGGTTGTGCTAGGTAGATTTTTGTATACCCGATTTTTTGAAATTTTTGATAAACAATTAATACACATAGAATATTCTAAATAATCTGATAAAAACTCATCAAATTTTGTATCACTACCAAATTTTTTGCGTCTGAGAGAAAATTTTGCAAGGATTTGAGTAAGGTAAAATATGAGAGGGGTATTTTTGGCATTATCAAAATATATGGGGGTGCCAGGTCTAACTTGGTTGTGCTAGGTAGATTTTCCCTGTTGAGGTGTAGTTTTAGTTACAATGGTTAGCTTTTTGGCTGCTTTGTACTATCTTTTGATGGGTTGACTCTTTTAATGGTTTTGTTGTATCTTTTCATATTTTAGGTGTATTTTTGTATCTTTTATTGTTTTTAGTTGTTAGTGGGATCAATCAAGTACTTCTTGTGCTTTTTGAACACACTTTTGTTGTAGGTGAAATTTTGTTCTTCAAGGGACATATGCCGGACATGATGTCCTAGACAACTAGTTCAACAAGTTAAACCAGAATTCACACAATTAATACAGATTCAATTGTACAAGATAATGGAGGAGAAAATAAATAATCAACATAATAATTGGTAACCTAGTTCGATGCAACAACACCTACGCCTGAAGGGTTGACTTCCAACCCAAGAAAGGAAATTCACTATTAGTAGCTTATTATAATTAGTCTTACAAGCAACAACAAACCCTATGTTATTCAATGCCTCTTCCTAAAACTACCCAATGACTATCTATTTATGTCTCCCCCTAAATATGAGAACCCTCTCACTTTCTTCTGAATCACACAACCCGTGATTGGAGATTACACCTCAATAATCAATGTTGAATATTTCAACTCAACTAGATAAACCTACAACTGTTCCAAGTTACTAAAACATAGTGTGGTGTACATACAACAATAATAAGGACTCAAAAAATAAAACCCTAGCACTCTAAAGATCTTCAATGTATTTCCTGCTTTATAATGTAGGTTTTGAGCTCCTTATATAGCAAAAGTATTCTAGACTTTTCTCCTTGGATCTCTGATTTAATTTCGGCTAGAATCTTTGCACAATATGTTGGATAAGACTGGTTTCATAAATATCTCTAACAAAAAGATATGATTTGGTTTAATTCAAATTCAAATTTAAATCACATTTAAATCTGATTTGATCTTCACAACTATCCAACAAATCATATAATCATATTGCTAAATAAAAGCAATAAAATCTAACTGAATCTTCAACAGAAAATTCGTTCCAAAATGCAACAATCTGGCATGTTGAGCGAGACCCAAATGTCGTACCCACATGCTTGACATCACATCCAACATATATCCCTTATGCACCAGAAAAACATCTTGAAGCATCTTGGAAAACTTGAACACTTCTCCATGTTATTGTTTTGTAAAATGCAGCCAATCCAAAATGAATAATAATCTCTCCCCTTTGATAAATTGTGGCAAAATAAATCTTTAAGATAGATAACACTCATTCAACCAAAACAAGTGACATTCAACAAAAGACTATCAGAGCATACAATTTCATCAACAACAATATTCATACGAGTTGAGCACAGGAGTGCAAAATTAGTAGAATTCATCACATATGCCATATAAAATAATGCTCTAAATTCAATCAAATATACATACAATCATTCACAACTTAGTAATGCATGAAACTCATTCAACTCATAGTTAGTAGCATGCAATCCCACCAACTAACAATTTCAGCATGCAATCATTCACATACTTAGTCATGCATAACACAAACATTTAGTAGTTAATATAAGGATATGCAAAATATTACTAACACAAAAGCTCACTCCAAAAAGGCCAAAAGTCTTGCCCGATGCTCTAACATGTGAGCACATCATTAATACTTACACCCAGATGGTCAATACTAAACGAATATATGTTGCCTCAGCAACACCATACTACTCCCCCTTTTTGCCATAATTTGTCATTCATTCATAGGTTAGTACGTTAGCACATACACAACCAAAAACATGAGTAGAACAACCAGAACAACATCAAGGATGCATAAACATTAGATTTGTTATTGTACATAAGTTTAAAGAGGCTATAGAGCCTTTACAAATCCAAAACAGAACTAAAATAAATGCCCAAATTCAAGGGCCAAAATGAAGTGAACAGAAACTCCTAAAATAACATCCTTCAGACTTATTCATCTATCCATCCTCTGCAGGTCATGTAAGTAACCCGATCTTCATCAACCTCTGAGTGAGAATCATGTTTTTGAACATGTTTCTTCTTCACAACCTTCATCTTGGTAGCAAAATTCTTGGTAGTTATATATGCTTCAAAAGATGATCCACCAAGAGAATTCCTATCATTTGCAGAAGAAGTGGAACCAATTCCCTTGTTCTTCCTTTCTTCATCCTCATGGAACCTTCCAATAGCTTTCATGATAGAGATTCCCTTGTTAGAGAATTAGAAACAAGTGAATTATGCATTATTTCATGTGTAATATATATATATATATATATATATATATATATATATATATATAGAGAGAGAGAGAGAGAGAGAGAGAGAGAGAGAGAGAGAGACTCGCATGCACACCTCCCTAGTATTTAAAACTATTTATTCTCACAAATGTAAATACCAAGGGCACCCCTTAGTTCTTCACATTGATTTTAATTCAAAGCTTTAGCGAAAATGTTCTAGACCAATGTCATGACATCTTTTCCCACATTATACTCCTTCATCATTTGATTCATCTAGATAAATTTCTTACCACTGCTCTATGTAGTAGTGTATTTAGCTTCATAAGAAGATAATGTTACGCTGTTTTGCTCCTTGTTGATCTAGATATTATACTGTTGACAATAGGGAATCATCCATCATATGTACCCTTCCTATCATCATTATCAGTGTAACTTATCATGAGGTTCTCCTTGTCTGTCACACGGACTTCCTGTAGCAACTATACCACTTCTTCAACTGTTACAACTTCTTATGACAACTTCCTTTCAAGGCCTATCCTTATGTGATACAAACACATCCTCTTCAACATTGTGAGAAACTCTTTGCTATCTAGCCTTTTCTGTATATTGAACATAATGACCAAGGAATTTGCTTCAGCATCTGTCTCTTATTTTAGCATTCTAGCTTCTTCATAGTTATCAAGAACATCTTGCCCATCCTTCCTCTGAGTTGGAAATTTAGTTACCAACTTGTCACACATGTTGTGTGATACATCCTGGTTGACATCTTCATTACTCTTTTTGATGAAATCATTGATCATTTTTTGTTACACAACTATTTAGTGCAACTTCTATCAGCATATGTACCTTAAGAACCACATAAGTAATTCTTCACTTGAAAACCAAGAAGGCAACTTACACCTTCTACAATGCTTAACTCAAAGTCAGACTACATCTGATGAACAACATTCTCCCATGTTGTATGACACACCCCTAGTAATGACTCCCTCTAGTAGCTAAACATCCCCTTTAAGGGTCAAAGCTTCTTTTGACAACACCCCATCAAGGGCTAGATACTTCCACTTTAGAACAATATACTCATAAAGGAGAGACATGTTACAAAGATCATCATTCATAGTACCACCTTCATTGACTGGTTCATACCCATCACGAACTTTATTGTTCATATGGATAAAACCCTCATCAGTAATGACAAAGTTATTAACACGATTGTGAATGTTGTTAGTCATATTATTCTCCATGATGTTCCTCATTATGTTGGCAAGAAAATGTCTTCAACTTCCACATTCAAGTACCTATTGAGAGAGGCACTTTACAGATCCATCTGATGGAGTTTGAACATCAGAATACATGCCATTCTTGGTAGCAATCTGATAGCTCCAAGACAATCAATTTTTTTAGCATCACAAAGACTTCCATCTTCGTTAGTAGACAACATAATGTTTCCTGACAAGATAGTAACAACTTGCGCCATATCAATACCCATGGGATCACCATCTTCATCATTGAGGGGAGTCATATCATCTACATGCACCTCGTTGTTAGAAGCACAAGCCATAAGTAAGCTTTCATTCTTGTCATATCTTCACACAATATCTCCATATCTTTTACAACATGATCAAGGTTATTAACAACACCATCATTAGAAACAAGGGTATCAACCTCAACATCTTCATGATCATCAAAAGACACCATACA
The DNA here is from genome assembly GCF_024323335.1 of Lathyrus oleraceus. Classification (NCBI taxonomy): domain Eukaryota; kingdom Viridiplantae; phylum Streptophyta; class Magnoliopsida; order Fabales; family Fabaceae; genus Lathyrus; species Lathyrus oleraceus. Next base: position 426,451,486 of record NC_066583.1, read on the forward strand.
TGATGTATGTCACAACATTATTGTCATTATGAATTCCCATATTGGTTTCTTAGGTGTCTTCACCAAAATACAACTGAATGAGATGATGATTCTTCATAGGCTCATACATGTGAGGTACATTAATCATAATTCCACCAGCAGCTAGATAATATTTTTCAACATGTGGAATATTGTGGAGAGCAATATCTGGAACAAATTTCTTGTCAAATAGCCCGCAACTGGACTTCAAGATATTAAGAGTAACTTTAATTTCAGTTTTACCAAACACACTATCATTTTTTTGGTTAAACACAACTTTAAACATATGAGAAGAAATTCTAATAGGTATACTTGAGTCATAATGACTATTCTTATTTAGCTTATTCTTCCAAGCCACTGTAGGTTATTCAAAATTTGGAGGCCCTCAAGCCTGAGCATCAACCTTCCCTTTGTGACACAATACTCATGAGACAATTCATAATCCTGAGTAAGATGTTGAGACATCTTGTCTGACATCTTGGTTGGTCTTTCTTTTGCAAACCCTTGATGTGTTCCTCAGTTATGAACTTTTCATACATAATGTCTTTCACTTGAGGAATCTCTTTGTGCTGTACGAGCTATGGGGCTAGCTGAAGTAACATTGGATTTCCATTTCTTCTTTTCTTAGTCTTTCTTGTATCTTCTGTTCATCAGCTTTGATGGACTATCAAGCTGAGGATATCCATGCAGTTCGTAACAATAAGGCCTTATATGTCCCAATATACCATAGTGGTCACATTTCAGAGGCAATTTCTTATTACTATTGTGAAGAGGTGACACATGTTTCATACGAAGCTATGACATGTGGTCCACCCTCAGAACATCAGTCTTCAATTCAGGAAGAACATCCTTTGTTGATGGAATCTTCATGTTTTGTTCTTTCACGCTCGTACAAAATTTATTCTCTTCATATCTATAGACATTTCTCCATACTCCACCATTCCATTAAGCACATTCACATTACTTTAAGATTGAATCATGTGTTCTAGTTTGGAGTTTAGTGATGAAACTTCTTTTTCCACACCTGTGATGGTTGATGCATGCTTCTATGTTTCCTTCTGAAGTACACATATGGTTTTCTTCTAATTGTCTATTGTTAAGCATGCTTCTTCCCACTTGGTGCGCAGGAGCATGTATGATGTATCAAGTTCTTCTTCCCATTTGAGCCTACATGTTTCTTCCCACTTAGTATGTAGGAGCCTGTATGATGCTTCATAAGGATACAAATAAGCTTACTTCAACCATCGTAATTATGGGAAAATAGGTTTTATCTTTAACCTCCAAACTAGAACACATGATTCAATATGAAAGTAATGCGAATGTGCTTGATGGAATGGTGAAGTATGGAGAAATGTTCAGACACATGAAAAGAATAAATTTTGGGACGAGCATGAAAGAAAAAAACATGAAATTTCCCTAAACAAAGGTTGTTCTTCCTGAAATGAAGACTGAGGATCTGAGGGGGACCACATGTCACAGCTTTGTGTGAAACATGTGTCACCTATTCACATGAGTAACAAGAAATGCCTCTGAAATGTCACCATTATGGTAGATTTGGACATATAAGGCCTTATTGTTTAGAATTACATGGATTCCCTCAACTTGATAGTCCATCAAAGCTGATGAACAGAAGATGCAAGAAAGTATAAGTAAGGAATACGTTGACATCCAATGCTACTTTAACTAGCCCCATAACCCATACAACGCGAAGAGGTTCCTCAAGTGAAGGATGATATTGTAATAGTGAGGGTACCAATGACATATCTAAATAAAAGATAATTCATGTCACTCCTAGCAATAAAGCAAAGGGAAGAGTCAATGACTTAGGGAAATTGGCCAATCCTAGTCGAGAGGAGGCCTTACTGAGAAAAGGATCACTACCAAAGTGATCAACATAAACAATATGAATGACCAAAGGAGGAATGTGAACTTCTACAATTCCAAATGTGGTGTCACCAACTAAGGTAAAGAAGTTCTTATGAAGAAGGGAATATTTGAGGAAGACATCAAAGGTTTGGAAGGTCTTAAGATTGATAAAGAAATACCAACCAAGATTTCAAAAAATATGTCTTAACATCCTACTCAGGATTATGAATCATCTCATGAGGATCGTGTCAAAGGGAAGGTTGATGGTCAGGCTAAAGGTCCTTCCAATTTTGAGCAACCTACAGAGATTTAGAAGAATATGCTAAAGAAGAATAGTCATTATGACTCAAGTCTACCTATTAGAATTTATTCTCACATGATTGGTGAAAATCATGCTAGTGTGGATGGTAAAGATGGAATTGATGGATTGAAATCTAGCTACAAGATGTATGAATCAAATAATTCTCTCCATAATATTCCTCTTATTATTAAGTCTGATATAGCTATTGGTGGGAGGTATGTGAAATGTTCCACTCAAGTCTTGACCTATGAAATATCATCATGACATTCTAATGTCTTATGGTGAAGCTTCCCAGGAAACAAATTTGAGTAGTTCAGATGGTGATAACGATGTGCCAGACTTCATGTCTGACATGTTGATAAAGTATGAAGTGCATGAGGAGAATGATGATCATGTTCATGAGGATTTTGATGCTAATAAAACTATAGATAATGGTGGTGGTATTACTAACCATCATCATGCATTGGAAGATATGAAGACACCAAGGGAAGGAGTGATAAGTAAGAATGAAAGTACTCTTCTGGTTTGTGCTTATAATAGAAAGGAGTATATAGTGATTTCAAAGAACACACAATCTATAGATAATATTAATCCACATAATGATGAATATCTCATTGGTTTTAATGAGGAGCAAGTTTTTACCATGATATCTGCTGAAGAAGATGGAAGTTTTTATGATACTGAAACTTTTGATAATCTTGAAGCCATCCGATTGATACCAACACCTTCATGTATTATGAAGCTCAAACATGGTCAAATAGATGTGAAAAGTATCTGTAGCGGTAAATTCATGACCATCAAGCTATGGATAAACTTGACGTCAATAAAACCAGAGTCGCCACCGCGCTTTTATTGTTTCCAAAGGAAAAGTGAAAAGTACAAACAAAACCCAAAGATAAGAAGTTTTCAAATTAAAACTAATAAAATTCCAGAGATTACAGGTAAGGGAGTTGGTTACACAGAGGGAAGGTGTTAGCATCCAAAGTGTCCTAGGTACTCCTAGGGAGCCTTTTTTTATGTGCGTATGTGTTTTTGGTATAAAAGGTGTTTGCAATAAATAGAGTGTGGGGATGAGAAAAGAATTCATTAATTATATTTTTTGTGTTTGACAAGACCTTCAGACTTGTGCCTACGTACCAACATAAAAATAAGGGATAAAAACCTCGTAGTTCGTGGTAACAATTTCAAAATGAGTGGATTGCTTTTAACAAAAGTTTAAATTTAAAAGAGGCACAAAGGGCCCAAAAGTTTGAATGAGTGTTAGTTCTTTTTGTCTTTTGAAATTTTAAGTCAATATGGTTAAGTTCATTTACAAGTTTGATTGAGAAAAGAGTTTTAAAAATGAAATGGCATAAGGCCAAAGTTTCTAATTTGTAATAAGGTCTAAGTTTAGAAATCACAAGCAAAGATGTTTTTGAAAGGGGGGAGAGATTTGAAATTTAAGAAGTGGGAGGAGATGAAGAGACTAATCCTAAGCAGAAACTTAAAAGTTAAGAGTTGAAAAGATCTGACCAATGGGATACAATCTAACAGACAAGAATATCATATAGAAACCCACTTTCCCTTTAGACTTTAAATCAAGCAATATCAATAAGCAAGTAGCAAAAATCAAGCAAGGCCTCAAATAAAGGTAGCCACATCCAAGCAAGCAACTTCATAGTCTTCTTCTTCTCATGTATCATATGACATACTCCTTGATTGACACAAAATAAGGCATTAGACACAAGTTCAAAGTAACAATTGTATCAAGACCATGTAACAGATGAATTCATGAGGATCCCAATACTTGCATCAGATGAAAGCTCAAATCTCAATGACTTGGTTTCAGAAATGTTGGCATTGGCCAAGTCCTTTTGCATATGGAATGTTGCCTAATTCTAAGTCCAAAAACTCAGATTAAATCCAACAGTCCACACAAACATTATTTTAGGGTTTTTGTTGTTTATTAAGTATTTTAAGGTCCTAAGACCACAAACACAAACAAAATACACAAACAAATATATACAATCATAATATATGGCTCAAATGAGAAAAGTGAAAATGACATAAACATAAACAAGTTAAATGATATGTAAATGACAAATGAAATGGTAAATGGCTTTAATTTAAATTGCATAAAGTAAATGACTTGAAATTAAAAGCAAGAATAATAAAAGTTTGTCACATGTTAGTTGATTAGATGTTAGTGGTGTTTTGCTTTTCAATTGATTAAGTCATTCTTTGGAGAACACTCAACCCTCTATTCACAAGCATGAATCCTTGAACCAAGACATCTTCCAAAGGAAGGAGAAAAGGCTAAGTTTCCACACAATACCATGAAAGAGGGGATACATACAATCTCACTTACTAGAGTTCTATGCCTTTAGGGTCAAAATTTAGCGCTATGTTAAGCAATCGTAATTGGACTTATGTATAATTCACAACTATCTGAGGCTGGACAATAGAAATTTTGGTGTTAATGTATATTAGAGATATGGTATAATGAACCATACTCCTAAAACATACCACACACAAAAAGAAAAAAGATCAAGGGATGGACCTATCTCATCCATACTTGTATTGGTTCATCTAACACAAAGTTATTGATGAACCAATTAGGCTTAGGATTTTGACACTTCGTTGGTCAATGGAAGGGATGGGAAAGAATGGGATTGAAGATGAAGAGGGAGGGGAAATGAGACAAACACAAATTGGTCATGAGAGGACTTTTATCAAATTAAAATCATTCATTCATTTTGGGAGATGAAATGTACATTTCATCAATCCCCTAAATCAAATGATTTTAGTCCAACAAAAGTCAAATCAACCTTGACCAAGGCCCAAACACATAGTCAAACTTCACAAGTCAATAAAAATGGCTCAACACAATTTCTATACAATTAATCAATTAAAAATAAAATTAAAAGGCATGTAAATTGAATTATGTTTGGTCAAAAACCTAAAACCTCTTCAAAACACCAAATAAATGGCCAAGAGATTTATCCTAGGTCAAACAAGGTCAAAGGACCTTAGTCAAAAAATTTCATAATTTTTGAAAAGTCAGAAGTATTTTTAAATAATTAAAAATATGCATAAAAACAATTATATCATGAAAAATATCAAAATTAATCTAAAAAATAATTTTAATTAAGAAAATGAAGGAGGAAAATATTTGATTTTTTTTGATGAAAGTCCCATATTTTTTGGATTAAAAATGAAATTGATATGAATTAATTAATATAAAAGGATTAAATGGAAAAAAAATCAGAAAATAAAAAAAATAAGGGCGATCTGATCTCCCTCATTAATTGAGGTGGCAGATCAGATGGACAGGAGCGCGCATTCCACAAGGTCTTTAGTCAAATGCGCTACAGGCATGGTAATAAGAATGGACGCGTGAGATTAAAACATTTCAAACGGATCAAATGGCCTGGATTGAAACAACACACCACCAGAGCCCTAGCTCCGGTCATCTTCTCTGGTGAGCACCACCGGTCTGGTTCAAGCTCAACTCAATTGAAAATGAAAAATGAATACACTAATTTGAAGGAAAAATGCTCAAGAGCACGAATATGGCCTCAATTTTCTCTAATTCCAAGTATATAAAAAGATACCGGGATTTGAATTTTGAGGATCATGAACTGAGTTGCTTCGATTTGACCTCAAAGCAACTCATTCTTCTTACCTACATTGATAGGACTTTAGACAACCAAAAATCAACAAGAATGGTGAAGAATTGAGGGAGAATCGAAGATGAAAATTCTGGAAATTCAACTTCAATGGAGCTTCAGATTGGCATAATATTGCTTTCAATTATGCTTGGCCTTGCTTCAGATGCTTGTTGGAAGTGATTAGGATCAATGAAAGGTATGGACTCTTGGAGTTTCAATCTCAAAACAGATGGAGATTTGAAACTCGATTTTCAAAGAAAATCTTTAAGCTTATCCTTCAATGGTGAGGGTTTGGGATTGCAGGTTCAAAGCTTGGGCATGAGGTCCTCAATTCTGAGCAATGAGGGTCTTATTTATAGGCCATGAGATTGATTTCTACACACTTCCATATTTGGAAATTTTATGAAATTCTATTTGCATGCTTGCATGGGCGTGTGATAGGCCCATCAAGTGATGAAATTAGGTCCAAAATTGAGTGTGAATCATGCTGAAACATGTTACAAAGCCATGCAATCGTGTATGAAAAGTGGAAGTGGAAATCATCCAAATGGTTCTTCATGTTGCACCCATACGCAAGTCATTCATTCTTTGGCCAAATGATATGATCTTAGACTTTTTGGAAAGGTGGGATCACGGGGAACAACTTTCATGTTGAACATGTTTTCATTTGAAGCTTGGATCATGATGAATTTTGAGGTGGAAGTTTGGGAAATCAAACATATTTGAAAATTTTCTAAGTCCCAAGTCAAATGTTCACTTTTTCCACCTTGAATAACTTTTTCTATGGACTTCAAATGAGACGAGTTCCTTCATCAAAGTTGTAGATCTTTCAGAGTTCTTCAATTTGGTCACAAATTTGACGTCATTTGGAATTTGCATGAAGGAGTTATGCATTTTAAAAGTTGAGGAAAATCACTTGCTCAATGGTATTGGCTCAAAATGACCTATAATGTTTCCTCTTGGCACATGCATTTGCAAGTTGAATTTGAACTTTCTCCAAACATTAAAGTTGAAATAGACATAATGAATTTGATCATGGAAGTCGAATGGATTTCATATCATAAATATTGAGCAAGTTATAGTCTTGGGAAGTTGACCTCCAAACTAGGGTTCAGACAAAATGACCTATAATCTTTCACCATAAAAAATGACTTTCGAAGTAAACTAGCTCTTGACTTCAACACGAAAGTTGTTTGGAATTTCAGTTTGAGTAATGTTTCTCTTGGAATCATTTTCATATGACAAAAATTGTAGGAGATAGGGTCTAGGGTACCCCAGTTTTGACTAGTTGAATTTCTCTGGTCAACCACCATGAACCATCTTGCTAGCTTGACATTCTCTTGATTTTTGGGACTCATGGAGGATCATATATGCATAAGATGATGTAAGGTGAAGTATCCCTTGAAATATTTAATCAATTGTTGAAGAAACTTGTTAAAGAGGTCACACAAGATACCCATATGAATTAGGGTTTCCAAGGCAAACAAACTCCAAACCCTTGATGATTTCTTGATCAAAATAACATGTGAAGATCATGGGTATCCATATATGATGCTTAGAGCCAATGTGAACCAATTCTTGATTGAGATCCTTGCATTGAGGGTCTCAAACCCTAGATATGAGCTTGATAGAGCATAAGTGAGCATACACACTACCTACAAAAGCAACAAACTATAAAATGACATATTTTTTGGTATTTTGGTTAGTAAATAATGAAAAACAAAGTATGATACAATCAAAATATGCTTGGTGATCTCTCCTAATGCAAACCCAATGAATGAGGGGTAAGGAGGATGCAAAGGTGTGATCCTAATGCCAATGCATATGATGAGATAACATGAGGGATCTTAGGACCGAAATTGGGGTCTTACACCTGCCCCTATTTAAGGACGTTCTAGCTAAGGAGGTGAAGGTTAAAATCTTCGTATCAACTCAGTAGAATGGACTTAAAGAACAACAATAGAAACAAATTTTAGTCCCTAAGAGACCTCATGATGCATATGATATGAAATGTTAAAAATATTCTTTATGGGGAAAATGTTGCCATAAAGTAAAAGAACCGGAGAGACTGAAAGTCCGCAGGAGCATAATGCATTCCGTAAGGAAAACTCACTGGGGGAGACAGAGGCTCTGGGGGGGGGGAGTTGTGCGTAGGCCAGGCTACGACTTAAAAACTATATAAGAGGATTCCATGAAAATAAATCAATCGAAGGACTCGGCCGGGGATAAAAGGAAAATCCGCAGGGGAAACAGGTATATCAGAACTGAACTGAACTGCCCGAATCAAACTCAATTGGGGAAGAATGATCTTCAACACATGAGTACCAGAAATATATCATCTATTACCAATTACTGGGTAAGGAGATAACATAATCTGACCGGGAGGACATCCGTTACCGGTTAGGGTAAACATATCAAGGATGACTCGCTGAGGAAAATAGGAGGTGTATTCATTACCGGTTACTGGGTAAGAACAACCTATCGGAAAATATATCAAATGAGATTTACAACTACCGGTTACTGGGCAGAAGATCAAAGGCGGAGAATATCCTTCACTGGTTAAAGTGAACATATCAAGAATAGGCTCAAAGGGAAGAATATCCGTCATCAACCAAGATGAACATATCAAGGATAGACTCAAAGGGAAGAATATTCGTCATCAACCAATAAGAACATATCAAGGATAGACTCAAAGGGAAGAATATCCGTCGTCGGCTAATATGAACAGATCAAGGATAGACTGCCGGGGAAAAGTAGGGATTACATCTATCAGTTAATGGATAGAATACCAAAAAAAGAATATCCATCGTCAATTAAAATGAACATATCAAAGATAGACTCGAAAGGAAGAAATATGAATTATATCTATCAGTTACTGGATAGAATACCAAAAAGAGAATATCCGTCATCGGTTAAAATGAACATATCAAGGATAGACTCAAAAGGAAGAAATAGGAAGTATATCTATCAGTTACTGGATAGAATACCAAAAAGAGAATATCCGTCATCGGTTAGGATGAATATATCAAGGATAGACTTCCCGTGGAAACGTAAAACGAATCCGCTGGTGATAACAAAAGGAAGTAAATTACAATTTCCCGGGTACTGGGCAAAAGTAATGTACTAAAACATTGAGAAGAATATTACCAGTTACTGGGTGATAGACTCTCAGGGGACTTAAAGTATCTATCTAGATAAGAGCTAGAAAGAAAATTGTCAAACAAAGAACGACCCAATGAGGATATAACTCAGGGGGAGTGGTTCAATCCAGATAATCAATTGGGGAGGAAGCTGAAATAATAATCATCCACGAGGAAATAATTCAGTGGGGAAATGACAAAGGTTAAATTCTTTCTGCTTAATGGGCTGACACTCTACTATTGAGGGAGGATAAACGTACCAAATCTGCGTGGGGAAAAGATACCACCATGGCAGAGGAACAAGGAATCAAATGCAATAACAATGCATAATGATATATATATATATATATATATATATATATATATATATATATATATATATATATATATATATATATATATATATATATATATATATATATATATATATATATATATATATATATATATATATATATATGATGATCATGCTGACAAAACAATCACGAAGGATACAAACATCATTGATATGAATCATCGATACAACACTCAGCTAATGTCGACAGGATGGAGGCATCGACTGGAGAAAAGAGTTCGGGATGTACATAAATTATCCATATCAAAGGCTCGACCCTGACTGGGGAAAGATAACAAATTTGCTGAGGATTTGAATCATCAACTCTGCGGGGAATTTTAGATCAACACCATATTAAATGGAAGATAACCTCGTAGAAGACCAGAAGTACTATTCAAGAATCAACATTGCCGATGGGGATCAGGAGAGAACTCTGCTGGCGACTTGAGGGGAATAAAAGTATGTACTGAATCTATGCAAACCGTTGAGAATGTACGACTTCAACTCAGCTGGGTATGCGATCAAAAAACTCGGCTGGTGTAACTGAATTGCTGAAGCAACTGCTTGGGGAAGACCAACAATGCTTCACTTTTAGGACTTACCTGTTCTCAGACTGCTGTTGATATTCCTTAATGAAATCTATTGCTCTTTAAAAGTAATTGCTTTTATTATCTTAAGAAAGATGATTTTTGATTTTTAAATTCAATTTTAAAATGATCGTCATAAAATTTAATTCTATTTAGCTGAAAAATAAATAAGAGTAGAAACAATTGGATGAAAAGCTCAACTTTATTTAATAGAATGGTAGCATGTAAATGATAAGACTCCATAGATCTTTACAAAAGTTAAAAAATGGTAATTTACATGGAAAATGGCTACATTGAATACAATGATCACTAATCCTTCTACCAACTTCAATATCCACTGTGCTCTTGGCTTCGTTTAAAGATGACAAATCAGAACCAAATGACTTGCTCAAAAGTGTTCTCAGACTGGAGATCAACCGAGTGCAGTAACTTGCCAAAATCCCTATTTTTTTTTTGCATAAATTGCCCCAAGGCGGGGTACTCAATTTATCGGGATAAATTTTTCTGTTTTATGTCTCTAATATTTTCCTGGACCGCCCTTTTAGGTTTTCAATCTATCGAGACACTCATTTTTTTCCTAAGCCGCCCTTTCGGGTTTTCAACTTAGCGAGTTATTCTTTTCTTTTTTTAGGCGAAGTATTTCTTGACTGCATCAACATTCACAGGACGTGTGAACTCTTCACCATCCATAGTTGTAAGAATCAAAGCACCTCATGAAAAGGCTCTCTTAACAACATATGGACCTTCATAATTAGGAGTCCATTTGCCTCTAGAGTCAGGTTTGAAAGATAGAATCTTCTTGAGAACAAGACCACCTTCTCTGAATACACGAGGCCTGACCTTCTTATCAAAAGCTTTCTTCATTCTCTGCTGGTATAACTGACCATGACATATGGAAGTCAACCTCTTCTCTTCAATCAAATTCAACTGGTCATACATGGTCTGGCACCATTCAACTTCAGTCAACTTGGCTTCCATCAAAACACGCAACGATGGGATCTCAACCTCTACTGAGAGCATAACTTCCATGCCATAAACAAGTGAGAAAAAGGTTGCCCCTATTGAAGTGCAGATGGATGTACGCTACCCAGGAAGAGCAAATGGGAGCATCTCATGCCAATCCTTGTAGGTCACAACCATCCTCTGAATGATCTTCTTGATATTCTTGTTTGCAGCTTCAACAACCCTATTCATCTTAGGTCTGTAGGGAGAAGAATTATGATGTGCAATCTTGAAGTCTTTGCAAAGAGCTTCCACCATATTATTATTCAAGTTAGATACATTATCCGTAACGATCTTACTTGGCACACCATAACGGCATATAATCTGATTCTTGATAAACCTTTCAATAACTTGCTTGGTTACATTTGCATACGATGCCGCTTCAACCCACTTTGTGAATTAATCAATAGCCACCAGAATGAAACGATGTCCGTTTGAAGCTTTGGTCTCAATCATGCCAATCATATCAATTCCCCACATGGAGAAGGTCCATGGAGAGGAAATGACATTCAACAGTGTCGGAGGAACATGAATCTTATTTGCATAAATTTGACACTTAAGGCATTTCTTCACAAATTTGCAACAGTCAGATTCCATTGTTAACCAATAGTAACCCGCTCTCAACATCTTCTTAGCCATAGCATGTCCATTGGAATGAGTACCAAAAGAACCTTCATGGACTTCGGTCATCAATAAGTCTTCTTCGTGTCTATCCACACATCTGAGCAGAACCATATCGAAATTTCTCTTGTATAACACATCACCATTCAGGTAGAAGTTTCCAGCTAATCTTCTAAAAGTCTTCTTATCTTTCAAAGATGCCCTAGGCGGGTAGATCTGACTTTGGAGAAAACTTTTGATATCAAAATACCACGGTTTTTCATCTTTGACCTCTTCAACAGAAAACATATGAGCCGGCCTATCAAGACGCATCACAGTCAAGTTGGGAACTTCATTCCAAAATTTCACCATAATTATTGAGCCAACGTTTGAAGAGCATCTGCCTTCCGATTTCCATCTCGAGGGATATGATGAAACTCAACCTTTGTAAACAAAGTTGAAATCCTCCTTGCATAATCCCTATATGGTATCAAACCGGGATGATTTGTCTCCCATTCACCTTTGATTTGATTCACAACCAAAACTGAATCTCTATAGACGTCAAGATACTTGATTATGAGATTAATGGCCTCTTCAAGCCCCATAATGCAAGCTTCATACTCAGCCATGTTGTTTGTACACTTGAAAGTCAATCTAGATGTAAATGGAAAATGAGTGCCTTAAGAAGTAATTATCACTGCCCCAATGCCATTACCATACTAATTAACAACTTCATCAAATACCATGCCCCAATGGGAACCAGGTTCTGACCCTTCTTCAAGCAATGGTTCATCACAATCTTTCATTTTCAAGTACAAGATCTCTTCATCGGGAAAATCACACTGTACTGACTGGTAATCTTCAATCGGTTGGTGAGCCAAATGGTCAGCTAAGAAACTACCTTTATTTGCTTTTTGAGATCGATATTTGATATCATACTCGGATAACAACATTTGCCAACGGGAAATCCTCCTAGTTAAAGCAGGCTTCTCGAAGATATATTTGATTGGATCCATTTTGGATATCAACCAAGTAGTATGATTCAACATATAATGACGCAGACACTTAGCAACCCAAGCCAATGCACAACAAGTCTTTTCAAGCATAGAATACCGAGTCTCAAAGTCGGTGAACTTCTTACTGAGGTAGTAAATCACATATTCTTTCTTTCCAGTTTCATCTTACTGACCTAGAACACAACCCATACTTTCGTCAAGCACAACCAAAAACATGATCAAAGGTCTTCCTTCAACAGGCGACGACAGAATCGTAGGTTCAAGCAAATATTCTTTGATACTGTGAAAATCTTTCTGGAAACCTTCGGTCCAATCACAAGACTGATCTTTCCAAAGAAGCTTGAATATAGGCGCACACGTGGCAGTCATATGCGAAATGAATCTTGAGATATAATTCCAACGGCCAAGAAAACCTCTGACTTGCTTCTCAGTTTTCGGTGCAAGCATCTCTTGTATTGCATTGACCTTGGCAGGATCAACTTCAATACCCTTCTCACCGACAATAAAGCCCAACAACTTACCAGAATGAACACCAAATGTACACTTATTGGGATTGAAATGGAGTTTGTACTTCCTTAAATGCTGGAATAACTTCAACAAATGCTCGACATGTTCTTCTTCATCACTTGAGTTGGCAATCATATCATCAACATAGACTTCTATCTCTTTATGGTATGTTGCACCATCATTCTTTAAACCGAAAGACATCACTCTATAACAGAATATTCCCCAGGGTGTAATGAATGTCGTCTTCTCCATATCTTCGAGTGCCATTTTAATCTGATTATAACCGGAAAAACCATCCATAAATGAAAAGACTTTGAATTTAGCTGTATTATCTACCAACATATCAATGTGTGGTAGAGGGAAATCATCTTTCAGACTAGCTTTGTTCAAATCTCTATAATCGATGCACATACAGACTTTTCCGTCCTTCTTAGGAACATGCATAATATTGGCCACCCATTGTGGATACCCAGCGGTATCAAGGAAACCGACATCAATCTGCTTATGCACTTCTTCTTTGATCTTCACTGCCATATCAGGGTGAGTCCTTCTCAATTTTTGCTTGACTGGCGGGCATTCTAGCTTCAACGACAATCTATGCTCCACAATCTCAGAAACCAAACCAGGAATGTCTTCATAGGACCAAGCAAACACATCTGAATACTCTCGGAGAAGATCAATCAACCCCTTCTTAACCTCTGGACACAGTTGAGACCCAATCTTGACTTTCTTCACATCATCTTCGGAACCCAAGTTGACTAGCTCAATTTGTTCTTCAAATGGATGAATGGTCTTTTCCTCGTGCTCAAGTAAACGAGATAGTTCATAAGACACTTCTTCATCAATCTCTTCCTCAGCCTCAAACACAGGGAACTCAAAGTTTGGAGAGGGAGTAGGATCATTGTATTCAATGGGTTTAGGAACCAACCTGCATAATGATTTGATATTTTGATTTTAGAGAAGTGAATTGTGACCAAATATTATGCAGATGGACAGTCATTATTTATTTATTTATGTTTTTTTTGTGATTACCATTTTCAGAAAAGCAAAAAGTAAAACAAAAACATCAGAGATGTGGATGAATAAAATTGCATTTTATTGATGATAATTTGAAAAATGCCCAACAATGTTCACTTCTCCCTTAAGCTTAGGAGAAGTATTTTTTATTAAAATAATGACAAAAAAGAAAATTACTTAGAATGATGGACAATAACAGGAACATCAACAGTAACCCAATTGTTGCAAGTCTTGCCATGCGTCACAAAATTTGCGCAATCTTCATCTTCATCGCCTTCGCGCAACAGCTGAGTGATGTTCATTACTATAGATGAACCCTCCACTAAGGAAACTCAATTGCACATCCTCAGCTTTGACATTAGACGACCCTCGCTAGAATCCCAATCCGGCTTTGTTCTTGTTCTCGCAAACTTCTACCATTCGGCCCCACTGATCTGTACTGCCTGCCTCAATAGCTTTCTGAGCATCTTTGAAAGAAGACATGGGTGTCCCCGTTTTCTTTACTTCAGCAATAGATAAGTCTTGTAACAGAGTTCCAACCTCTTCCTTAGCTTCAACGTATGAAAAGGATGACATATGGCTCACCAAAAGCGCTTTCTCTCCACCAACAATGACAAGCTTGCCATTCTTCACAAATTTCAACTTCTGGTGTAGAGTAGACGTTTACAGCTCCAGCCTCATAGATCCATGGCCTTTCCAATAAACAGCTATAGGCCGGGTGGATATCCATTACTTGAAAAGTAATATGAAAATCACTCGAACCTATCTTCACTGGAAGGTCCACTTCTCCTATGACAGTCTTGCGAGAACCATCAAAAGCTTTAACAATTACGCCACTATACCTCATCGGGGCGCCTTGGTAGGATAATCTATATAAAGTTGATTTGGGGAGTACATTCAGAGAAGAACCAATATCAACTAGCACATTTGACAATGCATCCTCTTTGAAGTTCATCGATACATGTAGTGCCAAATTGTGATTTCTGCCTTCCTCAGGAAGTTCTTCATCACAAAATCTCAGATTGTTGCAAGAAGTAATGTTAGCCACAATATGGTTAAACTGATCCACAGTTACGTCATGCTCCACATAAGCTTGCTCCAACACTCTTTGAAATGCTTCTCTGTGTGTTTCAGAATTCATTAGCAGAGACAACACGGAAATCTTCGAAGGAGTTTAGAGCAGCTACTCTACCATATTAAATTCACTCTTCTTGATTAATCTCAGTATCTCATCATCATCATTAGGCTTTAGCTTGCTGGATTCACCAGACTGACACGCTGGAGTACTAACTGGGTTTACTGCAGGCACATCAACCTTCTTACTAACTGAAACATCCTGTATCACTTCTTTTGGAAAGACTGGACCAAATACACGATCACTACGGGTCACCTTTGCAATATCAACTATATTCAAAACATAATTTTTCGTAGGTAATGGAGCCTCTTGTCCATTTTCCACCATCGTGGCATTATACTGGTAAGGAACAACTCTATCAGATGCATACGGGACGAGGCTCACTAACCATATCATTAACAGCGATACCAATCTATTGACGCTGTTGCTACTACTGTTGTCAAATTGAATCACTACCCGCTCAGGGGTTTTGAGCACTGGTACTATCACATTGATGTCATCTATATCCCGTGACTGTTGGATATGGATTACATTCTCATCCATCAACTTCTGGATATCCCTCTTGACAATCAAACACCCACGGGGGTTCACGCTACAAATTGCAAAACTATCATGGTCGTGCTCACAATCACTGATAGTACACACGGTCCTATGCATCTCTACCAAGGACCTACAAATACGTCACACATTGAAGACTCGGAAATTTCCTGGACAACCATCTACGATATTGATAGAGGAATTACCATGAGCGGGCAACCGATTGGCTTTCACATTCGGCGCACGGTCCTCAAAGGACACCATCCCATTATTTACAAGCTTCTGGACCTCATACTTCAATGGGTAACAATTTTCAATATCGTGGCCCGGAGCTCCTTGATGAAAGGCACAACAGAGTTCAGGCTTATACCACCATGGAAGTGGTTCGGGAATCTGAGGTGGATTTCTGGGTTGGAGTAGGTTCTTGAGAACCAAAGATGGGTAGAGTTCGGCGTATGACATAGGAATAAGGTCAAAAGAGACCTTCTTCCTCTCAAAGTTTTGTTGTTGTTGATTATTGTTGGTGTTGTTGTAGTTGTTGGTTCTTTGTTGTGGTTGCTGTTGACATTGTTGTTGAACTGGTGCTGATTGATTATTAGAAAATACTGGGATAACTGATGAAACTTGATGTTGATGTTGAAGCGATTGCGGATTTCTTCTGACATGAGGCCTCCTCTGTCTCCCTACAAATATTGCATTGGTTTCTCCTTCCTTCTTTATGGCAAAACCACTTCCATACCTCTTACTAGACGATACCTCTTCCGTAGACAGAAATCCCTCCCGGACTCCTTCCTCTAACCTCATCCCCATGTTTACCGTTTCGGTAAAGTCACTAGGGGCACTAGAAATAATTCGTTAGTAATAAAACAAACTTAGGGTCTTCAGAAAAATCTTCGTCATCTCTTTCTCTTCCAACGGAGGATTAATCTGAGCAGCAAGCTCTCTCCACCTCTGGGCATACTCTTTGAACGTCTCTTTGTCCTTCTGAGACATAGACCTCAGTTGGTCTCTATCAGACACCATGTTCACATTATACTTATACTGTTTCACAAAAGCTTCACCTAAATCATTAAATGTGCGAACACTTGCCCTATCTAGCCCCATGTACCATCTTAGAGCGGCATGAGTCAGACTGTCTTGAAAATAGTGAATCAATAACTGATCATTATCAGTTTGCATTGACATTTTTTTGGAACACATAACAAGGTGGCTAAGTGGACAAGTATTTCCCTTATACTTTTCAAAGTCAGGGACTTTGAACTTCATCGGGATCTTTACATTTGGCACTAAGCAAAGTTCAACAACACGTTTACCGAACAAGTCTTTTCCTCTCAATGTTTTCAACTCCTTGCACAACTCAAGGAATTGATCCTTCATTTCATACATCTTTTCATAAACATCTGGGCCTTCAGATGACTCAGAATGGTAGATGGTATCCTCAACACGAGGTAAGGTATTGATAACTAGAGGCGGCACAAACATGACTGGGCTAGATGCCGGCATAGAAGAAAATGTAGGCGCAAACCCTTCAGGCATAAAATTTGGTGGCATGCCTCACGGAAATCCAGCAGGCATAGTCGGACCAAATTGAGTAGTAGCAACAAGCACGGTTGACGTAACAACCTCTGAGATGACATTCCTTTGAGGATGAGGAGTTGGTGAAGACTGATTCTACGCAGCAAGGACAGACTCTGTAACACCCCGATAAAATAAGATAATTATTTAAATTGAGTTAATAATATATTTATTAATTTAATTAAATAATTGGAATTATTATTATTATTGGAATAATAATTATTGGAATATTATTGGGATTATTATTATTGGATTATTTTTATTATTATTATTGGAATAAAAGTAGAAATCAGTAAAAAGGTTCCATTTGGTAAAAAGAGTTATTTTCACGTGAAAAGGGAAAAGAGACAGAAAGTGGAAAAAGAGCAAGAGAACAAGGGTTGAAGGAAGGAAAAGCTTGGAGCTCCGAGATTTGCCGGATTAACTCAGGTAAGGGGGGTTTATCATCGTTTAATGGGTATTATGGGATAATATGTAATGGGTAGTGATAAACCATTGATTTACCTCTGAATTGAATGATGTATGATGAAAATTGTGAAATATTGGATGAACGAAATTTGGATTATAATTGAAGGAAATCCGTAGGAATTAGATGTAATAACGGTAGGGATTGTGAAATCGAATAGGGTATGAATTGTGTTAGATGATATGAACGAATAATGTGTAAAATTGGGCTGTGGAAGGTTGAATTGGATAGATCTCGTAGCAGAGAAAGCCATAGCAGATCTGGAAATTCTGGTTTCTGGTCATACGCGTATGGCACTAGGCAATACGCGTATGAGATGGTCTGGTACGCGTATGGCACTAGGCAATACGCGTATGGATGAGGAAGATGATGTTTTGAACGTAGTTTGGTCTCTGTTGGTACGCGTATGGGGAAGTGATACGCGTAGCATACGCGTATGGGATGGTGTTACGCGTATGGGTTTTGGATGAGAAATGGGCCATACGCGTATGGGACTAGGCAATACGCGTATGGGCAGGATTGTGATTTTCCTGAGCTGTTGTTGTGCAGTTTTTAACTGTTCAGCTGAGTAACGTAATTCAGCTGATGTATGATATATTAGTGATCATTTCCCGTTGTTTTGAGTAGTATAGGTATTAGTAGAGTGTGTTAATACTGCGGTTGTTCTTTGGCATGATCTGATATGCTTATGTGATAAAATACTGATGATGTGTGATGGTATGCATGATGCTGTGAATGTATCAGTTATGTGTGCATTTGTGAATAGACTGTTTTATGGCTTAGAGTGTGAGCATATGTCTATTCTTGAATTGTTGTTGATGATGTAGCATTGCTAGGTGATTAGCATGCATATTGTGGCCTTATGGTGGTAGCTAATTCCCATTGTGAGGAATTAGTGAGTTAGTCATTATGGACTGTTGTTGATGTTTGCATGCTAGGTGAATTAGCGTGCATAGCATGGCCCTTGGGGTGGTAGCTAATTCCCATGGTGAGGAATTAGTGAGTGAGTCACTAGGTCTCAAATGAGTGGGACTAGTGGGCTTGGTAGCCGTGCCTGGATTTGGACGGTGAGGTGAACTATATGTTCACAAATAGTCGGTACCGCATGCATGGAGTCTCATTGCATAATATGTGTATGGCGTATAATATGAATGGATGTATTCCAATATTATACGTGTGTTTGTGTTGATATTGAGTATGAGCATGAGTTGTATTGGTATTGAGTATGATATTTGAATTGACGTGCCGTTACCGAATGTGTGATGTGATTAGGGTGATTAATGTGTTAAATTACTTAACATGACATGATATTTTATAATGCTTATTATATCGATTGAGGAACTCACCCTTACAACTATTTTTCAGGTAACGAGCAGTGATTGAGTAGAAGCTAGTCCTTGGAGTCTAGTGTAGTTCCTTAGTGGGTCATGCTCTGGTAGATGTAACATCGGGATGGGATGTTTTACTACGTTTTCATTTGGTTGTTGAACCACTTTACATGTAATGTATTACATGGTTTGAATGTTGTTGTTAATTTCTATCCGCTGCGTATTATGCAAATGCTTATATTTTGAATTAATAAATGAGCATGACAGGATATTATGGAACATGGTGTGAAATGATTGTGTGACACCCTTAATTGCATAATTACTCTGATTTGTGTTTTGTTATTTTAATTAAATATTTTGGGGTATTTAGAAGGGTGTTACATTAGTGGTATCAGAGCATAGTCGGTCGAGTCGAGTCGTAATTATTCTGTTTCCCCTGTACGGGATAGGTGTTGTGTAACCCTATCAGTACTTATTGTTTTAGCTTATTGGGTTTTCAGAATAGAGATGGCTGGAAGAGGTAGAGACGATGCTGCAATTGCTGAGGCTCTGGGTATGCTAGCTGGAGTACTTGGAGGGAATCCGAATGTTGTGGGATTGGGAGCTGCTCGTCAACTGAGTGAGTTCCAGAAGAATAATCCTCCAATGTTCAAGAGAACATACGATCCAGATGGCGCTCAGAAGTGGTTGAAGGAGATCGAGAGGATCTTCCGAGTGACTGAGTGTGCCGATAACCAGAAGGTCAGGTTCGGTACGCATATGCTGTCAGAAGAAGCAGATGATTGGTGGGTTGCTACCCGCACTGAGTTGGAATCTGCTGGGAATGCTGAGATCACTTGGGCTGTGTTCAGAGAGAGATTCCTGAGGAAGTACTTTCCAGAGGATGTCAGAGGAAAGAAAGAGATAGAGTTCTTGGAATTGAAGCAGGGCAATCGGTCTGTTACTGAGTATGCTGCTAAGTTCACAGAGCTGTCGAAGTATTACACTCCCTATAACGAGGCTACTGGGGAATTTTCAAAGTGTGTGAAGTTTGAGAACGGGTTGCGTCCCGAGATTAAGCAGGCTATTGGGTATCAGCGGATCAGAGTGTTTTCTGACTTGGTTGACTGTTGCAGGATTTTTGAACAGGATTCCAAGGCTAGAGCAGAGAGCTATCAGCAAAGGGTTAATAGGAAAGGCAAGAATCAGAATGATCGTGGGAAACCGTATGCAGCTGGCAAAGGTTTCCAGAGACAGAGTGGAATGAAGAGGCCTAGTGGGGGAGACTCCAGTGCCCCTGCTAAGTGTTACAGATGTGGTCAGGCTGGGCATCGTATCCATGAGTGTACCAGTAATGAGAAGAAGTGTTTCAAGTGTGGAAAAGGTGGTCACTTGGCTGCAGATTGCCGGTCGAAGACTGTTATTTGTTTCAACTGTGGAGAAGTGGGTCATATCAGTCCACAGTGTCCTAAGCCGAAGAAAGAGAACCAGTCGGTTGGCAAGGTCTTTGCTTTATCGGGTTCTGAGACTTCTGCAGATGATCGTTTGATCCGAGGTACGTGTTATATTAATGGCTTTCCTCTTGTAGCTATTATTGACACAAGTGCGACTCATTCCTTTATATCTTTGGATTGTGCTGTGAAACTTAAGTTAGAGATATCTGAGATGCGTGGTAGTATGGTGATTGATACTCCTGCGAAGGGTTCAGTGACTACTACTTCGGTTTGTTTGAATTGTCCTTTGAGTATTTTTGGTAGAGACTTTGGGATGGACCTAGTGTGTATTCCACTAGTGCAGATTGATGTTATCTTGGGTATGAACTGGTTGGTGTTTAACCGAGTTTCTATCAACTGTTTTGATAAGACTGTGATCTTTTCTGAGAGTGAGGAAGGAAAGAGTTTGTTTCTATCTGCAAGGCAGGTGAATGAGGAAGTAGCAGATGGGGCAGAGTTGTTTATGCTGTTAGCGACTTTGGAGGCTAAAGATAAACTGATGATTTGTGATCTATCCGTGGTGTGTGATTTTCCTGATGTGTTTCCTGAAGAAGTGAATGAATTACCGCCAGAGCGTGAAGTTGAGTTCTCGATTGATTTGGTACCTGGTACTAGGCCGGTGTCGATGGCTCCGTACCGTATGTCTGCTGTTGAGTTAACTGAATTGAAGAGTCAGTTGGAAGATCTGTTGGATAAGAAATTTATTCGTCCGAGTGTGTCACCGTGGGGTGCACCAGTGTTATTGGTTAAGAAGAAAGAAGGTACTATGAGGTTGTGTGTGGACTACAGGCAACTGAATAAAGTGACGATCAAGAATCGGTATCCTTTGCCGAGGATTGATGATTTGATGGATCAGTTGGTTGGTGCGAGTGTGTTCAGCAAAATAGATTTGAGATCTGGGTATAATCAGATACGTGTGAAAACTGAGGATATTCAGAAGACTGCTTTCAGAACAAGGTATGGACATTATGAGTATTCTGTAATGCCTTTTGGTGTGACTAATGCGCCTGGAGTGTTTATGGAGTATATGAATAGGATTTTCCATCCGTACCTAGACAAGTTTGTCGTGGTGTTTATTGATGATAATTTGGTGTATTCGAAATCTGAAGAAGAGCATGCTGAGCATTTGAGGGTGGTTTTAGGAGTTCTACGAGAAAAGAAGTTATTTGCTAAACTGTCTAAGTGTGAATTTTGGTTAGAAGAGGTTAGTTTTCTTGGTCATGTGATTTCAAGAGGTGGTTTTGCTGTTGATCCTTCTAAGATAGAAGCGGTATCTAAGTGGGAAGCTCCGAAGTCAGTTTCGGAGATAAGGAGTTTTCTTGGTTTGGCTGGTTATTATAGGAAATTCATTGAGGGATTTTCTAAGTTGGCGTTACCGTTGACGATGTTGACTAGAAAGGGGCAAGTGTTTGTTTGGGATTCAAAATGTGAAGAAGGTTTCCAAGAGTTAAAGAGAAGGTTGACTACTGCTCCTATTCTGATATTACCGAGTCCGTCAGAACCATTTGAGGTTTACTGTGATGCTTCATTGTTGGGTTTGGGTGGTGTGTTGATGCAGAATAAGCAGGTTATAGCTTATGCTTCGAGACAGCTGAGGGTTCATGAGAGGAACTATCCGACACACGATTTAGAGTTGGCAGCTGTGGTATTTGTTCTGAAGTTATGGGGACATTACTTGTACGGGTCAAGATTTGAGGTTTTCAGTGACCATAAAAGTTTAAAGTATTTATTTGATCAGAAAGAGCTGAATATGAGACAGAGGAGATAGATGGTTAGAGTTTTTGAAGGATTATGACTTTGGTTTGAATTACCATCCGGGTAAAGCAAACGTAGTGGCTGATGCATTGAGTCGGAAATCATTGCATATGTCTATGTTAATGGTTAAGGAATTGGATTTAATTGAGCAGTTTAGAGACTTGAGTTTGGTGTGTGAGAGTACTCACAATAGTGTTAAATTGGGAATGTTGAAGTTAACGAGTGGTATTCTGAATGAGATTAGAGAGGGTCAGAAATCCGATATGCTTTTGGTTGATAAGTTGACTCTAGTGAATCAAGGTCAAGGTGGTGAATTCAGAGTTGATGAGAATGGTGTTTTGAAATTTGGTAATCGGGTGTGTATTCCGGATGTTACCGAACTTAAGAAGAGTATTCTTGAAGAGGGACATCGTAGTGGCCTGAGTATTCATCCTGGAGCTACGAAGATGTATCATGATTTGAAAAAGTTATTTTGGTGGCCGGGAATGAAAAGAGAAATTGCGAGTTTTGTTTATTCTTGTTTGACTTGTCAGAAGTCAAAGATTGAGCATCAGAAGCCGTCCGGGCTAATGCAACCGTTGGCTATTCCAGAGTGGAAGTGGGATAGTATCAGTATGGATTTTGTTTCAGGTTTACCGAGGACGACTAAGAATTTCGAAGCTATTTGGGTGATTGTTGACAGATTGACAAAATCGGCTCATTTCATTCCGATCAGAATGGATTATCCGTTAGAGAGATTAGCTGAGTTGTATATTGAGAAGATTGTAAGTTTGCATGGTATTCCGTCGAGTATTGTTTCGGACAGAGATCCCAGATTTACATCGAAGTTTTGGGAAGGTTTGCAGAGGGCTTTGGGAACTAAGCTGAGATTGAGTTCTGCATATCATCCGCAGACTGATGGTCAGACTGAGAGGACGATTCAGTCACTAGAGGATCTTTTGAGGGCTTGTGTTTTGGAAAAGGGAGGTGCTTGGGATTGTTACTTACCTTTGATTGAGTTTACCTACAACAATAGTTTTCATTCGAGCATTGGTATGGCACCGTTTGAAGCTTTGTATGGTAGGAGATGTCGGACACCTTTATGTTGGTATGAGTCCGGTGAGAGTGCTGTGGTTGGACCGGAGATTGTTCAACAAACTACGGAAAAGATTAAGATGATTCAGGAGAAGATGAGAATTGCTCAGAGTCGTCAGAAGAGTTATCACGACAAGAGGAGGAAGTCACTTGAGTTCCAAGAGGGAGATCATGTGTTTCTTCGTGTTACTCCGATAACTGGGGTTGGTCGAGCTTTGAAGTCGAAGAAGTTGACACCTCGATTTATTGGTCCTTATCAGATTTTGGAGAGGATAGGGGAGGTAGCCTATCGTATCGCTTTACCGCCGTCACTTGCGAATTTGCATGAGGTTTTTCATGTGTCTCAGTTGAGGAGGTACATTCCTGATCCGTCGCATGTGGTCCAAGTAGATGATGTACAAGTGAGAGATAACCTGACTGTTGAAACATCACCTATGAGGATCGAGGATCGAGAGTTGAAGCAGTTGCGGGGTAAAGAGATTGCTTTGGTGAAGGTAGCTTGGGGAGGACCAGCAGGTGGCAATGTGACTTGGGAACTTGAGAGTCAGATGAAGGAGTCTTATCCTGAGTTATTCTCTTGAGGTATGTTTTCAAGGACGAAAACTCTTTTAGTGGGGGAGAGTTGTAACACCCTGATAAAATAAGATAATTATTTAAATTGAGTTAATAATATATTTATTAATTTAATTAAATAATTGGAATTATTATTATTATTGGAATAATAATTATTGGAATATTATTGGGATTATTATTATTGGATTATTTTTATTATTATTATTGGAATAAAAGTAGAAATCAGTAAAAAGGTTCCATTTGGTAAAAAGAGTTATTTTCACGTGAAAAGGGAAAAGAGACAGAAAGTGGAAAAAGAGCAAGAGAACAAGGGTTGAAGGAAGGAAAAGCTTGGAGCTCCGAGATTTGCCGGATTAACTCAGGTAAGGGGGGTTTATCATCGTTTAATGGGTATTATGGGATAATATGTAATGGGTAGTGATAAACCATTGATTTACCTCTGAATTGAATGATGTATGATGAAAATTGTGAAATATTGGATGAACGAAATTTGGATTATAATTGAAGGAAATCCGTAGGAATTAGATGTAATAACGGTAGGGATTGTGAAATCGAATAGGGTATGAATTATGTTAGATGATATGAACGAATAATGTGTAAAATTGGACTGTGGAAGGTTGAATTGGATAGATCTCGTAGCAGAGAAAGCCATAGCAGATCTGGAAATTCTGGTTTCTGGTCATACGCGTATGGCACTAGGCAATACGCGTATGAGATGGTCTGGTACGCGTATGGCACTAGGCAATACGCGTATGGATGAGGAAGATGATGTTTTGAACGTAGTTTGGTCTCTGTTGGTACGCGTATGGGGAAGTGATACGCGTAGCATACGCGTATGGGATGGTGTTACGCGTATGGGTTTTGGCTGAGAAATGGGCCATACGCGTATGGGACTAGGCAATACGCGTATGGGCAGGATTGTGATTTTCCTGAGCTGTTGTTGTGCAGTTTTTAACTGTTCAGCTGAGTAACGTAATTCAGCTGATGTATGATATATTAGGGATCATTTCCCGTTGTTTTGAGTAGTATAGGTATTAGTAGAGTGTGCTAATACTGCGGTTGTTCTTTGGCATGATCTGATATGCTTACGTGATAAAATACTGATGATGTGTGATGGTATGCATGATGCTGTGAATGTATCAGTTATGTGTGCATTTGTGAATAGACTGTTTTATGGCTTAGAGTGTGAGCATATGTCTATTCTTGAATTGTTGTTGATGATGTAGCATTGCTAGGTGATTAGCATGCATATTGTGGCCTTATGGTGGTAGCTAATTCCCATTGTTAGGAATTAGTGAGTTAGTCATTATGGACTGTTGTTGATGTTTGCATGCTAGGTGAATTAGCGTGCATAGCATGGCCCTTGGGGTGGTAGCTAATTCCCATGGTGAGGAATTAGTGAGTGAGTCACTAGGTCTCAAATGAGTGGGACTAGTGGGCTTGGTAGCCGTGCCTGGATTTGGACGGTGAGGTGAACTATATGTTCACAAATAGTCGGTACCGCATGCATGGAGTCTCATTGCATAATATGTGTATGGCGTATAATATGAATGGATGTATTCCAATATTATACGTGTGTTTGTGTTGATATTGAGTATGAGCATGAGTTGTATTGGTATTGAGTATGATATTTGAATTGACGTGCCGTTACCAAATGTGTGATGTGATTAGGGTGATTAATGTGTTAAATTACTTAACATGACATGATATTTTATAATGCTTATTATATCGATTGAGGAACTCACCCTTACAACTATTTTTCAGGTAACGAGCAGTGATTGAGTAGAAGCTAGTCCTTGGAGTCTAGTGTAGTTCCTTAGTGGGTCATGCTCTGGTAGATGTAACATCGGGATGGGATGTTTTACTACGTTTTCATTTGGTTGTTGAACCACTTTAAATGTAATGTATTACATGGTTTGAATGTTGTTGTTAATTTCTATCCGCTGCGTCGCTTATATTTTGAATTAATAAATGAGCATGACAGGATATTATGGAACATGGTGTGAAATGATTGTGTGGCACCCTTAATTGCATAATTACTCTGATTTGTGTTTTGTTATTTTAATTAAATATTTTGGGGGTATTTAGAAGGGTGTTACAGACTCCACTATAGCAGTCAGACGAGCAATCTCATCCTTCAATTCTTTATTCTCGTTCTCTAAGTGCTCCATAATTCTGGGTTGATTGGCGCATGTGTTTTATCGGTGAGTCATCTTGGCTGAAGCACAGAAGAATAATCGATAAGACCTCTGGCAGAAGAAAACCTGTTATGCAAATGATGCATGAAATGCAATGTTTTTGTTTGTTTTAAATTTCAAGGAACATACAAAGTTATATTTGCAAATATTAAACAATAGTAACAATTTGATTTGCCATAAAAATCTCTTTTATTCATAAAACTTGGAAGGATTACACTGATTACAATTTCAGAAACCAAAGTATAAGTACAAGAGAAAAGGAAACTAATCATCCTAAGGATCCCCTAGCAACGATGTCAGATGATCTGGCTGCAGGCGCATACTTACTTCGGATGCGTCGAATCTCAGACTCAAAGGATGTCTTCATCTGAGCCTTCTCGAGGAAAAGCTGATCAATAATCTTCTTCCAAACACCGGAAGGCTGAGGCATACTAGAGGAAGATGGACCCTCTGGTTCTCTCTGTCTCTTCACTGCTCGATCTTCAAGAAGTTCAATAAGCACGTCTTTGTCCTTTGACTCAAACTGCAACTCCTCATGCTTTCCACTCAAAGCATGGAACCGCTCTTCCCACATATCTCTCTCTTGCTTCATCTTGGTGAGCGCGTCTTCCAGCTCCTCCGCATCTTGGTTAGGGAGAGTTGATGGCTCAACCACAACCATATACATAGGTCTCTCACAAGCATACGTCATCCTCAGTTCCAAAGCTCTCTTCTTCACCCAAATAGTGTAAGCTTCCAAGGCTACACAGTTGCACGGACCAAGCTCGGATCTTCCTTTCCTATGCACATTATGCCAAGCATGAACCATTTTCTGCTTCAAATGTTAGGGATATTTACCCTCTTGATAGAAGAGACCTTCTAACTGAGTGTTATTAGGTTTGTCTCTCAAGGGGAACCGAAGTTGACGACGAGCCAAAATAGGGTTGTAGTTGATTCCTCCTTGTGTACCAATGAGAGGCACATTAGAGAATTCACCACAACTGTCAATAATATCCAAGCTACTCATCATAGAATCATACCAAAAAATATCATCATTGGTGAGAGACATAAGTCTCTAAGACCACCGTAGACATTGTTTGTTCTCCATAAAAGCAGGCGTCTGAGGCAAGTGCAAAATAAACCACTTGTGTAGAAGAGGAACACAATAAACAATAGCTCCACCACCTTTAGAATTCCTCAAATGCAAGGAGAAGTACACATCACTCAACAGAGTAGGTACGAGATTCCCAATCAAGATGATCCTAATGGCGTTAACATCAACAAAACCGTCAATGTTAGGGAACAAAGCTAAACCATAGATGAGCAACACAAATATGGCTTCGAAAGCATCCACACTACCGGCTTGAGCAAAGGCAGTAGCTTTCCCAATAAGGAACTCATAAGTCAACCCAAACATTCCTCCTTTCTTCACCCAATGAGCCTCAATCTCAGACTTCTTCAGATGAAGAGCTTCAGCTATAAGATGAGATATGGGAATCTCATCCAATCCATTGAAAGACACCTTGTCAGAAACAGGTACTCCCAAGAGGTGAGCATACTCCTCTAACATAGGCATAAGGTGATAATTGAGAAAAGTGAAGCAACGGTAGAAAGGGTCATAAAACTGAACCAACACACTCAAGAGTCCTTCAACTACATCAGCAGATAACACAAATATAAGCTTCCCATGGCATCTTGAAGTCCAAGGGATCTAGTATAAAGGATGACAACTTCCTTAACTCTTTCAAGTCCGGACATCTGAAAATGTACTTCTTAGTGTTCCTTCGTCCACAATCCATGGTCTGAAAATATTTGCAAATAAAACCTCAGTTCCTTGAAGTTATTTTTCGTGTGATGAATGTTATGATGCGCATGAATGCATGAATGCAACAATCACAAATAAGGGATCACACACAAGGCAAACAAAGGTCAAGGGATGAATTAAGTCATTGTCAAGATCAATCATCCATTTTGGTGGATTATGATTTTCACCTTATCAACACCCAAGTTCCATTGATATTGAAAAGACTTGATTGGATCAACCAAGAATCAAAGGGTTTATTGTGAGTCACGAGCATGGAGTCAGGTTAAGAACCATCCCAAAGGAGTGTACTAAGGATAAAACCTATAGATCATGTTCTAAGAAGTTCCCAGAGTCTTAATTCCATCAATCGGATATTATAGGTTAGGATGACTGACTCATTAACCCATAATATTCTCAAGAGAAACTCGTCTGAGTGTAGTATCCTGTAACAACTGTTATAAAGTCTACACTTGAACAGTCTTTGCACTACGTCCTAAATAGGCCAAGTTGGGTTAAATGTCCTACGGTCCTCAACTTCTCATACCCCAAATCAGAGAAAGAAATGCCTAACCACAAATAACTTATGTGACATCAATAGCTCCAAAAGGGTCTCCACTTATTAGATGGGTCTCAAGCCAACTTGTTAAGGTCTACTCCACACAAGTCGAACATGACTGTACCATCCTCCTATCTTATATGCACTCAAGTTCGGGTTAGAACTTATCTCACCACTCAGAGATTACCAAGCACAACAAGCAGATTATATCATACAAACAAATATACAAACATCAAATATACAATTATATACACATAAAAAAGTAGGCTACACCCACTGAGGACTACTCCCCAGCAGAGTCGCCACTTAATTTCTGTAGCTATAAATGTATGACCATCAAGCTATGGATAAACTTGACGTCAATAAAACTAGAGTCGCCACCGTGCTTTTATTGTTTCCAAAGGAAAAGGGAAAAGTACGAACAAAACCCAAAGATAAGAAGTTTTCAAATCAAAACAAATAAAATGCCAGAGATTAGAGGTAAGGGGGTTAGTTACACAGAGGGAAGGTGTTAGCACCCAAAGTGTCCTAGGTACTCCTAGGGAGCCGTTTTTTATGTGTGTATGTGTTTTTGGTATAAAAGGTGTTTGCAATAAATAGAGTGTGGGGATGAGAAAAGAATTCATTAATCATATTTTTTTGTGTTTGACAAGACCTTCAGACTTGTGCCTTCGTACCAACATAAAAATAAGGGATCAAAACCTCGTAGTTCGTGGTAACAATTTCAAAATGAGTGGATTGCTTTTAACAAAAGTTTAAATTTAAAAGAGACACAAAGGGCCCAAAAGTTTGAATGAGTGTTAGTTCTTTTTGTCTTTTGAAATTTTAAGTCAATATGGTTAAGTTCATTTACAAGTTTGATTGAGAAAAGAGTTTTAAAAGTGCAATGACATAAGAACGAAGTTTCTAATTTGTAATAAGGTCTAAGTTTAAAAGTGACAAAGAAGTTTTTGAAAGGGGGGAGAGATTTGAAATTTCAGAAGTGGGAGGAGATGAAGAGACTAATCCTAAGCAAAAACTTAAGAGTTAAGAGTTGAAAAGATCTGACCAATGGGATGCAATCCAACATACTAGAATGTCATATAGAAACCCACTTTCCCTTTGGACTTTAAATCAAGCAATATCAATAAGCAAGTAGAAAAAAATCAAGCAAGGCCTCAAATAAAGATAGCCACATCCAAGCAAGCAACTTCATAGTCTTCTTCTTCTTATGTATCGGATGACATACTCCTTGATTGACTCAGAATAAGGCATTAGACACAGGTTCAAAGTAACAGTTGTATCAAGATCATGTAACAGATGAATTCATGAGGATCCCAATACTTGCATCAGATGAAAGCTAAAATCTCAATAACTTGGTTTCAGAAATGTTGGCATTGACCAAGTCCTTTTGCATATGGAATATTGCCTAATTCTAAGTCCAAAAGCTCAGATCAAATCTAACAGTCCACACAAACATTTTTTAGGGTTTTTGTTGTTTATTAAGTATTTTAAGGTCCTAAGATCACAAACATGTAGCGGGAAATTCATGATCATCTAGCTATTGATAAGCTAGAGATCAATTATCAAGAGTCGCCACCGTGCTTTTATTATTTCCAAGGGAAAAGGAAAAAAGTACGAACAAAACCCAAATAGTAAGAAATTTTCAAATAAAAACTAATAAAAGTCAGAGATCACAGGTAAGGGGGTTGGTTACACAGAGTGAAGGTGTTAGCTCCCAAAGTGTCCTAGGTACTCCTAGGGAGCCCTTTTTGTGTGCATATGTACTTGGTATAAAGTGATGTTTTCAAACAAATAGAATGGGGGAATGAGAAAAGAATTCATTAATTATATTTTGTGTTTGACAAAACCTACGGTCTTGTGCCTACGTACCAACATAAAAATGAGGGACCAAAACCTTGTAGTTCGTGCTACAAATTTCAAAATGAGTGTGTTGGTTTTAACAAAATTTAAGTTTGAAAGGCACCAAGGCCTAAGATGATTTGAATGGGTTAGTTCTTTTTGGATTTTTTAAAGTTTAGGTCAAGTATTGTTAAGTTTATTTACAAGTTTGATTTAAGAAAATAAGTTTGAAAAGGCAATGGCATAAGGCCAGAGTTTCTACTTTTTTTTGCAAAAGTGGTCAAGGTTTAAAACAGAAATTGTTCACACAAAGAAGGTTTTCAAAATGGAGGGAGAGATTTTGAAATTAAAGAAATGGGGAGAAGATGAAGAGACTATCCTATGCACAAAATTTAAAAGTTTAGAGTTGAAAAGATCTGACCAAGTGGGTAGCAATCCAATAGATAAGTATGTCAATAGAAACATAGAACTCCCTTGGACTTTTTAGAATCAAACAACACACAAATGCACAATTATATCATCTTGAAGAGAAAGATATCAAATAAAGATGGCCTCATCCAAGCTTATCCACTTCATGATCTTCTTTAAGATGGCCCATGCAACAGATGAATTCCACAAGTCACAAGTTCAAGATAACAACTACACAATGATCAAGTTGCAGATGAATCTTAGAGAGATCTTCAAAGATGTATCAGATGAATTTCAAATTGCAAGCACTTGGTTCTTCAACAAATTGGCATTGGCCAAGTCCATTAGAAAAGGAATGTTGCCTAAGTCCTAAGTCCATTTGGGCAAGATCAAAGCAACAACCCACTCAAAAGTCTTTTAGGGTTTTTGTTATTATTATGTACATTAATGGTCAAAGACCACACAAACAAGCAAAGTATACACAAACGAAATAATCACACAATATGGTCCAAGTGGACAAAGTGAAAATTATAATAACATAAACAATTAGAATGATATGTATAATGGCAAATGATATAAAGTGATAAAAGTAAATTGCATTAAAAGTAAGAGCTTGAAATTAAAAGTTAATGGTTAGTAAGTCAGAAGTTAGTTTTGTTTTGCTTTTGATTTTAAGATATTCTTTGGAGAACACTCAACCCACTTGCCACAAGCATGGACCCTTGAACCAAAACATCTTTCAAAGGAAGGAAAGAAGGCCAAGTTTCTACACAATACCATGGAAGAGGGGAGACTTACAATCTCACTAACTAGAATGCTTATGCCTTTTGTGTCACAAATTTAGCGCTATGTTAAGCTACCGTAATTGGACTTATGTAGAAGTCACAACTATTTGAGGCCGGGCAATAGACTTTTGGTGTTAATGCATGTTGGAGACATAGTATTATGAACTATGCTCATGAAACATACCACACACAAAAATATGCAAAAAGGTGTGGCCTAATCTCATCCATACTCATGTCAGTTTTTCAATTAACTAGCATTGGGACCTTGAGATGTCATAGGCCAAATGGAAATGAATGGATGAAGAAGAGGAATTAGATGAAGAGGGAAGGGGATGAACTAGATCACAAATTGGTCAAAGGAGGACTTTTACCAAATTAATATCATTCATTCATTTTGGGAGATGGAATGTACATTCCATCAATCCCCTGAATCCAATGATATTAACTTGACAAAGTCAAATCAACCTTGACCAAGGCCCAACAACAAACAAGCAAACTCAATTAAGTTAATACAAATGATCAACACAATTAAAATGACATTTATTCAATTAAAAATAGTAAAATAATGCATTAAGTTCAAATATGTTTTGTCCAATTCCTAAAATCTCATCAAAACACCAAAGAAATAGCCATGAGATTTATCATAGGTCAAACAAGGTCAAAGGACCTTGGAGAAAAAAATTCAAAATTTTTGGACATTTAAAAATATTTTTAAACAATTAAAAACAAATGCAAAAATAATTAATTCATGAAAAATATTAATAATGATCCAAAAAATAATTTTAGTTCAGAATATGGAAGAGAAAAATATTTGATTTTTTTTGGTGAAAGTCCCATATTTTTTGGATCAATATTAAATTTAATATGAATTATTGAAGAAAATGCAATATAAAACAAAAATCAGAAAATTCTAAATTACGTGGACCATCAGATCTCCCTCATTAATTGAGTCGGCAGATTTGATGATCCAAAACGCGCGTTCCACAAGTTCCTTAGTCAACCGCGTGGCACAGATGGTAATTCAAACAAGCGCTCAAGATTAAAACGTGAGAGGAGGATCCTATGGTTCAGATGTGAGACACATCATCGCCGGAGTCAGAGCTCCGATCATCTTCCTCGGTGAGCTTCACCGGACTGGTCAAGATGAACCATCACCAAAAAAAGAAACAAGGGCATGATCTTGAAGAGAAAATGGCACTGAGCTCGAATCTAACCTCCAATTATTCCAATTCCAAATATATTAAGAGATATGTGGAATTGAAATCTGAGGTACATGATCCGAGTTGCTTCGATTTAACCTCAAAGCAACTCAATTTTCTTGCCTACATTGGTAGGACTTCAGACAACTCAAGAATCAATGGAATTGAGCAAGAATTTAAGAGAATCGAAGAGTTTAAAATTTCTGCAAATTACCTTCAATGGAGGTCTGAACACGATGGATCTTGCTCTGACATGTGCTTGGAGTCACTTCAATTGCTTGCAGGAAGAGAATGGAAAGGTTTAGAAGCAATGGACTCCTGGAGAATTGAATTCCAAAACAGTGGAGATTCAAGCTCAAATTCAAATGAATTTATCAGGTTTATCCTATGAGACTGAAGGGTTTTCAATGGGGATTCAAAGCTGGCGCAAGGGTGTCCATAATTCTGAGCATAAGGGCTTCTATTTATAGCCAAATCATGTGATATTTACACACTCTCTTCCACTTTCCAAAATTGGCAAAATGATGATGCAAAGCTGTATGGGCGCATGAAATGATAGCTGAAGGTCCAAAATGAATGATAAGATGTGTTGGAGTTAGCTTAGATTGCAAGGCACATGTGCATTGTTGCTTGAAGTTGGATCCATGCCAAATGATATCAGTCTGTTTAAGCCATGCGCAACCTATGCATTTCTCATCCAAAATGAATGAATTTGAGCTCTTTGGAAAGGTGAGATCAAGAGGAACAAGTTTGATGTTGAACACTTTTTCATTTGGAACTTGGAACTTGGAGAAATTTGAGGTGGAAGTTTGGAAAAAATTGACATATCAAAATGTTTCTAAGTGTCAAGTCATATGTCTCAATATTCCACCTTGCTTAACTTTTTATCAGTGCTTCAAATGAGAAAAGTGTCTTCATAAAAGTTGTATATATCTCAAATAAATTCAAAATGGTCACCAATTTCATGTCATATGGATTTGAAATGATAGAGTTATGCATTTTTGAAATTTGGAAAAATCACTTGATCAATGGTATAGGTCAAAACGGACCTATAATGTAATCTCATATCTCATGCTCAAAAAAGTTGAATTATCTCCCACTCCAAACATCAAAGTTGAATTATACACATTCAATTTTATTTTGCAACTTGTAAATCGTTCATCTCATAAAAATTGAGCAAGTTATGGCCTTGGGAAGTTGACTTTCAAATTAGGGTTTAGACAAAATGACCTATAATGTTTCAACATAGAAAATGATTTTCCAAGCAAAACTAGCTCTAGGTCTAAACATGAAAGTTGTTTGGAATGTCATTTAGAATAAGTTTTCTCTTGGAATAATTTTCATATGGTGAAAAGTGTAGGAGATAGGGTCTAGGGAGACCTGATCAGATGAATTCATTTGGCCAACCACCATCAACCAACTTGCTAACTTCCAATTCTCTTGACTTTCTTGGATCATGGTAGATAATATATGAATAAGATGATGAATTTTGAAGTGTACCTTGATAAATTTGATCAATTGGTGAGATATCTTGTTGGAGAAGTTACTCAAGATACCCAATCAAACTAGGGTTTCCAAGGCAAATCACCCTCAAACTCTTGAAGAAAACTTGATCAATAAAACATGTAGAGAACATTGGGACTCATATATGATACTCATAACCATTCTTGAATCAATTCTTGGTTATCATTTTTGTTCATGAGGGTCTCAAACCCTAGATGTGGACTTGATGAATCAATGAGATCATGCCCTACCTACAAAAGGGTTAGGCAAATACAAAGACATATTTTTTGGTATTTTTGTTAGTGAAATGATAAAATACAAGTATGATATAATCACGAAGTGCTTGGTGATCTCTCCCAAAACAAATCCAATGAAAGAGGGGTAATGAGGATGCCAAGGTATGATCCCAATGTTTATGCTTATGATGGAATTGCATGAGGGATCTTAGGGTCAAAGTTGGGGTCTTACAGCTGCCCCTATTTAAGGACATTCTAATTGAGGAGGCGAAGGTTACAATCTTCATCTCAACTCAGTAGAATGGGCTTAAATAACAACATAGAGAAACAAATTTTGGTCCCTAAGAGACCTCATGATGCATATGTTGTGAATGCAAAAGTTAATACTCTGTGGGGAAATATTGCCACAAAGGAAAAGAAATCAGAGAGATCGAAAGTCCGTAGGAGTATAATGCATTCCATAAGGAAAACTCACTGGGGAGACAGAGACTCTGGGGGAGGTAAAAAGGAGTTATGCGTAGGCCAGGCTACGACTTAAAACTACTAGGGGACTCGAGGAAATCCATACAAAATGGAAAGACTCAGCCGGGGGGAACAAACATCTGCAGTAGATACGAATAAGTCAGGGTAATACTGAAATACTCGACTCGCAAGGGAACAACGATTTCACTAAGGAAATGCGCACTCAACTCAACTGGGGAGAAAAATAAAATTTCGACACAGGAGGAACAAAAATCTATTATCTACTACCTGTTACTGGGTAAGGAGATAATAAAAATCTGACAGAGAGAACATTCGTCATTGGTTAAGATGAACATATCAAGGATGACTCGCTGAGGAAAACCAGGGGAAAATATTCATTACTGGTTACTGGGTAAGAATAACCTTGCTAGGAAAAGCTGCAAAAAATAGGATTTATAACTACCAGTTACTGGGAAGAAGACCAAGGGTAAGAATATTTGTCATCAGTTAGGATGAACATATCAAGGATAAACTCAACAGGGAAGAAAATCCGTCATCGATTAAGATGAACATATCAAGGATAGACTTTCCTGGGGATGTTAAGGAGGATACCCGTCATCGGTTAGGATGAACATATCAAGGATATACCAACTGAACAAAAAGGGAGGAATTACATCTATCGAATGCTGGATATAAAACCATCAGAGAGAAAATCCGTCACCGGTTAGGATGAACATATCAAGGATTAACTCTACAAGGGGACAAAGTAGGATTTACAACTACCGGTTACTGGGTAGAAGACCGATCAAAGAGAAAATCCATCACCGGTTAAAGTGAACATATCAAGGATAAACTCTGAAAAGGGGAGAAAATAGGAATTACATTTATCTGTTACTCGATAGAATACCAAAGAAGAGAAAATCCGTCACTGGTGAAAGTGAAATATCAAGGATAGACTCCGCTCAGGGGAACAATAGGATTTATAACTACCAGTTACTGGGTAGAAAACCAACAAGGAGAAGAAAACCCGCCATCGGTTAAGATGAACATATCAAGGATTAACTCTCTGGGGAATAAAATAGGGATTACAACCACCTTTTTACTGGGTAGAATACCAAAGTGAGAATATCCGTCACTGGTGTAACACCCCAAAATTTGCCCTCCTCATTCATGCATTCATTTTTAGGTCATTTAACATTTCACATTGCATTTCATCAGTATCAATCAGAATTAGAGACATTGCATTTCATCATGTCAATCGGGATTAGCTCCAAGAAGCTTGAACATCATCCAAGACACTTTGTGGGTTCTATTTAGATGATCAGTCAACACAAGGGAAGGACTTGAGTTACTTTCAAATGGGGCCTATTCATCACTCAAAATGCTAATCTTGAAGGAGAAAAAATCTGTTCCTGAGCTGTCATGCTCGCTAGGCGAGCATAATGGTTCGCTTAGCGAAAGGAACTGTCATGCTCGCTAGGCGAGCAGATCCTTCGCTAGGCGAAGCGCACGCATTTCTAAAAATAAAACAGAAAGTCTTGGGCTTGAGTTGCCCTCATTTGAGCCCACCCAGCCACGAAATCAGGTTATAAATACTAGAGTTTCAGTAGAAAAAAAGGGAGAGGAAACAGAGAGAGAGACAAAAACCTACGAACTAATCTGCAGCAACCTCCAGGCAGCTCTGAGAAGTTCACTCTGACTCACACACTTTTTCACCTCCATCTCACGCAAACCCTAACATTGCTTTGCAAACCCAGCCGTGCCATTCGATTTTAATCAAGCCCTCCAATCAGGTTTGCCCTATTCCCATTACCTTATGTTTTTAATTTGAATACTCTGAATGTATGAGGTATTATCGTGAGGTTTTGCCCACGGGTAGATATGCAAACAATGCCTTGAATGTTTAATCATTTAATTTCTGAAACGCGTGCCATAGGGTTTGGGGTTTCTGAGATCATACTGTTACCCATGAAGAACCCAAAATCCGCAGGCGTTCGCTAGCACCATCGCTAGGCGAGCCTGTAGCGAGGCTTCGCTAAGCCTTCGCTAAGCGACGCAACAGCAATCGCGACAACAACAGTTGCTTTTTATGTTTGCTCTAACCTGTTTTGTGTTTGGCATGGCATTGTTTTCTCCTGATTCTATCCTGTACTCTAACCTGTTTGTTAAGTTTTTGTAAGGGCTCACATACTCTTGCAGGGGTAACTTGCTTGGTGTTCCACTTTATTTGTGGGATACCATCTGGAGGTTTATTTCGATTACCTGTACTGACTCACTTTCTTCGATGGTGCCAGCTTGAGAGATCTCCGGGTTTTTTCTTATTTCGTTAGTTGCTATTACTTCGGATCTTTATCCGTACGGTAGACCTTTTGATCCTTTATTTTCCCCGCATTTTTACCGCTTTCTTAGCTGGAAGACCTCAATAAGAGGTAATTGACGGATAAAAGGGATTAGTAGTCAATCCCCCGTTATTCAGTGCATCATTCTTTAAGATCACACTACGTGTCGATGCTTCAGAACAAAAGCCCAAGATCTTTTGTCCGGTCGGTCAGTGGAAAGGGTTCCATATTTCTGAACCCCCACGCCTTGTCATGAGCTCACCCTGTCCGGGGTTAAGAGCTATGAGGTCTTATCCTCATTACCCTCTGATCTTCTCACCATGACGTTCAATGTCAGTGGTTAAGAGCCCGTTTGATTACCCTTCCATGGCTTGTTTGTCGAGGTTGATATTACCCCTCTTGACTAAAGCCCTACCCCTGCGTGTTTGAGCCCCTTTGCTGGCGTGTTTACTTTATACATGTTTGTTTTGTATGGTTTGATAGTCTCCCGTTTGCATGTTTATTAAGGTAGCGCGGTTCCTTCGTCTAGGACTGCCTTTTTGCATGAGCATCCCTAAAACACCCCAACTCATTGATTTTTCTTCTCCTAAGAACACGTTTACTCCTTCTACTACAGGCGAGTAAGTCTCCAAAGGTCGAGCATCCGGTAGATTGCGTAGTAACGTCGTTCACCCAAAAACACAACCAACCCCGTAGTTAGCCGAACTACGGCTTGCTCTGATTCTCATTCCAGATGAGATACGTAGGCATAAGACGCGACGTCTTACCGAGCACATATCCCCCTAACCCATAGTCAGCCGAGCTACGAAGACTCTGATTCTCATATTCAGATGAGATACGTATGCAGTGGATGCGACATCCGTGCGAGTCATTTTCTTTAAACCCCTTTTTAGTAAATAGTACATTAGATAAATCCACACCCTTTAAACAAGAATAACAAAAGTGGATCCCGTAGAGTACTACAGATGCGTAGGGGTGCTAATACCTTTCCTTCGCATAATCGACTCCCGAACCCAAGATTTGGTTGCGAGACCTTGTCTTTTCCTTTCCTTTCTCCCGGGTTTACTTCGAGCTTTTCCTTTCCCTCTTTTGGGATAAATAACGCACGGTGGCGACTCTTCTGTCATTTCTTTTTTCGCCGGTTGTTTTTTTCGCAGGTAGGTTGCGACAACTGGCGACTCTACTGGGGACCCGGTTTCCCTAAGCGAGTCCCTCCTAGCTTTTGTAGGTTGTTTGTTTATTGGGTGTTCATGCTTTTGTACAGTTATTTATTTACCTGCCTTATCTTATTGCATTGTGTACATATGATTGCTATATCTGCTGGTTCTGTTTTTGGGATGGGATGTTCTATGAGAGATAAGCCCATTACCCAGGCTTGAGCGTACACACAGGTTTTAGAGTGGATAGTCATGAGGCTTGCGTGGCGTGTTGCTACGTTAAGTCGTTCATGAAGACCCACACCCAGACGAGGTTTCTTTTGGATATATTCTGTCCTACGGGGGTTCCGTAACGGCATGATGTTCCTCTAGAAATCGTCGACTCTGGTGACCATTTCCCGAGAACTCAGTCGAGGCCTCTCCTCCGAGACGTGATTATGTTAGCTCTGGTGGGCGCATTCTCGCTGATCAATCCGAGGACCCCGAGACTGGGAACTTGCTATTAGGATGTCCTGTTGAGGGGAGTCAGTGGAGGTCTTTTTATCCCGTAATAATGCCAAACCTTCAGTGGTAAACGTATTATTCTCGACTGAAGGGCTGAAGTTGACGAACTTCTGTTCTTAGAACCTACCAGTGAGGGGCGGGCTAAATTCAGGAAACCTTAACCTTCAACCAACCCGGTTTTCTGGAGCAAAGCTTTGATCTTGTATTATATTCTTCAGTGGGGTTTCTCTTCAGACAGTGCAACCTAACAGATGTTCAAGCGAATCCTGCAATCCTGATTTCCATGTCACTGCATTGCATCACATCGTTTTGCATTCATTTTGCATCACATCATTTTGCATTCATATCATTTAACACACGTTTATCCATTTCCAGGGGGTTTACATCTTCTTCTTGATTCTAGTCGGGGTTTTCTTCTTATACTGTTTATCAAATGTGAGACTGGAATCAAGGGGGTAGAATGCCCTTTGGAATTGATAAACATGTCAGTGCATTTGCATATCCCATAACATGTCACAAGGCTGGGGCAGTCTCTTCAACTTTACATCAGAAGATTAAATTCCCAGTCAATGGAAGGTCGTCACTGTCTGTGGTGAAGAGGATATTTTTGTTAGCCACATGTCTACATTTAAGTATGTGGAGATGGATGGAGAGATGCATGAGATGCTGTGTCAGGGGTTCGAAGCCATAAACATCAGTGAGGTCGCGCCCAAAGCTGTCTTTTCACCTAAGTCTGAGAAGGTCGGGACTTCTATCTCTTCATACAAGCAATCTGTTGAAGTGGTTAAAGCTGGTAATGCCCAAGGCTGGGGCAAATTTGTGGATCCAGTCATCAAAGAAGACAAGTTCGGAATGGGGTTTACTCCGGGGTCTCAGAAGAACGAAGCCGGTACTTTATCCAGCGGGGGTTTGGTTTCTCCCCACATCGTCAATGCTGCAGATGAAGACAAGGCTAACATCGACTGTGACTTAGATAGCTGGATTCGCCCGTGTGTCCCGGGAGAAAAGCTCAACAATTGGTCGTCCGAAAAAGTCGTCCGGGTTACTCTACTGAAGGAGTAATTTTTATTTTTTTCCTTTTATTACATGCATAATAAAGTCTTACACTTTGCCTAAGGTGTAATGACTCATCTGTAGGGCCATCCATTTAGTTACATTTCGCAATTATTTTCATCATCAATAAAGGACAACTTTTGCAAACAATTTTGTGTTCTCTTTCTTTCAATTATTTTACTTTTACAAAAAATGGCAATGTTTCTCTTTCATTCTTCCTTCCAAAAATCTCTCGTTCTAAGGTAAAGCATGATCGTCCATCATGCAGAGATGATCACCCGGATCTCACTGCTAACGACACTGCTATGGCCAAGTATGACTTCGACAATCCTATCTATCAAACCGAAGAAGGGGTTGAGGAAGATTGTAAATTGCCTGAAGAGTTAGCCAGGTTGTTGAAACAGGAGGACCGAACTGTTACACCTTATCAGGAGATGATTGAGACCGTCAACATTGGTACCGAAGACGACAAGAAAGAGATCAAGATCGGGGCCAGTCTACAGGCCGAGGTGAAAGAACAGTTGATCAGTTTGCGTCGTGAGTACGTCGACATCTTTGCTTGGTCCTATCAAGATATGCCAGGTTTGGATACAGACATCGTTGTGCACAGGTTACCGTTGAATGAAGATATGCCGTCGGTGAAGCAGAAGTTACACCGAACTCATCCCGACATGGCAATGAAAATCGAAGACCGTTGATCATGTACTTGACGGTGTTAGAAGGGTCAATGAGTTGTGTGCTCGATCAGTATGACGAGTCAGGTCGAAAAGAGCATGCAATATACTACCTTAGCAAAAAGTTTACCGACTGTGAACAAAGATACTCACTGCTCGAGAAAACTTGCTGCGCTTTGGCATGAGCTGCTCGCCGACTAAGACAGTATATGTTGACTCACACGACTCTATTGATATCAAAGATGGATCCCGTCAAGTATATTTTTGAAAAGCCAGCGCTTACCGGAAGAGTTGCTAGGTGGCAAATGATACTGACAGAGTATGACATCCAATACACTTCACAAAAAGCCATCAAAGGAAGTGTCTTGTCAGACTATCTTGCAGAGCAACCGATTGATGATTACCAACCTATGAGGTTCGACTTTCCTGATGAGGACATCATGTTTCTCAAATCGAAAGATTGCGAGGAACCACTCCCGGAGGAGGGGCCTGACCCTGAATCCAAATGGATTATGATGTTTGATGGGGCAGTCAACGCCAATGGTTGCGGAGTTGGTGCAGTGTTGAACACGCCAGAGGGGATTCATATGCCATTTTGTGCCAGAATAACTTTTCCCTGCACCAACAATGAAGCCGATACAATCAGCTGAGCCTAGTTGAGGAAAAGAGACTAGCAGCTATATGCCATGGCCAACTATATCAGAGACGAATGAAGAGAGCGTTTTATCAGAAAGTACGCCCTCGGGAGTATCAAGTCGGCGAATTGGTACTCAAAAGAATTCTTCCTCCCAACATAGACCGCAGGGGCAAATGGACACCGAACTATGAGGGTCCATACGTGGTTAAAAGGGTTTTCTCTGGCGGAGCTTTGATGGTAACAACCATGGATGGCGAAGACTTCCCATCCCCTGTCAACTCAGACACAGTTAAAAAATACTTCGCATAATTGACCCGTTGGACAAAAGAAAAAGAGTCCAGGCAAAAAAGGGCATCCCGACGAACCAAAAAAAAAAAGAGGTTCGGGCAAAAATTAGGGATATAAAAAATAAAAAAATGTACACCCGGTGAGTCAAAAACCCGAGAGGGCGACTCAGGCAAAAAAGGGTATCCCGGTGGATTGAAAACCCAAAAGGGCGGTCCACGCAAAAGAGGGAATAAGCGAATGACTGCGATCTAAATTCATCCGTGTTATATCACCGTTTCATTCAAGCCGGAAATCTCCGAAGGTTAAAGATCGACTAATCATCCACTTCATAAAGCAAGATGAGTAGAGCGTCTTGAGGTCATACGAGCCATAGCAGAGTCGAAACTCAGTGGGACCCGTATCCACATTGCCATTAGGATAGTTTCTTTTGTTCAATTTATAGCGATCGCCTCATTTCAGGGATCAGCTTCCTGATGTACTCGCCTATTCCTGGCACAAATTTTTCAACCAATGAAAGTCGAATAATTCAGTTAAAAAGCCTCTTTATTTTTCATTTATCAGTGTGTTTGCAAAAGATGTCTAAATTCTTGATTAAACATATTGCATCTGAATATAATGGTGGCTTTTGCAGATGATTTGCACAGGAAAACATTTAAAATTGCTTTGAATGTGCTTAATCCCGGATGGTGAATTCAAACCAAGTAATTCCCCCGGGACATACGTGTGTGATTGCAGGTCACAGGAACCGGATGCCAAGTCATGAATCCTCATCCCCAAGCAGTTGACAAAGTCTCTCCTCAGCAGAGCATGTCCCCCAGTAGAGTTGCACCTTGTATCCTCAGCAACAGCGGAGTAGTTGCATCCCCAACAGACAAGAGGGTGGTGTTTCCAGTGCTCATCCCATTCCCCAGCAGATTATTTTTAACAGATTTGTTTTGATCCTCAGCCTGAGGACGATTAGCAAGTTCACATCCCCCAGCAAAGGTCGATTCCTACGAAATTTCCCCAGGAAGTGCTTTCCCCACAGACTCCCCTCACAGAGCCTCGCCAAACAAAGTTCCCAATAGTTGATACTCCCCCAGCAAGGTCAACTTTTCAAAAAAGGGGAGAGCCGATTTATTTTCGGTGGTTCCCCGGTCCTGGCAGACGGATCATTCCCCACAGAGCATTCAAGGATTGATGCAGCGATCCGTTCCCTACCAGAATTTGCTTCCCCAAGCAGATTTCTTTTTGCACCATGCATAACATTGGCATTTGCATGCATATCATATCAAGCATACACATAAGCTGATAAATAGGTTCTTCAAAGCAGACTGAAGAGTTACTTTACAACCAAAGTCATGAGATTCAGCCAGAGGATCGAGTGTGTGTGATCCAGCATGAGGGTCAGTTCAAAGATTCAGCCCGAGAATTGTTTTTCAAAGAGCCAGCCTAAGGTTCAATTTGAAGACTCAGCCAGAGAGTCGCCTGCAAGCGTTATTTCCCCAGCAAGCCAGCTGGAGGAGTAGATTGACAGCTCAACAGAAAATCCTCTTTGAAGTTCATCGATACATGTAGTGCCAAATTGTGATTTCTGCCTTCCTCAGGAAGTTCTTCATCATAAAAACTCAGATTGTTACAAGAAGTAATGTTAGCCACAATATGGTTAAATTGATCCACAGTTACGTCATGCTCC
Organism: Lathyrus oleraceus; assembly: GCF_024323335.1. Classification (NCBI taxonomy): domain Eukaryota; kingdom Viridiplantae; phylum Streptophyta; class Magnoliopsida; order Fabales; family Fabaceae; genus Lathyrus; species Lathyrus oleraceus. The sequence goes on from NC_066583.1 coordinate 426,494,738, forward strand.
ACATAAGCTTGCTCCAACACTCTTTGAAATGCTTCTCTGTGTGTTTCAGAATTCATTAGCAGAGACAACACTGAAATCTTCGAAGGAGTTTAGAGCAGCTACTCTACCATATTAAATTCACTCTTCTTGATTAATCTCAGTACCTCATCATCATCATTAGGCTTTAGCTTGCTGGATTCACCAGACTGACACGCTGGAGTACTAACTGGGTTTACTGCAGGTACATCAACCTTCTTACTAACTGAAACATCCTGTATCACTTCTTTTGGAAAGACTGGACCAAATACACGATCACTACGGGTCACCTTTGCAATATTGACTATATTCAAAACATAATTTGTCGTAGGTAATGGAGCCTCTTGTCCATTTCCACCATCGTGGCATTATACTGGTAAGGAACAACTCTATCAGATGCATACGGGATGAGGCTCACTAACCATATCACTAATAGCGATACCAATCTATTGACGCTGTTGCTACTACTGTTGTCAAATTGAATCACTACCCGCTCAGGGGTTTTGAACACTGGTACTATGACATTGATGTCATCTATATCCCGTGACTGTTGGATCTGGATTACATTCTCATCCATCAACTTCTGGATATCCCTCTTGACAATCAAACACCCACGGGGGTTCACGCTACAAATTGCACAGCTATCATGGTCGTGCTCACAATCACTGATGGTACACACGGTCCTATGCATCTCTACCAAGGACCTACAAATACGTCACACATTGAAGACTCGGAAATTTCCTGGACAACCATCTACGATATTGATAGAGGAATTACCATGAGCGGGCAACCGATCGGCTTTCACATTCGGCGCACGGTCCTCAAAGGACACCATCCCATTATTTACAAGCTTCTGGACCTCATACTTCAATGGGTAGCAATTTTCAATATCGTGGCTCGGAGCTCCTTGATGAAAGGCACAACGGAGTTCAGGCTTATACCACCATGGAAGTGGTTCGGGAATCTGAGGTGGATTTCTGGGTTGGAGTAGGTTCTTGAGAACCAAAGATGGGTAGAGTTCGGCGTATGACATAGGAATAAGGTCAAAAGAGACCTTCTTCCTCTCAAAGTTTTGTTGTTGTTGATTATTGTTGGTGTTGTTGTAGTTGTTGGTTCTTTGTTGTGGTTGCTGTTGACGTTGTTGTTGAACTGGTGCTGATTGATTATTAGAAAATACTGGGATAACTGATGAAACTTGATGTTGATGTTGAAGCGATTGCGGATTTCTTCTGACATGAGGCCTCCTCTGCCTCCCTACAAATATTGCATTGGTTTCTCCTTCCTTCTTTCTGGCAAAACCACTTCCATACCTCTTACTAGACGATACCTCTTCCGTAGACAGACATCCCTCTCGGACTCCTTCCTCTAACCTCATCCCCATGTTTACCGTTTCGGTAAAGTCACTAGGGGCACTAGAAATCATTCGTTAGTAATAAAACAAACTTAGGGTCTTCAGGAAAATCTTCGTCATCTCTTTCTCTTCCAACGGAGGATTAATCTGAGCAGCAAGCTCTCTCCACCTCTGGGCATACTCTTTGAACGTCTCTTTGTCCTTCTGAGACATAGACCTCACTTGGTCTCTATCAGACACCATGTTCACATTATACTTATACTGTTTCACAAAAGATTCACCTAAATCATTAAATGTGCGAACACTTGCACTATCTAGCCCCATGTACCATCTTAGAGCGGCATGAGTCAGACTGTCTTGAAAATAGTGAATCAATAACTGATCATTATCAGTTTGTATTGACATTTTTCTGGAACACATAACAAGGTGGCTAAGTGGACAAGTATTTCCCTTATACTTTTCAAAGTCAGGGACTTTGAACTTCATCGGGATCTTTACATTTGGAACTAAGCAAAGTTCAATAACACGTTTACCGAACAAGTCTTTTCCTCTCAATGTTTTCAACTCCTTGCACAACTCAAGGAATTGATCCTTCATTTCATACATCTTTTCATAAACATCTGGGCCTTCAGATGACTCAGAATGGTAGATGGTATCCTCAACACGAGGTAAGGTATTGATAACTAGAGGCGACACAAACATGACTGGGCTAGATGCCGACATAGAAGAAAATGTAGGCGCAAACCCTTCAGGCATAAAATTTGGTGGCATCCCTCACGGAAATCCAACAGGCATAGTCGGACCAAATTGAGTAGTAGCAACAGGCACAGTTGAGGTAACAACCTCTGAGATGACATTCCTTTGAGGATGAGGAGTTGCGGGAGTTGGTGAAGACTGATTATGTGCAGCAAGGACAGACTCCACCATAGCAGTCAGACGAGCAATCTCATCCTTCAATTCTTTATTCTCGTTCTCTAAGTGCTCCATAATTCTGGGTTGATTGGCACATGTGTTGTATCGGTGAGTCATCTTGGCTGAAGCACAGAAGAATAATCGATAAGACCTCTGGCAGAAGAAAACCTGTTATGCAAATGATGCATGAAATGCAATGTTTTTGTTTGTTTTAAATTTCAAGGAAAATACAAAGTTATATTTGCAAATATTAAACAATAGTAACAATTTGATTGGCCATAAAAATCTCTTTTATTCATAAAACTTGGAAGGATTACACTGAGTACAATTTCAGAAACCAAAGTATAAGTACAAGAGAAAAGGAAACTAATCATCCTAAGGATCCCCTAGCAACGATGTCAGATGATCTGGCTGCAGGCGCATACTTACTTCGGATGCGTCGAATCTCAGACTCGAAGGATGTCTTCATCTGAGCCTTCTCGAGGAAAAGCTGATCAACAATCTTCTTCCAAACACCGGAAGGCTGAGGCATACTAGAGGAAGATAGACCCTCTGGTTCTCTCTGTCTCTTCACTGCCCGATCTTCAAGAAGTTCAATAAGCACGTCTTTGTCCTTTGACTCAAACTGCAACTCCTCATGCTTTCCACTCAAAGCATGGAACCGCTCTTCCCACATATCTCTCTCTTGCTTCATCTTGGTGAGCGCGTCTTCCATCTCCTCCGCATCTTGGTTAGGGAGAGTTGATGGCTCAACCACAACCATATACATAGGTCTCTCACAAGCATACATCATCCTCAGTTCCAAAGCTCTCTTCTTCACCCAAATAGTGTAAGCTTCCAAGGCTACACAGTTGCACGGACCAAGCTCGGATCTTCCTTTCCTATGCACATTATGCCAAGCATGAACCATTTTCTGCTTCAAATGTTGGGGATATTTACCCTCTTGATAGAAGAGACCTTCTAATTGAGTGTTATTAGGTTTGTCTCTCAAGGGGAACCCAAGTTGACGACGAGCCAAAACAGGGTTGTAGTTGATTCCTCCTTGTGTACCAATGAGAGGCACATTAGAGAATTCACAACAACTGTCAATAATATCCAAGCTACTCATCATAGAATCATATCAAAAAATATCATCATTGGTGAGAGACATAAGTCTCTAAGACCACCGTAGACATTGTTTGTTCTCCATAAAAGCAGGCGTCTGAGGCAAGTGCGAAATAAACCACTTGTGCAGAAGAGGAACACAACAAACAATAGCTCCACCACCTTTAGAATCCCTCAAATGCAAAGAGAAGTACACATCACTCAATAGAGTAGGTACGAGATTCCCAATCAAGATGATCCTAATGGCGTTAACATCAACAAAACCGTCAATGTTAGGGAACAAAGCTAAACCATAGATGAGCAACACAAATATGGCTTCGAAAGCATCCACACTACCGGCTTGAGCAAAGGCAGTAGCTTTCCCAATAAGGAACTCATAAGTCAACCCACACATTCCTCCTTTCTTCACCCAATGAGCCTCAATCTCAGACTTCTTCAGATGAAGAGCTTCAGCTATAAGATGAGATATGGGAATCTCATCCAATCCATTGAAAGGCACCTTGTCAGAAACGGGTACTCCCAAGAGGTGAGCATACTCCTCTAACATAGGCATAAGGCGATAATTGAGAAAAGTGAAGCAACGGTAGAGAGGGTCATAAAACTGAACCAACACACTCAAGAGTCCTTCAACTACATCAGCAGATAACACAAATATAAGCTTCCCATGGCATTTCTTGAAGTCCAAGGGATCTAGTACAAAGGATGACAACTTCCTTAACTCTTTCAAGTCCGGACATCTGAAAATGTACTTCTTAGTGTTCCTTTGTCCATAATCCATGGTTTGAAAATATTTGCAAATAAAACCTCAGTTCCTTGAAGTTATTTTTCGTGTGATGAATGTTATGATGTGCATGAATGCATGAATGCAACAATCACAAACAAGGGATCAAACACAAGGCAAACAAAGGTCAAGGGATGAATTAAGTCATTGTCAAGATCAATAATCCATTTTGGTGGATTATGATTTTCACCTTATCAACACCCAAGTTCCATTGATATTGAAAAGACTCGATTGGATCAACCAAGAATCAAAGGGTTTATTGTGAGTCACGAGCATGGAGTCAGGTTAAGAACCATCCCAAAGGAGTGTACTAAGTATAAAACCTATAGATCATGTTCTAAGAAGTTCCCAGAGTCTTAATTCCATCAATCGGATATTATAGGTTAGGATGACTGACTCATTAACCCATAATATTCTCAAGAGAAACTCGTCTGAGTGTAGTATCGTGTAACAACTGTTATAAAGTCTACACTTGAACAGTCTTTGCACTACGTCCTAAATAGGCCAAGTTGGGTTAAATGTCCTACGGTCCTCAACTTCTCATACCCCAAATCAGAGAAAGAAATGCCTAACCACAAATAACTTATGTGACATCAATAGCTCCAAAAGGGTATCCACTTATTAGATGGGTCTCAAGCCAACTTGTTAAGGTCTACTCCACACAAGTCGAACATGACTGTACCATCCTCCTATCTTATATGCACTCAAGTTCGGGTTAGAACTTATCTCACCACTCAGAGATTACCAAGCACAACAAGCAGATTATATCATACAAACAAATATACAAACATCAAATATACAATTATATACACATAAAAAAGTAGGCTAAACCCACTGAGGACTACTCCCCAGCAGAGTCGCCACTTAATTTCTGTAGCTATAAATGTATGACCATCAAGCTATGGATAAACTTGACGTCAATAAAACTAGAGTCGCCACCGCGCTTTTATTGTTTCCAAAGGAAAAGGGAAAAGTACGAACAAAACCCAAAGATAAGAAGTTTTCAAATCAAAACTAATAAAATGCCAGAGATTACAGGTAAGGGGGTTAGTTACACAGAGGGAAGGTGTTAGCACCCAAAGTGTCCTAGGTACTCCTAGGGAGCCGTTTTTTATGTGTGTATGTGTTTTTGGTATAAAAGGTGTTTGCAATAAATAAAGTGTGGGGATGAGAAAAGAATTCATTAATCATATTTTTTGTGTTTGACAAGACCTTTAGACTTGTGCCTTCGTACCAACATAAAAATGAGGGATCAAAACCTCGTAGTTCGTGGTAACAATTTCAAAATGAGTGGATTGCTTTTAACAAAAGTTTAAATTTAAAAGAGGCACAAAGGGCCCAAAAGTTTGAATGAGTGTTAGTTCTTTTTGTCTTTTGAAATTTTAAGTCAATATGGTTAAGTTCATTTACAAGTTTGATTGAGAAAAGAGTTTTAAAAATGCAATGACATAAGAACAAAGTTTCTAATTTGTAATAAGGTCTAAGTTTAAAAGTGACAAAGAAGTTTTTGACAGGGGGGAGAGATTTGAAATTTCAGAAGTGGGAGGAGATGAAGAGACTAATCCTAAGCAAAAACTTAAAAGTTAAGAGTTGAAAAGATCTCACCAATGGGATGCAATCCAACATACTAGAATGTCATATAGAAACCCACTTTCCCTTTGGACTTTAAATCAAGCAATATCAATAAGCAAGTTGCAAAAATCAAGCAAGGCCTCAAATGAAGATAGCCACATCCAAGCAAGCAACTTCATAGTCTTCTTCTTCTCATGTATCGGATGACATACTCCTTGATTGACTCAGAATAAGGTATTAGACACAGGTTCAAAGTAACAGTTGTATCAAGATCATGTAACAAATTAATTCATGAGGATCCCAATACTTGCATTAGATGAAAGCTAAAATCTCAATAACTTGGTTTCAGAAATGTTGGCATTGACCAAGTCCTTTTGCATATGGAATATTGCCTAATTCTAAGTCCAAAAGCTCAGATCAAATCTAACAGTCCACACAAACATTTTTTAGGGTTTTTGTTGTTTATTAAGTACTTTAAGGTCCTAATATCACAAACATGTAGCGGGAAATTCATGATCATCTAGCTATTGATAAGCTAGAGATCAATTATCAAGAGTCGCCACCGTGCTTTTATTATTTCCAAGGGAAAAGGGAAAAAGTACGAACAAAACCCAAATAGTAAGAAATTTTCAAATAAAAACTAATAAAAGTCAGAGATCACAGGTAAGGGGGTTGGTTACACAGAGTGAAGGTGTTAGCTCCCAAAGTGTCCTAGGTACTCCTAGGGAGCCCTTTTTGTATGCATATGTACTTGGTATAAAGTGATGTTTTCAAACAAATAGAATGGGGGAATGAGAAAAGAATTCATTAATTATATTTTGTGTTTGACAAAACCTACGGTCTTGTGCCTACGTACCAACATAAAAATGAGGGACCAAAACCTTGTAGTTCGTGCTACAAATTTCAAAATGAGTGTGTTGGTTTAAACAAAATTTAAGTTTGAAAGTTACCAAGGCCTAAGATGATTTGAATGGGTTAGTTCTTTTTGGATTTTTTAAAGTTTAGGTCAAGTATTGTTAAGTTTATTTACAAGTTTGATTTAAGAAAATAAGTTTGAAAAGGCAATGGCATAAGGCCAGAGTTTCTACATTTTTTTGCAAAAGTGGTCAAGGTAACATAAATAGTTCACACAAAGAAGGTTTTCAAAATGGAGGGAGAGATTTTGAAATTAAAGAAATGGGGAGAAGATGAAGAGACTATCCTATGCACAAAATTTAAAAGTTTAGAGTTGAAAAGATCTGACCAAGTGGGTAGCAATCCAATAGATAAGTATGTCAATAGAAACATAGAACTCCCTTGGACTTTTTAGAATCAAACAACACACAAATGCACAATTATATCATCTTGAAGAGCAAGATATCAAATAAAGATGGCCTCATCCAAGCTTATCCACTTCATGATCTTCTTTAAGATGGCCCATGCAACAGATGAATTCCACAAGTCACAAGTTCAAGATAACAACTACATAATGATCAAGTTGCAGATGAATCTTAGAGAGATCTTCAAAGATGTATCAAATGAATTTCAAATTGCAAGCACTTGGTTCTTCAACAAATTGGCATTGGCTAAGTCCATCAGAAAAGGAATGTTGCCTAAGTCCTAAGTCCATTTGGGCAAGATCAAACCAACAGCCCACTCAAAAGTCTTTTAGGGTTTTTGTTATTATTATGTACATTAATGGTCAAAGACCACACAAACAAGCAAAGTATACACAAACGAAATAATCACACAATATGGTCCAAGTGGATAAAGTGAAAATTATAATAACATAAACAATTAGAATGATATGTATAATGGAAAATGATATAAAGTGATAAAAGTAAATTGCATTAAAAGCAAGATCTTGAAATTAAAAGTTAATGGTTAGTAAGTCAGAAGTTAGTTTTGTTTTGCTTTTGATTTCAAGATATTCTTTGGAGAACACTCAACCCACTTGCCACAAGCATGGACCCTTGAACCAAAACATCTTCCAAAGGAAGGAAAGAAGGCCAAGTTTCTAAACAATACCATGGAAGAGGGGAGACTTACAATCTCACTAACTAGCATGCTTATGCCTTTTGTGTCACAAATTTAACGCTATGTTAAGCTACCGTAATTGGACTTATGTAGAAGTCACAACTATTTGAGGCCAGGCAATAGACTTTTGGTGTTAATGCATGTTAGAGACATAGTATTATGAACTATGCTCATGAAACATACCACACACAAAAATATGCAAAAAGGTGTGGCCTAATCTCATCCATACTCATGTCATTTTTTCAATTAACTAGCATTGGGACCTTGAGATGTCATAGGCCAAATGGAAATGAATGGATGAAGAAGAGGAATTAGATGAAGAGGGAGGGGGATGAATTAGATCACAAATTGGTCAAAGGAGGACTTTTACCAAATTAATATCATTCATTCATTTTGGGAGATGGAATGTACATTCCATCAATCCCCTGAATCCAATGATATTAACTTGACAAAGTCAAATCAACCTTGACCAAGGCCCAACAACAAACAAGCAAACTCAATTAAGTCAATACAAATGATCAACACAATTAAAATGACATTTATTCAATTAAAAATAGTAAAATAATGCATTAAATTCAAATATGTTTTGTCCAATTCCTAAAATCTCATCAAAACACCAAAGAAATGGCCATGAGATTTATCATAGGTCAAACAAGGTCAAAGGACCTTGGAGAAAAAAATTCAAAATTTTTGGACATTTAAAAATATTTTTAAACAATTAAAAACAAATTCAAAAACAATTAATTCATGAAAAATATTAATAATGATCCAAAAAATAATTTTAATTCAGAATATGGAAGAGAAAAATATTTGAATTTTTTTGGTGAAAGTCCCATATTTTTTGGATCAATATTAAATTTAATATGAATTATTGAAGAAAATGCAATATAAAACAAAAATCAGAAACTTCTAAATTACGTGGACCATCAGATCTCCCTCATTAATTGAGGTGGCAGATTTGATGATCCAAAACGCGCGTTCCACAAGTTCCTTAGTCAACCGCGTGGCACAGATGGTAATTCAAACAAGCGCCCAAGATTAAAACGTGAGAGGAGGATCCTATGATTCAGATGTGAGACACATCATCGCCGGAGCCAGAGCTCCGATCATCTTCCTCGGTGAGCTTCACCGGACTGGTCAAGATGAACCATCACCAAAAAAAGAAACAAGGGCATGATCTTGAAGAGAAAATGGCACTGAGCTCGAATCTAACCTCCAATTATTCCAATTCCAAATATATTAAGAGATATGTGGAATTGAAATATGAGGTACATGATCCGAGTTGCTTCGATTTAACCTCAAAGCAACTCAATTTTCTTGCCTACATTGGTAGGACTTCAGACAACTCAAGAATCGATGGAATTGAGCAAGAATTTAAGAGAATCGAAGAGTTTAAAATTTCTGCAAATTACCTTCAATGGAGGTCTGAACACGATGGATCTTGCTCTGGCCTGTGCTTGGACTCACTTCAATTGCTTGCAGGAAGAGAATGGAAAGGTTTAGAAGCAATGGACTCCTGGAGAATTGAATTCCAAAACAGTGGAGATTCAAGCTCAAATTCAAATGAATTTATCAGGTTTATCCTATGAGACTGAAGGGTTTTCAATGGGGATTCAAAGCTGGCGCAAGGGTGTCCATAATTCTGAGCATAAGGGATTCTATTTATAGCCAAATCATGTGATATTTACACACTCTCTTCCACTTTCCAAAATTGGCAAAATGATGATGCAAAGCTGCATGGGCGCATGAAATGATAGCTGAAGGTCCAAAATGAATGATCAAATGTGTTGGAGTTAGCTTAGATTGCAAGGCACATGTGCATTGTTGCTTGAAGTTGGATCCATGCCAAATGATATCAGCCTGTTTAAGCCATGCGCAACCTATGCATTTCTCATCCAAAATGAATGAATTTGAGCTCTTTGGAAAGGTGAGATCAAGAGGAACAAGTTTGATGTTGAAAACTTTTTCATTTGGAGCTTGGAATTTGGAGAAATTTGAGGTGGAAGTTTGAAAAAAATTGACATATCAAAATGTTTCTAAGTGTCAAGTCATATGTCTCAATATTCCACCTTGCTTAACTTTTTATGGGTGCTTCAAATGAGAAAAGTGTCTTCATAAAAGTTGTAGATATCTCAAATAAATTTAAAAGGGTCACCAATTTCATGTCATTTGGATTTGAAATGATAGAGTTATGCATTTTTGAAATTTGGAAAAATCACTTGATCAATGGTATAGGTCAAAACTGACCTATAATGTAATCTCATATCTCATGCTCAAAAAAGTTGAATTATCTCCCACTCCAAACATCAAAGTTGAATTATACACATTCAATTTGATTTTGCAACTTGTAAATCGTTCATCTCATAAAAATTGAGCAAGTTATGGCCTTGGGAAGTTGACTTTCAAATTAGGGTTTAGACAAAATGACCTATAATGTTTCAACATAGAAAATGATTTTCCAAGCAAAACTAGCTCTAGGTCTAAACATGAAAGTTGTTTGGAATGTCATTTAGAGTAAGTTTTCTCTTGGAATAATTTTCATATGGTGAAAAGTGTAGGAGATAGGGTCTAGGGAGACCTGATCAGATGAATTCATCTGGCCAACCACCATCAACCAACTTGTTAACTTCCAATTCTCTTGACTTTCTTGGATCATGGTAGATAATATATGCATAAGATGATGAATTTTGAAGTGTACCTTGATAAATTTGATCAATTGGTGAGATATCTTGTTGGAGAAGTTACTCAAGATACCCAATCAAACTAGGGTTTCCAAGGCAAATCACCCTCAAACTCTTGAAGAAAACTTGATCAATATAACATGTAGAGAACACTGGGACTCATATATGATACTCATAACCATTCTTGAATTAATTCTTGGTTATCATTTTTGTTCATGAGGGTCTCAAACCCTAGATGTGGACTTGATGAATCAATGATATCATGCCCTACCTACAAAAGGGTTAGGCAAATACAAAGACATATTTTTTCGGTATTTTTGTTAGTGAAATGATAAAATACAAGTATGATATAATCACAAAGTGCTTGGTGATCTCTCCCAAAACAAACCCAATGAAAGAGGGGTAAGGAGGATGCCAATGTATGATCCCAATGCTTATGCTTATGATGGAATTGCATGAGGGATCTTAGGGTCAAAGTTGGGGTCTTACAGCTGCCCCTATTTAAGGACATTCTAATTGAGGAGGCGAAGGTTACAATCTTCATCTCGACTCAGTAGAATGGGCTTAAATAACAACATAGAGAAACAAATTTTGGTCCCTAAGAGACCTCATGATGCATATGTTGTGAATGCAAAAGTTAATACTCTGTGGGGAAATATTGCCACAAAGGAAAAGAAATCAGAGAGATCGAAAGTCCATAGGAGTATAATGCATTCCATAAGGAAAACTCACTGGGGAGACAGAGACTCTGGGGGAGGTAAAAAGGAGTTATGCGTAGGCCAGGCTACGACTTAAAACTACTAGGGGACTCGAGGAAATCCATACAAAATGGAAAGACTCAGCCGGGGGGAACAAACATCTGCAGGAGATACGAATAAGTCAGGGTAATACTGAAATACTCGACTCGCAGGGGAACAACGATTTCACTAAGGAAATGCGCACTCAACTCAACTGGGGAGAAAAATAAAATTTCGACACAGGAGGAACAAAAATCTATTATCTACTACCTGTTACTGGGTAAGGAGATAATAAAAATCTGACAGAGAGAACATCCGTCATTGGTTAAGATGAACATATCAAGGATGACTCGCTGAGGAAAACCAGGGGAAAATATTCATTACTGGTTACTGGGTAAGAATAACCTTGCTGGGAAAAGCTGCAAAAAATAGGATTTATAACTACCAGTTACTGGGAAGAAGACCAAGGGTAAGAATATCTGTCATCAGTTAGGATGAACATATCAAGGATAAACTCAACAGGGAAGAAAATCCGTCATCGATTAAGATGAACATATCAAGGATAAACTTTCCTGGGGATGTTAAGGAAAATACCCGTCATCGGTTAGGATGAACATATCAAGGATATACCAACTGAACAAAAAGGGAGGAATTACATCTATCGAATGCTGGATATAAAACCATCCGAGAGAAAATCCGTCACCGGTTAGGATGAACATATCAAGGATTAACTCTACAAGGGGACAAAGTAGGATTTACAACTACCGGTTACTGGGTAGAAGACCGATCAAAGAGAAAATCCATCACCGGTTAAAGTGAACATATCAAGGATAAACTCTGAAAAGGGGAGAAAATAGGAATTACATTTATCTGTTACTCGATAGAATACCAAAGAAGAGAAAATCCATCACTGGTGAAAGTGAACATATCAAGGATAGACTCCGCTCAGGGGAACAATAGGATTTATAACTACCAGTTACTGGGTAGAAAACCAACAAGGAGAAGAAAACCCGCCATCAGTTAAGATGAATATATCAAGGATTAACTCTCTGGGGAATAAAATAGGGATTACAACCACCTTTTTACTGGGTAGAATACCAAAGTGAGAATATCCGTCACTGGTGTAACACCCCAAAATTTGCCCTCCTCATTCATGCATTCATTTTTAGGTCATTTAACATTTCACATTGCATTTCATCATTATCAATCAGAATTAGATACATTGCATTTCATCATGTCAATCGGGATTAGCTCCAAGAAGCTTGAACATCATCCAGGACACTTTGTGGGTTCTATTTAGATGATCAGTCAACACAAGGGAAGGACTTGAGTTACTTTCAAATGGGGCCTATTCATCACTCAAAATGCTAATCTTGAAGGAGCAAAAATCTGTTCCTGAGCTGTCATGCTCGCTAGGCGAGCATAATGGTTCGCTTAGCGAAAGGAACTGTCATGCTCGCTAGGCGAGCAGATCCTTCGCTAGGCGAAGCGCACGCATTTCTGAAAATAAAATAGAAAGTCTTGGGCTTGAGTTGCCCTCATTTGAGCCCACCCAGCCACGAAATCAGGTTATAAATACCAGAGTTTCAGTAGAAAAAAAGGGAGAGGAAACATAGAGAGAGACAGAAACCTACGGACTAATCTGCAGCAACCTCCAGGCAGCTATGAGAAGTTCACTCTAACTCACACACTTTTTCACCTCCATCTCACGCAAACCCTAACATTGCTTTGCAAACCCAGCCGTGCCATTCGATTTTAATCAAGCCCTCCAATCAGGTTTTCCCTATTCCCATTACCTTATGTTTTTAATTTGAATACTCTGAATGTATGAGGTATTATCGTGAGGTTTTGCCCACGGGTAGATATGCAAACAATGCCTTGAATGTTTAATCGTTTAATTTCTGAAATGCGTGCCATAGGGTTTGGGGTTTCTGAGATCATACTGTTACCCATGAAGAACCCAAAACCCGCAGGCGTTCGCTAGCACCATCGCTAGGCGAGCCTGTAGCGAGGCTTCGCTAAGCCTTAGCTAAGCGACGCAGCAGCAATCGCGACAACAACAGTTGCTTTTTATGTTTGCTCTAATCTGTTTTGTGTTTAGCATGGCATTGTTTTCTCCTGATTCCATCCTGTTACTCTAACCTGTTTGTTAAGTTTTTGTGAGGGCTATCATACTCTTGCAGGGATAGCTTGCTTGGTGTTCCACTTTATTTGTGGGATACCATCTAGAGGTTTATTCCGATTACCTGTACTGACTCACTTTCTTCGATGGTGCCAGCTTGAGAGATCTCCGGGTTTCTTATTTCGTTAGTTGCTATTACTTCAGATCTTTATCCGTACGGTAGACCTTTTGATCCTTTATTTTCCCCGCATTTTTACCGCTTTCTTAGCTGGAAGACCTTAATAAGAGGAAATTGACGGATAAAAGGGATTAGTAGTCAATCCCCCGTTATTCAGTGCGTCGTTCTTTAAGATCACACTACGTGTCGATGCTTCAGAACAAAAGCCCAAGATCTTTTGTCCGGTCGGTCAGTGGAGAGGGTTCCATCTTTCTGAACCCCTACGCCTTGTCATGAGCTCACCCTGTCCGGGGTTAAGAGCTATGAGGTCTTATCCTCATTGCCCTCTGATCTGCTCACCCTGACGTTCAATGTCAGTGGTTAAGAGCCCGTTTGATTACCCTTCCATGGCTTGTTTGTCGAGGTTGATATGACCCCTCTTAACTAAAGCCCTACCCCTGCGTGTTTGAGCCCCTTTGCTGGCGTGTTTACTTTATGCATGTTTGTTTTGTATGGTTTGATAGTCTCCCGTTTGCATGTTTATTAAGGTAGCGCGGTTCCTTCGTCTAGGACTGCCTTTTTGCATGAGCATCCCTAAAACACCCTAACTCATTGATTTTTCTTCTCCTGAGAACACGTTTACTCCTTCTACTACAGGCGAGTAAGTCTCCAAAGGTCGAGCATCCGGTAGATTGCGTAGTAACGTCGTTCATCCAAAAACACAACCAACCCCGTAGTTAGCCGAACTACGGCTTGCTCTGATTCTCATTCCAGATGAGATACGTAGGCATAAGACGCGACGTCTTACCGAGCACATATCCCCCTAACCCATAGCCAGCCGAGCTACGAAGACTCTAATTCTCATATTCAGGTGAGATACGTATGCAGTGGATGCGACATCCGTGCGGGTCATTTTCTTTAAACCCCTTTTTAGTAAATAGTACATTAGATAAACCCACACCCTTTAAACAAGAATAACAAAAGTGGATCCCGTAGAGTACTACGGATGCGTAGGGGTGCTAATACCTTCCCTTCGCATAATCGACTCCCGAACCCAAGATTTGGTTGCGAGACCTTGTCTTTTCCTTTCCTTTCTCCAGGGTTTACTTCGAGCTTTTCCTTTCCCTCCTTTGGGATAAATAACGCACGGTGGCAACTCTTCTGTCATTTTTTTTTTGCCGGTTGTTTTTTTCGCAGGTAGGTTGCGATAACTGGTTAAAGTGAACATATCAAGGATAGACTCTTTGCGGGGAATAGATCCATTGGGGATGCTGTTGAGGAGAAAAAGGGTACTTTTGCCGGGTATTGGGCAAGAAGTAACACACTGCAAGCTAAGAAGAATATTACTAGTTATTGGGTAATAGACTCTTAGGGGACCAAAATATCTATCTAGGTAAGAGCTAGAAAGAAAATGGCCAATCAAGACTCAACCCAATGAGGACATAACTCAAGGGGAGAAATTCCACCCAAAAAATTTGCTGGAGAGGAAACTGAAATAACAACCATCCACGAGAAAACAAACTCAGTGGGGAAACGGAGAAAGGTTAAAGTCTTTCTACTTAAGGGGCTGACACTCTACAATTGAAAGAGGACAGACGCCAGATTTGGCATGGGGATATAGTACCGCCATAACAGAGAATGGAAATCTCAAACCAATCAAATATGAAGATGCAGGATATGCAAATTATGAATGTATATGTACATGTATATAAATATATGATGATTATGCTGACAAAACGATCACAAAGGATACAGAGGTGTCACAAAGAAATTGAACCACTGGTACAATCCACAAAATATGGAGACAACTGTTGGGAAAACAGAGAGATCAACATCCCAAGGGCTCAACCCTAGCTGGGGAAAGAGGAGATCTGCTGAGGATAAAACAATATTAACTTTGTGGGGAATTTTAGGTCAACACCATAAAAATGGGTGACAACCCTACAGCGAAAACAATCAACAAATGCTGCTCAGAAACCAGGAGGAAACTCTGACTGGGAGCAAAGATAAATGGCGATTGGTGGGGGGACCAAAGCGATCTACTGGGGAAATATCAAATATCTCTGAAGAAGATCCATCTGTTGAGGAAATACGAACTCCGTTGGGGAAGGCCGAAACTCTGATGGGGACAAGGACATGCCACAGGGTATCTGAATCAACCAACTCCGCTGGGGATACAGAAAGAAGTTCTATCGGGGATCAAACATTCCACTGAGGAACTGAATCAACACAAACGTCTAAGGATACCCGAAGAGTTACTGCTTGGGGAACCTCAGATGCTTCACACTTAAGGACTTGCTTTTTACTGAAACGCAATTGATATTCCTTTTACTTGCTTTGGGAAAAATTCTTGCTTTTATATATTAAAGAAAACTTGATTTTTATTTAAAAATTTAATATCAAAATGACCATAATAAAATTTAAAACTATTGGCTGAAGTAAATAAGAGTAGAAACAATTGGATAAAAGCTCAACTTTATTTAATAGAATGGTAGTCTGTAAATGACAAGACTCCCTAGATTTTACAAAGTTGAAAATGGTAATTTACATGGAAAAAGGTTACATTGAATACAAATGATCCTTAATCCTTCTACCAAATCTTGATATCCACTATGTTCATGGCCGCTGCTGGAGATGAACTAATGTCAACCCTTGTGCTCAAACAAGTCTTCAAAATAACACTGAAGATCAGCAGAATGCAGTTACTTGCCGTAATCCCTAATTTTTGCATAAGCTGCCCCAAGGTGGGGTACTCAACTTATCGGGAAATTCTTTCTGTTTTTAAGACTCTAATTTTTGCCTAGATCTCCCTTTCGGGTTTTCAATCCACCGAGACGCTCATTTTTGCCTAAGCTGCCCTTTCGGGTTTTCAACTTAGCGAGCTGTTCTTTTATTTTTTAGGCGAAGTATTTCTTGACTGCATCTGCGTTCACAGGATGAGTGAACTCTTCACCATCCATAGTTGTAAGAATCAACGCACCTCCTGATTAGGGGTCCATTTTCCTCTGGAATCTGGTTTAAACGTCAAAATCTTCTTGAGTACAAGATCACCTTCTCTGAACACACGAGGTTTGACCTTCTTATCAAAAGCTTTCTTCATCCTCTGATGATATAACTGACCATGACACATGGCAGTTAATCTTTTCTCTTCAATCAAATTCAACTGATCAAACCTGGTCTGACACCATTCGACTTTAGTCAACTTGGCTTCCATGAGCACACGCATTGAAGGAATCTCAACCTCTATAGGGAGCATTGCTTCCATACCATACACAAGAGAGAAAGGGGTTGCCCCTGTTGAAGTGCGGACGGATGTACGATACCCATGCAAAGCAAATGGGAGCATCTCATGCCAATACTTATATGTGACAACCATCTTCTAGATAATCTTCTTGATGTTCTTATTCGCAGCTTCAACAACCCCATTCATCTTTGGTTTGTAGGGAGAAGAATTATGATGTGCAATCTTGAAGTCTTTGCAAAGAGCTTCCACCATATTGTTATTCAAGTTCGATTCATTATCAATAGTGATCTTACTGGGCACACCATAACAACATATAATCTGATTCTTGATAAACCTTACAACAACTTGCTTGATTATATTTGCATGCGATGCCGCTTCAACCCATTTGGTGAAGTAATCAATTTCCACTAAAATGAAACGATGTCCATTCGAGGCTTTGGGCTCAATCATCCCAATCATATCAATTCCCCACATGGAGAAAGGCCATGGGGAAGAGATAACATTAAAAAGTGTCGGAGGAACATGGATCTTATCAACATAAATTTGACACTTGTGGCACTTCTTCACAAATTTGCAACAGTCAGATTCCATTGTCAGCCAATAGTAACCTGCTCGCAACATCTTATTTGCCATTGCATGTCCATTGGAATGAGTACCAAATGAACCTTCATGAACTTCGGTCATCAACAAGTTTGCTTCATGTCTATCCATGCATCTGAGCAAAACCATGTCGAAGTTTCTCTTGTACATTATATCACCATTCAAGTAGAAATTACCGCCTAATCTTCTCAAAGTCTTCTTATCTTTCAAAGATGCCCCAGGCGGGTAAATCTGACTTTAGAAAAAATATTTGATGTCGTAATACCACAGCTTCTCATCTTTAATGTCTTCAACTACAAACACATGAGCTGGCCTATCATGACGCATCGTAGATAAATTGGGAACTTCATTCTAATATTTCACTACAATCATTGATGCCAACGTTGCAAGAGCATCTGCCATCCGGTTCTCATCTCGAGGAATATGATAAAATTCAACCTTTGTAAAGAAAGTTGAAATCCTCCTCGCATAATCTCTATATGGTATCAAACCGGGTTGATTTGTCTCCCATTCTCCTTTGATTTGATTCACAACCAAAGCCGAATCATCGAAGACATCCAAATATTTGATTCTGAGATTCATGGCCTCCTTAAGCCCCATAATGCAAGCTTCATATTCTGCCATGTTGTTTGTACACTTGACAGTCAATCTAGCTGTAAATGGTAGATGCGTGCCTTGAGGAGTAATAATCACTGCCCCAATGCCATTTCCATATTGATTAACAACTCCATCAAATACCATGCCCCAATGGGAACCAGGCTCTGGCCCTTCCTCTAGCAATGGTTCATCACAATCTTTCATTTTCAAGTACAAAATCTCTTCATCAGGAAAATGATATTGTACTGAATGATAGTCTTCAATCGGTTGGTGAGCCAAATGGTCAGCCAAGATACTACCTTTGATTGCTTTCTGAGATCGGTATTCGATATCATACTCTGATAACAACATCTGCCAACGGGAAATACTCCCAGTTAAAGCAGGCTTCTCAAATATATACTTGATTGGATCCATTTTGGATATCAACCAAGTGGTATGATTCAACATATACTGACGCAGACGCTTAACAGCCCAAGCCAATGCGCAACAAGTCTTCTCAAGCATTGAATACCGAGTCTCACACTTGGTGAACTTCTTACTGAGGTAGTAAATTGCAAATTCTTTCTTTCCAGTCTTATCTTGCTGACCAAGAACACAACCCATACTATCTTAGAGCATAGCCAAATACATGATCAACGGTCTTCCTTCAACAGGCGGAGACAAAATCAGAGGCTCAAGCAAATATTCTTTGATACTGTCAAATGCTTTCTGGCAGTCTTCGGTCCAATCACAAGACTGATCTTTCCTAAGGAGCTTGAATATAGGCGCACATGTGGCAGTCATGTGGGTGATGAATCTGGAAATTTAATTCAAGCGGTCGAGAAAACCTCTGACTTGCTTCTCAATTTTGGATGCAGACATCTCTGGTATTGCTTTGACCTTGGCAGGATCAACTTCAATACCCTTCTCGCTGACAATAAAGCCCAACAACTTACCAGAATGAACACCAAAAGTACACTTATTGGGATTCAAGCGGAGTTTATACTTCCTCAAATGCTGGAATAGCTTCAACAAATGGTCAACATGTTCGTCTTCATCAATTGGCTTATAAATCATGTCATCGACATAAACTTCAATCTCTTTATGCATCATATCATGAAAAAGAGTAGTCATTGCTCTCTGGTAAGTTGCACTATCATTCTTTAAACCGAAAGGCATCACTCTATAATAGAATGTTCCCCAGGGTGTAATGAATATGGTCTTCTTCATATCCTCGGGTGCCATCTTGATTTGATTGTATCCGGAAAATCCATCCATAAACGAAAATACTTTGAATTTAGCAGTATTGTCTACGAACATATCAATGTATGGCAGAGGGAAATCATCTTTCGGACTGGCTTTATTCAAATCTCTATAGTCGACACACATGCAGACTTTTCCATCTTTCTTCGGCACAGGCACAATATTGGCCACCCATTGCTGATACTCAGCAGTCACAAGGAAACCGACATCGACCTGCTTCTGAACTTCCTCTTTGATCTTCACAGCCATATCAGGATGCGTTCTTCTGAACTTCTACTTGACTGACGGACATTCTGGCTTTAATGGCAATCTATGCTCCACAATATCAGAATCCAAACCAGGCATGTCTTGATAGGACCAAGCAAACACATCTGAATACTCTCGAAGAAGATCAATCAACCCCTTCTTAGCATCTGGACACAGTCGAGACCCAATCTTGACTTCCTTCACATCATCTTCGGAACCCAAGTTGACTAGCTCAATCTGCTCTTCAAACGGCTGAATAATCTTTTCATCTTGCTCAAGAAGACGAGACAATTCATCACTCACTTCTACATCACTTTCCTCCTCGGCTTCAAACACAGGGAATTCAAATTTTGGAGAAGGAGAAGGATCATTGTATTCAATGGGGTTAGGAACCAACCTGCATAATGATTTGATATTTTGATTTTAGAGAAGTGAATTTATGATCAAATATTATGCAGATGGACAATTATATCATTTATTTTTGGTTTTTGTGATTACCATTTTCAGAATAAAGCAAAAAGTAAAAATAAACATCAAAGATGTGGATGAATAGAATTAATTTTATTGATGATCAATTTAAAATTCCCAAACAATGTTCACTTCCCCCTTAGGCATAGGAGAAGGATTTTAAAATATAAAATCAATTACTTAGATCGATGCAAAATAATAGGAATATCAATAGCAGTCCAATTTTTGCATGTCTTTCCATGCGCCACAAAGTTGGTGCAATCTTCCTCTTCACTATCCTCCAGCACAGCAGCTAAGTGTTATTCATTCCCATGAATGAACCCTCCGCTACGGAAACTAAGTTGCATCTCTTCAGATCTTACAATTGACGAGCCCTTCTGGAATCCCAAACCAGTTCTACCCTTGTTGTCGGAGACCTCTACCACACGCCCCCACCGATCAACAAGACATTCTTCTATAATCTTCTGAGCATCTTTCAACGAGGACATAGGTGCCCCAACTCTATTCTCAGCAGCAATAAATAAGGCTTGGAACGGAGTTCCAACCTCATCCTCAGCTTCAACATAGGAGAAAGATGACAGATGGCTAACCAACAACGCTTTCTCTCCTCTAACAATTACTAGCTTTCCATTTTTGACAAATTTGAGCTTCTGATGCAGCGTGGAAGTAACAGCCTCTGCCTTGTTAATCCATGGCCTTCCCTATAAACAGCTATAAGACGGGTGAATATTCATTACCTGGAAAGTAATCTGAAAATCACTCAGACCTATCTTGATTGGAAGGTCCACTTCTCCAATAACCGTCTTGCGTGAGCCATCGAAGGCTTTGACAATCACCCCACTATATCTCATGAGAGCTCCTTGATAAGATAACTTTGAAAAAGTTGACTTCGGAAGCACATTGAGTGATGACCCGATGTCAACAAGCACGCTTGACAAAACATCTTCCTTACAATTCATCGAAATATGCAAATCTAGATTGTAATTTCTTCCCTCCTCAGGGAGTTCTTCATCGCAAAAGCTCAAATTATTGCATGAAGTGATGTTAGCCACAATGTGATCAAACTGATCCACAGTAACATCTTGCTCCACATATGCCTGTTCAAGAACTCTCTGGAGTGCTTCTCTGTGCGTTTCAGAATTTAAAAGCAGAGACAACACAGAAATCTTCGAGGGAGTCTGGAGCAGTTGCTTAACCACATTAAATTCGCTCCTTTTAATTAGTCGGAGTACCTCATCATCATCGTTAGCTTTCAAGTTGCTGGATTCACCAGACTTATCCTTTGAACAACCAACCAGATCTATATTAGGTACCTCCATCTTCTTACCAACCACTATTTCTTCTATATTTTCCGGGAACACTGGTCCAAATACTCGACCACTGCGGGTCACCTTTATAACATCTGCAATGCTCACCACTGAACTGGTCGTAGGTAACAGGACCTCTTGACTATTCTCTATCATCGTAGCATTGTATTGATACGGTACAACCTTATTAGATATATACGGGACTGGGCCCGCTAACCATATTACCAACGGCGATACTGATCATACTGAATTACTGACGTTCTTGCTGCTGCTGCTATCATACTGAATTACTAACCGCTCTGGTTTCTTGAAAACGGGCACTATGACATTGACGTCATCATCTACATGACCGGATTGACAAATCTGAATCATGCCTTCATCCGTCAGACGTTGGATGTCCCTTTTCACCACAACACACCCCTTGGGTTCATGCTACAAATATCACAACCATCGTGATCATGTTCACAGTCACTCACCATACAGATGTCCTTGTGTATTTGCACCAAGGATCCACAGATAAAATACATAAAAAACTTTGTATTCACCCGGACAACCGTCCACCATATTTACTGAAGACTTCCCATGAGTGGGCAAAGGGTTAGATTTCACATTAGACGCGCGGTCTTCAAAAGACACCATACCACTCTTCATAAGCTTTTGCACCTCATACTTCAATGGATAATAGTTTTCAATGTCATGCCCAGGTGCACCCTGATGAAAAGCACAACGAAGCTCAGGTTTATACCACCAGGGAAGTGGTTCTGGGATCTGCAGTTGGTTCCTCAGTTGAATTAAGTTTTTGAGGACTAAAGATGGATACAATTCTGCATACGACATAGGAATCAGGTTAAAAGAGACCTTCTTCCTCTCAAAGTTCTGCTGATGATGATGATTGTTGTTGGAATTGTTGTTGTTGAATTGGTGTTGCTTGCTGATTAGAAAATACTGGAATAACGGAAGATACTTGATGATGATGATGTTGACGGGGTGGTGGATTTCTTCTGATTTGAGGCCTCCTCTGCCTCCCACTGGAAATTGCATTTGTCTCACTGTCTTTCCTCTTGCTAAAACTACTGCCATACTTCTTGCTTGTTGACGCCTCATCTTTAGACAATCGTCCTTCACGGACCCCTTCTTCAAGTCTC
The DNA here is from genome assembly GCF_024323335.1 of Lathyrus oleraceus. Classification (NCBI taxonomy): domain Eukaryota; kingdom Viridiplantae; phylum Streptophyta; class Magnoliopsida; order Fabales; family Fabaceae; genus Lathyrus; species Lathyrus oleraceus. The sequence goes on from NC_066583.1 coordinate 426,517,035, forward strand.
ATCCCCATATTTACCATTTCGGTAAAATCACTGGGGGCATTGGCGATCATACGTTCATAATAAAATGAACTCAGGGTTTTCAGAATGATTTTTGTCATCTCTTTCTCCTCCAAAGGAGGAGTGATCTGGGCAGCCAACTCCCTTCATCGCTGCGCATACTCCTTGAATGTCTCCTTATCTTTCTGAGACATGGACCTCAGCTGGTCCCTATCCGGCGCCATATCCATATTGTACTTATATTGCTTCACAAAAGCCTCTCCCAGGTCATTGAAAGTGCGGATGCTTGCACTATCTAACCCCATATACCAACGGAGTGCAACACCTGTCAGGCTATCCTGGAAGTAGTGAATAGGCAATTGGTCATTATCTGTCTGGGTTGACATCTTGCGAGCATACATCACAAGATGGCTGAGCAGACAAGAGTTCCCCTTATACCTCTCAAAGTCAAGCACTTTGAATTTCATTGGGATTTTTACATTGGGTACTGTAGCGGGGTATTCGTTACCATTAGAGATATTGACTAAATCCAAGGTAAACCATACAAGTCGAGTCGCCACCGCACTTCTATTTATCCAAAGGAATGGTTAGAAAGAGAACAAAAATCTAAAAGTTTTATTGAATCAAAAACTAGTAAAAATGTCAGAGATCGGGGTAAGGGGGTTGGTTATGCAATGGGAAGGTTTTAAGCACCCAAAACATCCTAGGTACTCCTAGGGAGCCCTTTTCACACTTGCTGTAAGGTTGGTATTTTGTGAAAATTTGTTTGTGCAAACATGATTGAAGAGATGAGAAGAGAATATACAAGTTAATTACAAATTATGTTTGGATGGATAAACCCATTGCCTACGTACCATCTTGAAAAAAGATTAGGATCAAAACCTCGTAGATCGGGGTAAAAATCTCAAAATGAGTTGGTGAATTGATGGGTCCAAAAGCCTTAAGGTCTTTTGTTATCCAAGGGAGAAAACTCAACCTAAAACCACAAATCCACCATGTGAGGATAGCTTCAACATGCTAGTGAGGGGTTAACCCTATAATTTAGCATGGAAGACTCATTGTCCATCACTAAGGATATTGGTAAGTATTACATCTACCTCAAGGATAACTCAAACCTAATAGCTAAAGGTTATGAAAAACTTTTGATTAAGAAAGTGGCCATTGAAACCACAAAAGTATTTGAATGAGTTATATTTACCAATGAAAAGTATTTATAAAATATGGTCAAAGTTGACTTAAAGATTCAATTCAAAATGAGTGTTATGAAAAGAAAGTTTAAAAATCAAAAGCATAAGGCTTAGGTTTCTAATGTTTGAAAAGAAGTGTTAAATGTTTGCACAAAAGTTTTGGCTCGGGTTAGAGTGGAGGGAAGAAGAAGAATGGCTAAATTCCTAATCATATAAGAGATGAAGGATAAGAAACAAGACCACAAATGAAGTTCCTCTCTTGAGATCATATTGATGATCCAAGTAGCTCCCATCCTTTGGAATATGCAAGCAAAATAAGTGTAAGCTCAAGCAATCAACATAATCAAACAAGCTCTTAGAAGATCCCCAATGTCTCTTGCATCTTTCACTTTGGATGAACATGGCAATGGTTCTTTAATTTGACTCAAATATGATTCCCTAGTGTCGCAACCTGAAAAAGGAGATACGAAAAAACAACCGGTGACAAAGAAATGACAGAAGAGTCGCCACCGTGCATTATTTATCCCAAAGGAGGGAAAGGAAACGCTCGAAGTAAACCTGGAAAAAAAGGAAAGGAAAAGACAAGGTCTCGCAACCAAATCTTGGGTTCGGGAGTCGATTATGCGAAGGGAAGGTATTAGCACCCCTACGCATCCGTAGTACTCTATGGGATCCACTTTTGTTGTTCCTGTCTAATGGGTGTGGGTTTATCTAATGTACTATTTGCTAAAAGAGGGGGTCAAAAGAAAATGACTCGCACGGATATCGCATCCACTGCATACGTATCTCATCTGGATATGAGAATCAGAGTCTTCGTAGCTCGGCTACCTATGGGTTAAAGAGGAGTGTGCTCGCTAAGACATCGCGTCTTATGCCTACGTATCTCATCTGGAATGAGAATCAGAGCAAGCCGTAGTTCGGCTAACTACGGGTTAAGGGTTGTGTTTTTTAGATGAACGACGTTACTACGCAATCTACCGGATGCTCGACCTTTGGAGACTTACTCGCCTGTAGTAGAAGGAGTTAACGTGTTCTTAGGAGAAGAAAAATCAATGAGTTTGTTTGTATTTTAGGGATGCTCATGCAAAAAAGGAAGTCCTAGACGAAAGAACAGTGCTACCTTAATTGACATGCAAACGAGAGACTATACGAAGCCTAGCAATCCTATGGGGAGACGATCACACCATACAAAACAAACATGCATAAAGTAAAATGCCACCAAGGGGGCTCAAACGTACATGGGTATGGTTTTAGTCAAGAGGGGTCATATCAACCTCGACAAACAAGCCATGGAATAGGTAATCAAATGGGCTCTTAACCACTGAACGTCAGCGTGAGCAGATCAAAAGGGTAATGAGGATAAGACCTCATAGCTCTTAACCCTGGAAAGGGTGAGCTCATGACAAAAAGTGGGGATTCAGAAAGGTGGAACCCTCTCCACTGACTGACCGGACAAAAGATCTTGGGCTTTTGTTCTGAAGCATCAGCACGTAGTGCGAGCATAAAGAACGACACACTGAATAACGGGGGATTGATTACTAATCCCTTTTATCCGTCAATTGCCTCTTCGTGGAGGTCTTTAGCACTGGTGCCTCCTTTTGGAGGTCTTTGGGCACAAAAGTAAACAAACAAAAGAAAACATTGCCTCCTATCGAGGTCTTCCAGCTAAGAAAGTGGTAAAATACGGGAAAGATAAAGGGATCAAGAGGTCTACCACACGGATAAAGATCTGAAGTAATAACAACTAAAGAAATAAGAAACCCAGAGATCTCTCGAGCTGGCACCATCAAAGAAAGCAAGTCAATACAGGTAATCGGAATAAATCTCCAAATGGTATCCCACAAATAAAGTGGAATGCCAAGCAAACTATCCTTTCAGGAGTCATGTGAGCCCTCACAAAAAACTCAACAAACATGTTAGAGTGACAAGATGGGGTGCAATCAAGAGTTGCCCCAAATCAAAATGTAACCACGTGAATCATGCCATTAAAATTCACAAAAAGAGCTCACAAAAAGCAACCAAGTGTAGGAGGCCTAAACCTCTTGTCAAACACATGCATCAAAAGGGTATCAAAATTCAAAGTCAGGGGGCAAGGATCCACACATCAAGGCATGACATACATACTAAAACATGTGCCCACATGCAAAACCTAACGATACCCACTCTTCAAAATTCACCCATAATACCTCATACATTCAGAAATTTCAGGTTGAAAGTATAAAGTAGTGGAAATAGGACATACCCGATTGGGGAGGATCGATTGAAATTGAATTGCACCGTTGGCTTTGCAGAACAATCTTAGGGTTTATATGAGAGGGAATTGGTTCTTTGCAGATGAGTTCCCTTCAGTCTCTGGAGGTTGCTCTGAATTAGTTAGAATCTCTCTAGGGTTTTTCCACTGAATTTTTTTTAGAATTTATAACCTGATTTTCGTGGCTTTGTGGGCTCAAATGAGAGAGGTCTAAGTCCAAGATTTTTCTGTTATATTTTATTTATTTATTTATTTTTTTTTTTTATTTTTTTTCAAAACGCGTGGGCTTCGCCTAGCGAGCATGACAGTTCAAGAAATTCCTCTGAGCGTAGGTAATTCTGGTGGCTTTTCTTGGGACTCGCTAGGCGACCCATTCTGCTCGCCTAGCGAGCATGACAGCTCATGAACAAACTTTTGCTCCTTCAAGATTAACGTTTTGACTGATGAATAGACCCCATTTGAACATGTTAGAAGTATCTCAATCCATTCGCTTGTGTTGACTGATCACCCAGATAGGACCCACAAAGTGTCTTGGATGATATTCAAGCTTCTTGGATCTAATTCCGATTGACATGATGAAATGCAATATGAAATGTTAAATGACCTAAAAATGAATGCATGAATGAGGGGGGCAAATTTTGAGGTATTACACCTAGCACAAAAGCACACACATCAAAGAGTTCCATGAAGTAAATCAAGAATGGACAAGAGTGAGTTTAGAGATTTGGTCCTTCTAATCCATCTTCAACATTAGGCATTTTTTTCTCCAATTTGCATAGGGAATGTCCTAGAAACTAAGTCCATTTGTCCATTTTTTTTTGCATTTGGTCCACAACACACAAGCACAATAATATATTCACAATTATGTGCTCAAGTGAGCAAAAGGCAAATTGCATTAACATAAACATGTGCTCAAGTGAGCAAAGAGAAAAACAAATGAATAATATGTACAAGAATAGTAAATTGCATACATGTAAAGAGCAAGAAGTAAATGTTAATGGTTAATGGTTAGTGTTAGAGTTAGTGTGCCATAAGGCAATTTAGCGCTATGTTAAGCAATCGTAATTGGACTTATGTAGAAGTCACAACTATCTAAGGCCGTTCAATAATAATGTAGGAAAAAACACAAGTTAGAGATTTTGATTAGTGAATCAAACTCCAACAACTTTCCATGCCAAAAAGAGGATGAGAAATGATCTTGTATTAATTTAGGTTCTTTGCATGATTTAGGAAGCAACCTATCCTTAATGCAAAGCCATTCACTTGATCCATGATCAAGATGAGTTAGATTTGAATCAAGGAAGATTAAACCTCCATGTATCAATGCTAACCACCAATCTTTTACTCATTGATCAAAAAGAAAAAAAAAGAAGAAGATGAAGAATTAAAGTGCATTAATTGAAATGGAATGAGATAATCAACAAGTATTGAACAAAGATAGAGAAGATCAAGGTCAAACAATAGAAAACAAAAGTTAAATGAAGATTGGAAGTCAAGAAACAAATAAAATATTTTTGGCATTTTTTAATATTAAAATAAAACTTGAATTAAAATAATAAAGAAATGTCAAACTTCAAACTCACTTCAAATCAACTTTGAAAAGTCCAAGTGAATTATCCCAAGTTCAACAAGGTCAAACAAAGTTTGACAAAAAAATTTCAGCATTTTAAGAAGTCAGAAACTATTTTAAATCAATTAAAAATGCATAAAAATAACCTAATTGAACTAAAATCTCAAATTAATTAATAAACTGATGAGAATATTTTTCATAGATCTATCATCATTCAAAAAGGTTGGAAAAATATTTTTGTATTTTTTTGGATATCAAAAACTATTTTAAATGAATTAAAAATAACCAGAAAAGAGAAAATTACTAAAAAATAACAAATGATAAAATAAAAATATTAAAAATCATTTTTAGAAAGTAGAAATTAAAAGGATAAAAATGAAATTGGTCTCATATTTTTTGGACCAATAATGAGAGAGATATGAATTTTTAAAAAGAAATGGAATTAAAAGAAATAAAAAAATTAAAAATCAGAAAATAGAAAATAGGAAAATGCGTGAGCCGTCTGATGATCTCTCATTAATTGACGTGGATCATCACGCGGCTAAGAAGCGCATGCTCACCATACACGCTAGTCAGCTGAGTAACACATGGCCATTAATAAAGTCACAACAAAGAATGGATGAGATCAAATCTGGAAAAAGTAGTGGACGACTCAAATCTAATCTGGAGAAGGGACGGTGACCAGCGCCACTGTCTTCTGCGGCCAAGCTCAAAAGTTGCAGAGAAAAAATGTTATCCAAATAGCACGATCCAGGCATCAATCGAGAGCTGGGGTGATGTACATCACCCATGTACCACTCAAATCCATTCGAGATCTCTATATTGAAAGAAATCAGAAGTGGAAGATCTGTGGTGTTCATATGAACTTCATGATTTTTGAAAATTGAAAGCACAACAATGTTGCCTCTATGCAGAGGACTTCAGATCCCACAATAACAATGAGAAACAAGCACTATACAAGTTGATTCGAAGAAAATGACAGTTGATGTAAACCTTTGATTTGCAGGTCTTTGAGTCACAATTCTTGGATGCTATTGCTTACAGTCCACACTATAGATCAAGGAGAAGAAGGTTTAGGAACTTTAAGATCTGAAAATTGATCAATGAAACCAAAGTTCAGATCTGAAAAATTTGAAGAAAAGTGAGCTAGTTCCTTTAGTGAGGGCTGAGGTTTCAGTTTAGCAGCAATTGGGGCGCCTTTAGGTTGAAGAATTATGAAGCTATGGCATTGTATTTATAGGCAAGGCAATGCTGAATGCATGATTTCACATTTGCATGAATGGAAAAGGCCTCCATGCATGGGCTTGTACAGGCGCATGGAGGGCCCAATTCCAACTGGAATTGAAAGCTGGTGCATGATGAAAGTAAATTGGACGTGCAAATTGGATGGTAGTAGCTCATGCAATGCAAATTAAATGATTTTCCAAAATTGCACTATTATGTTCAAGCTTTCGAAAATGCTATGCCAAAAATGGAAACACCACCTTATGAGTAATGGTTGGAAAGCTTATTTCATAATGATCATTTATTATGTTGTTCAAAACTCCATTTGGGCCTTGGAAATTTATGAAAATTGGACATGAAGTGTAGGGTGCAAAACATGCATATGTGAGATTTTCTTAATTAGCCAAAGTTCAAGCCCTTCTGTCTCAATGATGCAAGCTCCAAATGACAAAAGCTTCAACATGAAAGTTGTAGATATTTTCAAGGAAATCAATTTTGACTTAAATTTTGCATCATTCGGACTTTTGATGAAGAAGTTATCGGCACTTGAAGTTGGACTTTTTCACATTTCAATGCATTTGGTCCAAAGTGACCTATAATGTTTTGCATTATCACATGTATTTATTTTGAGATTTTGAAATTTTGCTCAACACAACATTTTAATTAGACATCTTAAGCTTTCCAATGCATTTTCTCTTACCTCAAAATCATGAAAAATGAAGAAGTTATGTTCTTGGGAAGTTGACCCAAAATTAGGGTTTTAGTCAAAATGACCTATATGTCTTGGAATGGATGATGACCTTACAAGCTTCAAATCAATTTTTTATGAACATGAAAGTTGTTCATATGGTCTTTAAGAACATGTTTTCTCTTGGGGTCATCTCCATTTGACAAACACATAAAAATTAGGTCTCAGTGTATTTCAAAATAGTCAAATGAATTGACTGATCAACTTCTCAAGCCCAAACCTCATATCTTGATGAATTGATGATTGAGGACACTCAAATAAGTTCAAATATGCATGAAATGATGAATTTAAAAACTTCCCTTGGTTGCATTTGACCATGGGTTGAGGTTGCTTCATGAGGAAGGCAGAGTTGATGCACAGATGAATTAGGGTTTCCTTGGGAAACAAACCTCAAGCCCCTTGATTTGCTTTGATCAAAATGATGAATTGAGATACTTGGGAGAAATATTTGATGGATGAGAGCTTTGGGAACCATTGTCATGTTTGCTTTCATCTTCTCTTGCTCATATCAATGCACAAAGGATCTCCTAGAAGCTTTGGACCCTGTGACTGCTCAAGCTACAAACAAGAGATGTTAGTGACATATTTTTGTGCTTTTGGTTAGTAAATGAAAATGAGAAAAGCAATAATATACAATTCAAGCATGCATGGTGATCTCAAACCAAATCTCAAGAGATCCCACCCAAAGGTAAAGGAGCCAAGATGCTTATGATCCTTGAGGCAATGCAAATGCAATGTTATGATGCCATGAGGGATCTTAGGGTCAAAATTGGGGTCTTACAGATGCCCATATTTAAGGTTATTCTAGACGGAGATATGAAGGTTAAAATTTTCGTCTCGACGAGGTAGAATGGGCTTAAATAATAACAAAGAGATGAATTTTGGTCCCTAAAAGACCTCATGATGCAAATGTATGTATGCAAAAGGTAATACTCCGTGGAGATATATGTCCACAAAGAGAAAAGAAAACAGAAGAAACTGAAAATCCATATGAGCAATACACTCAATGGGACAAAGAATCTGGGGACTCTTACTGGGATAGGAGAGGGAATAAAAATGCGTGAGTAGGTCACGACTTGAGACTTGCCGAGAGACACGAGAAGAATTCCATGAAAATAAATCAATGGAAAGACTCAAGTTGACTCAAAGATGCATGTATTGGGGGATATGCCAATACAACAAAACTATCCACAAAGGATACCTCAGATGAAAATCCGGACTCAGATGGGGAAAATCCACTAATGGACTTCGCTGGAAAATGTCCACAGGACTCATCTGAGGAAACAACGGGATGAGGTATTGCCGGTTACTGGGTAATAAGCTCAAGGAGACATGTGATCAGAACACCGGTATAAGGGTGAGAGAACAACACGCTCGGGGAGAATGAATATCTAAGACCGGTATGAGGGTGAGAGATATCAAACATCCAAAATCATCTGAGGAAGACCTAAAAAAGGTATATTTCAACTCAGGAAATCTGAGCAGAAAGGAAGGGACACCAAGGATGCCGGTTATTGGGCATATAATAGGTGACCAACCAAGCGTGAATTGGGGAATATTTCCAAGACACTCATCATCCGAAAGGAGGGCTAAAAAGCAAACTCAATTACAGGATGGGCATTCGACTCTGCAAAAGAGGATACGAATCTTACTCGATTGGGGAAGAGCAAAAGACTTCAACCAAAGAGCGCATGATATATATTATCTATTACCGTTAAAACATAGATAACATACTCGCATGGAAGATTATCCACAACCGGTTACTGGGTTAATAAAGGATAAATCGACCGAAAGAAAAGGGCATCGGGATACCGAATACTAGGTATAAAATGATGACCAATCGAAGGGAGAAACAATCATGACCAATAAAAGGTAAATGAAAGATGACCCGCTGGGGATACATTGGCGAAGGCAATGATCCGGGAGATATATCACTGGTTACTGGAAGATATACTCAAAAGGTGAAGGAATATCAATACCGAATATTGGATAAAGATAACCGTCAAAGAGGGGGTTACATCTATCAATAATAGGTAGAAAACCACGGAAGAGAACCGTCATCGGTTAGGATGAACAAAATAAGGTTAACTCTGCAAGGGGATAAAACGGGGGTTTATTACTACCAGTATAAGGGTAGAAAACCACCGAAATAAGACTTATAACTACCGGTTACTGGGTAGAAGGCCACAGAAGCTCCGTCCGGGAAAAGATGGACAATTACTAGTTACTGAGCAATTATTCATCTAGACTCCGTGGAAGCGCCGGGAAAATCACAAGGAGTCAATCTGGGAACAAACTAGAGAGACAATGAAACAAGACTCAACCCAATGAGGATATAACTTAGGGGAGAACTCCATCCCAATATATGTGTTGAGAGGAAACAGAAACAACAATCATCAACAAGGACATAACTCAGTGGGGAATATGGAAGAAAGGATAAATACTTTCTGCCTATGGGGCTGACTCTATATGGAGAGATCAAACACAAATATCTGCTTGGAGAAATATGTATCACCAAATAGCAGGAGACAACGAACAAAGATATATGGAAAAGAATGCAACATGAATATCTAGATGTCAAGCTTATGCATGTATATGCGTGGTTTATGTATGATGAATGCTGACAAACAAACATATCTAACACAAACAGGTCCAAGAATCCATGGACGAACATCCGGTACTACATCTCGAGAGAGAAAGCCAGGCCCACTGGAAAACATCCAATCTGACGGGGCAAAAGATACCAAGAAACAAAGATCTTTGCAGGGCAAGGAGAATCAGCCACTCCAGCTGGGGACAGAATCAACACACAGATAAAATCTGCGTAGAATCAACTTTACTGGGGAAATTATCAGAGGGGAAGATGGAACTCTGTGGGAAACAACCACCAATCAGAAGGTTCCAGTGTCACCGCATATATTGCACTACTAAAGAAATCACATTTGCCGAGGAGGAAGGGACACCACTCCGCTGAGGAAGGAAGGATAAACATCTTCATCAACCACTCTGCCCGGGAGGAAACCACAAACAGGCTCTGATCAGGCAATTCCTCTAGGAAAGCACTGCTGATGACCGAATTGGGGATTGCCTGTAGGCAACTGCCGGAGATACCCTGATGGTGACCATACTGGGGAGTAGAAGTGGGATCAACCCTGCTGAGGGTGGTCGAGGAGCGAAATTGCTAGAGATCAAAAGTAGACAGGTCCACAGAGGAAAAGCTACAAACCAAGTTTGATGAAAACTCCACTTATGTCAGGGATTTCCTGCTCACTCTGAGGGGAATTTCTCACTTGAAGTGGGGGGATATTGACTCCTTCAGAAAGATTAACATATTCAATTTATCAATCTATAAGGGATTTTAGGTCAATCCACGTAAGGGATAACAACCATATAATTGATAACACAAATGCTAAACCCAGACTCAATGGGGATCTAGAAGATTGAGATCACACCCAGAACTCCCAAACCTCCTGGGATTTGGTGGGGGTACAACTTTTTTCTATGCCAACAGAGGAAACAACCTGAAAGGCAAATGAAGAGGGTACAAGTATGATGGGAATATGAACAAATGTCTTACCCTTTTTGGAATCATACCATCCTTGGGAGAGCACTGAAGGCATCCCAAGTATCCTTTCATCATTGTGAATGTTCACTTTGTTTAAAAACAATTTATGAAAAATTTATCTACTTTAAAACAATGACATTTCTCAATTAAAACATGCAAAACATTTGTTGAATAGAAACAAATAAGAGTGCAAAGATTTGGATAAAGGCTCAAATTTATTTGATGGAATAGTCCGCAAATGGCAAGACTCCATAGATCTTTACAAATTTGAAATTGGTGATATATATTGGAAAAGGGCTACATTAAACATAATGACCATTTCTCCACCAACTCTGAATCCGATGTACTTGAAGCTTTAGTTGATGATGACTGAGCGAGAATCTTTGACAGATGACAACTTGTAGAACAAAGTCTTGTTAGGATGCAGTTACTTGCCAAATCCCTAATTTTTGCCTAGATTGCCCCAGGGTGAGGTACTCAATCTAGCGGGATACATATTAATTTTTATGTCTCTAACTTTTGCCTGGACCGCCCTTTTGGGTCTTCAATCCACCGAGACGCTCATTTTTGCCTAAGCCGCCCTTTCGGGTTTTCAACTTAGCGAGCTATTCTGTTTTTATTTTAGGCGAAGTATTTCTTGACTGCATCTGAATTCACAGGACGAGTGAAATCCTCACCATCCATAGTTGTAAGTATCAAAGCACCGCCTGAAAAGGCTCTCTTAACAACATATGTACCTTCATAGTTTGGAGTCCACTTGCCCCTGGAATCGGGCGCGAAAGAAAAACTTTCTTGAGCACAAGGTCACCTTCTCAAAATACACGAGGCTTGACCTTCTTATCAAAGGCTTTCTTCATCCTTTGTTGATATAACTGACCATGGCACATGGCAGTCAATCTCTTCTCTTCTATCAAATTCAGTTGGTCATAACGACTCTGAACCCATTCAGCATCAGTCAACTTGGCTTCCATCAAGACTCTCATTGATGGGATCTCCACCTCTATTGGGAGCACAGCCTCCATGCTGTAAACAAGAGAGAAAGGGGTTTCCCTTGTTGAAGTGCGGACAAATGTACGATACCCATGCAAGGCAAATGGCAGCATCTCATGCCAATCTTTGTACGTAACTGTCGCAGCCTAAAAAATGGAATGCGAAAAAAACAACCGGTGAAGAAAGATAGGAGAGTCGCCATCGTGCGTTATTTATCCCAAAGGAGGGAAAGGAAACGCTCAAAGTAAACCTGGAAAAAGGAAAGGACAAGACAGGGTCTCGCAACCAAATCTTGGGTTCGGGAGTCGATTATGCGAGGGGAAGGTATTAGCACCCCTACGCATCCGTAGTACTCCACGGGATCCATTTTTGTAGTTCTTGTCTAAAGGGTGTGGGTTTATCTAATGTGTTATTTACTAAAAAAAAGGGTCAAAAGAAAATGACTCGCACGGATGTCGCATCCACTGCATACGTATCTCATATGAATATGAGAATCAGAGTCTTCGTAGCTCGGCTACCTAGGGGTTAAGGGTAATTGTGCTCGCTAAGACATCGCGTCTTATGCCTACGTATCTCATATGGAATGAGAATCAGAGGAAGCCGTAGTTCGGCTAACTACGGGGTTATGGATTGGGTTTTGGACGAACGACGTTACTACGCAATCTACCGGATGCTCGACCTTTGGAGACTTACTCGCCTGTAGTAGAAGGAGTTAACGTGTTCTTAGGAGAAGAAAAATCAATGAGTTGGTAGGGTTAGGGATGCTCATGCAAAAAGGCAGTCCTTGACGAAGGAACCTGTAAAACAAAAATAAACACACAAAAACATTGCCTCCTATCGAGGTCTTCCAGCTAGGAAAGCAGTAAAATGCGGGAAAAATGTAAAAGTACCACGCGGATAATGATCCGAAGTAACAACAATTAGAGGAATGGGAAACCCAGGGATCCTTCCAAGCTAAACATCATCAAAGAAAGTGGGTTAGTACAGGTAATCGGAATGAACCTCTAGGGGGTATCCTACAAATAAAGTGGAACACCAGGCAAGCTATCCCTGCAAGAGTATGTGAGCCCTCATAAAAACTCAACAAAAGGGTTAGTGAAACACGATAAGCATTTTTTTCATGGATAACAATATGGTTTCAGAAACCTCAAACCTTGTGGCATACACTTCAGAAATTAAACGATTAGGCATTCAAGGCATTATTTATACATTCATACATGATTATGAACCCGTGGACAAAAACCTAATGAAATTCATCCATCATACCTCAAACATTCAGAGTATTCAACTTCAAAGCACAAAGGTAATGGGAATAAGGGCAAACTTGATTGGAGAGCTTGATTGAATTTGAGTTGCACCCGTGAGGTTTACAAAACAATCTTTAGGGTTTATGTGAGGCAGAGGTGATTCTGTGCAGTTGAGTTCCCTTCAGGGTTTGGAGGCTACTCTGAGTTCTCTGTCAGGTTTTGTCCAGGGTTTTGTTCCAAGGAAACCTCAGAGTATTTTGCTTCTCTTCCTTTTTCTGTCTGTTTTGTTTCAATGAAACTCTAGTATTTATAGCCTAATATTGGTAGCTTAGTGGGCTTTTGAGAGAGGTCCAAGTCTGAGATTTTTTCCTTTTATTTTATTGTATTTATTTATTTATTTAATTAATATATTTTTTTTCATTTTTATTTTTATTTTTCGTTTTTCTTTTTCGTTTTTTTTTCGTTTTTCTTTTTTTCGTTTTTTTTATTTTTTTGAAACGCGTGGGTTTCGCCTAGCGAGCATGACAGTTCATGAACAAACTTTTGCTCCTTCAAGATTAACGTTTTGACTGATGAATAGACCCCATTTGAACATGTTGGAAGTATCTCAAGCCATTCCCTTGTGTTGATTGATCACCCATATAGGACCCACAAAGTGTCTTGGATAATGTTCAAGCTTCTTGGAGCTAATCCCGATTGACATGATGAAATGCAATGTATCTAATGTTAAATGACCTAAAAATGAATGCGTGAATAAGGAGGGCAAATTTTGGGGTGTTACAGCTGCCCCTATTCAGTCATCATCTAACCCGAGCAGGATGAAAGCGAACAACTTATCAGACAAACAGGGTGAGCTGTGATTGAATACCAAAGACAGACCAAAAATTTACGCTCCGAGAACACCACAAAAATGCTGAAATACACTGCGCAATTTATTTCTCTTCCGACCCTCTGGCTGAATCTGAATCAGTCTTCTGACTTAATATGGAGTTTCGATCCTCTGGATGAATCTATACTCAATTTAGTCCTCTGGTTGGATGTTAATTTTGATCCTCGGGCTGGATACGGTTTCAATCTTCTGGCTAGATCTTCTTCGATCTTCTGGCTAGATCTTCTTCGATCTTCTGGCTAGATCTCCTTTGTTTCGATTCTCTGGCTGAATCTATTTTCTTTGATTCTCTGGCTGAATCTACTTCGATCTTCTAGCTAGATCTGAATTGTTTCAATTCTCTGGCTGAATCTATTTCTGGTCTTCGGGCTAGACCTGACTTCGATCTTCTGGCTAGATCTTCTTCGATCTTCTGGCTAGATCTGAATTGTTTCGATTCTCTGGCTGAATCTATTTCTGGTCTTCGGGCTAGACCTGACTTCAATCTTCTGGCTAGATCTTATTCGATCTTCTGGCTAGATCTCCTTTGTTTCGATTCTCTGGCTGAATCTATTTCGATCTTCTGGCTAGATCTGAATTGTTTCGATTCTCTGGCTGAATCTATTTCGATCTTCTGGCTAGATCTGAATTGTTTTGATTCTCTGGCTGAATCTATTTTCTTTGATTCTCTGGCTGAATCTATCTATTTTTCGGTCTTCGGGCTAGACCTGACTTTGATCTTCTGGCTAGATCTGGATTGTTTTGATGATAAATTCCCATCATCAGGATCTCGCATCTGAGGCATGCGCTGGTTGACCCTCTTTCAAAATCTACAGTCTTCATGTTAGATATGCAGCTTCGAGAATATCCCACTTTTGGGTTTCGTACATATTCTTCAGGCTAGAACATGTTATAACGACTCTTCGATTAGGCTTTGTTTTTTTAATGCGATCCGCGGGCTGGATCTTTTTATAGGTTGATTTTCTGTTGAGCTGTCAATCTATTCCTCCAGCTGGCTTGCTGGGGAAATAACGCTCGTAGTCGACTCTCTGGCTGAATCTTCGAAATGACCCTCAGGCTGGATCTCTGGAAAACGATTCTCAGGCTGAATCTTCGAAATGACCCTCATGCTGGGTCACACACACACTTGATCCTCTGGCCGAATCTCATGACTTTGGTTGTAAAGTAATTTTTCAGTCTGCTTTGAAGAACCTGTTTATCAGCTTATGTGTATGTTTGATATGCATGCAAATGCAAATGCAAATGTTATGCATGGTGCAAAAGAAAAAGAAATCTGCTTGGGGAAGCAACTCTGGTAGGGAGCGGATCGCTGTATCAATCCTTGAATGCTCTGTGGGGAACGATCCGTCTGCCGGGACCGGGGAGCCACCGAAAATAAATCGGCCTTTTTTGAAAAGTTGACCTTGCTGGGGAAGTATCAACTATGGAAACTTTGCTTGGCGAGGCTCTGCGAGGAGAGTCTGTGAGGAAAGCACTTCCTAGAGAAATGTCGCAGGAATCGACCTTTGCTGGGGATATGAACTTTCTAATCATCCTCAGGTTGGGGATTAAAACAAATCTGTTAAAAAAAATAATCTGCTGGGGACGAGATGAACACTGGGAACACCACCCTCTTGTCTGTTGGGTATGCGACTACTCCGCTGTTGCTGGGAAGATACAGTCTGGCACTGTCGACTCCGCTGGGGATATACAGTCTGGATACTGTCAACTCTACTGGAAATATACAATCTGGATACTGTCAACTCTACTGGGGAACCTGCTCTGCAGAGGAGAGGCTTTGCCAACTGCTTGGGGGTGAGGATTCATGACTTGGCATCCGGTTCCTGTGACCTGTAACCAAAAAATACACGTATGCCCCGGGGAATTACTCGGTTTGAATTCACCGTCCGGGATTAAGCACATTCAAAGCAATTTTGACTGTTTTCCTGTGCAAGTCATCTGCAAAAGCCACCATTACATTCAGATGCAATATGTTTCCTCAAGAATTCAGACATCTTTTGCAAACAAACTGATAAATGAAAAGTAAAGAGGCTTTTTAACTGAATTATTCGACTTTTGTTGGTTGAAAAATTTGTGCCAGGAATAGGCGAGTACATCAGGAAGCTGATCCCTGGAAAGAGGCGATCGCTATAAATTGAACAAGAGAAACTATCCTAATGGCAATGTGGAAACGGGGTCCCACCGAGTTTCGACTCTGCTATGGCTCGTATGTCCTCAAGACGCTCTGCTCATCTTGCTTTCTGAAGTGGATGATTGGTCGATCTTTTACCTTCGAAGATTGCCGGATTGAATGAAACGGTGATATAACACGGATGAACTCAGATCGTAGTTATTCGCTTATTCCCTAACTTTTGCGTGGACCGCCCTTTTGGGTTTTCAATCCACCGGGATACCCTTTTTTGCCTGAGCCGCCCTTTTGGGTTTTCGACTCACCGGGTGTACATTTTTTTTGATTTTTATATCCCTAATTTTTGCCCGAACCTCTTCATTCTTTTTTTTGGTTCGTCGGGATGCCCCTTTTTTGCCTGGACTACTCTTTTTATTGTCCAGCGGGTCTATTTTATGCGAAGTATTTTTTAACTGCGTCTGAGTTGACAGGGGACGAGAAGTCTTCGCCATCCATGGTTGTTAGCATCAGAGCTCCGCCAGAGAAAACTCTTTTAACCACGTATGGACCCTCGTTGTTCGGTGTCCATTTGCCCATGTGATATGTGTTGGGAGGAAGCATTCTTTTGAGTACCAATTCACCGACTCGATACTCCCGAGGGCGCACTTTCTGATCAAACGCTCTCTTCGTCCGTCTCTGATATAGCTGGCCATGGCATATAACTGCTAGTCTCTTTTCCTCAACTAGGCTTAGCTGATTGTATCGAGAACAGACCCATTCTGCTTCGTCCGGCTTCATTGTTGGTGCAGGGAAAAGTTATTCTGGCACAAAATGGCATATGAACCCCCTCCGGTGTGATCAACACTGCACCAACTCCGCGACCATTGACGTTGACCGCCCCATCAAACATCATAACCCATTTGGATTCAGGGTCAGGCCCCTCCTCCGGGAGTGGTTCCTCGCAATCTTTCGATTTGAGAAACATGATGTCCTCATCAGGAAAGTCGAACCTCATAGGTTGGTAATCATCAATCGGTTGCGCGGTAAGATAGTCTGACAAGACACTTCCTTTGATGGCTTTTTGTGAAGTGTATTGGATGTCATACTCTGTCAGCATCATTTGCCACCTAGCAACCCTGCTGGCTTTTCAAAAATATACTTGACCTGATCCATCTTTGATATCAATAGAGTCGTGTGAGTCAACATATACTGTCTTAGTCGGCGAGCAGCCCATGACAAAGCGCGTCAAGTTTTCTCGAGCAGTGAGTATCTTTGTTCACAGTCGGTAAACTTTTTGCTAAGGTAGTATATTGCATGCTCTTTTCGACCTGACTCGTCATGCTGACCGAGCACACAACCCATTGACCTTTCTAACACCGTCAAGTACATGATCAACGGTCTTTTCCTCTCGGCCTGTAGACTGGCCCCGATCTTGATCTCTTTCTTGTCGTCTTCGGTACCAATGTTGATGGTCTCAACCACCTCCTGATAAGGTGTGATAGCTCGGTCCTCCTGTTTCAACAACCTGTCTAACTCCTTAGGCAATTCACAATCTTCCTCAACCCCTTCTTCGGCTTGATATATAGGATTGTCGAAGTTATACTTGGCCATAGCAGTGTCGTTAGCAGTGAGATCCGGGTGATCAGTTTTGCGAGGTGTTTTTTGGAAAGAAAAACGAAAAAGAAACATGAAAAAGAAACATTGCCGTTTTTGTAAAAGTAAAAATAATTGAAAGAAAGAGAACACAAAATTGTTTGCAAAAGCTGTCCTTTATTGATGATGAAAATAATTGCGAGATGTAACTAAATGGATGGCCCTACAGATGAGTCATTACACCTTGGTCAAAGTGTAAGACTTTGTTATGCATGTGATAAAAGGAAAACAATAAAAATTACCCCTTCAGTAGAGTAAACCTGACGACTTTTTCAGACGACCAATTGTCGAGCTTTTCTCCTGGGACACACAGGCGAATCCAGCTATCTAAGTCACAATCGTTGTCAGCCTTGTCTTCATCTGCAGCATTGACGGTGTGGGGAGAAACCAAACCCCCGTTGGAGAAAGTACCATCTTCATTCTTCTGAGACCCCGGAGTATACCCCAATCCAAACTTGTCTTCTTTTATGATTGGCTCCACAAGTTTTCCCCAGCCTTGGGCATTACCAGCCTTAACCACTTAAACAACTTGCTTGTATGAAGAGATAGATGTCCCGACCTTCTCAGACTCAGGTGAAAAGACAGTTTCGGGCGCGACCTCATTGATGTTTATGGCTTCGAAGCCCTGACACAGCATCTCATGCATCTCGCCATCCATCTCCACATACTTAAATGTAGAC
Organism: Lathyrus oleraceus; assembly: GCF_024323335.1. Lineage (NCBI taxonomy): Eukaryota > Viridiplantae > Streptophyta > Magnoliopsida > Fabales > Fabaceae > Lathyrus > Lathyrus oleraceus. The sequence goes on from NC_066583.1 coordinate 426,535,143, forward strand.
AGGTGGCTAACAAAAATATCCTCTTCACCACAGACGGTGACGATCTGACCTTCAAGTCCATATTTGAGCTTCTGGTGGAGAGTAGAAGTAACAGCACCGGCAACATGAATCCAGGGTCGACCTAGCAGACAACTATAGGCAGACTGGATATCCATCACATAAAAGGTACTCTTGAATACCTGCGGTCCAATCTTAACTGGCAACTCAACTTCGCCACAAACAGCTCGCTTAGAGCCATCAAAAGCCCTTACAACTAAATTACTCGGCCTCAGGGTGCCATCATCGCAATCCAACTTCGTTAAGGCTTTCTTTGGGAGAACATTCAGAGAAGAACCTGTATCAACCAAAACATGGGAAAGCATCGTCCATTTGCATTCCACTGTGATATGCAAGGCTTTGTTGTGATTCCTGCCCTCAGATGCTAGGACATAATCGATGAAACCTAGTGCATGGCCAACGTTTACATTTGAAACTACCGACTCCAACTGGTCAACAGTTATCTCTGGGGGAACGTAAGCCATATTCAGTACTTTCAACAAGGCTGCTCTGTGTGCCTCAGAGCACATCAATAGTGAGAGAATGGAGATCTTTAAGGGTGTCTGATTTAGCTGGTCGACTACCTTGTAGTCACTTTTCTTGATAATTCTCATAAACTCATCCACTTCCTTCTCGAATGCGGTCTTAGGAGGAGCTTCCTCGGTAGTAACCTCTTCGGTGGATACCTGTTTTCCTTTAGCCTTGGCAGCTGCCTCAGCTTCAGCATTCGTGCGCAATGTTGATGGTGCAAATAGGCGTCCACTACGAGTGAAACCACCAATTCCTCCAACATTGTCTACAGCGGAGCTACCAATGTCGATGTCTTCTTCGTTAACTTTCTGCCCCTGGCAGTAGATATCTGCCCCATAGTGCCACGGGATAGCACTGTCTTTCTCATACGGAACAGGTCCTGGTACCGTGATGGTGACCGGACCAATCAAAGTCGGTTGAGGGTTGTCAGAGTAAATTGGTGCTGGACTTTCTGGGAAATATATTGTTGTCGGAGCGGGTCTCTCGGGAACATATATTTCTTCAGGAGTGAAATAAAACGTTACTGTCGACACATCATTCTTCACTGGACGAGTCTGATCGAACTGAAGACAACCTTCATCTATCAGTTGCTGAATACCCCTTCTCAAACTATCACATCCGTTCTCGGCGTCTTGACAATTTCTGCACTCTTCCCCATAGCCCGAGAAAATCCGTCCTTTCAAGAGTCGGTCTTTGACCACCGATAGCGAAGTCTTCACTTTAGTCACATCAGAAACCAAATTCAAAGTTTCCCCACTATCAACAACATTAATCCTTTGCCCGCCGTGAGCTGGCATCGGATTTTGGATAACATTAGGCACCGGAGAAAAATTGATGGCCTGGGCATCTCTCAAATCTTGTACCTTTAGCTGGAGAGCCTTGCAATTATCTGTAGTATGGCCAGGTGCTTTGGAGTGAAAAGCATATCTGGTGTTGACATCATAACCTCTAGGCAGATTGTTGGGATCGACCGGTGGGGCCAGAGTTCTCAACATAACCAGATTCATGTTAATCAGCCTGGGAAGTAACACAGAATAAGTCATTGGAATTGGCTCAATGACCCGGTCCGTCTGTCTTGGACGTTGTTGATAGGGTCTCTGCTGACCCGGATTACCTCCTTGTTGTTGATTGTTGTACCTGGGTTGTTGTTGTGGATGATACTGCGGTTGAGGAACAGGTGTTGGAATAGTGACTGCGGCCACTTGATCTTGATAACAATTAGGGCGTCCTCTGCCCCTGCCTCTGTCGGCATATACAACGCTCGTCTCACCTTCTCTTCTTCGCTGACCGTTACCAGCAAACGGTTTCTTGGGACTTGATGAGTTGGAAGCACTGTTGTCTTGAATTCGGCCCATCTTCAACAGACTCTCGATCCTTTCTCCAGCAATCACTATCTCTGCAAAGCTGATTGACGGGCAAGCGGCCAATCTCTCGATATAATTGCCTTGAAGAGTGTTCATGAACATGTCCGCCATCTCCCTTTCAGACATAGGGGGTTGGACGGATGCAACAATCTGTCTCCAACGCTGAGCATATTCTCTAAAGGTTTCCTTCGCAGTCTGAGACGTTACTTGCAACAAGGTCCGATTTGGAGCCATGTCCAAGTTGTATTGATATTGCTTGACAAAAGCCTCTGCCAAGTCTTTCCAGCTCTTGATGGTAGTACGAGACAAATGAGAATACCATTCACGAGAAGCTCCAGTTAAACTGTCTTCAAAATAGTACATCCATAACTTTTCATCTTCAGTGTGAGCTCCTAACCTTCCCAGATAAGATTGGAGATGAGTGCGTGGGCAAGAAGCCCCGTTGTATTTCTCAAAAGTAGGGGGTTTGAACTTGTGAGGGATCCTTACTCCCTGAACCAGACCAAGATTGGTGACATCAAAACCTAAGGAATTTTGAGACTCCAACGATTTGAGCTTCTCAGCAAGCTCATCCACACGGCGAGTGGTCTCGAGGGCCTCGTCGTGCAAAGAAAATTGATCATACTGACAATCTTCAGTAACGGGGCGCCCGTTAATCCGAATCCCTTGATTCACATTGTACCTTCCGCCAATACCATTCCCAACATTTCCCGTGTTGCCAACATTACCCGGGTTTCCATCAACATTTGCGTTACCCGCGTTTCCAGTGTTCACAGGGTTATAAGCGTTCCCAGGGTTACCAGGGTTCCCTTCAGCACTTGGTATTTCCACCTCTAGATCGGGTCTCGGTTGCTCAACCAATTCCTTCAGCTTCGCCTGGCCTTCTGCCATACCAGTCATCAATGTCATGAACTGATCCATCCTTTCACGCATATCAGCCAGTTCTTTCTGTATCTGGTCCATTGCTAGTCGTGGACGGTTTTCCTTTGCCGGGTACCTGTGAACTCGCTTGGGACCAATAACTTCCCGAAACAGGGAACAAACATTAGACACTGCGGTGACACCTGCAAAACAAACAAGGGTTAGTATGCATGGTATGCGATGCACTGCTTATTCAATTTTAAGGCCCCCCCTTAAAAAGGGAATACCCTGCAAATGAATAAGCATGAGATGTTGGATGCAAATATGCAGATGATGTTATGCAATGCAATGGCATGTCAATCAGAATTGCTGGATCTGCTTGAACATCTGTCAGGTTGCATTGCCTGGAGAGAAATTAAGAGGATCAAGCAAAGCACACCAAACAAAGGTCTTGGGATGGATCATGTTATCCTTAATATCAACCATCCATTTTTTGTGGATTATGGTTTACACCTTATCAACCATCAATCAAGGGTTTGTTGCAAGTCACGAGCATGGAGTTTAGGTTAAGAACCACGCAAAGGGAATGTACTAAGGTTTAACCCTGCCAAACATGTTCTACAAAAGGTTCCCATAGTCATAATCCCATATTTCGGATATTATCGGAGGAACGACTACTCGTATTCCAAAAATATTCTCAAGAGAGACTCTTATGAGTGTAGTATCGCGTAACAATCGTATCAAATCTTACACTTGAACGACTTTCGCACTACGTCCTACGAATAGGCCAAGATGGGTTTGGTAAACTAAGGTCCTTGGCTTCTAAGGTCTATATTGGAAAAAGTAATATCTGACCACAACTTACTTGTGTGACATTATTGATCCCAACATGACCTCCACCAAGTGAATGAGCTTGCAAGTCAACTTGCTAAGGAATAACTCCACACAAGTCGACAAGACTATGCCATTCTTCTATCCTAAGTGCACTCGAGTTCGGGTATAGAACTCATCTCACAAACAGAACCAGCAGATACGGAAGTCATATGTACACAATGCAATAAAGCAGGTAAATGCTGAAAGATAAATAACTGCACAAAATAATAAACACCCAATAAACAAACAACCTACAAAAGCTTGGAGGGACTCGCTTAGGGAAACCGGGTCCCCAGCAGAGTCGCCAGTTGTCGCAACCTAAAAAATGGAATGCGAAAAAAACAACCGGTGAAGAAAGACAGGAGAGTCGCCACCGTGCGTTATTTATCCCAAAGGAGGGAAAGGAAACGCTCGAAGTAAACCTGGAAAAAGGAAAGGACAAGACAGGGTCTCGCAACCAAATCTTGGGTTCGGGAGTCGATTATGCGAGGGGAAGGTATTAACACCCCTACGCATCCGTAGTACTCTACGGGATCCACTTTTGTAGTTCTTGTCTAAAGGGTGTGGGTTTATCTAATGTGTTATTTACTAAAAAAAAGGGTCAAAAGAAAATGACTCGCACGGATGTCGCATCCACTGCATACGTATCTCATCTGAATATGAGAATCAGAGTCTTCGTAGCTCGGCTACCTAGGGGTTAAGGGTAATTGTGCTCGCTAAGACATCGCGTCTTATGCCTACGTATCTCATCTGGAATGAGAATCAGAGCAAGCCGTAATTCGGCTAACTACGGGGTTATGGATTGGGTTTTGGACGAACGACGTTACTACGCAATCTACCGGATGCTCAACCTTTGGAGACTTACTCGCCTGTAGTAGAAGGAGTTAACGTGTTCTTAGGAGAAGAAAAATCAATGAGTTGGTAGGGTTAGGGATGCTCATGCAAAAAGGCAGTCCTTGACGAAGGAACATGTAAAACAAAAATACACACATAAAAACATTCAGAGTATTCAACTTCAAAGCACAAAGGTAATGGGAATAAGGGCAAACTTGATTGGAGAGCTTGATTGAAATTGAGTTGCACCCGTGAGGTTTACAAAACAATCTTTAGGGTTTATGTGAGGCAGAGGCGATTATGTGCAGTTGAGTTCCCTTCAGGGTTTGGAGGCTACTCTGAGTTCTCTGTCAGGTTTCTCTCCAGGTTTGGTCCAGGGTTTTGTTCCAAGGAAACCTCAGAGTATTTTGCTTCTCTTCCTTTTTCTGTCTGTTTTGTTTCAATAAAACTCTAGTATTTATAGCCTAATATTGGTAGCTTAGTGAGCTTTTGAGAGAGGTCCAAGTCTGAGATTTTTTCCTTTTATTTTATTTTATTTATTTATTTATTTAATTATTTATTTAATTAATTTTTTTTATATATATATTTTTTTTTTCGTTTTTTTTTTCGTTTTTTTTTCCGTTTTCTTTTTCGTTTTTTTTTTCTTTTTTTTTTTCGAAACGCGTGGGCTTCGCCTAGCGAGCATGACAGTTCATGAACAAACTTTTGCTCCTTCAAGATTAACGTTTTGACTGATGAATATACCCCATTTGAACATGTTGGAAGTATCTCAAGCCATTCCCTTGTGTTGACTGATCACCCAAATAGGACCCACAAAGTGTCTTGGATGATGTTCAAGCTTCTTGGAGCTAATCCCGATTGACATGATGAAATGCAATGTATCTAATGTTAGATGACCTAAAAATGAATGCGTGAATAAGGAGGGCAAATTTTGGGGTGTTACAGTAACAACCATCTTATGGACAATCTTCTTGATATTCTTATTAGCAGCTTCAACAACCCCATTCATCTTGGGTTTGTAAGGAGAAGAATTATGATATGCTATCTTGAACTCGCTACCCAGCTCTTTCATCATCTTGTTGTTCAAGTTAGACCTATTATCAGTAATGATCTTTTCTGGCACACCATAACGGCATATGAGTTAATTCTTTATAAACTTCACAACCACCTGCCTGGTCACATTTGCATATGACGCCGCTTAAACCCGCTTGGTAAGTAATCAATTGCTACGAGAATAAATCTGTGACCATTGGATGCTTTCGGCTCTATCATGCCAATCATGTCAATTCCCCACATGGAGAAAGGCCATGGTGAGGAAATAACATTCAGAAGTGTCAGGGAAATATGAATCTTATCCGCATAAATCTAACACTTATGGCATTTCTTCACATATTTGCAGCAGTCAGACTCCATTGTCAGCTAATAGTAGCCTGCTCTCAACATCTTTCTAGCCATGGCATGTCCATTGGAATGAGTACCAAAGGAACCCTCATGGACCTCAGTCATTAACAAGTCTGCTTCATGTCTATCCACACATCCGAGCAGAACCATGTCAAAATTTCTCTTGTAAAGCACATCGCCATTGAGGTAGAAACTGCCTGATAATCTCCTCAAAGCCTTCTTGTATTTCACAGATGCCACAGGCGGGTAAATCTGACTCTGAAGAAAGCACTTGATATCATAGTATCGTGGCTTATCATCTTTTACTTCTTCAACTGCGAATACATGAGCTGGTCTGTCCAAGCACATCACAGTGATATTGGGAACTTCATTCCAGAGTCTAACCACAATCATTGAAGCAAGCGTAACAAGCGCATCTGCCATCCGATTCTCATCTCGAGGAATATGATGGAAGTCAACCTCAGTAAAGAATGTTAAAATCCTCCTTGCATAATCTCTATATGGGATGAGGCCAGGCTGATTTGTCTCTCATTCACCCTTAATCTGATTAACAACAAGGGCCGAATCACCATAAACATCAAGATGCTTGATCCTAAGATAAATACATTCCTCCAATCCCATAATACAGGCCTCGTACTCAGCCATATTATTCTTACATTTGAAAGTTAGCCTTGCTGTAAAAGGAAAATGTGTCCCCTGAGGAGTAATAATCACTGCCCCAATACCATTTCCATATTAATTTACAGCGCCATCAAACACCATGCTCCATCGGGAACCAGGCTCCGACCCTTCATCAAGCGTAGGCTCATCGCAATCTTTCATTTTCAAATACAAAATCTCCTCATCCGTGGAGTCATATTGAACTGACTGATAATCCTCAATTGGTTGATGTGCCAAGTGGTCAACAAAGATACTACCTTTAATAGCTTTCTGAGCTCGATACTCAATATCATACTCAGACAACAACATCTGCCAACAGGAAATCCTCCTAGTTAAAGCAGGCTTCTCAAAGATATACTTGATCAGATCCATTTTGGATATCAACCAAGTCGTATGATTCAACATATACTGGTGTAAGCGCTTAGCAGTCCAAGCCAAAACACAACATGTCTTCTCAAGCATCGAGTATCGAGACTCACAATCAGTGAACTTCTTACTCAGGTAGTAGATAGCATATTCTTTCTTCCTGGATTCATCTTGCTGACCAAGGACAAAACCCATAGACTCTTCAAGAACAGTCACATACATAATCAAGGGTCTCCCTTCCACAGGTGGAGACAGAATTGGCGGCTCAGACAAATACTCTTGAATACGGTCAAAAGCCTTTTGGCAATCCTCGGTCCAATCATGAGACTGATCTTTCCGGAGGAGCTTGAATATCGGCGCACATGTGGCAGTCATGTGGGATATAAATCTGGAAATATAGTTCAAGCGGCCAAGAAAACCTCAAACTTACTTCTCATTTTTGGGCGCAGACATCTCTTGTATTGCTTTGACCTTTGCGGGATCAACCTCAATACCTCTCTTGCTGACAATAAAGCCCAATAACTTGCCGGAATGGACTCCAAATGTACACTTGTTAGGATTCAAACGAAGTTTATACTTCCTCAAGCGCTGGAAAAGCTTTAACAAGTGCTCTACATGTTCAACGTCCGTTCTTGACTTTGCAATCATATCATCAACATACACCTCTATCTCCTTGTGCATCATATCATGAAACAAGGTAGTCATAGCACGTTGATACGTGGCTCCGGTGTTCTTCAAACCGAAGGGCATCACTCGATAACAGAATGTTCCCCAAGGTGTGATGAATGTTGTCTTCTCCATATCCTCGGGTGCCATTTTAATCTGATTATATCCGGAAAATCCGTCCATAAACGAGAAGACATTGAATTTAGCTGCATTATCTACCAACATATCAATATGTGGTAGAGGGAAATCATCTTTCGGACTAGCTTTATTCAAGTCACTATAGTCCACACACATTCGGACTTTTCCATCTTTCTTAGGCACAGGCACAATATTGGCCACCCATTGAGGATACGTAGAAGTCACCAGAAACCCCGCATCAATTTGCTTCTGAACTTCCTCTTTGATCTTCACTGTCATATCGGGATGAGTTCTTCTGAGCTTCTGCTTCACAGGCACGCACTCAGGTTTCAAAGGCAAGAAGTGTTGCACGATATCAGTATCCAGACCAGGCATGTCTTCATATGACCAGGCAAAGACATCGACGTATTCTCGTAACAACTCAATCAACCCCTTTTTAACAGATTTTTCCAGGAGTGCCCCAATCTTTATTCTCGCACACAATCCTCAGACCCCAAGTTGACTGTTTCCAGATTCTCAAGATGCGGCTGAATGATCTTCTCTTCGTGCTCAAGCAGACGGGTGATCTCGTCTGGAATCTCTTCAACATCATCTTCTTCGGCCTCAAATACGGGGAACTCAAAGTTGGGAGATGGTGTTGGGTCATTATGTTCAATGGGTTTGATCAACCTGCATAATGATTTTGGATATAAAAGAGATTTTAGAATTCAAACGAGGCAAATCATTATGCAGATGAAAAGATTGATTTTATTCTATTTTTTAGGGTTTTATGTGATCACCAATTTCATGCAAAAAAGCGAAAAATGAAAATAATTGGAAAAACAAACATTTAACATGAATTTATTGAATGAAAATATCATTGTATTTATGAGCCAACAATGTCATCACTCCTCCTTTTGGCATGGGAGAAGGGTTTTTAAACAAAATGAACATTACTTTGACTTATGGATAACTGTTGGAACATCAACAGAGACCTAATTATTGCAGACCCCTCCAGGGATGACAAAGTTGCCAAAATCTTCCTCTGCATCCTCTTCTACAATAGCAACAACTTTCTCATCTTGAACAGTGTGGATGAATCCACCACTCTTGAAAAACCCATGCTTATTGAAAACGCCAGAAGAATACCCTATGCCAGCCCAGGATTTGTTGTCTTCCAGCTTGATCATTTGCCCCAATCCAGTAGTTGCACCATGCTCAATGGCCAACTTAGCATCATTATAGGACGCAAATGAAGAAGTTCCTTTCTTAGTAGGCTCAACGATAGATAAAGCTTGGAACGGAGTTCCAACTTCATCCTCAACATCTATGTAAGAAAAGAAATAAAAATGGCTAACCAGGAGAGCCTTTTCTCCCCCTACCACCACCAACTTCTTGTTTTTGACAAACTTCAATTTTTGGTGTAGGGTGGATGTCACGACGCCTGCCTCGTGAACCCATGGTCTGCCTAACAAACAACTATACGATGGGTGAATATCCATGACCTGGAAGGTGATCTGGAAATCACTTGGTCCAATCTTGACTGGGAGCTCAACCTCTCCAATCACAGTTTTACGAGACTCATTGAAAGCTTTAACCACTACTCCACTCTGCCTCATGGGAGGCCCCTGATATGACAATTTAGCAAGAGTGGACTTTGGCAACACATTCAACGATGATCCAGTGTCCACTAGCACATTGGACATGGCATCATCCTTACAGCTCATGGAGATGTATAGTGCCAAATTGTGGTCTCTTCCCTCCTCAAGGAGATCAGCATCACAAAAACTCAAGTTGTTATAAGCGGTGATGTTTGCAACAATACTGTCAAATTGTTCTATTGTGACGTCGTGATCTACATACGCCACATCCAACACCTTCTGCAGAGCTTCTCGGTGTGGTTCTGAATTCATCAGCAAAGATAATACAGAGATCTTTGATGGCGTCTGTAGAAGCTGATCTACAATGTTATATTCACTCCTTTTGATGAGCCTCAACATCTCATCACAGTCTTCTTTCGTATTACTACTCTGGCCAGCAGAGGCAGGAGTTTTTACAATAGAGGCGGGTTTAACGGCAACAAGTGCCGGATTCGGAGCATTCACAGCAGTCCCGACTAGGCGTTCAGCATAATCAGCAACATTAGCCCATCGAACATCAGCTTGGGGTTTCGGCGGAGCCAAGAAAACACGACCGCTATGGGTCAGGCCGCTGACGTCGGCAATATTAACAACAGAGGTAGAGGATAGGGGCACCTCCTTCCCATCCTCCAATGCCACAACATTGTAGCGATAGGGAACCGCCTTTTTAGAAGAGTATGGCACATGGCCAGCTGGTTTAATAATCAAAGAAGGAGAAGCCTTCTGCTTGCTTCCATCATATTTGATGACAACGGGCTCAGGGATCCGAAATACCGGAGATATTACATTGACTTCATCATCATCCTCATCAACATTTCAATTCTGAAGTATCTCAATGACTCCTTCATCCAGCATTTCTTGAATGTCTCTACGGACTTGGCGACATCCTCTTTGATTGACAGTGCAAACTCGGCATCTGTCGTGGTCGTGCTCGTAATGACTGTACTCACACAACAGTTTGTGCATCTCGACCAGAGATTGTCGAATATGGCTGACATATTTGACTTTATATTTACCAGGGCAACCCTGGACCATGTTGACAGAGGATTTCCCATGCTCGGGCAATGGGTTCTTCTTCACATTAGGACCTACGTCCTCGAAACACAGGATACCACATCTCACAAGGTCTTGAACCTTGGTCTTCAGTGGGTAGCAGTTTTCCACGTCATGTCCGGGAGCACCGGAATGATAAACACAGTGTAGCTCAGGCTTATACCACCACTGAGGGTTGGTAGGTATAGCCGGTGGGTCTCGTGGAGTAATCAATTTCCTATCTATCAAAGAGGGATACAATTCGGCATAGGTCATGGGAATAGGGTCGAAGGTGACCTTCTACCTTTCATAGCTTGTACTGGCTTGATTATTGTTTCGAGGCTGGTAGGCCTGCTGTTGAGGACAATGTTGTTGTTGTTGATATTGCGGATGTTGTTGTTGCTGATTATTATTGTGGTGCTGATATTGCTGATTATCTCTGAAAACAGGTGCTATGTGAGCCACCTGATGCTGGTTACCGGCAGGACGCACGGTCTTCCTCCTTACTGAGGGTCTTCTAGGTTTAGAATGGGAGGTCATAGCATGTGCCTCGCCATCTTTCTTCTTTCCAAATGTCCCATACCGTTTGGTAGAAGAGCCTTCTTCTCTGGTCAAGCGCCCTTCCCCGACTCCTTCTTCCAGACGCATCCCCATGTTCACCATCTCAGTGAAATTAGAAGGAGCGCTGACAATCATCCGCTCATAATAAAAAGAACCCAAGGTCTTCAGAAAGATCTTGGTCATTTCCTTCTCCTCCAGCGGGGGCACAATCTGTGCTGCTAACTCTCGCCACCTCTAGGCGTACTCTTTAAAGGTTTCCTTGTCCTTTTGGGACATGGCTCTCAATTGATCCCTATCGGGAGCCATATCCACGTTATACTTCTATTGCTTGACGAAGGCCTCGCCAAGGTCATTGAAGGATCGGATATTCGCGCTGTCCAAGCCCATGTACCATCTCAGGGCAGCACCAGACAAACTGTTCTGGAGGTAGTGAATGAGAAGTTGATCATTGTCAGTCTGAGTCGACATCTTCCTGGAATACATAACCAGGTGGCTGAGAGGGCAAGTATTTCCCTTGTACTTTTCAAAGTCAGGTACTTTGAATTTTATAGGGATTTTGACGTTTGGGACCAAGCAGAGTTCAGCAGCAGACTTGCCGAAAAGGTCCTTTCCTCGGAGAGTTTTCAATTCCTTGTGGAGCTCAAGAAACTGATCATTCATAGCGTCCATCTTTTCATAGACATCTGGGTCCTTAAACGGCTCAGAATGATAGATGGTGTCGTCTACTCTAGGCATAGTATGCATGACAGAAGGTGGAACGGCAAGGACCGGGCTAGATGCCGACAGAGAAGCAAAGGTGGGCGTAGGACCCTCAGGCATGAAGTTGGGAGGCATCCCCCATGGAAACCCGGCTGGCATAGCTGTTGGTGCAAAGTGGGCGCTGGCCGCAGGCACGGTTGATGAGGCAATCTCAGAGATGACTGTCCTTTGGGGAGGAGTTGAAGGCGTCGGAGACGACTGGCTCTGGGCAGCCATGAATGACTCCATCAGGGCAGTCAATCTGGCCACTTCCTCCTTGAGTTCACGGTTCTCTTGCTCCAAATGGTCCATTAGTCTTGATGCGTTGGCTCGGGTGTAGTACCGGTGAGTCAGCTTATCTTTAAAATAAATGAAGAACACAGAGTTAGACCATAGAAGAAGAAGCCTGGAGCAAAACCTGCTTATGCACATGATGCATGCAATGCATAATGATTTAATTTTTATATCAGGGGAACTTTAGAGTCCTATTTGTAAATATTGAAAATATTAAACATTTATCACATATGGAAATATCACATCAATAATATTTGGAAATATTTTTACACCAAAGAAGTACAGTCTTGGTAACCAAATACAATACAAGAGAGAAGGAAAATCAACATCCTATGGAACCCTAGAAACAATCATCTAAAGCTCTGGAGACTGGAAGATAAGCTGCACGAATCCTCTTCACCTCCTTCTCGTAGGCTGCCTCCATATCCGCCTTCTCTTTGGCGAGTCGACCATACTTCCTTTTCCAAAACTTGGAAGACTGAGGAAGTAGAGAAGTCAATCCATCATCAGGCTCATCAATAACCTGGTGCTCAAGGAACTCTATCAAAGCATCCTTCTCCTTAATCTGCTGAAGCAACTCTTCTCGTTCACGGATCCAGGAATGCGAATAGTCTTCGTCTCTCAACTCCTCTACTCCTTGATCAGGGAGGGGCGAAGGCCCAGCCACAACTAAAGGTGTAGGTCTTGGAAACTCATAAGGCATAAGGTACTCGGAAGCTCTCCTCCTAACCCAAGAGGTATAGGGTTCCAAAGCGATACAGTTCTTCGGACCCAGCTCCTTCTTTCCCTTCCTATGGATCTTGCGCCAAGCGCGGACCATCCTGCCCTTCAAGCCTTGGGGATCTTTACCCTCCTGAAAGAACACACCTTCTAATAAAATGTTATTAGGTTTATCCTTTAGGGGGAACCCAAGCTGACGACGTGCCAAAATAGGGTTGTAGTTAATCCCACCACATGTACCAAGAAGAGGCACATTGGAGAATTCACCATAAGAGTCGATGATCTGCAGACCATCATATACACGGTTGTACCAAAAGATATCATCATTAGTGAGAGACATAAGTCTCGTGGACCACCGTAGACATCCTTTATTCTCCTCGAAGGCGACCATCTGCGGCAAGTGCGAAATAAACCACTTGTACAACAGAGACAAACAACACATAATGGTACCACCACCCTTTGCATTCCTCATATGCAAAGAAAAGTAAGTGTCACCCAACAGAGTCGGAACAGGATTAAGAGTAGAGAAAATCCTAATAGTGTTCACATCCACAAATTTGTCGATGTTGGGGAATAACACTAGCCCATAAATGAGAAGTACAAATATGACCTCAAAGGCGTCCTCACTCATGGCCTTCCCATACATAGTAGCTTGAGCAATGAGGAACTCAGAAGGGAGACCTTGAATTCCACCTTTGGTAGTCATATGAGCACCAACCAGAGATTCATCTATATGCAACATATCAGCTATCTCTTGAGAAGTAGGAACACTCTCTAAGCCACTGAACCACAATTGGTCTAGAATAGGTATACCCACAAGGTAGGCATATTCCTCAAGCGTGGGCAAAAGCTGAAAATCCGGAAATGTGAAGCAACGGTACAAGGGATCATAAAACTGCACCAATACACTCATCAATCCTTCGTCCACTTGAGTAGTCAGAATGGATAGAAGCTTCCCATAACGAGCCTTGAAACCCAAGGGATCTAATACATAAGATGTCAAATTCCTTAGCTCTTTCAAGTCGGGTTGTCTGAAACTGTACTTTTTTGTATTCCTTCTTTGTCTTTCCATGTCTGAAAATTTGCAAATAGACCTCTTAAGTTCCTTGAAAATTTTCTCATTATTAAAGATATGGATGCAAATGGGTGCATGAATGCATGAATACAACAATCACACTCAAGGATCAAGCAAAGCACACCAAACAAAGGTCATGGGATGGATCATGTCATCCTTAATATCAATCATCCATTTTGGTGGATTATGGTTTACACCTCATCAACACCCAAGTTCCATTGATATTAAGGATACAAGAACATATCAACCATGAATCAAGGGTTTGTTGCAAGTCACGAGCATGGAGTCTCGGTTAAGAACCACCCAAAGGGAGTGTGCTAGGGTTTAAACCTGCCAAACATGTTCTACAAGAGGTTCCCATAGTCATCATCCCATCTTTCGGATATTATCGGAGAAATGACTACTCGTTTTCCAAAAATATTCTCAAGAGAGACTCTTATGAGTGTAGTATCGCGTAAAAATCATATCAAATCTTACACTTGAATGACTTTCGCACTACAGCCTAAGAATAGGCCAGATGGGCTTGGTAAACTAAGGTCCTTGGCTTCTAAGGTCTATATTGGAAAGAGTTAATGTCTAACCACAACTACTTGTGTGACATTATTGATCCCAACATGACCTCCACCAAGTGAATGGGCTTGCAAGTCAACTTGCTAAGGAATAACTCCACACAAGTCAACAAGACTATGCCATTCTCCTATCCTAAGCGCGCTCGAGTCCGGGTATAGAACTCATATCACAAAGATCACCAAGCATACAAGGAATTAATATTCAAGAAATTCAATCATTACATACAATACAGTAATCCCAAATTGTACAAAAATATATCACAAAAATAATATACAATACAATACAACAAATATGAAAAGTAGGCAAAACCCACTAGGCAAACTTCCCCAGCAGAGTCGCCACTTTTCTGTAGCGGGGTATTCGTTACCATTAGAGATATTGACTAAATCCAAGGTAAACCATACAAGTCAAGTCGCCACCGCACTTCTATTTATCCAAAGGAATGGTTAGAAACCGAACAAAAACCTAAAAGTTTTATCGAATCAAAAACTAGTAAAAATGTCAGAGATCGGGGTAAGGGGGTTGGTTATGCAATGGGAAAGTTTTAAGCACCCAAAACATCCTAGGTACTCTTAGGGAGCCCTTTTCACACTTGTTGTAAGGTTGGTATTTTGTGAAAAATTGTTTTTGCAAACATGATTGAAGATATGAGAAGAGAATATACAAGTTAATTACAAATTGTGTTTGGATGGATAAACCCATTGCCTACGTACCATCTTGAAAAAAGATTAGGATCAAAACCTCGTAGTTCGGGGTAAAAAACTCAAAATGAGTTGGTGAATTGATGGGTCCAAAAGCCTTAAGGTCTTTTGTTATCCAAGGGAGAAAACTCAACCTAAAACCACAAATCCGCCATGTGAGGATAGCTTCAACATGCTAGTGAGGGGTTAACCCTATAATAAGCATGGAAGACTCGTTGTCCATCACTAAGGATATTGGTGAGTATTACATCTACCTTAAGGATAACTCAAACCTAATAGCTAAAGGTTATGAAAAAGTTTTGATTAAGAAAGTGGCCATTGAAACCACAAAAGTATTTAAATGAGTTATATTTACCAATGAAAAGTATTTACAAAATATGGTCAAAGTTGACTTAAAGATTCAATTCAAAATGAGTGTTATGAAAAGAAAGTTTAAAAATAAAAAGCATAAGGCTTAGGTTTCTAATGTTTGAAAAGAAGTGTTAAATGTTTGCACAAAAGTTTTGACTTGGGTTAGAGTGGAGGGAAGAAGAAGAATGGCTAAAGTCCTAATCATACAAGAGATGAAGGATAAGAAACAAGACCACAAATGGAGTTCCTCTCTTGAGATCATATTGATGATCCAAGTAGCTCCCATCCTTTGGAATATGCAAGCGAAATAAGTGTAAGCTCAAGCAATCAACATAACCAAACAAGCTCTTAGAAGATCCCCAATGTCTCTTGTATCTTTCACTTTGGATGAACATGACAATGGTTCTTCAATTTGGCTCATTTAGGATTCCCTAGCATAAAAGCACACACATCAAAGAGTTCCATGAAGTAAATCAAGAATGGACAAGAGTGAGTTTAGAGATTTGGTCCTTCTAATCCATCTTCAACATTAGGCATTTTTTCTCCAATTTGCATAGGGAATATCCTAGAAACTAAGTCCATTTGTCCAATATTTTTTGCATTTGGTCCACAACAATCAAAACAAAAACACAAGCACACTAATATATTCACAATTATGTGCTCAAGTGAGCAAAAGGCAAATTGCATTAACTTAAACATGTGGTCAAGTGAGCAAAGAGAAAAATAAATGAATAATATGTACAAGAATAGTAAATTGCATAAATGTAAAGAGCAAGAAGTAAATGTTAATGGTTAATGGTTAGTGTTAGAGTTAGTGTGCCATAAGGCAATTTAGCGCTATGTTAAGCAATCGTAATTGGACTTATGTAGAAGTCACAACTATCTGAGACCGGTTAATAATAATGTCGGCAACAACACAAGTTAGAGATTTTGATTAGTGAATCAAACTCCAACAACTTGCCATGCCAAAAAGAGGATGAGAAATGATCTTGTATTGATTTAGGTTCTTTGCATGATTTAGGAAGCAACCTATCCTTAATGCAAAGCCATTCACTTGATCCATGATCAAGATGAATTAGATTTGAATCAAGGAAGATTAAACCTCCATGTATCAATGCTAACCACCAATCTTTAACTCATTGATCAAAAAGAAAAAAGAAGAAGAAGAAGAAGAAGATGAAGAATTAAAGTGCATTAATTGAAATGGAATGAGATAATCAACAAGTATTGACCAAAGATAGAGAAGATCAAGGTCAAACAATAGAAAATAGAAGTAAAATAAAGATTGGAAGTCAAGAAACAAATAAAATATTTTTGGCATTTTTTAATATTAAAAGAAAACTTGAATTAAAATAATAAAGAAAGGTCAAACTTCAAACTCACTTCAAATCCACTTTGAAAAGTCCAAGTGAATTATCCCAAGTTCAACAAGGTTAAACAAAGTTTGACAAAAAATTTCAGCATTTTTAGAAGTCAGAAACTATTTTAAATCAATTAAAAATGCATAAAAATAACCTAATTGAACTAAAATCTCAAATAAATCTCAAATCAACTTATAAGTTGATGAGAATATTTTTCATAGATCTATCATCATTCAAAAAGGTTGGAAAAATATTTTTGTGTTTTTTTGGATATCAAAAACTATTTTAAATGAATTAAAAATAACCAGAAAAGAGAAAATTACTAAAAAATATGAAATGATAAAATAAAAAATATTAAAAATCATTTTTAGAAAGTAGAAATTAAAAGGAGAAAAGTGAAATTGGTCTCATATTTTTAGGATCAATAATGAGAGAGATATGAATTTTTAAAAAGAAATGGAATTAAAAGAAATAAAAGAATTAAAAATCAGAAAATAGAAAATAGGAAAATGCGTGAGTCGTCTGATGATCTCTCATTAATTGACGTGGATCATCACGAGGCTAAGAAGCGCACGCTCACCATACACACTAGTCAGTTGAGTAACACATGGACATTAATAAAGTAATAACAAAGAATGGATGAGATCAAATCTGGAAAAAGAAGTGGACGACTCAGATCTAATCTGGAGAAGGGACGGTGACCAGCGCCACCGTCTTCTCCGGCCAACTTCCGACCAAGCTCAAAAGTTGCAGAGAAAAAATGTTATGCAAATGGCATGAACCAGGCATCAATCGAGAGCTGGGGTGATGTACATCACCCATGTACCACTCAAATCCATTCTAGATCTCTATATTGAAAGAAATCAGAAGTGGAAGATCTGTGGTGTTCATATGAACTTCATGATTTTTGAAAATTGAAAGCACATCAATGTTGCCTCTATGCAGAGGACTTCAGATCACACAATAACAATGAGAAACAAGCACTATACAAGTTGATTCGAAGAAAATTACAGTTGATGTAAACCTTTGATTTGCAGGTCTTTGAGTCACAATTCTTGGATGCTATTGCTTACAGTCCACACTATAGATCAAGGAGAAGAAGGTTTAGGAACTTTAAGATCTGAAAATTGATCAATGAAACCAAAGTTCAGATCTGAAAAATTTGAAGAAAGGTGAGCTAGTTCCTTTAGTGAGGGCTGAGGTTTCAGTTTAGCAGCAATTGGGGCGCCTTTAGGTTGAAGAATTATGAAGCTATGGCATTGTATTTATAGGCAAGGCAATGCTGAATGCATGATTTCACATTTGCATGAATTGAAAGGGCCTCCATGCATGGGCCTGTACAGGCGCATGGAGGGCCCAATCCCAACTGGAATTTAAAGCTGATGCATGATGAAAGTAAATTGGACGTGCAGATTGGATGGTAGTAGCTCATGCAATGCAAATTAAATGATTTTCCAAAATTGCACTATTATGTTCAAGCTTTCAAAAATGCTATGCCAAAAATGGAAACACCACCTTATGAGCAATGGTTGGAAAGCTTATTGCATAAGGATTATTTGTTATGTTGATCAAAACTCTATTTAGGCCTTGGAAATTGATGAAAATTGGACATGAAGTGTAGGGTGCAAAACATGCATATGTGAGATTTTCAAAATTGGCCAAAGTTCAAGCCCTTTTGTCTCAGTGATGCAAGCTCCAAATGACAAAATATTCAACATCAAAGTTGTAGATCTTTTCAAGGAAATAAATTTGGACTTAAATTGTGCATCATTTGGACTTTTTATGAAGAAGTTATGGGCACTTGAAGTTGGACTTTTTCACATTTCAATGCATTTGGTCCAAAGTGACCTATAATGTTTTGCATTATCACATGTATTTATTTTGAGATTTTGAAATTTTTCTCAACATAACATTTAAATTAGACATCTTAAGCTTTCCAATGCATTTGATCTTACCTCAAAATCATGAAAAACGAAGAAGTTATGTTCTTGGGAAGTTGACCCAAAATTAGGGTTTTAGTCAAAATGACCTATAATGTCTTGGAATGGATGATGACTTTACAAGCTTCAAATCAATTTTTTATGAACATTAAAGTTGTTCATATGGTCTTTAAGAACATGTTTTCTCTTGGGGTCATCTCCATTTGACAAACACATAAAAAGTTAGGTCTCAGTGTATTTCAAAATAGTCAAATGAATTGACTGATCAACTTCTCAAGCCCAAACCTCATATCTTGATGAATTGATGATTGAGGACACTCAAATAAGTTCAAATATGCATGAAATGATGAATTAAAAAACTTCCCTTGGTTTCATTTGACCATGGGTTGAGGTTGCTTCACGAGCAAGGCACAGTTGATGCACAAATGAATTAGGGTTTCCTTGGGAAACAAACCTCAAGACCCTTGATTTTCTTTGATCAAAATGATGAATTGAGATACTTGGGAGACATATTTGATGGACGAGAGCTTTGGGAACCATTTTCATGTTTTCTTTCATCTTCTCTTGGTCATATCAATGCACATAGGATCTCCTAGAAGCTTTGGACCCTGTGACTGCTCAAGCTACAAACAAGAGATGTTAGTGACATACTTTTGTGCTTTTGGTTAGTAAATGAAAATGAGAAAAGCAATAATATACAATTCAAGCATGCATGGTGATCTTAAACCAAATCTCAAGAGATCCCCCCCAAAGGTAAAGGAGCCAAGATGCTTATGATCCTTGAGGCAATGCAAATGCAATGTTATGATGCCATGAGGGATCTTAGGGTCAAAATTGGGGTCTTACAGGTTCCAAGCACAATTAAGCAACACCCTTCCCAAATAAATCTTTGCCTCTCAGCGTTTTCAGTTCCTTGTGCAACTCAAGGAATTGGTCTTTCATTTCGTCCATCTTCTCATAGACATACGGGCCCTCAGATGGCTCAGAATGATAGATGGTATCCTCTACGCGAGGCAAAGTATGCACAACGGGAGGTGGCACGGACATGACCGGGATAGATGCCGACATGGAAGCAAAGGTATGCGCAAAGCCTTTTGGCACAAAATTGGGCGGCATTCCCCAAGGGAATCCGGCAGGCAAGTTTGGTGCAAAGTGGACAGTGGCAGTAGGCACGGTAGAGGTAACCACTTCAGAGATAATAGTCCTCGCGGGAGGGGTTGCAGGCGTTGGAGAAACTTGGCTCTGAGCAGCAAGAACTGACTTCATCATGGCAGTCAGTCAAGCAATTTCATCCTTCAGCTCTCAGTTCTCTTGCTCAAGGTGTTCCATGATTCTCTGATGATTGGCTCTGGAGTTGTACCGGTGAGTCAGCTTGGCTAAAGCACAAAAGAACACCAATCAGACACCTGGCAAAAACCTGCTTATGCAAATGATGCATGAGATGCAATGCGTGATTATTTTTATTTTTCTAAGGAACTTATTATATCATTTGCAAATATTCATATTTAAATGGTGATTGCAACAATTTGATATGACCAAAAATCTCTTTTTATTTATATAAATTGGAAGGATTACACTGAGTACAATTTCAGAAACCAAAATAAAAAGATACAAGAGAAAAGGATACTAGTCATCCTAAGGATCCCTAACAACGATGTCAGAAGATCTGGCTAAAGGCGCGTACTTCCTTCGAATGCGACGGATCTCGGTCACAAAAGAAGCCTTCATCGGAGTCTTCTCGAGGACAAGCTGGTCAACAATCTTCTTCAAAGCAACGGAAGGCTGAGGCATGCTAGAAGATGACACCTGTGGCTCTCTCTATCTCTTTGTCACTCGGTCTTCAAGCAGCTCAATCAGTGCATCTTTTATCCTTAGACTCCAATTGCAACTCTTCATGCTTCTTGCTCAAAGCATGGAAATGCTCTTCCCACATATCCTTCTATTGCTTCATCTTGAGGAGTGCATATTCCAACTCCTCTACATCTTGGTTAGGGAGAGTTAATGGCTCAACCATAACCATAGACGTAGGTCTTTCACAAGGATAAGGCATCTTCAACTCCAAATCTCTCTTTTTCACCCAAAGAGTGTAGGCTTCCAAAGCTACACAATTTCTCGAACCAAGCTCTGATCTTCCTTTCCTATGCACATTATGCCAAGCATGCACAATCTTCTGCTTCAAATGTTGGGGATCTTTACCCTATTGATAGAAAAGAACTTCTAACAACATGTTATTAGGTTTGTCTCTCATGGGGAACCCAAGTTGGCGACGAGCCAATGTAGGGTTGTAGCTAATTCCTCCTTGTGTATCAATAAGAGGCACATTAGAGAATTCACCACAACTATCAATAATCTCCAAACTGCTTAAGGATGGATCATACCAAACTATATCATCATTAGTGAGAGACATCAGTCTCTGAGACCACCTTAGACATTGTTTTTTCTCCACAAAAGCAGGCGTCTGAGGCAAGTGCAAAATAAACCTCTTGTACAGAAGAGGAATACAACAGACAATCGTTCTACCACCCTTAGAATTCCTTAGATGCAAAGAGAAATACATATCACCCAACAAAGTAGGCACAAGATTCCTAATCAAGAAAAGTCTAATGGCGTTAACATCAACAAAACCATCAATGTTAGGGAACAAAGCTAATCCATAGATGAGCAACACAAAGATAGCTTCAAAAGCATCCACACTACCAGCTTGAGCGAAAGTGGTAGCTTCCTTGATGAGGAAAACAGAGGGCAACCCAAATAACCCTCCTTTCTTCACCCAATGAGCCTCTATCTCAGACTTCTTCAAGTGAAGAGCTTCAACAATAATACTAGACCGAGGAATCTCCTCCAATCCACTAAAAGGCACTCTACTAGAAACAGGTATCCCCAAAAGATGAGAATACTCCTCCAAGGTAGGCACAAGCTGAAAATTTGGGAAAGTGAAACAATGGTAGAGAGGATCAAAGAACTGCACCAACACACTCAAAAATCCTTCAACCACATTAGTAGACAAAATTGACAGAAGCTTCCCATGACTTTGTTTGAAGTCCAAGGGATCTAATACAAAAGATGCTAGCTTCCTTAACTCTTTCAAGTCGGAACATCTGAAACTGTACTTCTTAGTGTTCCTTCATCCACAATCCATGGTCTGAAAATATTTGCAAATGATACCTTAGTTCCTTGAAATTTTCGTGTGATGAATGTTATGATGCGCATGAATGCATGAATGCATGAATGCAACAATCACAAATAAGGGATCACACATAAGGCAAACAAAGGTCAAGGGATGAACCAAGTCATTGTCAAGATCAATCATCCATTTTGGTGGATTATGGTTTACACCTTATTAACACCCAAGTTCCATTTTTATTGACAAGATTTGATTGGATCAACTAAGAATCAAGGGTGTGTTGTAAGTCACGAGCATGGAGTCTGGGTAAGAACCATCCCAAAGGAATGAACTAAGGATAAAAACCTGTAGATCATGTTCTAAAAAGTTCCCAGAGTCTTAATTCCATCTATCGGATATTACAGGTTAAGATGACTGACTCATCGACCCATAATATTCTCAAGAGAAACTCGTATGAGTGTAGTATCGCGTAACAACTCTTATCAAGTCTACACCTGAACAGTTTCCGCACTACGTCCTAAATAGGCCAAGATGGGTTAGGTGTTCTTAGGTCCTCAGCTTCTCAGACCCAATTAGAAATAGTAATGCCTAACCACAAATACTTGTGTGACATTTCCAAATCCAAAGGAGTCTCCACTGAGCATATGGATCTTAAGCCAACTTGTTAAGGACTACTCCACACAAGTCGAACATGACTATACCATCCTCCTATCTTAATTGCACTCAAGTTCGGGTTAGAACTTATCTCACCACTCAGAGATCACCAAGCACAACAAGCAGATTATATCACACATACATATATACAAACATCACATATATATAAATATATTCACACAAAAACTAGGCTAAACCCACTGGAGACTACTCCCCAGCAGAGTCGCCACTTAAAATATGTAGCGGGAAATTCATGATCATCTAGCTATTGATAAGCTAGAGATCAATTAACAAGAGTCGCCACCGCGCTTTTATTGTTTCCAAAGGAAAAGGGAAAAAGTACGAACAAAACCCAAAAGTGAGAAGTTTTCAAATAAAAACTAATAAAAGTCAGAGATCACAGGTAAGTGGGTTGGTTACACAGAGGGAAGGTGTTAGCACCCAAAGTGTCCTAGGTACTCCTAGGGAGCCCTTTTTGTATGCATATGTACTTGGTATAAAGTGATGTTTTCAAACAAATAGAATGGGGGGATGAGAAAAGAATTCATTAATTATATTTTTGTTTTTAACAAGACCTTCGATCTTGTGCCTACGTACCAACATAAAAATGAGAGATCAAAACCTCGTAGTTCGTGCTAAAAATTTCAAAATGAATGTGTTGGTTTTAACAAAATTTAAGTTTGAAAGGAACCAAGGCCTAAGATGATTTGAATGGGTTAGTTATTTTTGGCTTTTTGAAAGTTTAGGTCAAGTATTATTAAGTTTATTTACAAGTTTGATTTAAGAAAATAAGTTTGAAAAGGCAATGGCATAAGGCCAGAGTTTCTACTTTTTTTTGCAAAAGTGGTCAAGGTTTAGAACAGAAGTAGTTCACACAAAGAAGGTTTTGAAAATGGAGGGAAAGATTTTGAAATTAAAGAAATGGGGAGAAGATGAAGAGACTATCCTATGCACAAAATTTAAAAGTTTAGAGTTGAAAAGATCTTTGGGTTCTTGTTGATTTCTCTGGATTTTTATCTCAGCTTGTATAGTTGTGTTTGTTTGTGGTTCTGTAACACCTAACAATATGTTTTGACATTCTATGTGACATTCTGTTTGACTAATAGACATTTATTTTGCCTCATTGGTCTCTTTTGTCTCTTTTGGCTAAAAAGGGGGAAGTAGCTAAAGGAGCTGTAGCTAAAATAACTAGGCTATAAACAGATGACAGATGCTATGTAGCTATGCTATAAACAGATGATATTGAAGATGATGCATGTTGGAAATAATCTGTTTAGTATAGGTGTTGTTGAAGGTGATGTCAGATGGGGGGGGGGGGGGGGTTGGATGTTACATGTGTTGTTGAAGGAGATGTCTGTGTTGAGCAGACTGGGGGGGAGAAGAAGCACATGTGTGTTTAATATGTGTTTACTAGTTGCTATTTTAGCTAGTAAATATGTGTTTTATTACTTCTGCTGCTAAACTGCTGATGTGTTTTTTTACTCTTGTGAACAAATGGTCTGATGTGTGTTTTAGCCAAAATTTGCCAAAGGGGGAGTTTGTTGGTTCTATGTGTTGGCAACAATTTTGGTAAAACCCAGAGTGTTCACAAGTTGTCACAAGTGTTGTCTTGACATAAGATAACATGTACCTGCAGGGTGTTTAAAATGTGAATGTGCAGGATTTTACTGAGATGTCAGACCCGATGTCATGACATCTGTATACAGAACATTCAGTCTGAATGTTATGAATTGTGTGATTGCGTTTTTTATGCTAATCTCTGTGTGATTGATGAGATGATTGAACGCGCCATTCAATCAGTAATTACAACGAGATTGACTTATTTTCCAACGAGATATTATCAGCTGTCATGAGAAGATATGAATGGAAAATAGTTTTAGGGTTTTATGATGTTCAAGCCCAGCCAAACACCTATATAAAAAAGGCATGGAATACCTGGTTTTATACACAAGAAATAACGAACGAAATATTGAGAGAGAATAAGGGTTTTAGTCTTGTATGGTCGTGTGTATTGTGAGCCATTCATTCATCCATAGATGATTGAATTGGACTGACTTTTGAGTTGTAATTTGTCCATTCTAAGCTTTGAAGCATGAGTGTGTGTTTACTTGATTGAAGCTTTTAAGCAAGATCAAGTATGTATTCTTGAAGAGTGTCTTTGTTTTCATTGTAATTCTTGTTTTATATCACTGCTGTGATTGAGGGGGAGTGAGTAGGATCTCATATCTAAGAGTTCTTAGGTAGAAGTCACACGGGTAGAGATTAGGTGAAAAGACTGTAACTTGAAGTTGTTTAGTGAGAGTCTTTGAACTAATTCTGTTTATTGGATTTCCTTCCTGGCTTGGTAGCCCCCTAGACGTAGGTGAGTTTGCACCAAACTGGGTTAACAATTGCTTGTGTCACTTGCATTATTGTTCTTTATCTTTTATCCTGTTCAGATATTAGTGTCGTGACATTACCTTCGACATCTCATATCTGATAACAAAATTTCAATTGGTATCAGAGCAGGCATCTTGCTCTAGTTCTGGGTGAGATCTAGGGACGGTACTTTCTGGTACTATGGATAGAGACGGAGGATCTGTTCATAGACCACCTATTCTGGATGGATCCAACTATGAATACTGGAAACCTCGAATGGTAGCCTTCCTGAAATCTTTGGATAATAAGGCTTGGAAGGCTGTTTTAACATGCTGGGAGCATCCAGTTATTAATTAGGAAGGAGAAGCTACAACTGAGAAGAAGGCTGAGGAAGAATGGACCAAGGAGGAGGATGATCTAGCCCTTGGAAACTCTAAAGCATTGAATGCTATATTCAATGGAGTTGACAAGAATATCTTCAGATTGGTGAACAACTGTGAGGTGGCTAAAGATGCTTGGAATATTCTCAAAACCACTCATGAAGGCACTTCTAGAGTGAAGATGTCTAGATTGCAACTGCTCACTACCAAGTTTGAAAATTTAAGGATGAAAGAAGATGAAAACATTCATGACTTTCACATGAATATCCTTGAAATTGCTAATGCCTCAGGAGCCCTGGGTGAGAAGATGTCAGATGAAAAACTTGTGAGGAAAATACTCAGGTCACTTCCTAAGAGATTTTCCATGAAAGTGACATCCATAGAAGAGTCTCAAGACATTTGCAATATGAGAGTGGATGAGCTAATTGGATCCCTCCAAACATTTGAGTTGGGAATGTGTGATGGATCTGAAAAGAAAGTCAAAAGCATAGCCTTCATGTCAAACACTGAAGAGAAAGAGGAAGAGGAAGAAAGTGGTCAAGATACTGATGAAGATCTGGAAAATGATGTAGCATTGCTGGGAAGACAGTTTAACAAACTTCTAAAAAAGATGGATGTAAGGTCTAAGTCTAATGTCAAGAACATCTCATCTGACATCAGTAGGTCCAATAATGCTGGTAAAAGAACAAGATCTAATGAAAAGTCCAAAGAAGGAAAAGGAGTTCAGTGCCATGAATGTGATGGGTATGGACACATTAGAGCTGAATGTGGGACCTACCTCAAGAAACAGAAGAAGAGTCTTACTGCTACTTGGTCTGATGAAAGTGAAACAGAAGGAGAGTCTGCAAATCTTGTGACTTCCTTGACTGGAAGATGGGGTTCTGATGAAGACTCAAGTGATGATGAAGTAACCTTTGATGAGTTAGCCACTACCTACAGAAAGTTGTGTCACAGAAGTGAAGAAGTGTGCCAACAAGTGGAAAGTCAGAAGAAAGTGATAACACAACTGGAGAATGAGAAGGCAGAACACTTGGAAACCATCTCTAAGTTGAAGACTGAAGCAGTGTTCTTGAACTCCAAACTGGATGAGATGACAAAGTATGTCAGAATGCTGAACAATGGATCTGACACCTTATACAAAATTCTCCAGACTGGAAAAATGGCAGGAGACAAGTCTGGCCTTGGGTTCAATGAATCCAAACGTGAGTGTAGTCACACTGGTAGCAAATCAAAGATGTCACATCATGTGTCACAACATCATAAGGAAAGACAACATAAACGAAAACACCAAAGATGGAAATGTCATTACTGTGGAAAATTTGGCCATATAAAACCATTCTGCTATAAGTTGTATGGCTATCCTAGTCCTTCTCATCATCAACCTAGACCCAAACATCACATCACTTTCAACAGAAAACAATGGGTTCCTAGGACTGGTGTTACTAACCTGATAGCTCACACTTCCTTCAGAGTTTCAGCCAAAGAAGACTGGTATTTTGATAGTGGATGCTCCAGACACATGATTGGAAACAAAAACCTGCTACCTGACCTTCATCCTTATGCCACCAGCTATGTAACCTTTGGTAATGGAGCAAAGGGTGAAATCAAGGGGATTGGAAAGATAAATTTCCCTGGAGTCCCTAACCTTGACAATGTCCTACTTGTTAAAGGACTGACTGCAAACCTAATAAGCATTAGTCAACTATGTGACCAAGGTCTAACTGTAAACTTCATAAAAACTGAATGTCTGATTACTAATAAAGAAAATGAAGTGATCATGAAAGGAGTCAGGTCTAAGGACAACTGCTATATGTGGAGTTCTCAAGAAACTGGTTATTCATCAATGTGTACTCTAGCTAAAGAAGAAGAAGTGAAGATATGGCATCAAAAATTGGGCCATTTGCATCTTAAAGGAATGAAGAGGATTATATCTGTTGAAGCTGTCAGAGGAATTCCAAACTTGAAGATTGATGAAGGAAGAGTTTGTGGAGAATGTCAGATTGGAAAACAGACAAATATGTCACATCAGAAGCTCAGACATGACACCACTTCCAGAGTGCTGGACTTCTCCACATGGACTTGATGGGACTCATGCAGGTGGAAAGTCTTGGTGGGGAAAAGTATGCTTATGTGGTGGTGGATGATTTCTCCAGAAACACCTGGGTCATTTTATAAGAGAAAAATCTGATGTATTTGAAGTCTTCAAAGATCTTTGTCTAGGACTTCAAAGAGAAAAAGAAAGTCAGGTTATCAGAATCAGAAGTGGTCATGCGAAAGAATTTGAGAACAACAAATTTTCTGGATTCTGTGCATCAGAAGGAATTAGTCATGAGTTCTCATCTCCTATTACTCCTCAGCAAAATGGTGTGGTAGAAAGGAAAAATAGAACTCTCCAAGAATCAACCAGAGTTACGATTCATGCTAAGAAATTGCTCTACTACTTCTGGACTGAAGCTATGAACACAGCTTGCTATGTTCACAATAGAGTAACCTTGAAAATAGGGACTCCTACTACTTTATATGAAGTCTGGAAAGGGAGAAGACCTACAGTCAAATACTTCCATGTGTTTGGTAGTAAATGTTATATCTTGAGTGATCATGAACAAAGAAGGAAGATGGATCCTAAGAGTGATGAAGGAATATTTCTGGGCTACTCAACAAACAGCAGAGCATTTAGAGTCTTTAATTCCATAACAAAAGTAATGATGGAATCTATCAATGTTGTGGTTGATGATCAACAGACTGATGTCACAGACGATGTTGAGAAATCCCTAAATGACCCCCCAGCTGATTTCCCAGACAAAAGTAATGAGAGTGAACTCACTCAAGCTGAACCTGAAGCTGACAAAATTAATAAGGGACCCTCTATCAGAATTCAGAAGGATCATCCTAAAGATCTCATTATAGGAGACCCAAATAAAGGGGTCACAACTAGATCAAGGGAAGTGATCTCACATGGCTGTTTTGTGTCCAAGATTGAGCCTAGGAATGTCAAGGAAGCCTTGACTGATGAATTCTGGATCAATGCCATGCAGGAAGAGTTAGGCCAATTCAAGAGAAATGAAGTATGGGAACTGGTTCCAAGACCTGAAGGAATAAATGTCATTGGAACAAAGTGAGTTTACAAGAATAAATCTGATGAACAAGGGGTGGTTACTAAAAATAAAGCAAGATTAGTAGCACAAGGATACACTCAAGTTGAAGGAGTTGACTTTGATGAAACATTTTCCCCTGTAGGCCGCCTTGAGTCCATTAGACTATTGCTTGGAGTGGCATGTATTCTGAAGTTTAAACTGTTCCTAATGGATGTAAAAAGGGCCTTCTTGAATGGTTACTTAAATGAGGAAGTGTATGTGGAACAACCTAAAGGATTTACAGATCCAAATCTTCCAAAACATGTGTATAAGCCGAGGAAAACCCTCTATGGTTCGAAACAAGCTCCTAGGGCTTGGTATGATAGACTCACAGTGTTTCTCATTAACAATGGATACAGAAAGGGAGGCATTGACAAGACCCTATTTGTTAAGAATGAAGGAGGAAAACTCATGGTGGCTCAAATATATGTGGATGATATTGTGTTTGGTGGGATGTCAGATCAGATGGTCGAACATTTTATTAAACAAATGCAGTCTGAATTTGAAATGAGCCTTGTTGGAGAGCTGACCTATTTTCTTGGGCTACAAGTCAAGCAGATGAAAGATTCTATCTTTCTATCTTAAAGCAAATATGCCAAAAATATTGTTAAGAAGTTTGGCATGGAGAATGTAAGTCATAAAAGGACACCTTCTCCTACACATCTGAAAGTCTCCAAACAATAAAATGGTGTTAGTGTAGATCAAAGTCTCTACAAAAGCATGATAGGAAGTCAGCTATATCTCACAGCAAGCAGACCTGACATTGCTTTTGCTGTAGGTGTTTGTGCTAGATATCAAGCTGAACCAAAAGTCAGTCACATAAACCAAGTGAAAAGGATACTGAAATATGTCAATGGCACCAGTGACTATGAGATGTTGTATACTCATGGATCTGGATCTATGCTGAATGGATACTGTGATGCTGACTGGGCTGGAAGTGCTGATGATAGGAAAAGCACATCAGGAGGATGTTTCTTCTTGGGGAACAAATTAATATCATGGTTTAGTAAGAAACAAAATTGTGTGTCTCTGTCCACTGCTGAAGCTGAATACATAGCAGCTGGAAGTAGTTGTTCTCAACTGGTTTGGATGAAACAGATGCTGACTGAATACAATGTCACGCAAGATGTCATGACATTGTACTGTGACAACCTGAGTGCTATAAATATTTCTAAGAATTCTATTCAGCACAGCAGGACAAAACATATTGATATTCGTCATCATTTTATTAGAGAACTAGTGGAAGAGAAAATCATAGCCCTGGAATATGTTACTACTGAAATGCAATTAGCTGATATATTTATAAAGGCTTTGGATACTAATCAATTTGAATGTCTAAGAGGGAAATTAGGGATTTGTATCTATGAGAATTTATAGCAATTAATTTGGAGTGGAAAAGGTAATAAAAATATTGTCTGCCCACTTAAAAGAAAGTGCCTCATTTATGGTAAATCATCACCTAGTATTGGAACTTCCATCTATAGCATTTTCACACGCAACCTCTACTCAAACATTTCCACCTTTCTTCAACTTCATCAACCTTCTCTGCTAGGGCACCAAAAATCTTTCCACAAGAACAACAAGATGTCACAACATCCTTCACCATCTGGTTCCAAAAACACGAAACCTGCGCACAAAGCTAGAACACCCTCTATGGACTTTCTTAATGAAGACAATTTGGAAGTGATTCCCCTGTCTGTCATTCCAGGCGACGCTCCTGGTTCATCCTCCACTGCATGCCATACTCAAGGTAACAGTTCTAATACTCCTAGCTCTAAGGACGACATGCATCATACTGATCGTGTCATTAGAAATCTTGTCACGAGGATCCTAAATGAAAGACACTCTGTAAAGGGAGTTTCTACTCCTCTATCAAGAAGGGACCCCTCTCCTGAGGTTGGACCTCACAATGAGAAAGATGATGATTCATCTAGGTCTGAAAAAGATATAACTGCTGAAGGATTATGCTCTTTAGGGCAAACCTTGCCTAGTAAGAAATCTGTAGCATCACCTACTGCCAATGCTTCTCAGTCTAAGAAGCATGACTCTGCTAAGAAGGTGATTGACCTGGAAGATGAGAGCTCGGATGATGAAGATGATAACTTGCTTCATCACTTAAAGCCTAGTGTAGCTAAGAGAATGAAGACCAGAAAGGGTAGGTCTGTGGCTGAGATGATGACAGCCAAAACTGCTAAGAAGGCTACTGCTGTAGGCCCCTCAAAGTCTTGGAGTAAAGTGGAGGTGAATAAGAGAAAAGTAAGAGAAAGTTCTGACTCAGATGAAGATGTTGAAGAAGATGTCCCTGACATCTCTCCTGTCAAGAGGACAACTGTTAGAAAATCCCCTGCAAAAGTTGCTATTGTACACTTGGATAATATTTCCTTCCATCTTGAAGATGGAGGAGCAAAATGGAAGTTTGTCATCCAAAGGAGAGTGGCTGTGGAAAGAGAACTGGGCAAGGATGTTGTGAAGGTTAAAGAGGTCATGGACCTGATTAAATCTGATGGATTAATGAAAACTATTAGTGGGTTATCTCAGTGTTTTGAAGGTCTGGTTAAAGAATTTGTGGTGAACATCCCTAAGGACATTGCTGATAAAAACAATAAAGAGTTTTGTAAGGTGTTTGTTAGAGGGAAGTGTATCAATTTTTCTCCAACTGTAATTAATAAGTTCCTAGGAAGAGGAACAGAAGGTGCTTGTGAACTAGAAGCCACAGACAATGAGGTCTGTAGGGAAATAACTGCTAGACAGGTCAAGGAGTGGCCTATCAAGAAGCATCTCCCTGCTGGAAAGCTAACTGTGAAATATGCTATCTTACACAAGATAGGGTCAGCAAATTAGGTACCAACCAATCACATCTCTACAATCTCAAATGCTCTTGGAAGGTTCATATTTGTTGTTGGAACCAAGCTGAATTTTGATTATGGTAGGTTCATGTTTGAACAAATTATCAAACATGCTTCTACAAATACAGCAAAGCTGCCCATAGCTTTTCCCTCAATAATTTGTGGGATAATCCTGATCCAGCAACCTGGAATTCTGAGCACAAATGATCTTCCTAGTAGAAGAAAACCTCCCCCGTCAGTTCATTACAAATTATTTGAAGGCAGTCATGTCAATGACATTGTCATGACATCTGCTGTGAAGAAGACAACCTCAAAAGGTAGTCTGATTGCTGAATTGAAAGAAACTTGTAAGGAATTGGAGACTGGGATAAGGGTAGCTAAAGCCAGGAAAGAAGCTTTGGAAGTTCTGATTGATAGCTTGGAGCAAGCTGATAGAGATAATGTTGGTTATGCCAAGGGAACAGAAGCCCAAACCTCTAGTGAGAGGTCTGAATCTCAAGATGAATCATGTGGCAGTTCTGGTTCTGAAGCTGATGAAGATGCAAGCTCCTCTGACTGAGTTTTGTTGAAGATTGTTCCCCACTTTTCTGATGATGTACTGTTCTGGATGTTCTGATGGTGTTTTTTTTGGCAGTCATGTTTTGATGCCTTGATGTATTCTTAGGGTTTTATGATGTCCAAGCCCAGCCAAACACTTCTATAGAAAGGGCATCAAATACCTGGTTTTATACACAAGAAATAACGAATGAAATATTGAGAGAGAATAAGGGTTTTAGTCTTGTGTGGTCGTGTGTATTGTGAGCCATTCATTCATCCATAGATGATTGAATTGGACTAACTTTTGAGTTGTAATTTGTCCACTCTAAGATTTGAAGCATGAGTGTGTGTTTACTTGATTGAAGCTTTTAAGCAAGATCAAGTATGTGTTCTTGAAGAGT
Organism: Lathyrus oleraceus; assembly: GCF_024323335.1. Taxonomy (NCBI): domain Eukaryota; kingdom Viridiplantae; phylum Streptophyta; class Magnoliopsida; order Fabales; family Fabaceae; genus Lathyrus; species Lathyrus oleraceus. The sequence goes on from NC_066583.1 coordinate 426,567,269, forward strand.
GTTTTTGTTTTCATTGTAATTCTTGTTTTATATCACTGCTGTGATTGAGGGGGAGTGAGTAGGATCTCATATCTAAGAGTTCTTAGGTAGAAGTCACACGGGTAGAGATTAGGTGAAAAGACTGTAACTTGAAGTTGTTTACTGAGAGTCTTTGAACTAATTCTGTTTAGTGGATTTCCTTCCTGGCTTGGTAGCCCCCAGACGTAGGTGTGTTTGCACCGAACTGGGTTAACAATTGCTTGTGTCACTTGCATTACTATTCTTTATCTTTTATCCTGTTTAGATATTAGTGTCGTGACATTACCTTCGACATCTCATATCTGATACCAGAATTTCACTTAGATTGCAAAGCACATGTGCATTGTTGCTTGAAGTTGGATCCATGCCAAATGATATCAGCCTGTTTAAGCCATGCGCAACCTATGCATTTCTTATCCAAAATGAATGAATTTGAGCTCTTTGGAAAGGTGAGATCAAGAGGAACAAGTTTGACGTTGAACACTTTTTTCATTTGGAGCTTGGAACTTTGAGAAATTTGAGGTGGAAGTTTGGAAAAATTTGACATATCAAAAATTTTCTAAGTGTCAAGCCATATGTATCAATATTCCACCTTGCTTAACTTTTTATGGGAGCTTCAAATGAGAAAAGTGTATTCATCAAAGTTGTAGATCTCTCAAATAACTTTGAAATGGTCACCAATTTCATGTCATTTGGATTTGAAATAATAGAGTTATGTATTTTTAAAGTTTGGAAAAATCACTATATCAATGGTATAGGTCAAAAGTGACCTATAATGTAGCCTCATATCACATGCTCAAAAAAGATGAATTAGCTCCCACTCAAAACATCAAAGTTGAAGTAGACACATTGAATTGGATTTTTAAACTTGGAAATATTTCATCTCATAAAAATTGAGCAATTTATGGCCTTGGGAAGTTGACTTTCAAATTAGGGTTTAGACAAAATGACCTATATTATTTCAACATAGAAAATGATTTTACAAGCAAAACTAGATCTAGGTCTCAACATGAAAGTTGTTTGGAATGTCATTTAGAGTAAGTTTTCTCTTGGAATCATTTTCATATGGTGAAACGTGTAGGAGATAGGGTCTAGGGAGACCCAGTTTTGATCAGATGAATTCATCTGGCCAACTACCATCAACCAACTTGCTAACTTCCAATTCTCTTGACTTTCTTGGATCATGGTAGATAATATATGCATAAGATGATGAATTTTGAAGTTTCCCTTGAGAGATTTGATCAATTGGTGAGATAGCTTGTTGGAGAAGTTACTCAAGATACCTAGTCCAACTAGGTTTCCAAGGCAAATCACCCTCAAACTCTTGAAGAAAACTTGATCAATATAACATGTAGAGAACATTAGGACTCATATATGACACTCATAAACATTCTTGTATCAATTCTTGGTTGTCATTTTTGTTCATGAGGGTCTCAAACCCTAGATGTGGACTTGATGAATCAATGAGATCATGCCCTACCTACAAAAGGGTTAGGCAAATACAAAGACATATTTTTTGTTATTTTGGTTAGTGTAAGACCCCAATTTTGTCCCTAAGATCCCTCATGGCATCATAACATTGCATTTGCATAGCCTCAAGGATCTTTGAGCATCTTGGTTCCCCTTGCCTTTGGGTGGGACTCTTTGTGAGTGGTTTGTGATCACCAAGCATGCTTGAATTGTATATCATTGCTTTTCTCATTTTTATTCACTAAACAAAAAGCACAAAAATATGTTACTAACATCTTTTCATTTGTAGCTTGAGCAATCACAAGGTCAAAAGCTTCAAGGAGGTCATTGGTACAAATGCATGGCCAAGAGGAGATGATAGCAAGCATGGTAATGGTTCCCAAAGCTTTCATCCATCAAATATGCCACCCTAATATCCCAATTAATCATGTTTGATCAAATCAAGTCAAAGGGTTTAAGGTTTGTTCCCCAGAGAAACCCTAATTCATCTGTGCACCATAATGCCTTGCTCATGAAGCAACCTCAGCCCATGGTCAAATATAATTAAGGGAAGTTCTTTAATTCATAATTTCATGCATATTTGAACTTATTTGAGTGTCCTCAATCATCAATTCATCAAGATATGAGTTGTGGACTTGAAAAGTTGATCAGTCAAATCATCTGACTGTTTTGAAATACACTGAGACCTAACGTTTTATGTGTTGGTCAAATGGAGATGGTTCCAAAAGCAAAAATGTTATTAAGGACAATATGAACAACTTTCATGTTCATAAAAAATTTATTTTAAGCTTGGAAGACCATCTTCCACTCCAATACATTATAGGTCATTTTGACTGAAATCCTAATTTTGGGTCAACTTCCCAAGGACATAACTCATTCATTTTTTATGATTTTGAGGTGGGATCAAATTAATTGTAAATATTAATATGTCTACTTCAAATGTTATGTTGAACAAAATCTCAAAATCTCAAAGGAAACACATGTGATAATGCAAGACATTATAGGTCCTTTTTGGCCAAAGGCATTAAAAGTCAAAAAAGTCCAACTTCAAGTTCCCATAACTTCTTCATCAAAAATCCAAATGATGCAAAATTTGATTCCATTTTGATTTTATTGAAAAGATCTACAACTTTGATGTTGGAGGTTTTTTCATTTGAAGCTTGCATCATCAAAACAGAAGGGCTTGAAAGTTGGCCAATTTTAGAAACCTTGCCTTGGCATGTTTTGCACATCACACTTTAAACTCAAATTTCATAAATTTCCACATTCCAAATGGATTTTTGACCAACATAACATTTGTTCCTCATACAAAAACCTTTCCAACCATTACCCATATGCCTATGCTTGGATTTTCTAAATGGTATTTTCGAAGAGGTGAATGATTAGGTTCAATTGTGGAATTCATGTTGAAACCTTGTTGCACAAGCCAATTCAGAGCAAATTACACGTCCAAACCCTTGGAATTTGAACTCATCTTGCATTTGGCTTTGCTTTTGGGCCTTGTGCATGATCATGCAAGCCCATGCAAGTGGTATCCAAGTTTATGCACACGGATCATTCCACCCTTTCCTTGCCAATTCAGCTATAAATACATGCTTCATTCCCTCCATTTAGAGACCCAATTCCAACCTGAAATGCTGCAGAATTCATTCCCCAACCATCACTAAAGAAGCAAGCTTCATTTCTCTTAAAATTTTCAGATCTCGAATTCAACTACATCTGGTTGTATTCATAGATCTAATGCTTCTAGACCTTTATTATACACTTCATTGAACTTCTGTTTTGATAAAGCAAGCAAGGTTTCAAGCTCAAATCACCAGAACTCAAACTTGAACTCCAACTGGTATTCTCTTCGATTCTCCTAATCCTTTGACCTATTGGCTGTGATTGTGTGTTGGCTGAAGTCCTCTCAATAGAGGCATCATGTTTATGCTTTTAATTTTTGCAATTCATTGAGTTCATGATGAACACCAGATTTTTCCATCTCTGATTTCTCAAATCATAGAGATCTAGAATGGAAATAGATGGTACAGGGATGATGTACATCATCCCCGCTTTCTATTGATGTATAAATCGCTTGATTTGGTTAAGTTTTGAAGTTCTGCATTTTGGCTGGAATCTGGAAGCTCACCGGAGAAGACGGTGGCTCCGGTCGCTTCATCATCCCCAGTTTAAATCCTGGCCGTGTGATTTGTTTTCCAGATTGAATCAGGAGCGTTGCTTGTTATGACTTTTATTTGTCTCACATATGCACGCATTGACCGTGGATCACCATAGGCGCGCGCTTCTTGGCCTCATGATTTGCCAGCTCAATTAATGAGCTTAGATCAGACGGTCACACTTTTTTCCAATTTCTATTTTCTGTTTTATTTTCCTTTTATTTTCTTTAATTCCATTTTATTTCAAAAATTAATATCTTCTTCATTTTTAATCCAAAAATTATGGGACCAATTGCATTATTTCCCAAATAAATTCTAGTTTCTATTTCTGATTTTTAATATTTTTTATTTTGTCATTTGATATTTTTGTGAATTTTCTCTTTTCTGGTTATTTTTAATTCATTTTAAATAGTTTTTGATATTCAAAAAATGCAAAAATATTTTCCTAACCTATTTGAATGATGATGGATCTATGAAAAATATTCTCATCAATTTTTGAGTTGATTTGAGATTTATTTGAGATTTTAGTTCAATTAGGTTATTTTTATTCATTTTTAATTGATTAAAAATAGTTTCTGACTTTTAAAAATGCTAAATTTTTTTGTCAAACTTTGTTTGACCTTGTTGAACTTAGGATAAATCACTTGGACCTTTCAAGGTTGATTTGAAGTGATTTTGAAGTTTGACCTTTCTTTAATATTTTAATTCATGTTTGTTTTTAATATTAAAAAATGCCAAAAATATTTTATTCTTTTCTTGACTTCCAATCTTCATCTCACTTCTGTTTTTGATTGTTTGACCTTGACTTTCAATGTTATTGGTCAACATATGAGGATTGATACATTTGAATCCATTTAATGCATTTTATTTTGTCATTTCCTTTTTTCTCTTATCCATCTCCTTCTTTTTTTCTTCTTCTTTTTTCTTTTTGATCAATGAGTTGAAGGTTGATAAGTTAGCATTGATTAGAGGGATTTAACCTTCCTTGATTCAAATCTAATTCATCTTGATCAATTGATCAAGTGAATGACTTTGCATTAAGGATAGGTTGTCTTTTAAATCATGCATAAGGCTTAAACCAATACAAGATCAATTCTCTTCTCCTTTTGGCATGGCAAGTTGTTGGGACTTGGTTCACTAATCAAGACTCCTAACTTGTGTTTGTTGCCTACATTATTATTGACCGGCCTCAGATAGTTGTGACTTCTACATAAGTCCAATTACGATTGCTTAACATAGTGCTAAATTTGCCTTATGGCACACTAACTACTAACACTAACTATTGACAATTAACATTTACTTAATGCAATTTACTTTATGCAATTTACTTTAAGGCAATTTACTATTCTTTCACATATTATTCATTTGCTTTTCCCTTTGCTCATTTGAGCACATGTTTATGTTAATGCCATTTGCCTTTTGCTCACTTGAGCCCATAATTGTGTATATATTATTTTGCTTGTGTTTTGTTTTGATTGTGGTGAACCAAAATGCAAAGAAATGGACTTAGTTTCTAGGACTTTCCCTATGCATAGAAATGGAGAATTGGACTTAGTTTCTAGGACCTTCCTTATGCAAAATTGGAGTGAAAGGATCTTAATGATGAAAATGGAATTAGAAGGACCAAATCTCTAAACTCTCTCTTGTCCATTCTTGTTTTACTTCATGGAACTTTTGATGTGTGTGCTTTTGTGCTAGGAGTTTCCATTTGAGCTTAATTGGAGGACCATTTCCATGCTCATCTAAGTGGAAGAAACAAGATGCATTGAGGATCTCTTTTGAGACTTGTCTGATTGCTTATACTTTATGGTTGCTTATTCCAAAGGATGGGAGCTACTTGGATCATCAATATGATCTCAAGAGAGGGACTCCTAGTGTGGTTTCATTTCTTTCCCTTTCCCTTTTATTTTCCTTAGGACTTAGCCATTCTTCTTCTTCTCCCCACTCTAACCCAAGCCAAAACTTTTTGTGCAAACACTTAATTATTGTTTTCCAACATTAGAAACCTAAGCCTTATGCTTTTGATTTTCAAACTTTCTTTTCATAACACTTATTTTGAATTGAATCTTTAAGTCAACTTTGACCAATTTGTACATACTTCTAATTGGTAAATATAACCCATTCAAATTCTTTTTTGTGGTTCCAATGGCCACTTCCTTAATCAAAATTTTTCATAACCTTTAGCTATTAGGTTTGAGTTATCCTTGTGGTAGATGTAATACTCACCTATATCCTTAGTGATGGACAATGAGTCTTCCATGCTTATTATAGGGTTAACCCCTCACTAGCATGTTGAAGCTATCCTCAGATGGTGGATTTGTGGTTTGGTTGAGTTTTCTCCCTTTGATAACAAAAGACCTTAAAGCTTTTGGACCAATCAATTCACCAACTTGTTTTGATCCTAATCTTTTTATAAGATGGTACGTAGGCAATGGGTTCATCCATCCAAACACAAAATGTAAATAAACTTGTATATTCTCTTCTCATCTCTTCAATCATGTTTGCACAAACAAATTTTCACAAAACAACAACCCTCACATGTATGAAAAGGGCTCCCTAGGTGTACCTAGGATGTTTTGGGTGCCTAACACCTTCCCATTGCATAACCAACCCCCTTACCCAGATCTATGTTTCTTTTACTAGTTTTTTTTAAAACTTTTAGGTTTTTGTTCGCTTTCTAACCATTCCTTTCGATAAATAGAAGTGCGGTGGCGACTCGACTTGTATGATTTACCTTGGATTTAGTCAATATCTCTAATGGTAACGAATACCCCGCTACAGAAAAGTGGCGACTCTGCTGGGGACCAGAATCCTAGTGGGTGTAAGACCCTAATTTTGCCCCTAAGATCCCTCATGGCATCATAACATTGCATTTGCATAGCTTCAAGGATCTTTAAGCATCTTGGTTCCCTTTGCCTTTAGGTGGGACTCTTTGTGAGTGGTTTGAGATCACCAAGCATGCTTGAATTGTATATCATTTCTTTTCTCATTTTTGTTGGCTAACCAAAAGCCCAAAAATATGTCACTAACATCTTTTGGTTGTAGCTTGAGCAATCACAAGGCCAAAAGCTTCAAGGAGGTCATTGGTACAAAGACATGGCCAAGAAGAGGAGAAAGCAAGCAAGGTAATGGTTACCAAAGCTCTCATCCATCAAATATGCCTCCCTAGCATCTCAATTCATCATCTTGATCAAAGCAAGTCAAGGGGTTTGAGGTTTGTTCCCCAAGGAAACCCCAATTCATCTGATCATCCACAAAGCCTTGCTCTTGAAGCCACCTCAGCCCATGGTCAAATACAATCAAGGGAAGTTCTTTAACTCTTCATTTCATGCATATTTGAACTTATTTGAGTGTCCTCAATCATAAATTCATCAAAATATGTGTTGTGGACTTGAAAAGTTGATCAGTCAATTCATCTGACTATTTTGAAATGCACTGAGACCTAACGTTTTATATGTTGGTCAAATGGAGATGGTTCCAAAAGCAAAGATGTTCTTAAGGACAATATGGACAACTTTCATGTTCATCAAAATTTGATTTGAAGCTTGGAAAACCATCTGCCATTCCAATACATTATAGGTCATTTTGACTGAAACCCTAACTTTTGGGTCAACTTCCCAAGGACATAACTCATTCATTTTTTATGATTTTGAGGTGGGATCTAATGCATTGGAAAGATTAAGATGTATACTTCAAATGTTATGCTGAACAAAATTTCGAAATCTCAAAGTAAATACATGTGATAATGCAAGACATTATAGGTCGTTTTTGGCCAAAGGCATTAAAAGTCAAAAAAGTCCAAATTCAAATGCCCATAACTTCTTGAAAATATCTACAACTTTGATGTTGGAGGTTTTTTCATTTGAATCTTGCATCATCAAGATAGAAGGGCTTGAAAGTTGGCCAATTTTAGAAACCTTGCCTTGACATGTTTTGCACATCACACTTTAAACTCAAATTTCATAATTTTCCACACTTCAAATGAGTTTTTGTCCAACATAACATTTGTTCCTTATACAAATACCTTTCCAACCATTACTCATATGCTTATATTTGGATTTTTCATGAGTGACTTTCGAAGAGCTGAACATTTGTGACCAATTGTGAAATTCACATTGAATCTTGAAGTACAAGCTATTGCAAGGCAAATTACACGTCCAATTCCCTTTGGTCATTGCTCAGAAATCATTTGGCATTGCTTTTGGGCCTTGTGCATGATCATGCAAGCCCATGCAAGTGATATCCAAATTCATACACACGGATTGCTTCACACTTCCCTTGCCAAATCCTCTATAAATAGAAGCTTCATTCCCTCCATTTCACATCCAATTTTCAACCTGAAATGCTGCTGAAATCATTCCCCAACCATTACTAAAGAAGCAATTGCATTTTCTTCAAATTTTTTCAGATCTTGAATTCAACTACATCTGGTTGTATTCATAGATCTAATGCTTCTAGACCTTCACCATACACTCCATTGAATTTCTGTTTTGATAAAGCAAGCAAGGTTTCAAGCTCAAATCACCAGAACTCAAACTTGAACTCCAACTGGTATTTGCTTCGATTCTCTTAATTCATTGACCTATTGGCTGTGGTTTTGTGTTGGCTGAAGTCCTCTCAATGGAGGCATCATGTTTATGCTTTTAATTTTCGAAATTCATTGAGTTCATGATGAACACCAGAATTTTCAAATTCTGATTTCTCAAATCATAGAGATCTAGAATGAAAATGGATGGTATAGGGATGATCTACATCATCTTAGCTTTCTATTCATGTATAGATCGCTTGATTTGGTTAAGTTTTGAAGTTCTGCAACTTGGCCGGAATCTGGGAAGCTCACCGGAGAAGACGGTGGCTCCGGTGGCTTCATCAAGTCCAGTTCAAATCCTGGACGTTGGATCCATTCTCCAGATTTGATCTTGTCCCTTCATTGTTATGACTTTTCATTTGGCACGGTGTGATGCGTTTGACCCGCGTGTATGGTGAACACGCGCTTCCTGGCCGTGTGATGATCCACGTCAATTAATGAATCATCATCAGACGACTCACGTTTTTTCTATTTTCTTAATTTCTGATTTTATTTCTTTTATTTCCATTATTTTTAAAATTCAATATCTTCTTCATTTTTAATCCAAAAATTATGGGACCAATTGCATTATTTCCCAAATAAATTCTAGTTTCTATTTCTGATTTTTAATATTTTTTATTTCATCATTTGGTATTTTTTGTGAATTTTCTCTTTTCTGGTTATTTTAAATTCATTTTAAATAGTTTTTGATATTCAAAAAATGCAAAAATATTTTCCTAACCTCTTTGAATGATGATGGATCTATGAAAAATATTCTCATCAATTTTTGAATTGATTTGAGATTTATTTGAGATTTTAGTTCAATTAGGTTATTTTTATTCATTTTTAATTGATTAAAAATAGTTTCTGACTTTTAAAAATGCTGAAATATTTTGTCAAACTTTGTTTGACCTTGCTGAACTTAGGATAATCACTTGGACCTTTCAAGGTTGATTTGAAGTGATTTTGAACTTTGACCTTTCCATTTATTTTAATTCAAGTTTAATTTTAATATATTTAAAAAAATGCCAAAAATAGTTTATTCATTTCTTGACATCCAATCTTCATCTCACTTCTGTTTTTTGATTGTTTGACCTTGACTTTCAATGTTATTGGTCAACATATGAGGCTTGGTAAAATTGTATTTCATTTAATGCACTTTTACTTTGCCATTTCCATTCTCCATCATTCATCTCCTTCTTCTTCTTCTTATTCTTTTTTTCTTTTTGATCAATGAGTTGAAGGGATTTAACCTTCCTTGATTCAAATCTAATTCATCTTGATCAATTGATCAAGTGAATGGCTTTGCATTAATGATAAGTTGTCTTTTAAATCATGCAAAAGGCTTAAACCAATACAAGATCATTTCTCTTCTTCTTTTTGGCATGGCAAGTTTTTGGGACTTGGTTCACTAATCAAGACTCCTAACTTGTGTTTGTTGCCTACATTATTATTGACTGGCCTCAGATAGTTGTGACTTCTACATAAGTCCAATTACGATTGCTTAACATAGCACTAAATTTGCCTTATGACACACTAACTACTAACACTAACCATTAACTCCTAACTTTTACTTTATGCAATTTACTTTTATGCAATTTACTTTTCTTGCACATTTTATTCATTTGCTTTTCTCTTTGCTCATTTGAGCACATGTTTATGTTAATGCCATTTGCCTTTTGCTCACTTTAGCACATAATTGTGTATATATTATTGTGCAAAGAAATGGACTTAGTTTCTAGGACTTCCCATATGCAAAGAAATGGATAATTGGACTTAGATTCTAGAACCTTTCCTTATGCAAAACTGGGAGTAAAAGGATCTAAATGTTGAAGATGGATTAGAAAGGACCAAATCTCTAAAGTCACTTTTGTCCATTCTTGTTTTACCCCATGGAACTTTTGATGTGTGTGCTTTTGTGCTAGGATTTCCCATTTGAGCTTAATTGGAGGATCATTACCATTTTCATCCAAGTGGAAGATACAAGATACATTGAGAATCTATTGAGACTTATTTGATTGCTTATACTTTGTGTTTGCTTATTCCAAAGGATGGGAGCTACTTGGATCATCAATATGATCTCAAGAGAGGAACTCCTGGTGTGGTTTTATTTCTTACCCCTCATCTTTTTGTTTTCCTTAGGATTTAGCCCTTCTTCTTCATCTCTCCACTCTAACCCAAGCCAAAACCCTTTTTGTGCAAACATTTAACTATTGTTTCAAACATTAGAAACCTAAGCCTTATGCTTTTGATTTTCAAACTTTCTTTTCATAATACTTATTTTGAATTGAATCTTTAAGTCAACTTTGACCACTTTTGTATATACTTCCAATTGGTAAAATATAACCCATTCAAATTTCTTTTTGTGGTTCCAAAGGCCACTTCTTAATCAAAATCTTTCATAACCTTTAGCTATTAGGTTTGAGTTATCTTTGTGGTAGATGTAATACTCACCTATATCCTTAGTGATGGACAATGAGTCTTCCATGCTTATTATAGGGTTAACCCCTCACTAGCATGTTGAAGCTATCCTCACATGGTGGATTTGTGGTTTGGTTGAGTTTTCTCCCTTTGATAACAAAAGACCTTAAGGATTTTGGACCAATCAATTCACCAACTCATTTTGAAATTTTTACCCCGAACTACGAGGTTTTGATCCTAATCTTTTTTATAAGATGGTACGTAGGCAATGGGTTTATCCATCCAAACACCAAAATGTAAATAAACTTGTATATTCTTTTCTCATCTCTTCAATCATGTTTGCACAAACAAAATTTTCACAAGACAACAACCTTCACAAGTGTGAATAGGGCTCCCTAGGAGTACCTAGGATGTTTTGGGTGCCTAACACCTTCCCATTGCATAACCAACCCCCTTACCCAGATCTCTGTTTCTTTTATTAGTTTTTGTTAAAACTATTAGGTTTTTGTTCGCTTTCTAACCATTCCTTTGGATAAATAGAAGTGTGGTGGCGACTCGACTTGTATGATTTACCTTGGATTTAGTCAATATCTCTAATGGTAACGAATACCCCGCTACAGAAAAGTGGCGAGTCTGCTGGGGAAGTATATTTTGCCTATTGGGTTTTGCCAACTTTTCATGCTTGTTGTATTTGAATTGTTTTGTGACATATTTTTGTGCAATTTGGGATTACTGTATTGTATGTAATGATTGATTTGCTTGATATTAATTCCTTGTATGCTTGGTGATCTTTGTGAGATGAGTTCTATACCCGAACTCGAGTGCAGTTAGGATAGGAGAATGACATAGTCTTGTTGACTTGTGTGGAGTTATTCCTTAGCAAGTTGACTTGCAAGTCCATTCACTTGGTGGAGGTCATGTTGGGATCAATAATGTCTCACAAGTAAGTTGTGGTTAGACATTACTCTTTCCAATATAGACCTTAGAAGCCAAGGACCTTAGTTTACCAAGCCTATCTTGGCCTATTTTTTTAGGATGTAGTGCGAAAGTCATTCAAGTGTAAGATTTGATACGATTGTTACGCGATACTACACTCATAAGAGTCTCTCTTGAGAATATTTTTGGAATACGAGTAGTCATTTCTCCGATAACATCCGAAAGATGGGATGATGACTATGGGAACCTCTTGTAGAACATGTTTGGCAGGTTAAAACCCTAGTACACTCCCTTTGGGTGGTTCTTAACCAAGACTCCATGCTCGTGACTTACAACAAACCCTTGATTCATGGTTGATCCGTTCATATATCCTTAATATCAATGGAACTTGGGTGTTGATAAGGTGTAAACCATAATCCACCAAAATGGATGATTGATATTAAGGATAACATGATCCATCCCATGACCTTTGTTTGGTGTGCTTTGCTTGATCCTTGAGTGTGATTGTTGTATCCATGCATTCATGCACCCATTTGCATCCATATCATCAATAATAAAGAAAATTTTCAAGGAACTTAAGGGGTTTATTTGCAAAAATTTCAGACATGGAAAGACAAAGAAGGAATACAAAGAAGTATAGCTTCAGACAACCAGATCTGAAAGAGTTAAGGAATCTGACATCCTATGTACTAGATCCCTTGGGTTTCAAAGCTCGCTTTGGGAAGCTTCTTCCTCTTCTGACTACTCAGGTGGATGAAGGGTTGATGAGTGTATTGGTGCAGTTTTATGACCCTCTGTACCGTTGTTTCACGTTTCCGGATTTTCAGCTTTTGCCTACCCTTGAGGAGTATGCTTATCTTGTGGGTATACCTATTCTAGACCAAGTGCCGTTCAATGGCTTGGAGAATATTCCTACTTCTCAAGAGATAGCTGACATGTTGCACATAGATGAATCTCTGGTTAGTTCTCATATGACTACCAAAGATGGAATTCAAGGTCTCCTTTCTGAGTTCCTCATCGCTCAAGCTACTATCTATGGGAAGGCCATGAGTGAGGACGCCTTTGAAGCCATATTTGTACTTCTCATCTATGGATTGGTATTGTTTCCCAACATCGACAAGTTTGTGGATGTGAACGCTATTAGGATCTTTTCTACTCTTAATCCCGTTCCTACTCTGTTGGGTGATGCCTATTTCTCTTTGCATATGAGGAATGCAAAGGGTGGTGGTGCCATTGTGTGCTGTTTGCCTCTGTTGTATAAGTGGTTTATTTCTCACTTACCTCAGACGGTCGCTTTCAAGGAGAACAAGGGATGTCTACGGTGGTCCACGAGACTCATGTCTCTTACTAATGATGATATCTCTTGGTACAACCGTGTGTATGATGGTGTGCAGATTATCGACTCTTGTGGTGAATTCTCCAATGTGCCTCTTCTTGGTACATGTGGTGGGATTAACTACAACACTGTTTTGACACGTCGTCAGCTTGGGTTCCCCCTAAAGGATAAACCTAATAACATTTTATTAGAGGGTGTGTTCTTTCAGGAGGGTAAAGATCCCCAAGGCTTGAAATCTAGGATGGTCCGCGCTTGGCGCAAGATTCATAAAAAAGGAAGGAACGAGTTGGGTCCTAAGAATTGCATCGCTTTGGAGCCTTATACTGCTTGGGTAAAGAGGAGAGCTTCTGAGTATCTCATGCCTTACGAGTATCCGAGACCTACACCTATGATTGTGGCTGGGCCTTCAACCCTCCCTAATCAAGGAGTAGAGGAGTTGAGAGACGAAGACCTATCACGTGCTTGGATCCGTGAAAGGGAAGAGTTGCTTCAGCAGATTAAGGAGAAGGATGCCTTGATTGAATTCCTTGAGCGTCACGTTATTGATGATCCTAATGATGCATGGACTTCTCTACTTCCTCAGTCTTCCCAGTTTTGGAAGAGGAAGTATGATCGACTTGCCAAAGAGAAGGCGGATATGGAGGCAGCCTACGAGAGGGAGGTGAAAAGGCTTCGTGCAACTTATCTTCCTGTGTCCCGAGCATTAGATGATTGTTTCTAGGGATCCATAGGATGATTACTTTCCTTCTCTCTTGTATATGATTGACAAAGCTGTACTTTTTTTTCCCTGATATATGCGATAAATGTTAAATGATTCCAAAATTTGCAAGTAAAACCCTAAAGTTCCTTTGAAATGTAAAAACAAATCATGTGCACAAGCATTGCATGCATCATGTGCATAAGCAGGTTTTGGTTCTCGGTTTCTTGTCCTGTGGTCTAACTCTGTGCTCTTCATTTATTTTGAAGACAAGCTGACTCACCGGTACTACACTAGAGCCAACACTTCAAGACTGATGGATCAATTAGAGCAAGAGAACCGTGAACTCAAGGAGGAAGTGGCCACACTGAGTGCTTTGATGGAATCATTCTTGGCTGCCCAGAGCCAGTCTTCTCCAACGCCTTCAACTCCTCCCCAGAGGACAATTATCTCCGAGGTTGTTTCCTCAACTGTGCCTACAGCCAGTGCACAATTTGCTCCTACAGCCATGCCAACCGGGTTTCCATGGGGGATGCCTCCTAACTTCATGCCTGAGGGTCATGCTCCAACTTTTACTTCTATGCCGGCATCTAGCCCGGTCCTTGTTGTTCCTCCTCCTGTCGTGCATACCATGCCTAGGGTAGACGACACCATCTATCATTCTGAGCCGTCTGAGGGCCCAGATATCTATGAGAAGATGGCGCTATGAACGATCAATTTCTTGAACTTCGCAAGGAATTGAAGACTCTCAGAGGAAAGGATCTCTTCGGCAAGTCTGCTGCCGAACTGTGTTTGGTTCCCAACGTGAAGATTCCAGTGAAATTCAAGATCCCTGACTTTGAAAAATACAAGGGAAACACTTGTCCTCTCAGCCACCTGGTCATGTATGCCAGGAAGATGTCCACTCAGACTGATAGCGACCAGTTGCTCATCCACTACTTTCAGGACAGTTTGTCCGGTGCTGCCCTGAGATGGTATATGGGTTTAGACAGTACGAACATCCGATCTTTCAATGATCTTGGCGAGACCTTCGTCAAGCAATACAAGTATAACATGGATATGGCTCCCGATAGGGATCAATTGAGGGCCATGTCCCAGAAGGACAAAGAAACGTTTAAAGAGTACGGCCAGAGGTGGCGAGAGTTGGCAGCGCAAATCGTGCCTCCGCTAGAAGAGAAGGAAATGACCAAGATCTTTCTGAAGACCTTGAGTTCATTCTATTATGAGCGGATGATTGCTAGTGCTCCTTCTGACTTCACCGAGATGGTGAATATGGGGATGCGTTTAGAAGAGGGGGTTAGAGAAGGGCGTCTAACCAGAGAAGAAGGCTCTTTTGCCAAACGTTATGGGGCGTTTACAGAGAAGAAAGATGGAGAGGCACATGCCGTGACCTCCCATGTGAAATCAAGAAGACCCTCGGTAGGGAGGAAGACTGTGCGTCCCGCCAGTAACCAGCACCAGGTGGCTCATATAGCACCTGTTTTCAGAGACAACCAACAGTACCAACAACATAGCAATAATCAGCAACCACCTCAGCAATATCAGCAAGAGCACCGTCCGCAACAGCAGGCCTACCAGCCCCGAAAAAGTAATCCAACTAGCACGAGTTACGAGAGGAAAAAGGCCACTTTTGATCCTATTCCGATGACGTATGCAGAGTTATATCCCTCCTTGATATAGAGGAAGCTGATTACTCCGAGAGACCCACCGGCTATACCTACTAACTCTCAGTGGTGGTATAAGCCTGAATTACATTATGTGTATCACTCTGGTGCTCCCGGCCACGACGTGGAGAATTGCTATCCTTTGAAGACCAAGGTTCAAGACCTTGTGAGGTGTGGCATTCTGTGTTTTGAGGACGTAGGTCCTAATGTGAAGAAGAACCCATTGCCCGAACATGGGAAATCTGTTAACATGGTCCAGGGCTGCCCTAGCAAGTACAAGGTCAAATATTTTAGTCATATCCGACAGCCTCTGGTCGAGTTGCACCGTTTGCTATGCGAGTACAGTCATTATGAGCACGACCATGATAGATGCTGAATCTGACCTATTAACCGATTGGGTTGTCGCCAGGTGCGCAAAGATCTTCAGGAAATGCTGGATGTGTCGCAACCTGAAAAATACAGTGCACGAAAAAAAACAACCGGCGAAAGAAAATGACAGAAGAGTCACCACCGTGCATTATTCATCCCAAAGGAGGGAAAGGAAACGCTCGAAGTAAACCTGAAAAAGGAAAGGACAAGACGGGGTCTCGCAACCAAATCTTGGGTTCGGGAGTCGGTTATGCGAAGGGAAGGTATTAGCACCCCTACGCATCCGTAGTACTCTACGGGATCCACTTGTGTAATTTTCGTCTAAAGGGTGTGAGTTTATCTTGTGTTGTTTACCAAAAAAAAAGGGTTAAATGAAAATGACTCGCGCGGATGTCGCATCCACTGCATACGTATCTCATATGAATATGAGAATCAGAGTCTTCGTAGCTCGGCTGACCTATGGGTTGGGGGGATGTGTGCTCGCTAAGACATCGCGTCTTATGCCTACGTATCTCATCTGGAATGAGAATCAGAGCAAAACGTAGTTCGGCTAACTACGGGGTTATGGATTGGGTTTTGGACGAACAACGTCACTACGCAATCTACCGGATGCTCGACCTTTGGAGACTTACTCGCCTGTAGTAGAAGGAGTTAACGTGTTGCTTTGGGTTTTAGGGTTTGAGGGTTACTTATGCAAAAGGGCAAAAAGGCAGTCCTCGACGAAGGAACCGCGCTACCTGTGGGGATACGAACCCATACAAAACAAACATGTATAAAGTAAATGTGCCAACAAGGGGCTCAGAAGTAAATAAACAAAAGAAAACAAATGCCTCCTATCGAGGTCTTCCAGCTAAGAAAGCGATAAAATGCGGAAAAGAGGTAAAAGTACCACACGGATAAAGATTCGAAGTAACAGCAATTAAAGGCGTAAGAAACTCAAGGATCTCCCAAGCTAATGCCATCAAAGAAAGGTGAGTCAGTACAGGTAATCGGAATGAACCTCCAGGGGTTATCCCAAAAATAAAGTGGGAAAACCACGCAAACCATCTCTGCAAGAGTCTGTGAGCCCTCACAAAAACTCAACAAAAGGGTTAGTGAAACACGATAAGCATTTTTTTCATGAATAACAGTATGGTTTCAGAAACCTCAAACCCTGTGGCATACATTTCAGAAATCATGTGATTAAACATTCAAGGCATAGGTTTCACCCATTCATGCATAATTAAACCCGTGGGCAAAAACATAATGAAATTCATCCATCATACCTCATACATTCAGATGATCCAAATTAAGAGCATAAAATCATGGGAATGAGGCAAACCTGATGGGAGAGACCGGTTGAAATCAAATGGCACGGCTGGGTTTGCAAGGCAATGAAAGTGTGTGAGTCAGATTGAATTTTTCATAGTTGCCTGGGGGTTACTTTGAGTTCTCTGTCAGGTTTCTCTCCAGGTTTTGTCAAGGGTTTTGTTTCAAGGAAACCTCAGAGTATTTTGCTTCTATTCCTTTTTCTCAAGTGAAGCCTTGGTATTTATAGACTGAATTTCATGGTTTTGTGGGCTCAAATGAGAGAGACCCAAGTCCAAAATTTTTTATTATATTTTATTTATTTTTTATTATTATTTTTATTTATTTATTTTTTTTGTAAAAAAATATTATTATTATTATTATTTTTTATTTTTCATTTTTCTTTTCATTTTTTTTCTTTTTTGGTTTTTTTTTTTTTTTTTTTTTTTCGGATCTAATTCTGATTGACATGATGAAATGCAATATGAAATGAATGCATGAATGAGGAGGGCAAATTTTGGGGTGTTACAGCTGCCCCTATTCAATCATCAGCTAAACCGAGTAGGATGAAAGCGAACAGCTTATCAGACAAACAGGGTGAGCTGTGATTGAATACCAAAGATAGACCGAAAATTTGCGCTCCGAGAACACCACAAAAACGCGGAAATACACCGTGCTGTTTATTTTTCTTCCGATCCTCTGGCTTAATCTGGAGTTTCGATCCTCTGGCTGGATATTAATTTTGATCCTCGGGCTGGATACGATTTTGATCTTCTGGCTAGATCTTCTTCGATCTTCTGGCTAGATCTCCTTCGTTTCGATTCTCTGGCTGAATCTATTTCCTTTGATTCTCTGGCTGAATCTACTTCGATCTTCTGGCTAGATCTGAATTGTTGCGATTTTCGATCTTCTGGCTAGATCTTTGTTTCGATTCTCTGGCTGAATCTACTTCGATCTTCTGGCTAGATCTGGATTGTTTTGATGATAAATTCCCGTCATTAGGATCCCGCATCTGAGGCATGCGCTGGTTGACCCTCTTTTGAAATCTACACCCAACCTTCATATTAGATATGCAGCTTCGAGAATATTCCACTTTTGGGCTTCGTACATATTCTTCGGGCTAGAACATGTTGTAACGACTCCTCAATTAGACTTGGGCTTGCTGGGGAAATAAAGCTTGTAGGCGACTTCACTGGGGAATCTTCAAATTGAGCCTTAGGCTGGCTTACTGGAACACGATTCTCAGGCTGAATCTTCGAAATGACCCTCAGGCTGGAACACTGGAACACGATTCTCAGGCTGAATCTTCGAAATGACCCTCAGGCTGGATCACTGGAACACGATTCTCAGGCTGAATCTTCGAAATGACCCTCAGGCTGGATCACTGGAACACGATTCTCAGGCTGAATCTTCAAAACGACCCTCAGGCTGGATCACTCACGCTTGATCCTCTGGCTGGATCTCATGACCTTGGTTGTAAAGTAATTCTTCAGTCTGCTTGGAAGAACCTGTTTATCAGCTTATGTGTATGCTTGATATGATATGCATGCAAATGCAAATGTTATGCATGGTGTAAAAAGAAATCTGCTTGGGGAAGCAAACTCCGGTAGGGAACAGATCGCTGTATCAATCCTTGAATGCTCTGTGGGGAATGATCCGTCTGCCGGGACCAATGAGCCACCAAAAATAAATTGGCTGCTTGAAAAGTTGACCTTGCGGGGGGAGTATCAACTATGGAAACTTTTCTCGGCGAGGCTCTATGAGGAGAGTCTGTGGGAAAAACACTTCCTGGGGAAATGTCGTAGGAAACGACCTTTGCTGGGGATATGAACTTGCTAATCGTCCTCAAGCTGGGGATTAGAACAAATCTGTTAGAAATAATCTGCTGGGGATGAGATGAACACTGGGAACACCACCCTCTTGTCCGTTGGGTATGCAACCACTCCGCTGTTGCTAGGAAGATACAGTCTGACACTGTCAACTCCGCTCGGGATATATAGTCTGGATACTGTCGACTCTACTGGGGATAGACAGTCTGGATACTGTCAACTCTGTTGGGGAACATGCTCTGCTGAGGAGAGACTTTGTCAACCGCTTGGGGATGAGGATTCATGACTTGGCGTCCGGTTCCTGTGACCTACAACCAAAAATACACGTATGCCTCGGGGGAATTACTCGGTTTGAATTCACCGTCCGGGATTAAGCATATTCAAAGCAATTTTAAATGTTTTCCTGTGCAAATCATCTACAAAAGCCACCATTATGTTCATATGCAATATGTTTTATCAAAAATTCGGACATTTTTGCAAACAAACTGATAAATGAAAAATAAAGAGGCTCTTTAACTGAATTATTCGACTCTTAATGGGGAGAAAATTTGTGCCAGGAATGGGCGAGGGTATCAGGAAACTGATCCCTGAAAAGAGGTGATCGCTATAAAAAGAGAACTATCCTAATGGCAATGGGGATACGGAGTCCCACCGAGTTTCGACTCTGCTATGGCTCGTATGTCCTCAAGACGCTCTGCTCATCTTGCTTTCTGAAGTGGATGATTAGTCGATCTTTAACCTTCGAAGATTGCCGGATTGAATGAAACGGTGATATAACACGGATGAACTCAGACTGCAGTCATTCGCTTATTCCCTAACTTTTGCGTGGACCGCCCTTTTGGGTTTTCAATCCACCGGGATGCCCATTTTTGCCTGAGCCACCCTTTTGGGTTTTCGACTCACCGGGTGTACTCTTTTTTTATATCCCTAATTTTTGCCCGAACCTCTTTATTCTTTTTTTTTTGGTTCGTCGGGATGCCCTTTTTTTGCCTGGACTATTCTTTTTATCGTCCAGCGGGTCTATTTTATGCGAAGTATTTTTTTTTTAACTGCGTCTGAGTTAATAGGGGACGGGAATCCTTCGCCATCCATGGTTGTTAGCATCAAAACTCCGCCATAGAAAATCCTTTTAACCACGTATGGACCCTCATAGTTCGGTGTCCATTTGCCCCTGTGATCTGTGTTAGGAGGAAGAAATATTTTGAGTACCAATTCACCGACTTGATACCCCCGAGGGCGCACTTTCTGACCAAATGCTTTCTTCATTCGTCTCTGACCGAGATACGTCAATTCTGGGTACGTAGTTCCAGCATAGCACCTTAATCATCGAAGACAAGGTAAATAAAGCATCAGCAAATTGGTTTTCTTCAAAAGAAAGTTAACAATCTTCTCGTGTAGTCTCTGTAAGGAACCAGATGAGGCTGAGGTATATACCATTTCCCGTTGGTTTGATTGATGACCAAAGATGAATCCCCGTATACATCCAGGGTTTTAATCTGTATATTGACGGCTTCCTCAAGTCTTAGGATACAAGCTTCGTATTCGGCTTCATTGTTGGTGCAGGGAAAAGTTATTCTGGCACCAAATGGCATATGAACCCCCTTCCGGTGTGATCAACACTATACCAACTCCGCGACCATTGACGTGGACCGCCCCATCAAACATCATAACCCATTTGGATTCAGGGTCAGGCCCCTCCTCCGGGAGTGATTCCTCTCAATCTTTCGATTTGAGAAACATGATGTCCTCATCAGGAAAGTCAAACCTCATAGGTTGGTAATCATCAATCGGTTGCTCTGTAAGATAGTCTGACAAGACACTTCCCTTGATGGCTTTTTGTGAAGTGTATTGGATGTCATACTCTATCAGTATCATTTGTCACCTAGTAACCTTTCCGGTAAGTGATGGCTTTTCAAAAATATACTTGACTGGATCTATTTTTGATATCAATAGAGTCGTGTGAGTCAACATATACTGTCTTAGTCGGCGAGCAGCCCATGCCAAAGTGCGGCAACTTTTCTCGAGCAATGAGTATCTTTGTTCACAGTCGGTAAACTTTTGCTAAGGTAGTATATTGCATGCTCTTTTCGATCTGACTCGTCATGCTGACCGAGCACACAACCCATTGACCTTTCTAACACAGTCAAGTACATGATCAACGGTTTTTTTCTCTCGGCCTGTAGACTGACCTCGATCTTGATTTCTTTCTTGTCGTCTGCGGTACCGATGTTGATGGTCTCAACCACCTCCTGATAAGGTGTAATAGCTCGGTCCTCCTGTTTCAACAATCTGGCTAACCCTTCAGGCAATTCACAATCTTCCTCAGCCCCTTCTTCGGCTTGATAGATAGGATTGTCGAAGTCATACTTGGCCATAGCAGTGTCGTTAGCAGTGAGATCCGAGTGGTCGGCTCTGCATGATGGAGGATCATGCTTTACCTTAGAATGAGAGATTTTTTTTTTTGAAAGAAAGGAAAAACGAAAAAAGAAACATTGCCATTTTTTTTGTAAAAAGTAAAAAAACTGAAAGAAAGAGAACACAAAACTGTTTGCAAAAGCCGTCCTTTATTGATGATAAAAATAATTGCGAAACGTAACTAAATGGATGGCCCTACAAATGAGCCGTTACACCTTGGGCAAAGTGTAAGACTTTATTATGCATGTAATAAAGGAAAACAATAAAAGTCACTCTTTCAGCAGAGTAACCCGGACGGTTTTTTCAGACGACCAATTGTCGAGCTTTTCTCCCGGGACACACGGGCGAATCCAGCTATCTAAGTCACAGTCGCTGTCAGCCTTGTCTTCATCTGCAGCATTGACGATGTGGGGGGAAACCAAACCCCCGCTGGAGAGAGTACCGGTTTCATTCTTCTCAGATCCCGGAGCATACCCCAATCCAAACTTGTCTTCTTTGATGACTGGCTCCACAAATTTGCCACAGCCTTGGGCATTACCAGCTTTAACCACTTCGACAGCTTGCTTGTATGAAGAGATAGAAGTCCCGACCTTCTCAAACTCAGGTGAAAAGACAGCTTCGGGCGCGACCTCATTGATGTTTGTAGTTTCGAAGCCCTGACACAGCATCTCATGCATCTCGCCGTCCATCTCTACATACTTAAATGTAGACAGGTGGCTAACAAAAATATCCTCTTCACCACATACAGTGACGATCTGACCTTCTAGTTCATATTTGAGCTTCTGGTGGAGGGTAGAAGTAACAGCACCGGCAACATGAATCCAAGGCCGACCTAGCAGACAGCTGTAGGCAGGCTGGATATCCATCACATAAAAGGCGCTCTTGAACACCTGCGGTCCAATCTTAACTGGCAACTCAACTTCGCCAAAAATAGCTCTCTTAGAGCCATCAAAAGCCCTCACAACTAAGTTACTTGGCCTCAGGATGATGCCATCGCAATCCAACTTCATTAAGGCTTTCTTTGGAAGAACATTCAGAGAAGAACCTGTATCAACCAAAACATGGGAAAACATCACCCCTTTGCACTCCATTGTGATATGCAAGGCTTTGTTGTGATTCCTTCCCTCAGACGTCAGGTCATTATCGGTGAAACCTAGCCCCCGGCTAGCGTTTACATTGGAAACTACCGACTCCAGCTGGTTAACAGTTATCTCCGGTAGGACATAGGCCATATTCAGTACTTTCAACAAGGCTGCTCTGTGCGCCTCAGAGCACAGCAATAGTGAGAGAATGGAGATCTTTGAGGGTGTCTGATTTAGCTGGTCGACTACCTTGTAGTCACTTTTCTTGATAATCCTCATAAACTCATCCACTTCCTTCTCGAATGCGGTCTTAGGAGGATCTTCCTCAGTAGTAACCTCTTCGGTGGATACCTGTTTCCCTTTAGCCTTGGCAGCTGCCTCGACTTCAGTATTCGCGCGTAATGTTGATGGTGCAAATAGGCGTCCACTGCGAGTGAAGCCACCAACCCCTCCAACATTGTCTACAGCGGAGCTACCAATGTCAATGTCTTCTTCGTTAACTTTCTGCCCCTGGCAGTAGATATCAGCCCCATAGTGCCACGGGATAGCATTGTCTTTCTCATACGGAACAGGTCCTGGTACCGTGATGGTGATTGGACCAACCAAAGTCGGTTGAGGGCTGTCAGAGTAAATTGCGACTGGTGCTGAACTTTCGATGTTCACCGCTGCTGGTTCTGTACTTTTTGGGAAATATATTATTGTCGGAGCGAGTCTCTCGGGAACATATATTTCTTCAGGAGTGAAATAAAACGTCACCGTCGATACATCATTCTTCACCGGACGGGCCTGATCGAACTGAAGACAACCTTCATCTATCAGCTGCTGAATACCCCTTCTCAAACTGTCACATCCGTTTTTGGCAGCTTGACAATTTCTGCATTCTTCCCCACAGCCCGGGAAAATCTGTCCTTTCAGAAGTCGGTCTTTAACCACCGATAGCGAAGTCTTCACCTTAGTCACATCAGAAACCAAATTCAAAGTTTCCCCACTATCAACAGCATTAATCCTCTGCCCGCCGTGAGCCGGCATCGGGTTCTGGATAACATTAGGCACCGGAGCAAAATTGATAGCCTGGGCATCTCTCAAATCTTGTACCTTTAACTGGAGAGCCTTGCAATTATCTGTAGTATGGCCAGGTGTGTTGGAGTGAAAAGCACATTTGGCGTTGACATCATAACCTCTAGGCAAATTATTGGGATCGATTGGTGGGGCCAGAGTTCTCAATGTAACCAGATTCATGTCAATCAGCTTGGGAAGTAATACTGAATAAGGCATTGGGATTGGCTCGATGACCCGGTCCGTCTGCCTTGGACGTTGTTGGTAGTGTCTCTGCTGACCCGGATTACCTCCTTGTTGTTGATTGTTGTACCTAGGTTGTTGTTGCGGATGATATTGCGGTTGAGGAACAGGTGTTGGAATAGTGACTGCGGCCACTTGATCTTGATAATAATTAGGGCGTCCTTTACTCCTGCCTCTGCCGGCATACACAACGCTTGCCTCGCCTTCTTTTCTTCGCTGACCGTTACCAGCAAACGGTCTCTTGGGACCTGATGAGTTGGAAGCACTATTGTCTTGAATTCGGCCCATCTTCAACAGACTCTCGATTCTTTCTCCAGCAATTACTATCTCTGCAAAGCTGATTGACGGGCAAGCAGCCAATCTCTCAATATAATTGCCTTGAAGAGTGTTCATGAACATGTCCGCCATTTCCCTTTCAGACATAGGGGGTTAGACGGACGCAGCAATCTGTCTCCAACGCTGAGCATATTCTCTAAAGGTCTCCTTGGCAGCCTGGGACATACCTTGCAACAAGGTCCGATTTGGAGCCATGTCCAAGTTATATTGATATTGCTTGACAAAAGCCTCTACCAAGTTTTTCCAGCTCTTGATGGTAGTACGAGACAAATGAGAATACCATTCACGAGAAGCTCCAGTTAGACTGTCTTCAAAATAGTACATCCACAACTTTTCATCTTCCGTGTGAGCTCCCAACCTTCCCAAATAAGATTGGAGATGAGTGCGTGGGCAAGAAGCCCCGTTGTATTTCTCAAAAGTAGGGGGTTTGAACTTGTGAGGAATCCTTACTCCCTGAACCAGACCAAGATTTGTGACATCAAAGCCTAAGGAATTTTGAGACTCCAAAGATTTGAGCTTCTCAGCAAGCTCATCCATACGGCGAGTGGTCTCGAGGGCCTCGTCGTGCAAAGAAAATTGATCACACTGATAATCTTCAGTAACGGGGCGCCCGTTAATCCGAATTCCTTGATTCACATCGTACCTTCCGCCAATACCATTCCCAACATTCCCTGTGTTGCCAACATTACCCGGGTTTCCATCAGCATTTGCGTTACCTGCGTTACCAGTGTTCACAGGGTTATCAGCGTTCCCAGGGTTACCAGGGTTTCCCTCAGCATTTGGTATCTCCACCTCCGGATCGGGTCTCGGTTGCTCAACCAATTCCCTCAGCTTCGCTTGGCCTTCTGCCATACCAGTCATCAATGTCATGAACTGATCCATCCTTTCACGCATATCAGCCAGCTCTTTCTGTACTTGGTCCATCGCTAGCTGTGGACGATTTTCCTTTGTCGGGTACCTGTGGACTCGCTTGGGACCAATAATTGCCTGATACATGGAACAAACATTAGACACTGCGGTGACACCTGCAAAACAGACAAGGGTTAATATGCATGGTATGCGATGCACTGCTTGTTCAGTTTTAAGGCACCCCCATTTTGAAAGGGAATACCCTGCAAATGAATAAGCATGAGATGTTGGATGCAAATATGCAGATGATGTTATGCAATGCAAAGGCATGTCAATCAGAATTGATGGATCCGCTTGAACATCTGTCAGGTTGCACTGCCTGGAGAGAAATTCACTGAGGAATATAATACAAGACCAAAACTCTGCTCCAGAAAACCGGGTTGGTTGGAGGTTAAGGTTTCCTGAATTTAGCCCACCCCTCACTGGTAGGTTCTAAGAACAGAAGTTCGTCGGCTTCAGCCCTTCAGTCGCGAATAATACGTTTACCACTGAAGGTTTGGCATTATTACGGGATAAAAGACCTCCACTGACTCCCCTCAACAGGACATCCTAGAGCAAGTTCCCAGTCTCGGGGTCCTCGGATTGATCAGCGAGAATGCGCCCACCAGAGCTAACATAATCACGTCTCAGAGGAGAGGCCTCGACTGAGTTCTCGGGAAATGGTCACCAGAGTCGACGATTTCTAAAGGAACACCATGTCGTTACGGAACATCCGTAGGACATAATATATCCAAAAGAAACCTCGTCTGGGTGTGGTTCTTCACGAACGACTTAACGTAGCAACATGCCACGCAAGCCTCATGATCATCCACTCTAAAACCTGTGTGTACACTCAAGCCTGGGTAATGGGCTTATCTCTCATAGAACATCCCATCCCAACAAACAAACAAACAGATCCAATAGATACAACAGATGCATGCAAGCAGGTAAGCAAATAAATGTACAAAAGCATGAACACCCAATAAACAAGAAATCACACAAGCTAGGAGGGACTCGCTTAGGGAAGATGGACCAGCAAGAGGTCAACTTCTTATTCCCTAGCAGAGACGCCAGCTGTCGCAACCTGAAAAATACAGTGTGCGAAAAAAAACAACCGGCGAAAGAAAATGACAGAAGAGTCGCCACCGTGCGTTATTCATCCCAAAGGAGGGAAAGGAAACTCTCGAAGTAAACCTGAAAAAGGAAAGGACAAGACGGGGTCTCGCAACCAAATCTTCGGTTCGGGAGTCGGTTATGCGAAGGGAAGGTATTAGCACCCCTACGCATCCGTAGTACTCTACGGGATCCACTTGTGTAATTTTCGTCTAAAGGGTGTGAGTTTATCTTGTGCTATTTACCAAAAAAAAAGGGTTAAATGAAAATGACTCGCGCGGATGTCGCATCCACTGCATATGTATCTCATCTGAATATGAGAATCAGAGTCTTCGTAGCTCGGCTGACCTATGGGTTGGGGGATGTGTGCTCGCTAAGACATCGCGTCTTATGCCTACGTATCTCATCTGGAATGAGAATCAGAGCAAAACGTAGTTCGACTAACTACGGGGTTATGGATTGGGTTTTGGATGAACAACGTCACTACGCAATCTACCGGATGCTCGACCTTTGGAGACTTACTCGCCTGTAGTAGAAGGAGTTAACGTGTTGCTTTGGGTTTTAGGGTTAGAGCGTTACTTATGCAAAAGGGCAAAAAGGCAGTCCTCGACGAAGGAACCGCGCTACCTGTGGGGATACGAACCCATACAAAACAAACATGTATAAAGTAAATGTGCCAACAAGGGGCTCAGAAGTAAATAAACAAAAGAAAACAAATGCCTCCTATCGAGGTCTTCCAGCTAAGAAAGCGATAAAATGCGGAAAAGAGGTAAAAGTACCACACGGATAAAGATCCGAAGTAACAGCAATTAAAGGCGTAAGAAACCCAGGGATCTCCCAAGCTAATGCCATCAAAGAAAGGTGAGTCAGTACAGGTAATCGGAATGAACCTCCAGGGGTTATCCCACAAATAAAGTGGGAAAACCACGCAAACCATCTCTGCAAGAGTCTGTGAGCCCTCACAAAAACTCAACAAAAGGGTTAGTGAAACACGATAAGCATTTTTTTCATGAATAACAGTATGGTTTCAGAAACCTCAAACCCTGTGGCATACATTTCAGAAATCATGTGATTAAACATTCAAGGCATAGGTTTCACCCATTCATGCATAATTAAACCCGTGGGCAAAAACATAATGAAATTCATCCATCATACCTCATACATTTAGATGATCCAAATTAAGAGCATAAAATCATGGGAATGAGGCAAACCTGATGGGAGAGACCGGTTGAAATCAAATGGCACGGCTGGGTTTGCAAGGCAATGAAAGTGTGTGAGTCAGATTGAATTTTTCAGAGCTGCCTGGGGGTTACTCTGAGTTCTCTGTCAGGTTTCTCTCCAAGTTTTGTCAAGGGTTTTGTTTCAAGGAAACCTCAGAGTATTTTGCTTCTCTTCCTTTTTCTCAAGTGAAGCCTTGGTATTTATAGACTGAATTTCTTGGTTTTGTGGGCTCAAATGAGAGAGACCCAAGTCCAAATTTTTTTATTTATTTTTTTTATTTATTTATTTTTTTGTAAAAAATTATTTATTTATTTATTTATTTATTTATTTTTTTCGTTTTATTTTTTCATTTTTTTTTCATTTTTTTTTTAATTTTTTTTTATTATTTTTTTTTTTCGGATCTAATTCTGATTGACATGATGAAATGCAATATGAAATGAATGCATGAATGAGGAGGGCAAATTTTAGGGTGTTACAGGATGAAGGAGTCATTGAGATCCTTCAGAATAGGAATGTTGACGAAGATGAGCCAGAGGTCAACGTAATTTCCCCGGTGTTCCGGATGCCCGAACCTGTTATCATTAAATACGATGGTAGCAAGCAGAAGGTTTCTCCTTCCTTGATCATTAAGCCTGCCGGACCTGTGCCATATTCTTCTGAAAAGGAAATTCCCTTTCGTTACAACGCTGTTGCTGTAGAAGATGGGAAAAAGGTGCCTTTGCCTTCTTCATCTGTGGTGAATATCGCTGATGTAAGTGGTTTGACCCGTAGCGGTTGTGTGTTTTCAGCACGAAAGCCTCAAGCTAGTACTGATTTTGTTGAACGTCCGGTTGGGAATGCGGTGAATTCTCTGGATCCGGCACTTGCTGTTAATCCCTTCTCTGTACTAAAAGCTCCTACCTCTGTTGGCCCTAGTGGCAATGTGAAAGAAGACTGTGATGAGATGCTAAGGCTCATCAAGAAGAGTGAGTACAATGTTTTAGACCAGCTTCTACAAACGCCATCCAAGATATTCGTGTTATCGTTGCTTCTGAATTCAGAACCACATAGAGAGGCGCTGCAGAAGGTTTTGGATGTGGCATATGTAGATCATGATGTCGCAATAGAACAATTCAATAGCATTGTTGCAAACATTACCGCTTGTAACAATTTGAGTTTCTGTGACTCTGATCTTCTTGAGGAGGGAAGAAACCACAACTTGGCCTTACACATCTCCATGAACTGCAAAGACGACGCCATGTCCAATGTGCTGGTGGACACTGGGTCATCCCTGAAAGTATTGCCAAAATCCACTCTCTCAAGATTGTCATATCAAGGGCCTCCCATGAGGCAAAGTGGAGTTGTTGTGAAAGCTTTCGGTGGGTCTCGAAAGACTGTGATTGGGGAAGTTGATCTCCCAATCAAGATTGGACCCAGTGATTTCCAAATTACCTTCCAGGTTATGGATATTCACCCATCGTACAACTGTCTCTTAGGCAGACCATGGATTCACGAGGCGGGCGCCGTGACATCCACCATACACCAGAAGATGAAATTTGTGAAGAACAAGAAACTGGTAGTGGTAGGGGGAGAAAAGGCTCTCCTGGTTAGCCACTTCTCTTCCTTCTCGTATATAGATGCTAAGGATGAAGTTGGAACTCCTTTCCAAGCTTTATCTATAGCTGAGCCTGTTGAGAAGAGAACTCCTTCATTTACTACCTATAGAGATGCGAAGTTGGCCATTGAGTGTGGTGCAATTGCTGGTTTGGGAAAAATGATTGAGCTAGAAGACAATAAGTCCCGGGCTGGCATTGGCTTTTCTTCTGGGGTCTTCAACAAAAAAAGACTATTCAAGAGTGGAGGTTTTATCCACACCAGTCAGGATGAGGAGGTTGCTGCTGTCTTGGAAGAGGATGCAGAGGACTCTGGCAATTTCATTATCCCTGGTGGGATCTGCAACAATTGGGTCGCTGTGGATATTCCTACAGTTGTCCACAAGTCAACGTAATGATCACTTTGTTAAAAAACCCTTCTCCCATTCCAAAAGGAGGAGTGATAACATTGTTGGCAACATAAATACGATGATATTTTCATTCAATAAATTCATGTTAAATGTTTGTTTTTCCAAATTATTTTCCCTTTTTGCTTTTTGCATGAAATTGGTGATCACATAAAACCCTAAAAAAGAATAAAATCAACCTTTTCATCTGCATAATGATGTTCCTTGTTTGAATTCTAAAGCTTTTCATATCCAAAATCATTATGCAGGTTGATTTCTAGACCCATTGAACATAATGATCCAACACCATCTCCCAATTTTGAGTTCCCTGTATTTGAGGCGGAAGAAGATGATGTTGAAGAGATTCCTGACGAAATTACCCGTTTACTTGAGCATGAAGAGAAGATCATTCAGCCGCATCTCGAGAATCTGGAGACAGTCAACTTGGGGTCTGAGAATTGTGTTCGTGAAGTAAAGATTGGTGCACTCCTTGAAGAATCTGTAAAGAAGGGGTTGATTGAATTGCTACGAGAATATGTTGATGTCTTTGCATGGTCATATGAAGACATGCCCGGTCTAGACACTGATATCGTGCAACATATCTTACCCTTGAAGCCTGAGTGCGTGCCTGTGAAGCAGAAGCTCAGAAGAACGCATCTTGATATGGCAGTGAAGATCAAGGAAGAAGTTCAGAAGCAAATTGGTGCGGGGTTTCTGGTGACTTCTACATATCCTCAATGGGTGGCCAATATTGTGCCCGTGCCTAAGAAAGATGGAAAAGTCCGGATGTGTGTGGACTATAGAGATTTGAATAAAGCTAGTCCGAAAGATGATTTCCCT
This sequence comes from Lathyrus oleraceus, assembly GCF_024323335.1. Classification (NCBI taxonomy): domain Eukaryota; kingdom Viridiplantae; phylum Streptophyta; class Magnoliopsida; order Fabales; family Fabaceae; genus Lathyrus; species Lathyrus oleraceus. Next base: position 426,597,194 of record NC_066583.1, read on the forward strand.
CTACCACATATTGATATGTTGGTAGACAATACAACTAAATTCAATGTCTTCTCATTTATGGATGGATTTTCCGGATATAATCAGATTAAGATGACACCCGAGGATATGGAGAAGACAACATTCATCACACCTTGGGGAATATTCTGTTATCGAGTGATTCCCTTCGGTTTGAAGAACGCCGGAGCCACATATCAACGAGCTATGACTACCTTGTTTCATGATATGATGCACAAGGAGATTGAGGTATATGTTGATGATATGATTGCTAATTCAAGAACGAAAGTTGAACATGTAGAACACTTGTTGAAGCTTTTTCAGCGTTTGAGAAAATACAAGCTTTGTCTGAATCCCCACAAGTGTACATTCGGAGTCCGTTCTGGCAAGTTATTGGGCTTCATTGTCAGTGAAAGAGGTATTGAGGTTGATCCTGCAAAGGTCAAAGCAATACAAGAGATGCCTGCACCCAAAACTGAGAAGCAAGTCCGAGGTTTTCTTGGTCGCTTGAATTGCATTTCCAGATTCATGTCCCACATGACTGCCACATGCGCACCAATATTCAAGCTCCTCCGGAAAGATCAGTCTCATGATTGGACCGAAGATTTCCAGAAATCTTTCGACCGTATTAAAGAATATCTGTCCGAACCTCCGATTCTGTCTCCGCCTGTGGAGGGAAGACCATTGATCATGTATCTGACTGTTCTTGAAGATTCAATGGGTTGTGTCCTTGGTCAACAAGATGAATCAGGGAAGAAAGAGTATGCTATCTACTACTTGAGGAAGAAGTTCACTGATTGTGAGTCTCGATACTCAATACTTGAGAAGACATGCTGTGCTTTGGCCTGGGCTGCTAAGCGCTTACGCCAGTACATGATAAATCATACGACTTGGTTGATATCCAGAATGGATCCAATCAAGTACATATTTGAGAAGCCTGCTTTAACTGGGAGGATTGCCCGTTGGCAGATGTTGTTGTCTGAGTATGATATTGAGTATCGAGCTCAGAAGGCTATTAAAGGTAGTATCTTGGCTGACCATTTGGCACATCAGCCTATCGAGGATTATCAGTCAGTTCAGTATGACTTCCCAGACGAGGAGATTCTGTATTTGAAAATGAAAGATTGCGATGAGCCTACACTCGATGAAGGGCCAGAGCCTGGTTCCAGATGGAGTATGGTGTTTGATGGCGCTGTAAATCAGTATGGAAATGGTATTGGGGCAGTGATTATTACTCCTCAGGGCATACATATTCCTTTTACAGCAAGGCTAATTTTCAAATGCACGAATTATATGGCAGAGTATGAGGCCTGTATTATGGGATTGGAGGAATGCATTGATCTTAGGATCAAGCATCTTGATGTTAATGGTGATTCGGCCCTTGTTGTTAATCAGATTAAGGGTGAATGGGAAACGAATCAGCCTGGTCTCATTCCATATAGGGATTATGCGAGGAGGATTTCAACGTTCTTTACTAAGGTTGACTTCCATCTGTAGCACCTCAAATTTGCACCTCCCTTTTGTATATACATTTCATTTTTAGGTCATTAACATTGCATTCACATTGCATAGTCCATTACATCTCATCAGTCAAGACTGGTCAGGAGATTCAACTGTGCAAGGCAACAAGAGCATTATCCATGAGATCAAAGCCCTAGGATGGTTCCAATGAGCTTACATGACCCAAGGATCATTTTGAAGCAACTTGGCCAAGTGTTGAAGGCTCAGAATTCATCAGTGCATGTGCAAGTCATCTGAGGCCCATAAAAGTCAACAGAAGTCAACTGCAAAGTCAACTGTGGATTTGGAGGTGGGAAGTGGTTAGAGATGCTTCATTCATGTTCAAACAAGTCTCATTTGACATTTCAAACACTCACATTGAAGAATTTGAAGTCAGGTCAAGACTTTCCCAAAATAGCAAGTGACCTATAATTTGAAAGTTTCCAAAAATGGAAAGGTTTTGGACCAACTTCAACTCAATGTTACATCATCAAGAAGGCTTCATATGAAATTCTGTCCAACATGAAAGTTGAATATCTTTCTCTCCCATTTCCAAAAAGTCCAAGATCATGGATTTATGATGTGTGGTTGAGAAGTTATGATCAAATCATGACAAAGTGTGCTTGAAGATTCAAATGGGCATAACTTTTGAACCAAGGCTCCAATTTTGGTGGTTCTTCTTGCATTATTCTCATCATGACATGCACTTTCCAAATACCTCATTGCATAGCTTGAAATGTGAACATATGATGACATGCTCATGCATACTATTTTTGAAGAGGAATTTATTAAAATCAATTTGGGTGATCATATGCATAAAATATCCATTCCAAAGTGTGCATGGGTTATTTTTAAGTGGTTTTGGGCCTTATTCTGGTACTGTTCACGCATGCATGAAGGGCATAAGGTGAAAATCCAATTTTGTACATACACCTTACAACTTGCTAATCTCACTTGGCTTTGGCTTAAACTGGTTTTCAGAATGATTAGCATGGGGCATATAAGGATAATCTTAACTGCTTTCATCATTAACATCCATTTTCAGATCTGAATCTCAAATCAACCAAATTTTTCTCTCAAAAATATTTTCCAAATTCTTCACACAAAAGCATTTTCTCTTGTTGGAATCATGATCATGAAGCATTTCTGAGCAAGTTTGAACGTGGAATTGGAGCAAATCGTGCCAATTTGGACCATACTCGAAGCTTGAAGGTTCAATGGAGCTTGCAAATTGAGCTGGATTCGTGCATGCTAGAGCATCCAATTCATCATCAATCACATCAACAAGCATTGTAGAAGAGATTTGAGGCATTGCTGAGCTTGGTAGCACACGATTCCAGTTTCTGTTCTTCAAAGAGGTCAGGTTTCGAGTTCAATTATTTTGCAATTCATCATGATATTTGCGTAGATCTTTCATTGGTGATCATTCTGGTATAAAATTTGAGTGAAATGGCGCAATATTCATGAAGTTATGCTTGATTGAAAGTTTGATGTCAAATCTTATTTCCTTCGATCTGAACTTGTTATAATGTTTTTGCATGATTTGGTTATGGATCTTTGAGGTGCATGAAACGAGGAGTAGATTGGTGTAATTATTTGTGATTTCTGGACGTTTTGTGAATTTTCTAGAATTTTGCATAAAGATCATCTTCATCTTCATCTTCAACCTATGAAGATCATGAGTTTTCCAGGCTTGCTATGAGTTTGCTAGGAATTAGCTACGAAACATTCATCAATTAGCTACGATTTCTGGGATTTCTGGGTGCCTTAGGGTTTTGATCCAAAACGGTATCGCTTTGATGATGAGCGCGCAAATTCAAATGTAGCAAGGGTTCGAGTCCCAGCGAAGGAACTTTTCAAATTGCCATGCTATTTGTTACTTTCCCTCCCATTTGCCCATGCTATTCATGTTTTGAACTTCATTTTTTCCCAAACTTCATAAAATCATAACAATTTGAAAAATGCATCAATTTCATCCCAATTTTTTGCAAAATGCTCCTTATTCTGTCTAGCTTTTTATGATCATTAATTGGAAAGTTGTGCCTGGATGGAAAAATATTTTGTTCTAGGATGATTGAATGCATATGCATGTGTGATGTTGCCTTGTTCTCTCCATCATAAAATGCTCAAAAATATTCCAATGGCTTTGAAATTTTGTGTGTAGTTTCTCAACACATTGATGAACATTTTGGATTTGGTTTGACATGTTTCCCATGCTCCAATTCTGTTTTATGCTTGTGTTGACTTGGTGTGACAATTTGTGTCACACATTTGATTGTTTGAATTGTACAATGTGATTGTCATGCCAAATGATGTCCAATGCTTCCGATTTTTTGTGTGATGGATGTTATGGATGTCTTGATTGCTCATGAAATTTTCCAGATTTATTTGAATCATTTCTGTTTTGATTGAGATTTTTCATTCATGTTGATCATTTGAATGCCTTGAATTGGTCTCGGACTTATTTTGCACATGAAATGAACTTGCTTATTGATTATGATTTGGTTCTTTTTAAGACTTATTCATGAGTGATTAAGCATGCTTCAGGTTGAGTTTGAAGTTCTGTTTTGACTTTTTGATCCTCTTTTGACCCTAGGATTTGACCTAGTGGTTTGGACTTATCCTTTGAGTTGTGATTTCAGGTTCAAGTACACATCTCCATGAGTGATGATGCTCCTTCATTTGAGCTTGGTCATTTGTTGTTATTGGCTAATGTTTGTGTGTTTTGTAGGCTTTGAGGACAATTCATTTGTGTTTGCCTTGTGCCTTGCACCATTTGTTGCCTGATTGGATTTGTCTGTCTATTTGATATTGACTATTAACTGTTTGTCTGGATTTTGTACTAATTGGTTTAGCTGTTTCCACAGGTACCTAAGTTGCTTTAAGTTCATTTGAACTTTGCTTTGATTGCTTGTGGTTGGCATACCACTGAGGTATAATTCCTTGATCTTCATGTAATCTGGAAGACCTGTCATGTTATGTTGGCAGGCACCTGTCTGAAGCCCTCCTTAAGAGGCAATATTTGTGTTTGTTTAATGTTGTGCCAAGCAGGAAAAGACCTCTCAAGAGGCAATTGGCAGATAGAAGGGATGTGCAATCCATCCCCTGCTATTCAGTTGTGTCATTCACTTTGCTCACACACCATGTGTTGATGCATTGTGAATAAGAGCCCAAGATCCTGTTGTGTCAGTCATGTGGAGAAGAGTTCCTACATTCTGAACTCCCACACTTCCTATTTTGAGTCAAGCTCTCCCAGGCCAGGGATAAGAGCTGTGAGGTCTTACCCTCACTTCCTATTTCATCTGCTTCACCCTAACTCTCAATGTTAGGGTTAAGAGCTAAAAACACCCCATTCCAGTTGGCTTGTTTTTACAGCCTAGCCTTGTATGAGCCCAATTGTTTGCATATAGTGTGTGTGCTTGCTTTATTGTGCTTGTATTTGTTTGATTGTGCTGTTTAGGATAGCTTGCTTCCTGTGCAAGATAGGATAGAAACCTCAACCTAGGACCATTGCGGATTACATGATAACTATTAGGCTCGAGTCAGGCTCCCTTCTAGTTTGTCATTTCCCAGTCTCTGGTTAGGATAGAAGTTCTTTCCCTGTTTAGGGGAACTACGTCGCCCTGATCCTCATACCAGATGAGGTACGTAGGCAGAAGATGAGCTGATCTCTCTAGGCGCCCTTTTTCTTTTTGAACCCCTTTGTGTGTGTTGGAGTCTGACATAAGTCCAGCGATTGGCAGTTGGTTTCCTGTGTCTTGTTTGCTTGTTGGAGTCTGACATAAGTCCAGCGATTGGCAGTTGGTTTCCTGTGTGTGTTTGTTGGTTCGGAGTCTGATGTAAGTCCAGCGATTGGCATTCGGTTTCCATGTTTGCCTGTTTGTGTGGAGTCTGACGTAAGTCCAGCGATTGGCAGTCGGTTTCCTGTGTTGGTTTTGTTTGGCGTGCGTTAGCCGAGCTACGAGTGCTCTGATTCTTCTCCGGTCAGAGAAGATACGTATGCATAGGATGCGACATCCTAGCGAGCACGTTTCCCCTGTTCCTGAACTACGTCGACTCTGATGTCTGTTTCTGACAGACTACATAGGCCCAGGAGGCGATATCCTGCCGAGTCCTCTTCTTCTGTCCTTTCTGTGTTTCCTTCCAGCCTTGTGCAGTGTTTGAGCAGTCTTTTTGCAACCTTTCTTCTATTATTTCAGAGCGTGGATCCCGTCGAGTACGACGGATGCGTAGGGGTGCTAATACCTTCCCTTCGCATAACCGACTCCCGATCCCATCTCTCTCTGGTCGCGAGACCATGTCTTTTCCAGGTTTACTTCGAGCGTTTCCTTTCCCTCTTTTGGGATAAATAACGCACGGTGGCGGCTCTGTTGTTTCGTTTTCCCGCCGGTTTTTCGCGTAATGCGACAGCTGGCGACTCTGCTGGGGATATAAAGAGAAGTTGACCTCCTGTTGGTTGCTTTTACTGTTTCATTTATTGCATTTATTTGTTTATGTTTGCATTTATGTTTGCATTTATGTTTGCATGCATCATATTTTCATCTGTGCTGGCTGTGTGTTTGTCTCTCTGTGGGGTGGGAGTTCCAAGAGGTAAAAGGCCCAATACCCAGGCTATGAGTGAACTCTAGGACACCTAGGAATAGAGTGATTCTTGGGAAGCGGGTGGTATTGCGCCACTTAGCGGAATATGACATCACGAGCAGTTCAGATCCTGATGGGGTATTATCGGTGCATACATTGGGAGTGCACATGATGATATTCTATGAAAGGGTTGTTTATCCTGCGTTTCTCTTAACCTTACCCTGGCCTAGATGACACCCGTGAGTGGGGAAGGAATGGAATCATTTTACAGGTACCGTTGGTGACTTGTTGGTGACTTGGTTCCTGTTGGTGACTTGGTTCAGAGATATGGGTCTCAGATGACTTTGTGTCTCAGATGACTTTGTGGTTCCGAATTCAAGCCGAAGCTTTGAACCTGTGCTCCGTAACACACAGCCAACCAGTCGTGTTTGCATCATTTGCATCATAGCATGTTTATTTTCAAAAAAAAAAAGAAAAGAAAAGAAAAAAGCTAATTTCTTCATGCATATCATTTCTCAGGTTCATTCAGGAGTCTATTCACCGTAAGAGATGGCATCCGTTCCCGAGTTGAAGAGGAAGACGTGCACCTACAGTTTTCACCGTGAGCCATTGACATCTTTGATAGAGCTGAGCAATCTTGTGATCGGCGGTAATCAGAAGGTGTTTGTTGGTCAGTATGGGGATTTGTTGACACTGTTGAAGATGGTGGTAGATCCAGTACCGTTGCAGACTCTCCTACAGTTTTATGATCCAGAGCTCCGTTGCTTCACCTTCCAGAATTATCAGTTAGCACCAACTCTTGAAGAGTACTCCATTTTGATGAATGTCCCGATCAGATATCAGGTTCCTTTCTTGGATGTTCCAAAGGAGGAGGATTTCAGGGTTGTTGCCAGATCTCTTCATTTGGGTATCAAAGAAGTGAGTGACAATTGGAAGTCGAGTGGTGATGTAGTGGGGTTGCCTTTGAAGTATTTGGTGAGAATGGCTAAAGAAGAAGCGAAGAAAGGAAATTGGGAAGCTTTTCACGCTCAGTTAGCCATTTTGATCTATGGGATTGTGTTGTTCCCGAGTATGCCTAATTTTGTGGATTTTGCTGCTATTACTATCTTCATCAGAGGAAACCCGGTTCCTACCTTGTTAGCTGACACTTACTATGTTATACACAGCAGGCATGGTAAAGGTGGAGCTATCAGGTGTTGTCTCCCTTTACTACTCAGATGGTTCTTGTCTCTTCTGCCAACCAGTGGACCTTTTGTGGATACTCAGAGCACTCGTAAGTGGACTCAGAGGATTATGTCTCTTACATCCTATGACATCATGTGGCAATCTTACCGGATGGATGTGCGCAATGTTATCATGAGTTGTGGAGAGTTTCGTAATGTGCCACTTGTAGAGACTAAGGGTTGCATCAATTACAACCCGGTTCTTTCTCTTCGCCAGTTGGGGTTTGTGATGAATGGAAGACCACTAGATGCTGAGATAGCAGAGAGTGTGTATTTTGAGAAGCGGATTGACCCTGCTAGATTGGAGCAAGTAGGAAGAGCTTGGAAGACTATTGGTGTCAAGGATGGAGCTGTGTTAGGGAAGAAGTTTGCCATTGCTATGCCTGATTACATTGATTGGGTCAAGAAGAGAGTTGAGACTTTGTTGTTACCCTATGATAGGATGGAGTCATGGCAAGAGCAACCACTTTTGATCCTTTCTGAGAGTGTGCCTGCTGAGCATTATAAGCAAGCCTTGATGGAGAATCGTCGGTTGAAAGAAAAGGAACAAGATACCCAGATGGAGCTTTACAAAGCCAAAGCTGACAAGTTGAACTTGGCTCACAAGCTCAAAGGAGTGCAAGGTGAAGATGTTAGCAGAGTGAGAAGCAAGAAGAGGTCTTATGAGGAGATAGAAGCAATGTTGGATGGAGAACACCGTGAGCGGCTAAGGTTGCAAAGAGCGGAAGCCAATTATCAGAAGAAGATAAGAGACCTGGAAAAGAAGCTCAAAGACAAAGACATCTAGTTAAAGAAGGAGGTAGACTTGAGACATGCATCAGAGAACCAGCTTGGAGGAGAAGTTGTAGAGCTCAGAAGACAACTGAAGGAGAAGCTCACGCCTCTGCCTGAGTGTTCAGAATGTGACTTGTTGATAGACCAGTGCCAGTATCTGAAGACGCTCATTCCTGGAGGACATCTTTCTTAGCTTGTATCTGTTGTTTATGTTGAGAATCACCTCCAGGCTTGTTGGATGGGATTCAATGTTGTACTTTGATCGTTTGGATCTTTGTCTGATATTGTTGTATGACCTTTATTGCTCACATCTATAGATGAGGTTGTTGATGTTTCACCTTTTGTTCATTATCCTGTGCAGTCTGCTTCTGTGTTGTTCATTGTTGCAGGTTGTCATCTTTTGAAAGATGAATTAGGCTTTTGAATGCCTGAGAAATGAACATATCATGTGCATCATACACATCATTAGCATCATACACATATCATTCTTGCATTACAGGTGTTCTTGATCGAGACTTCTCATTTTGGTTCCTGTTTCAGGCAGGATTGCTGATCAACGTCCGCACCGCTACTCTACGAGGTTGAATCAACAGAGGAATATGGATCAAGTGCAAGCTGAGTTAGCAGAGATGAGGGCTAACATGGCCCAGTTCATGCATATGATGCAAGGGGTTGCGCAAGGTCAAGAAGAACTTTGAGCCCTAGTCCAGAGACAAGAAGCTATAATTCCACCAGTCAACCATGCCTTGCCAGAGGGAGGCCCAATCAATGACAACGTTACTGCTGCTGTTCCCATCAACAACTATGTCGTGGGTGATGAGTTGAGGGGTATCAGAATCAAAGGTCAGCCTATTGCTCCATAGACTGCTAATGCCAGAGTGGCCCGTGCTCCGGTCCGTAATCCTGCTCCATTGGTTGATAGGCAGGAGGATATGTTTACTCTCCTCAGTGAGGATGAAGACGCTGTGGGAAGAACTGACGAAAGGGATAGGAGGGTTGATGCCCTAGCTGAGAAGATCAGAACCATGGAGTGTCAGAACTCTCTGGGGTTTGACGTGACAAACATGGGTTTGGTGGAAGGACTGAGGATTCCCTATAAGTTCAAGGCGCCATCTTTTGATAAGTACAATGGCACTTCTTGTCCTCGCACCCATGTGCAGGCCTATTTCAGAAAGATCTCTGCCTACACAGACGACGAAAAGATGTGGATGTATTTTTTCCAGGATAGCTTGTCTGGAGCTTCCTTGGATTGCTACATGGAGTTGAAAAGAGAATCTATCAGAAGTTGGAGAGATCTGGGTGAGGCCTTTCTGAGGCAATACAAGCATAATATGGACATGGCTCCCAGCCGAACTCAGTTACAGAGCTTATGTCAGAAGTCTGGAGAAAGTTTCAAAGAGTATGCCCAGAGATGGCGGGAATTAGCTGCAAGGGTGCAACCTCCGATGCTGGAGAAGAAGTTGACCGATATGTTTATTGGGACTTTGCAAGGAGTATTCATGGACCGGATGGGGAGTTGCCCGTTTGGTAGCTTTTCTGACGTTGTGATTTGTGGAGAGAGGACAGAGAGTCTCATTAAAGCTGGAAAGATTCAGGACGCTGGTTCTTCATCTTCAAAGAAGCCATTCGCTGGGGCACCCATAAGAAGGGAGGGTGAGACCAATGATGTGCAACATCGTAGAAATATGAATAGCGGACATTACCGTCAGGTTGCTGCTATAACCATCCCAGCACCTCAACCACGACAACATCAACAACAAAGAGCACCACAACAACAACAACAACGTCCGTTTCAGCCGAGACAGAGAATGCCGGATCGTCGATTCGACCCGTTGCCTATGACATACGCTGAGTTGTTGCCCGAATTGCTCAGATTGGGGTTTGTTGAGTTGCGTACTATGGGTCCGGTGACGAAGATACCACCTGGGTATGATGCCAACGTTCGTTGTGACTTCCATTCCGGTGCACCGGGGCACCATATTGAGAACTGCCGGGCTTTTCATCATAAGGTCCAGGACCTGATTGACGCTAAAACAATCAATTTTGCTCCTGTGCCTAATGTTGTGAACAACCCTATGCCTCAGCATGGTGCGCATAGGGTGAACAATGTGGAAGATGGGGAAGCTGTGGATTTGGTGGCTAATGTTGAAGATGTCCAGACGTCGTTGTTTGTTGTGAAAGAGCGTCTGTTGAATGGGGGAGTGTTCCCGGGTTGTGATGAGGGTTGTTCAGACTGTGCTGATTCAGAGAATGGTTGTATGCAATTGAAGAATGGTATCTAGGGTTTGATGGATGAGGGTTGTTTGCAGTTTGCCAGGGCCACGAAAGATCGTGGGATGGTGTCAACTGTTACCATTTATTTCAAACCGTCTGAGGGACGTGGCCAGAGAACTGTTAGTGCTTCTACTGTTGGTACTCCTGTTACCATTTCTGCTCCAGTAACTGTCAGTGCTCCCACTACTATTGTTGCTTCGGGTAGAAGGGCTGTTGAGAATAGTAGGGCCGTTCCGTGGAAGTATGATAATGCCTATCGCAATAACTGAAGGGCTGAAAGTCAGATCAGACCTGTGAATCAAGCTCCTGTAACGATTGGTTTGCCAAGTAGGGTTCCTGCAACTGTTGGTCCAGTTGTGGACAATGTAGGGGGACCAGGAGGTTTCACAAGAAGCGGTCGTCTGTTTGCACCGCAACCTTTGAGAGACAACAATGCTGAGGCTCTCGCCAAAGCAAAGGGTAAGCCAGTTGTGGTTGAAGAAGAACCTGTTCAGAAGGAGGCGCCTGAGGGCTCGTTTGAGAAGGACGTGGAGGAGTTTATGAAGATAATTAAGAAGAGTGACTACAAGATTGTAGATCAACTGAATCAAACTCCGTCCAAAATCTCTATTCTGTCCCTGTTATTGTGCTCTGAGGCACACCGTAATGCCTTGCTGAAGATGTTGAATCTGGCTTACGTGCCTCAGGAGATTTCTGTCAATCAATTGGAGGGTGTTATTGCTAATGTGAGCACGAGGCATGGTTTGGGGTTCACGGACTTAGATTTGACACCTGAGGGTCGCAATCATAATAAAGCCCTGCATATCACTATGGAGTGCAAAGGCGCAGTATTGTGGCACGTGTTGGTGGATACTGGTTCGTCTTTGAATGTGTTGCCCAAGAAGACTTTGAGCAAGATAGATGTTGAAGGGGTTGTCCTCACTCCGAGCGATCTTATTGTTCGTGCGTTTGATGGATCCAAACGGTCCGTTTTTGGTGAAGTCACTTTGCCTGTGAAGATTGGCCCGGAGGTGTTCAGTATTGTCTTCTATGTGATGGACATCCAGCCAGCATATAGTTGTTTATTGGGGCGTCCCTGGATACATGGGGCTGGGGCAGTTTCGTCAACTCTCAATCAGAAGCTGAAGTACGTTTGGAATGGTCAGATTGTGACTGTGTGCGGCGAGGAGGAAATTCTGGTGAGTCATTTATCCTCTTTCAAGTATGTGGAGGTGGATGGCGAGATCCATGAAACTCTGTGCCAGGCGTTTGAGACTGTTTCTATTGAGAGGGTGGCTTTTGCTGAGCAGAAGAAGCCAAGTGCCTCAATTGCATCCTACAAGCAGGCTATGGAGGTTGTCAACTCGGGCAATGCAGAAGGCTGGGGCAAGATGGTGGACTTGCCAGTCAAAGAAGATAAGTTCGGTATTGGTTATCAACCTCTGCAGGCGGAGCAGGGTGTTCAAGATCAGAAAGGGCCGAGTACCTTCACCAGCGCTGGGCTGATGAATCATGGTGACGTCTTTGCAACCAGTAGTGAAGACGGTGATAGTGATTGTGATTTGAACAACTGGGTTCGCCCGTGCGCACTAAGGGAGACGATCAACAATTGGACAGCTGAAGAAGTGGTCCAAGTTACTCTTCAAACAGAGTAATTTTCTTTTGTTTTTCATTTTGCACAAAACCCTATGTTTTGCCCAAGGCGTAGTGGTTCATTGTAGGGCCTCATCATGTTTTTCAATGATATCATTAATAAAGGACGTTTTTGCAAACAATTTTGTGATCCCTGTCTTTCCGTTTTTGTTTTTCATTTTTCAAAACAATAAAATGGCAATGTTTTTGTTTTTGTGACTTTCTTGATTTCTTTTTCTAAAAAAAGCATTAAACATGCATAATGGATCTTACGGACTCCACTATAAACAGTTATGTTATGGCTCAGTATGATTTCAATAATCCCATCTACCAAGCTGAAGAGGAGAGTGAGGAAGATTGTGAACTCCCTAAAGAACTGGTTAGATTATTGAAGTAGGAGGAAAGGGTCATCCAACTTCATCAGGAGGAGTTGGAGATTATTAACCTGGGTACTGAGGATGCCAGAAGGGAGATCAAGATCGGGGCTGCTTTGAAGGAAGATGTCAAGAGAAGGTTGATTGAGATGCTGAGAGAATATGTGGAGATATTCGCCCGGTCGTATCAAGATATGCCAGGGTTGGATACAGATATTGTGGTGCATAGACTACCTCTCAGAGAAAATTGTCCTTCAGTCAAGCAGAAGCTTCGGAGAACTAGTCCTGATATGGCTGTCAAGATCAAGGAAGAGGTTCAGAAGCAGTTGGACGCGGGTTTTCTGTCAGTTACCACTTATCCCCCGTGGGTGGCCAACATCGTTCCCGTGCCGAAGAAGGACGGCAAAGTCAGGATGTGTGTCGATTACCGGGATTTAAACAGAGCAAGTCCGAAAGATGATTTCCCATTACCTCACATTGATGTATTCGTTGATAATACTGCTCAATCCTCGGTTTTCTCTTTCATGGACGGTTTTTCTGGCTATAATCAGATCAAGATGGCGCCAGAGGACATGGAAAAGACGACATTCATTACACCTTGGGGCACGTTCTGCTATAAGGTGATGCCATTTGGGCTGAAGAATGTCGGTGCTACCTATCAGAGGGCTATGACGACTCTCTTTCATGACATGATGCACAAAGAGATTGAAGTGTACGTGGATGATATGATTGCGAAGTCGCAGACAGAAGAGGAGCACCTGGTAAATTTGCAGAAGTTGTTTGAAAGGCTGAGAAAATTCAAACTGAGGCTGAATCCAAACAAGTGTACGTTTGGGGTGAGATCTGAAAAGCTGTTAGGTTTCATTATCAGTGAGAAAGGGATTGAGGTTGATCCAGCAAAAGTCAAAGCTATACAAGAAATGCCTGAACCGAAAACAGAAAAGCAGGTTCGTGGGTTTTTAGGGAGATTGAACTACATTGCTCGGTTTGTATCTCACCTAACTGCCACGTGTGAACCGATTTTCAAATTGCTAAGGAAGAATCAAGCAATCAGGTGGAATGATGACTGTCAGAAAGCTTTTGACAAAATAAAAGAATATTTACAGAAACCTCCCATCCTCATACCTCCAGTTCCTGGGAGACCTCTGATAATGTACCTGTCAGTGACTGAGAACTCGATGGGGTGTGTATTGGGACAGCATGACGAGTCTGGTCGAAAAGAGCATGCCATATACTAACTTAGCAAAAAGTTTACCGACTGTGAAACAAAATATTCACAGCTTGAGAAAACTTGTTGTGCTTTGGCCTGGGCTGCTCGCCGACTGAGACAATATATGCTGAACCATACTACCTTATTGATTTCTAAGATGGATCCAGTGAAATACATCTTTGAGAAGCCGGCTCTCACCGGACGTGTTTCCCGTTGGCAGATGATCTTAACATAGTATGATATCCAGTACACGTCGCAGAAGGCCATCAAAGGTAGTATCCTATCAGACTACCTTGCCGAGCAACCGATTGATGATTATCAGTCGATGATGTGTATCTGAAGATGAAAGATTGTAAAGAGCCTCTTGTCGAGGAAGGACCGGATCCTGATGACAAGTGGACACTGATGTTTGATGGGGCTGTGAATATGAATGGCAACGGTGTTGGGGCAGTATTGATTAATCCTAAAGGTGCTCATATACCTTTTTCTGCCAGACTGACTTTTGATGTAACCAACAACGAGGCTGAGTATGAGGCTTGTATCATGGGGATAGAAGAAGCCATTGATCTAAGGATCAAAACTCTGGACATTTATGGAGATTCTGCTCTAGTGATTAACCAGGTCAATGGAGATTGGAATACTCATCAGCCGCATTTGATTCCTTACAAAGATTACACCAGAAGGATCCTGACTTTCTTCAAAAAAGTGAAGTTGTATCACGTCCCCCGAGAAGAGAATCAGATGGCTGATACCTTGGCTACTTTGTCTTCTATGATCAAAGTTCATTGGTGGAATCATGTGCCACATGTTGCGGTGAATCGACTCGAGAGGCCTGCGTATGTGTTTGCAGCCGAGTCTGTTGGTGACGAGAAACTGTGGTACTATGATATCAAGAATTTCCTCAAGAGTCAGGAGTATCCTGAAGGAGCGTCAAAGAATGACAAGAAAACCCTAAGAAGGCTAGCTGGAAGCTTTTATTTGAATCAGGATGACGTGTTGTACAAAAGAAACTTTGACATGGTGCTGCTCAGATGCGTGGATAGACACGAAGCAGACATGTTGATGCAAGAAGTGCATGAAGGATCTTTTGGTACCCATGCTGGTGGTCATGCAATGTCCAAGAAGTTGTTGAGAGCCGGTTATTATTGGATGACTATGGAATCCGATTGTTTCAAGTACGCTCGGAAGTGCCATAAGTGTCAGATCTATGCTGATAAGGTGCATGTACCACCAAGCCCTCTGAATGTTATGAATTCGCCTTGGCCGTTCGCGATGTGGGGCATCGATATGATTGGGAAGATTGAGCCTAATGCTTCTAATGGACATCGCTTCATCCTGGTTGCGATTGATTACTTCACCAAATGGGTGGAAGCAGCTTCCTATGCTAACGTTACCAAGCAAGTGGTTGCCCAATTCATCAAGAAGGAAATCATCTGTCGTTATGGGGTTCCTGAGAGGATCATCACTGATAACGGTTCGAATCTCAATAACAAGATGATGAAAGAACTTTGTAAAGATTTCAAGATTGAACATCACAATTCTTCTCCTTACAGACCAAAGATGAATGGTGTTGTAGAGGCGGCAAACAAGAATATTAAGAAGATTGTGCAGAAGATGGTCGTGATGTACAAGGATTGGCATGAGATGCTTCCTTTCGCTTTGCATGGGTACCGTGCCTCAGTACGTACGTCGACCGGGACAACCCCTTACTCTCTTGTGTACGGTATGAAAGCTGTCCTACCTGTTGAAGTGGAGATTCCTTCTCTGAGAATCCTGTTGGATGTCAAGCTTGACGAAGGTGAATGGATTCGAACGAGGTTTAACGAGTTGAGCCTTATCGAAGAGAGGCGGTTAGCAGCTGTGTGCCACGGGCAGTTGTATCAGAGAAGGATGAAGAAAGCCTTTGATCAGAAAGTGCATCCTCAAAGCTATCAGACTGGTGATTTAGTTTTGAAGAGGATCCTTCCTCCCGGTACAGATAACAAGGGTAAATGGACTCCTAATTATGAAGGTCCATATGTTGTTAAAAAGGTTTTCTCCGGTGGAGCCTTGATGCTTGCAACTATGGATGGTGAAGATTTTCCGTCCCCTGTTAACTCAGATGTAGTCAAAAAATACTTCGCATAAATTGACCCGCTGGACAAAAAGAATAAAAGAGTCCAGGCAAAAAAGGGCATCCCGGCGAACCAAAAAAAAAAAAAAAGGTTCGGGCAAAAGTTAGGGATAAAAAATGAAAAAATATGTACACCTGGTAAGTCGAAAACTCGCAAGGGCAACTTAGGCAAAAATGGGTATCCCGGTGGATTGAAAACCTGAAAAGGCGATCCAGGCAAAAGAGGGATTAAAGCGAAGACTACAGTCTGAGTTATCTGTACTTCATCGCGCTTCATCGTCTACCATCTCGAAGGATATGATCGGTCCAATCATCCTTCTCAGAAAGCAAGGAATTTGGGGAGAATTGATGATCTGTGAGTCATAACAGAATTGGGAAATAGTGGATGCCGTATTCACATTGCCATTAGGATAGTTTATTTTCCTTTTGTGCATAATTACCTCTTCCTAGGAATTGCTTCCCGATGTATTCGCCTTTTCAGGCCCATTTTCAATCAATAAAAGTCGTTATTCAGATAAATTGCTCTCGTGTTTTTATTTTTACTGTTTTGTTTGCAAAAACGTCCAAATTTTTTATAAACATTGCGTATAAAAACATGAAGGCTAGACAACAAAGTGCAGAAAGATAAAACATTTGAAAATCATTTTGAATGTTGAGTACACTTGAGTGTATTTTGCCCATGCAATCCCCTGAGGCACGTATGTCTTGTTTTGCAGGTCATTGTCCAGTAGTGTGAGAGGATGGGAGTCTTCCCCAACGGATAAAGCAAGTTCAGGACTGGTCTACCCAGCATAGTCAAGATCAGGGATTCCCCAGCACACTTGGAAGTGGCTGTTTCCCCAAGCAAGTCTGAAAGCTATTATAACTGTTCTTCCCTGGCAGAGGCGTCTGTGGGTAGTGTGTTCCTCATCAGCAGGTACAAAGGCTTTTGTTTCCCCAGCTAGTCTGAAGATTAATCCCCACCGAGTCGGAAGGTTGTTGTATCCCCAGCGGAGGTGTCAGTGAGTAGTTTATCCCTCAGCAGTCGGGTATGAAGTACTGTAATCCTCAGCAGAGTTGTGAATGTTGTCCCCTAGCAGATCTCCGCAGCAGAGGTGGGTGTTGATGGTTTTCCCCAGTGAGTTCCCCAAGTGGATTGTTTCGGTGAAAATTATCCCCAGTAGAGTTTATCCTACCTGTGGATTGGCTGCTATCCTCGGCAGAGGTGAGCATTGGCTGTGACCCTAGCAGAGTCCCCAAGTGGATTGGATTTGGTGAAGGTTGTCCCCGGTGGGATTTATCCTTTCCCCAGCACGGTTGAGAGGTTGGTGGGTTCCCCATACAGAGTCTCCCCAGTTGAGTTGGTTTCTCTGTCGTCCCCAGAGCATCAGATCAGCAAAGCACCCTTAGCAGTGCGTCTCCCCACAGAGTTGGAGAATTTATTCAGATTTGTGTGCTCAGCAGAGCGATCCGTTTGCTCTCCAGCAGGAGTTTTCATCATTTTGCATGTTGCATGTCGTAATCATTGCATCCTCAAATCACGTAGCATTTCCATTCAATATGGAGCATTACGCCATAGAAAAATTCAAACATATGCATTCATGTGTTAAACCTAATCAGACCATATCCCCGGCAGAGGCGGATCATTGTTCAACATCTGTACGACACAGTTGCTACAGTTGCTCCTAACAGCATTCAGGATTGATAATTCCCCAGAGAGGTTCCTCACCCGCAGTGAAAGGAAAGGTTGATTCTCCCCAATGAGATCCCCAACAAGTGTTTAGCCTTGCCTTGACATATGTAGATGTCATCCTTGTGACATCGGTAAATGCCTGGTTGTCTCTTTTTGATGTCGCTAAACATCATCTTTCGATGTTTGTAACATCTCTCCTTTCCCATTCATCCGTTGATGTTTGGTCACCTCTCCGTTGGTGTCGGTAAACGTCGAGTCTTTCCCATTCGTCCGTTGACGTCTGGTTGCATCCTTCTCCAGTCATCGGTAAATGTCTGGTCGTCTTTCGTTTTGATGTCGGTAAACATCATCTTTCGATGTCGGTAAACGTCGAGTCTCATCCCAATCATCGGTAAATGTCTGGTCCTGTATCTTTTTGTTGATAGATCAAATCCCCAGTAGAGTCGTCGGTAAACGTCTTGTCTGGTTCCAGTTGCAAATATCTTTTTCCTCCCTAGTTGGAGATGCCATCGGTAAATGGCCTCGTCTTGCTTCGATATCGGTAAATATCGAATGCCCAGCTTAGCCGCCATCGGTAAATGGCCTCGCTTTCTGTGACATCTGTTTCCCAACAGCCATCGGTAAATGGTCTCGCTGACGTTGATATCGGTAAATATCAAGTTGCATTGAAGCCACCATCGGTAAATGGTCTTGCTTCCTTTTAATATCAAATTCCCAGTTGAAGCCACCATCGGTAAATGGTCCTGTTTCTTTTGGATGTTGTTTCCCAGCAGCCATCGGTAAATGGTCTCGCTGACGTTGATATCGATAAATATCAAGTTTCCAGTAAATTAGCCATCGGTAAATGGCCTCGCTTTCCTGAAGTTATTGTGCAGCCGCCATCGGTGAATGGCCTCGCTTTTCTTTGTATCATCTCCCGTAGGGTGCAAATTTCTACGGTTCTTTGGTATTCAATCCCTGTTTACCTTGAATGTCTGACAACCGCTGCTCTCATCCGTTCAGGTTCCCAGTTGATTGAATAGGGGAAGCTGTAGCACCTCAAATTTGCACCTCCCTTTTGTATATACATTTCATTTTTAGGTCATTAACATTGCATTTACATTGCATAGTCCATTACATCTCATCAGTCAAGACTGGTTAGGAGATTCAACTGTGCAAGGCAACAAGAGCATTTTCCATGAGATCAAAGCCCTAGGGTGGTTCCAATGAGCTTACATGACCCAAGGATCATTTTGAAGCAACTTGGCCAAGTGTTGAAGGCTCAGAATTCATCAGTTCATGTGCAAGTCATCTGAGGCCCATAAAAGTCAACAGAAGTCAACTGCAAAGTCAACTGTGGATTTGGAGGTGGGAAGTGGTTAGAGATGCTTCATTCATGTTCAAACATGTCTCATTTGACATTTCAAACACTCACATTGAAGAATTTGAAGTCAGGTCAAGACTTTCCCAAAATAGCAAGTGACCTATAATTTGAAAGTTTCCAAAAATGGAAAGGTTTTGGACCAACTTCAACTCAATGTTACATCATCAAGAAAGCTTCAAATGAAATTTTTTCCAACATGAAAGTTGAAGATCTTTCTCTCCCATTTCCAAAAAGTCCAAAATCATGGAGTTATGATGTGTGGTTGAGAAGTTGTGAACATATGATGACATGCTCATGCATACTATTTTTGAAGAGGAATTTATTAAAATTAATTTGGGTGATCATATGCATAAAATATCCATTCCAAAGTGTGCATGGGTTATTTTTAAGTGGTTTTGGGCCTTATTCTGGTACTGTTCACGCATGCATGAAGGGCATAAGGTGAAAATCCAATTTTGTACATACACCTTACAACTTGCTAATCTCACTTGGCTTTGGCTTAAACTGGTTTTCAGAATGATTAGCATGGGGTATATAAGGATAATCTTAACTGCTTTCATCATTAACATCCATTTTCAAGGTTAGAAGAAATTATAGCCGGTAGTTTTTTATTCATCTCTAAATAAGCATATTTCATATTTTTAGGAAGTTGCTTCAGCTCGAGGGAAGGTGGCTTCTCAATAGAAGGAGTGTTTGGGGAAGCCGGGATGTCAAGAGCTTTATCTACATGAATAACTTTATTTGCAACCTCATCTGTAGTAAGAATATCAACTTGCAAGGCAGCCTCAATTTCAGCACAAACATAGCAAATTTTAGTTTCAGTACAAATATCACAAGAATAAACATCATCAAAACCAGACAATGATGGAAAATCAGATGCAAACAAATCATTACAAGTATCATTAACAATTTCAGAAATCAAATCTATTTGAAAAACATAATGTTCTTCCAAGGGTTGTTGGTTTGATCCTTGAGCTTGCTGCATGGCATTCACCAAAGTGGCAAGCTGCCCAATCTGTGTTTGCAAAGTCTTTAAAGTAGAATCTACTTGTTGTTGAAACTGGAGATTATTTGCAGCCATTTGTTTGACAATATCTTCTAGTGAAGGTCCAGAAGGTGCAGAGCACACAACCTCAAATTCTTTCAGATGCTCATGCGGATCCTCACCTGCAAGACCACTAAATCTTGGAAACAAGTGTATTAAACCAGATTTCAATTCAAAAGGAGTGTCAACTTCAGGATATTCAATACACATGCCATTATAATTCACATCAGGGACAACTAACTGCCTTAAAGTTCTTTGGTCAGCCATAGTAAAACACAAACACAATGAAGGAAAACGATTAAAATAAATTTAGAAAAATAAACTAACACCGAAATTAATCTAATGACGTTAATTAAGAATTTTGAGAATTTTTTCAGATTTTTTTAAAACTACCAAAACCGAAAATAAACCATAAAAAATAGAAAAATAAGGAATTTAGGTTTTTTAGGGCGGCATCCACTATTTATTCCATAAATAGAGGCTTTTGATTACTGATTTTTTCCTAATGATTCGATAAAAAATCGGAATAATCTAAGACAATTTGTTTAAAAACAGATTTTTTTCCCTAAACCGCAAAAACACCCGAACGCAAGTTGGACGAAACTGCGAGGAAACTAGGACCTATACGCTTAGACACTAAACCTATGACTCTAAAAACGATTAAAAGAAACAAGAATCCCCGGCAACGGCGCCAATTTAATCCACGGTCGCGCGCGGATCAAAACGAGTAATTTTGTAAAAACGTAATACAGCGACAATTAAACTCAGATATCGTCTCAAGGATTCTTGTTTGTAATAATTAAACGTAATCGAATGGCGGGGGGGGGGGGGTTGATTTGGTGTTCAATTACAAAAATGCATAAAATAAGTGATTATGAAAAGTGATTATTTGAATAAGCTGAAACGAATCAACCCACTATATCATCTTCCGACTTATCATTGATCCCTATAAAATTCCAATTCCCTAAACGAGTCTGATCCTATTCGATTACAAAAGCTACTGACAAGTGCAATAACAATTATACGAAGTATGCCCCTGAATTCCGAGTAAAGCAAACGGATTAAAACTATTGCGAATTAAGCAAACGCAATATGATCGAACGCGATAATGCAAAAGCTACACTAATCACGAAATTGATTCAAAAGCAGACAACAATCAAATTAAAGAATTCTATCATGTAAAAACAATTAAATTAAGCAAGTAATTGTGATTATAGATATAATTCAAAGGAACA
Organism: Lathyrus oleraceus; assembly: GCF_024323335.1. Lineage (NCBI taxonomy): Eukaryota > Viridiplantae > Streptophyta > Magnoliopsida > Fabales > Fabaceae > Lathyrus > Lathyrus oleraceus. The sequence goes on from NC_066583.1 coordinate 426,618,163, forward strand.
GATTAATGGAAAATTATAAAAGAACCTCAAAGTGGCATCCGATTACAGTGAATTGATTCTTGGGAAATTAGTTCTCCATAGTCATTCTTTGCAAGCTCTCAAATTCGTACATGAATAGTGGTTTTCCCGTCCAATTCCTAATGGTGTACGGCTGCTAGACCTAGGGGAAAACAAAGACCCGTTTTACAACTCAACTGGGTCGACCCAGCCCACTACAAATGACCCAACAAAAATACAAATAAAATTCTGCAACTTCAACAGACTTTCTGGCCCTGCTACAGTCCGATTCAGCTCTCGACTTCTGAACAAAAGTTGTAGATCTTTTCCTTATCTTTCCAACGCATACTCACAAGCCTCAATCTGATACTCGTAGCTCAAGATATGATTTTTCTCGTGAAAGCTGCTAATGCTGAAAATATAATGCGAAAAACAAATAAGTGCAAAAATAAAATAAATTGTAAAAACACATTAAAACATAAAAATAAGTAAAGCAAACCAAAGAAATGCTTAAGTACAAACATGGAAGAACGTGCATCAAAATGCACTGATCAAATTCTCCCACACTTGAACTTTTGCACTCCGAGCAAAACGAAAAACAAAACAAAGAAAGCACAAATACATCATCAGTTACTCATCCTAGGCTACAAGTCATCTTCGGTTAACTTTGCATTGATAGGTACTAATCTTGCACACTAAGGATATTGTAAGAACACTAATCCACAGTTATGCAGACATAAACCTCCTGAATACACAAATCAACTCGAATCATGTTATTATGTTAAAGCCTAACTTACTCATCCTTCTTTGGCTTTTTTTCATTCAGGCGCAATCACATTAAGCCCGTTATCTCCACACTTCATAGCAAGGCGACCAGTTAGTGACTCTGATCCTTTTCTGCACGGGGTTCTGGTACTTAAGTGGCATAACCCTTTGCTTACTCAATTGTAGTTGCGGGGGATCGGACCGTAATCCGCCCTACCAAGTTCAGCACCAGAAACCGCTGAACCAACTAACAACGAGTCAAAAACTTTTTTTTTGAAGGTTCTACAACCGTTGGATTAAGTGACCGGGTGAGGGTCACCAAACTTAGAAGGTGCATTCCTTTATTTTTTTCTCTTTTTTTTTCTTTTTTGGAACACTCACTTATATTCATCGGCTTCCCTGCGTAGAGTGTGTGTGAGATGGTGCTGACTGCTGAAATAAACTACTCAAGAGCTGTCAGAGAATGAGAATTTAAGGCTAAAACATAATAAAAATTCAACTCAATTTCCATATGCAGGAGACTTACGGTGTTAAAAGAATGAGCTTACATGACCCAAGGATCATTTTGAACCTCAAATTTGCACCTCCCTTTTGTATATACATTTCATTTTTAGGTCATTAACATTGCATTCACATTGCATAGTCCATTACATCTCATCAGTCAAGACTGGTCAGGAGATTCAACTGTGCAAGGCAACAAGAGCATTTTCCATGAGATCAAAGCCCTAGGGTGGTTCCAATGAGCTTACATGACCCAAGGATCATTTTGAAGCAACTTGGCCAAGTGTTGAAGGCTCAGAATTCATCAGTGCATGTGCAAGTCATCTGAGGCCCATAAAAGTCAACAGAAGTCAACTATAAAGTCAACTGTGGATTTGGAGGTGGGAAGTGGTTAGAGATGCTTCATTCATGTTCAAACAAGTCTCATTTGACATTTCAAACACTCAAATTGAAGAATTTGAAATCAGGTCAAGGCTTTCCCAAAATAGCAAGTGAACTATAATTTGAAAGTTTCCAAAAATGGAAAGGTTTTGGACCAACTTCAACTCAATGTTACATCATCAAGAAGGCTTCAAATGAAATTTTGTCCAATATGAGAGTTGAAGATCTTTCTCTCCCATTTCCAAAAAGTCCAAGATCATGGATTTATGATGTGTGGTTGAGAAGTTATGATCAAATCATGACAAAGTGTGCTTGAAGATTCAAATGGGCATAACTTTTGAACCAAGGCTCCAATTTTGGTGGTTCTTCTTGCATTATTCTCATCATGACATGCACTTTCCAAATACCTCATTGCATAGCTTGAAATGTGAACATATGATGACATGCTCATGCATACTATTTTTGAAGAGGAATTTATTAAAATTAATTTGGGTGATCATATGCATAAAATATCCATTCCAAAGTGTGCATGGGTTATTTTTAAGTGGTTTTGGGCCTTATTCTGGTACTGTTCACGCATGCATGAAGGGTATAAGGTGAAAATCCAATTTTGTACATACACCTTACAACTTGCTAATCTCACTTGGCTTTGGCTTAAACTGGTTTTCAGAATGATTAGCATAGGGTATATAAGGATAATCTTAACTGCTTTCATCATTAACATCCATTTTCAGATCTGAATCTCAAATCAACCAAATTTTTCTCTCAAAAATATTTTCCAAATTCTTCACACAAAAGCATTTTCTCTTGTTGGAATCATGATCATGAAGCATTTCTGAGCAAGTTTGAACGTGGAATTGGAGCAAATTGTGCCAATTTGGACCATACTCGAAGCTTGAAGGTTCAATGGAGCTTGCAAATTGAGCTGGATTCGTGCATGCTAGAGCATCCAATTCATCATCAATCACATCAACAAGCATTGTAGAAGAGATTTGAGGCATTGCTGAGCTTGGTAGCACACGATTCCAGTTTCTGTTCTTCAAAGAGGTCAGGTTTCGAGTTCAATTATTTTGCAATTCATCATGATATTTGCGTAGATCTTTCATTGGTGATCATTCTGGTATAAAATTTGAGTGAAATGGCGCAATATTCATGAAGTTATGCTTGATTGAAAGTTTGATGTCAAATCTTATTTCCTTCGATCTGAACTTGTTATAATGTTTTTGCATGATTTGGTTATGGATCTTTGATGTGCATGAAACGAGGAGTAGATTGGTGTAATTATTTGTGATTTCTGGACGTTTTGTGAATTTTCTGGAATTTTGCATGAAGATCATCTTCATCTTCATCTTCAACCTATGAAGATCATGAGTTTTCCAGGCTTGCTATGAGTTTGCTAGGAATTAGCTACGAAACATTCATCAATTAGCTATGATTTCTGGGATTTCTGGGATTTCTGGGCGCCTTAGGGTTTTGATCCAAAACGGTATCGTTTTGATGATGAGCGCGCAAATTCAAATGTGGCAAGGGTTCGAGTCCCAGCGAAGGAACTTTTCAAATTGCCATGCTATTTTTTACTTTCCCTCCCATTTGCCCATGCTATTCATGTTTTGAACTTCATTTTTTCCCAAACTTCATAAAATCATAACAATTTGAAAAATGCATCAATTTCATCCCAATTTTTTGCAAAATGCTCCTTATTCTATCTAGATTTTTATGATCATTAATTGGAAAGTTGTGCCTGGCTGGAAAAATATTTTGTTCTAGGATGATTGAATGCATATGCATGTGTGATGTTGCCTTGTTTTCTCCATCATAAAATGCTCAAAAATAATCCAATGGCTTTGAAATTTTGTGTGTAGTTTCTCAACACATTGATGAACATTTTGGCTTTGGTTTGACATGTTTCCCATGCTCCAATTCTGTTTTATGCTTGTGTTGACTTGGTGTGACAATTTGTGTCACACATTTGATTGTTTGAATTGTACAATGTGATTGTCATGCCAAATGATGTCCAATGCTTCAGATTTTTTGTGTGATGGATGTTATGGATGTCTTGATTGCTCATGAATGTTTCCAGATTTATTTGAATCATTTCTGTTTTGATTGAGATTTTTCATTCATGTTGATCATTTGAGTGCCTTGAATTGGTCTCAGAATTATCTTGCACATGAAATGAACTTGCTTATTGATTATGATTTGGTTCTTTTTAAGACTTATTCTTGAGTGATTAAGCATGCTTCAGGTTGAGTTTGAAGTTCTGTTTTCACTTTTTGATCCTCTTTTGACCCTAGGCTTTGACCTAGTGGTTTGGACTTATCCTTTGAGTTGTGATTTCAGGTTCAAGTACACATCTCCATGAGTGACGATGCTCCTTCATTTGAGCTTGGTCATTTGTTGTTATTGGCTAATGTTTGTGTGTTTTGTAGGCTTTGAGGACAATTCATTTGTGTTTGCCTTGTGCCTTGCACCATTTGTTGCCTGATTGGATTTGTCTGTCTGTTTGATATTGACTGTTAACTGTTTGTCTGGATTTTGTACTGATTGGTTTAGCTGTTTCCACAGGTACCTAAGTTGCTTTAAGTTAATTTGAACTTTGCTTTGCTTGCTTGTGGTTGGCATACCACTGAGGTATAATTCCTTGATCTTCATGTAGTCTGGAAGACCTGTCATGTTATGTTGGCAGGCACCTGTCTGAAGCCCTCCTTAAGAGGCAATGTTTGTGTTTGTTTAATGTTGTGCCAAGCAGGAAAAGACCTCTCAAGAGGCAATTGGCAGATAGAAGGGATGTGCAATCCATCCCCTGCTATTCAGTTGTGTCATTCACTTTGCTCACACACCATGTGTTGATGCATTGTGAATAAGAGCCCAAGATCCTGTTGTGTCAGTCATGTGGAGAAGAGTTCCTACATTCTGAACTCCCACACTTCCTATTTTGAATCAAGCTCTCCCAGGCCAGGGATAAGAGCTGTGAGGTCTTACCCTCACTTCCTATTTCATCTGCTTCACCCTAACTCTCAATGTTAGGGTTAAGAGCTAAAAACACCCCATTCCAGTTGGCTTGTTTTTACAGCCTAGCCTTGTATGAGCCCAATTGTTTGCATATAGTGTGTGTGATTGCTTTATTATGCTTGTATTTGTTTGATTATGCTGTTTAGGATAACTTGCTTCCTGTGCAAGATAGGATAGAAACCTCAACCTAGGACCATTGCGGATTACATGATAACTATTAGGCTCGAGTCAGGCTCCCTTCTAGTTTGTCATTTCCCAGTCTCTGGTTATGATAGAAGTTATTTCCCTGTTTAGGGGAACTACGTCGCCCTGATCCTCATACCAGATGAGGTACGTAGGCAGGAGATGAGTTGATCTCTCCGGGCGCCGTTTTTCTTTTTCAACCCCTTTGTGTGTGTTGGAGTCTGACATAAGTCCAGCGATTGGCAGTTGGTTTCCTGTGTCTTGTTTGCTTGTTGGAGTCTGACATAAGTCCAGCGATTGGCAGTTGGTTTCCTGTGTGTGTTTGTTGGTTCTGAGTCTGATGTAAGTCCAGCGATTGGCATTCGTTTTCCATGTTTGCCTGTTTGTGTGGAGTCTGACGTAAGTCCAGCGATTGGCAGTCGGTTTCTTGTGTTGGTTTTGTTTGGCGTGCGTTAGCCGAGCTACGAGTGCTCTGATTCTTCTCCGGTCAGAGAAGATACGTATGCATAGGATGCGACATCCTAGCGAGCACGTTTCCCCTGTTCCTGAACTACGTCGACTCTGATGTCTATGTCTAACAGACTACGTAGGCCCAGGAGGCGATATCCTGCCGAGTCCTCTTCTTCCGTCCTTTCTGTGTTTCCTTCCAGCCTTGTGTAGTGTTTGAGCAGTCTTTTAGCAACCTTTCTTCTATTCTTTCTGAGCGTGGATCCCGTCGAGTACGACGGATGCGTAGGGGTGCTAATACCTTCCCTTCGCATAACCGACTCCCGATCCCATCTCTCTCTGGTCGCGAGACCATGTCTTTTCCAGGTTTACTTCGAGCGTTTCCTTTCCCTCTTTTGGGATAAATAATGCACGGTGGCGGCTCTGTTGTTTCGTTTTCCTGCCGGTTTTTCGCGTAATGCGACACCATCATATTCCTCGAGATGAGAATCAGATGACAGATGCCCTTGCTACGCTAGCCTCGATGATTGTGGTTAAATATTGGAATGAAGTCCCCAATATCGCTGTGATGCGCTTGGATAGACCATCTCATGTATTTGCAGTTGAAGAAGTAAAAGATGATAAGTCTTGGTATTATGATATCAAGTGTTTCCTGCAGAGCCAGATTTACCCACCTGGGGCATCTGTGAAAGATAGGAAAATTTTGAGGAGATTGTCAGGCAATTTCTACCTCAATGGAGATGTGTTATACAAGAGAAATTTTGACACGGTTCTGCTCAGATGCGTTGATATACACGAAGCAGACCTGTTAATGACTGAAGTTCATGAAGGTTCATTTGGTACTCATTCCAATGGACATGCCATGGCTAGAAAGATGTTGAGAGCAGGCTACTATTCGCTGACAATGGATTCTGACTGCTGCAAGTACGTGAAGAAATGCCATAAGTGTCAGATTTATGCGGATAAGATTCATATTCCTCCGACACTTCTGAATGTGATTTCATCACCATGGCCTTTCTCCATGTGGGGAATTGACATGATTGGCATGATAGAGCCGAAAGCGTCTAATGGACACAGATTTATTCTCGTAGCAATCGATTACTTCACCAAGTGGGTTGAAGCGGCGTCATATGCAAATGTGACCAGGCAGGTGGTCATAAAGTTTATCAAGAATCAACTCAAATGCCGATATGGTGTGCCAGATAAGATCATTACTGATAATGGATCTAACTTGAACAACAAGATGATGAAAGAGTTGTGTAGCGAGTTCAAGATTGCACATCATAATTCTTCTCCTTACAGACCCAAGATGAATGGGGCTGTTGAAGCTGCTAATAAGAACATCAATAAGATTATCCAGAAGATGGTTGTTACGTATAAAGATTGGCATGAGATGCTGCCATTTGCTTTACATGGATATCGTACGTCTGTCCGCACTTCAACAGGGGCAACCCCTTTTTCTCTAGTTTATGGCATGGAGGCCGTACTCCCAGTAGAGGTGGAGATCCCATCAATGAGAGTCTTGATGGAGGCCAAGTTGACTGATGCTGAATGGGTTCAGAGTCGTTATGACCAGTTGAATTTGATAGAAGAAAAGAGATTGACTGCCATGTGCCATGGTCATTTATATCAGCAGAGGATAAAGAAAGCTTTTGATAAGAAGGTCAGGCCTCGTGTGTTCCGAGAAGGTGACCTTGTGCTCAAGAAAGTCTTATCTTTCGCGCCCGATTCCAGGGGCAAGTGGACTCCGAACTATGAAGGTCCATATGTTGTTAAGAGAGCCTTTTCAGGCGGTGCCTTGATGCTTATAACTATGGATGGGGAGGATTTCACTCTTCCTGTGAATTCAGATGCAGTCAAGAAATACTTCGCCTAGAAATAAAAACAGAATAGCTCGCTAAGTTGAAAACCCGAAAGGGCAGCTTAGGCAAAAATGAGCGTCTCGGTGGATTGAAAACCCGAAAGGGCGGTCCAGGAAAAAGTTAGAGACATGAAAAATGATGAATATTTATATCCCGCTAGGTTGAGTACCTCATCCTGGGGAAATCTAGGCAAAAATTAGGGATTTGGCAAGTAACTGCATCCTGACAAGACTTTGTTCTACATCTGTCATCCGTCAGAGATTCTTGTTCATTCGTCATCAACCGAAGCTTCAAATACATCGAATTCAGAATAGGTGGAGAAATGGTCATTATGTTTAATGTAGCCCTTTTCCAATATATATCACCAATTTCAAACTTGTAAAGATCTATGGAGTCTTGCCATTTGCAGACTACCATTCCATCAAATAAATTTGAGCCTTTTATCCAGTTATTTGCACTCTTATTTGTTTCTATTTCAAGAAATGTTTTGCATGCTTTTAATTGAGAAAATATCATTGTTTTCAAAAATGAATTTTTATAACTTGTTTTTAAACAAAGTGAACAGTCACAAAGACGAAAGGGTACTTAAGAGATTCCCAGTGCTCTCCCAAGAGTGGTGTGATCTCCAACAGGGTAAGACATTTGTTCATATTCCTGGCATGACTGTATCCTCTTCCTCCCAGAGATTGTTGTGGTTTATCCCACCAAGTGGAGTGCTTTTTGAGGTTATTTACCTCTATTCCCTTCCGCAGAGCAGTGATCTTTCCTCCTCAGGAGATGTGCTCTCTCCGGAAGATTCGATTCTTGGTGGTTAGTCCCCAGAATCACTTTATCCCTCGGATAGATTCCCCGATAGAGTTGCTTATGTGGCAGATTCTACCTGTTCCCTAAGCTCTTTTCCCCAGCTGAGACTGATGATTCGTCCCCTGCAAAGATATTATTGTCTCCGATCCCCGGCAGATTGGTCACTCTCTGGTGATTTTGGCTCTGTCTCTTGAGATGTAGTACCGGGTGGTTGATTCCTGGACCTGCTTGTGTTAAGATATGTCTGTTTGTCAGCATTCATCAAACATAAATTACGCATATACATGCATAATTATACAATTAAGATATTCATGCTACATTTCATTTCCATATATCGTTTGTTTGTTGTCTCCTGCTATTTGGTGGTATATATTTCCTCAAGCAGATGTGTGCGTCTGATCTCTCCATATAGAGTCGGCCCCATAGGCAGAAAGCGTCTATCCCTTTCTTCCATATTCCCCACGGAGATACATCCTCGTGGATGACGATTGTTTCCGTTTCCTCCCAACACACATATTGGGATAGGTTCCCCAATTGAGTTATATCCTCATTAGGGCGAGTCTTGATCCAGTTTGCCTCTTTGGTTTGATCCTAAATTGGCATCTTACGACTGTTTCCTTTTGCTTCCCTGTGGTATAAATGAATAATTACTCATGATTAGTGATCATTCATATTACCCCGGCGGAACCTGTGGTGTTCTACCCTGATACCGGTGGTTGTAAACCCTATTCTCTTTCCCTTGCAGAGTTAAACTTTGATTCATCATAATTGATGACAGTTACTTTCCGTGGTTTCCTATCCAGTATCCGGTAGGTGTAATCCCCTCCTTGGTGGTTATCTTCATTCAATATTCGGTGTTGATATCCCCTTATTTGCCTGGATAATTGCTCTGATTTCGCAATTTATCCCCAGCGAGTTATCTCTCGTCTACCCTGTTGTTGGTAATGATTGTTTCTCTCCTGAATTGGTCATCATTATATACCTAGTTTCGGTATCCCGATGCCTTTTCTTTTCGGTCGATCTATCCTTTATTAACCCAGTAACCGGTTGTGGATAACCTTTCATGCGAGTATATTATCTACGTTCTGACGGTAATAGATAATATATCTCATACGCTCTTCGGTCGAAGCCTTTTGTTCTTCCCCAGTCGAGTAAGATTCGTATCCCCTTTGCGGAATCGAATATCCGTCCTGTAATCGTGTTTGCTTTTAGCCCTCTGTTGGATGATGAGTGTCTTGGGAATATTCCCCAAATCACGCCTTGGTGGGTCACCTATTATATGCCCAGTAATTGGTATCCCTGGTGTTCCTTCCTTTCTGCTCCCTATTATGACTTTTTTGTCCCCTGCGGAGTCAGAGTCCCTGAGTTGAAATATACCTTTTTTAGGTCTTCCTCAGATGTTTTGAAGTTTGTATATCTCTCACCCTTATACCGGTCTTAGATATTTATTTCTTCCTGAGCATGTTCTATCTCTCGCCCTTATACCGGTGTTCGGAGCACATGTCTCTTTGAGCTTATTACCCAGTAACCGGTAATACCTCATCCCCCTGCTTCCCTAGAAGATTCTGTTGGGTACCCCCAGCGAGTCCTTAGTGGATTGTCTTCGTCCGGATTTTTATCCGAAGTATCCATTGCGGATAGTTTCGCTGTATTGGCATATTCCCCAATACATGCATCTTTGAGTCAGCTCGAGTCTTTCCAATGGATTTATTCCCTTTGGAGATTCTTTTCCCCGATTTTGAGTCGTGACCTGCTCACGCATTTTTAGTCCTTTACTCCCCAGTAGAGTCTCTGCCCCATAGAATGAATTATTCATGGGAGTCGTCAATTTCTTCTTAATCTTTACCGTTGTGGACACATATCCCCACAAGGTGTTACCTTTTGTTTGCATACATACATTTGCATCACGAGGTCTCTTAGGGACCAAAATTCGTCTCTTTGTTATTATTTAAGCCCATTCTACCTCGTCGAGATGAAGATTTTAACCTTCCCTTCTCCGGCTAGAATGACCTTAAATAGGGGCATTTGTAAGACCCTAATTTTGCCCCTAAGATCCCTCATGGCATCATAACATTGCATTTGCATAGCTTCAAGGATCTTTAAGCATCTTGGTTCCCTTTGCCTTTGGGTGGGACTCTTTGTGAGTGGTTTGATATCACCAAGCATGCTTGAATTGTATATCATTGCTTTTCTCATTTTTGTTGGCTAACCAAAAGCCCAAAAATATGTCACTAACATCTTTTGGTTGTAGCTTGAGCAATCACAAGGCCAAAAGCTTCAAGGAGGTCATTGGTACAAAGACATGGCCAAGAAGAGGAGAAAGCAAGCATGGTAATGGTTCCCAAAGATCTCATCCATCAAATATTCCTCCCTATCATATCAATTCATCATCTTGATCAAAGCAAGTCAAGGGGTTTGAGGTTTGTTCCCCAAGGAAACCCCAGTTCATCTGATCATCCACAATGCCTTGCTCTTGAAGCCACCTCAGCCCATGGTCAAATAAAATCAAGGGAAGTTCTTTAACTCTTCATTTCATGCATATTTGAACTTATTTGAGTGTCCTCAATCATCAATTCCTCAAAATATGAGTTGTGGACTTGAAAAGTTAATCAGTCAATTCATTTGACTATTTTGAAATGCACTGAGACCTAACTTTTTATATGTTGGTCAAATGGAGATGGTTCATAAAGAAAAAATGTTCTTAAGGAAAATATCAACAACTTTCATGTTCATCAAAATTTGATTTGAAGCTTGGAAAACCATCTGCCTTTCCAATACATTATAGGTCATTTTGACTGAAACCCTAATTTTGGGTCAACTTCCCAAGGACATAACTCATTCATTTTTTATGATTTTGAGGTGGGATATAATGCATTGTAAAGCTTAAGATGTCTACTTCAAATGTTATGTCGAACAAAATTTCAAAATCTCAAAGGAAATACATGTGATAATGCAAGACATTATAGGTCCTTTTTGGCCAAAGGCATTAAAAGTCAAAAAAAGCCCAACTTCAAATGCCCATAACATCTTTATCAAAAATCCAAATGATGCAAACTTTAAGCCCATTTTGATTTTCTTGAAAAGATCTACAACTTTGATGTTGGGGGTTTTCTCATTTGAAGCTTGCATCATCAAAACAGAAGGGCTTGAAAGTTGGCCAATTTTAGAAACCTTGCCTTGACATGTTTTGCACATCACACTTTAAACTCAAATTTCATAATTTTCCACACTTCAAATGAGTTTTTGTCCAACATAACATTTGTTCCTTATACAAATACCTTTCCAACCATTACTCATATGCTTATATTGGAATTTTTCATGAGTGACTTTCGAAGAGCTGAACATTTGTGACCAATTGTGAATTTCACATTGAATCTTGAAGTACAAGCTATTGCAAGGCAAATTACACGTCCAATTCCCTTTGGTCATTGCTCAGAGTTCACTTGGCATTGCTTTTGGGCCTTGTGCATGATCATGCAAGCCCATGCAAGTGATATCCAAATTCATGCACACGAATTGCTTCACACTTCCCTTGCCAAATCCTCTATAAATAGAAGCTTCATTCCCTCCATTTCACATCCAATTTTCGACCTGAAATGCTGCTGAAATCATTCCCCAACCATTACTAAAGAAGCAATTGCATTTTCTTCAAATTTTTTCAGATCTTGAATTCAACTACATCTGGTTGTATTCATAGATCTAATGCTTCTAGACCTTCACCATACACTCCATTGAATTTTTGTTTTGATAAAGCAAGCAAGGTTTCAAGCTCAAATCACCAGAACTCAAACTTGAACTCCAACTGGTATTTGCTTCGATTCTCTTAATTCATTGACCTATTGGCTGTGGTTTTGTGTTGGCTGAAGTCCTCTCAATGGAGGCATCATGTTTATGCTTTTAATTTTCGAAATTCATTGAGTTCATGATGAACACCAGAATTTTCAACTTCTGATTTCTCAAATCATAGAGATCTAGAATGAAAATGGATGGTATAGGGATGATCTACATCATCTTAGCTTTCTATTGATGTATAGATCGCTTGATTTGGTTAAGTTTTGAAGTTCTGCAACTTGGCCGGAATCTGGGAAGCTCACCGGAGAAGACGGTGGCTCAGGTGGCTTTATCAAGTCCAGTTCAAATCCTGGCCGTTGGATCCATTCTCCAGATTTGATCTTGTCCCTTCATTGTTATGAATTTTCATTTGGCACGGTGTGATGCGTTTGACCCGCGTGTATGGTGAACACGCGCTTCTTGGCCGTGTGATGATCCACGTCAATTAATGAATCATCATCAGAAGGCTCACGTTTTTTCTATTTTCTTAATTTCTGATTTTATTTCTTTTATTTCCATTATTTTTAAAAATCAATATCTTCTTCATTTTTAATCCAAAAACTATGGGACCAATTGCATTATTTCCCAAACAAATTCTAGTTTCTATTTCTGATTTTTAATATTTTTTATTTCATCATTTGGTATTTTTTGTGAATTTTCTCTTTTCTAGTTATTTTAAATTCATTTTAAATAGTTTTTGATATTCAAAAAATGCAAAAATATTTTCCTAACCTCTTTGAATGAGGATGGATCTATGAAAAATATTCTCATCAATTTTTGAATTGATTTGAGATTTATTTGAGATTTCAGTTCAATTAGGTTATTTTTATTCATTTTTAATTGATTAAAAATAGTTTCTGACTTTTAAAAATGCTGAAATTTTTTGTCAAACTTTGTTTGACCTTGTTGAACTTAGGATAAATCACTTGGACCTTTCAAGGTTGATTTGAAGTGATTTTGAAGTTTGACCTTTCCATTTATTTTAATTCAAGTTTATTTTTAATATTGAAAAAATGCCAAAAATAGTTTATTCATTTCTTGACATCCAATCTTCATCTCATTTCTGTTTTTTGATTGTTTGACCTTGACTTTCAATGTTATTGGTCAACATATGAGGATTGGTAAAATTGTATTTCATTTAATGCACTTTTACTTTGCCATTTCCATTCTCCATCATTCATCTCCTTCTTCTTCTTCTTCTTTTTTTTTTTCTTTTTGATCAATGAGTTGAAGGGATTTAACCTTCCTTGATTCAAATCCAATTCATCTTGATCAATTAATCAAGTGAATGGCTTTGCATTAAGGATAGGTTGTCTTTTAAATCATGCAAAAGGCTTAAACCAATACAAGATCATTTCTCTTCTTCTTTTTGGCATGGCAAGTTTTTGGGACTTGGTTCACTAATCAAGACTCCTAACTTGTGTTTGTTGCCTACATTATTATTGACCGGCCTCAGATAGTTGTGACTTCTACATAAGTCCAATTACGATTGCTTAACATAGCGCTAAATTTGCCTTATGGCACACTAACTACTAACACTAACCATTAACTCCTAACTTTTACTTTATGCAATTTACTTTTCTTGCACATTTTATTCATTTGCTTTTCTCTTTGATCATTTGAGCACATGTTTATGTTAATGCCATTTGCCTTTTGCTCACTTGAGCACATAATTGTGTATATAATATTGTGCTTGTGTTTTTGTTTTGATTGTTGTGGACCAAATGCAAAGAAATGGACTTAGTTTCTAGGACTTCCCATATGCAAAGAAATGGAGAATTGGACTTAGATTCTAGGACCTTTCCTTATGTTAAAATGGGAGTAAAAGGATCTAAATGTTGAAGATGGATTAGAAAGGACCAAATCTCTAAACTCACTTTTGTCCATTCTTGTTTTACCCCATGGAACTTTTGATGTGTGTGCTTTTGTGCTAGGATTTCCCATTTGAGCTTAATTGGAGGATCATTACCATGTTCATCCAAGTGGAAGATACAAGATACATTGAGGATCTCTTATGAGACTTGTTTGATTGCTTATACTTTGTGTTTGCTTATTCCAAAGGATGGGAGCTACTTGGATCATCAATATGATCTCAAGAGAGGAACTCCTGGTGTAGTTTTATTTCTTATCCCTCATCTTTTTGTTTTCCTTAGGATTTAGCCCTTCTTCTTCATCTCTCCACTCTAACCCAAGCCAAAACCCTTTTTGTGCAAACATATAACTATTGTTTCAAACATTAGAAACCTAAGCCTTATGCTTTTGATTTTCAAACTTTCTTTTCATAATACTTATTTTGAATTGAATCTTTAAGTCAACTTTGACCACTTTTGTATATACTTCCAATTGGTAAAATATAACCCATTCAAATTTAGTTTTGTGGTTCCAAAGGCCACTTCTTAATCAAAATCTTTCATAACCTTTAGCTATTAGGTTTGAGTTATCTTTGTGGTAGATGTAATACTCACCTATATCCTTAGTGATGGACAATGAGTCTTCCATGCTTATTATAGGGTTAACCCCTCACTAGCATGTTGAAGCTATCCTCACATGGTGGATTTGTGGTTTGGTTGAGTTTTCTCCCTTTGATAACAAAAGACCTTAAGTCTTTTGGACCAATTAATTCACCAACTCATTTTGAAATTTTTACCCCGAACTACGAGGTTTTGATCATAATCTTTTTTATAAGATGGTACGTAGGCAATGGGTTTATCCATCCAAACACCAAAATGTAAATAAACTTGTATATTCTTTTCTCATCTCTTCAATCATGTTTGCATAAATAAAATTTTCACAAGACAACAACCTTCACAAGTGTGAAAAGGGCTCCCTAGGAGTACCTAGGATGTTTTGGGTGCCTAACACCTTCCCATTGCATAACCAACCCCCTTACCCAGATCTCTGTTTCTTTTATTAGTTTTTGTTCAAACTATTAGGTTTTTGTTCACTTTCTAACCATTCCTTTGGATAAATTGAAGTGCGGTGGCGACTCGACTTGTATGATTTACCTTGGATTTAGTCAATATCTCTAATGGTAACGAATACCCCGCTACAGTGGGTTTTGCCAACTTTTCATGCTTGTTGTATTGTATTGTTTTGTGACATATTTTTGTGCAATTTGGGATTACTGTATTGTATGTAATGATTGATTTGCTTGATATTAATTCCTTGTATGCTTGGTGATCTTTGTGAGATGAGTTCTATACCCGGACACGAGTGCACTTAGGATAGGAGAATGGCATAGTCTTGTCGACTTGTGTGGAGTTATTCCTTAGCAAGTTGACTTGCAAGTCCATTCACTTGGTGGAGGTCATGTTGGGATCAATAATGTCACACAAGTAAGTTGTGGTTAGACATTACTCTTTCCAATATAGACTTTAGAAGCCAAGGACCTTAGTTTACCAAGCCCATCTTGGCCTATTCTTAGGATGTAGTGCGAAAGTCGTTCAAGTATAAGATTTGATACGATTGTTACGCGATACTACACTCATAAGAGTCTCTCTTGAGAATATTTTTGGAATACGAGTAGTCGTTTCTCCGATAATATCCGAAAGATGGGATGATGACTATGGGAACCTCTTGTAGAACATGTTTGGCAGGTTTAAACCATAGTACATTCCCTTTGGGTGATTCTTAACCTAAACTCCATGCTCGTGACTTGCAACAAACCCTTGATTCATGGTTGATCCGTTCATATATCCTTAATATCAATGGAACTTGGGTGTTGATAAGGTGTAAACCATAATCCACCAAAATGGATGATTGATATTAAGGATGATATGATCCATCCCATGACCTTTGTTTGGTGTGCTTTGCTTGATTCTTGAGTGTCATTGTTGCATTCATGCATTCATGCACTTATTTGCATCCATATCATCAATAATAAAAGAAAGTTTTCAAGGAACTTAAGGGGTTTATTTGCAAAATTTTCAGACATGGAAAGACAAAGAAGGAATACAAAGAAGTACAGCTTCAGGCAACCAGATTTGAAAGAGTTAAGGAATCTGACATCCTATGTACTAGATCCCTTGGGTTTTAAAGCTCGTTTTGGGAAGATTCTTCCTCTTCTGACTACTCAGGTGGATGAAGGATTGATGAGTGTATTAGTGCAGTTTTATGATCCCTTGTACCGTTGCTTCACGTTTCCGGATTTCCAGCTTTTGCCTACGCTTGAGGAGTATGCTTATCTTGTGGGTATACCTATCCTGGATCAGTTGCCGTTCAGTGGCTTGGAGAGTATTCCTACTTCTCGAGAGATAGCAGACATGTTACACATAGATGAATCTCTGGTTGGTGCTCATATGACTACCAAAGGTGGAATTCAAGGTGTCCCTTTTGAGTTCCTCATTGCTCATGCTACTATGTATGGGAAGGCCATGAGTGAGGATGCTTTTGAAGCCATATTTGTACTTCTCATATATGGATTGGTTTTATTCCCCAACATCGACAAGTTTGTGGATGTGAACGCTATTAGGATCTTTTCTACTCTTAATCCCGTTCCGACTCAGTTGGGTGATGCTTATTTCTCTTTGCATATGAGGAATGCAAAGGGTGGTGGCACTATTGTGTGTTGTTTGCCTCTGTTGTATAAGTGGTTTATTTCTCACTTACCTCAGACGGTCGCTTTCAAGGAGAACAAGGGATGTCTACGGTGGTCCACGAGACTCATGTCTCTCACTAATGATGATATCTCTTGGTATAACCCTGTGTATGATGGTGTGCAGATTATTGACTCTTATGGTGAGTTCTCCAATGTACATCTTCTTGGTACATGTGGTGGGATTAACTACAACCCTGTTTTTGCACGTCGTCAGCTCGGGTTCCCCCTAAAGGATAAACCTAATAACATTTTGTTAGAGGGTGTGTTCTTTCAGGAGGGTAAAGATCCCCAGGGCTTGAAAGCTAGGATGGTCCGCGCTTGGCGCAAGATTCATAAGAAAGGAAGGAAGGAGTTAGGTCCTAAGAATTGCATTGCTTTGGAGCCTTACACTGCTTGGGTAAGGAAGAGAGCGTCTGAGTATCTCATGCCTTACGAGTATCCGAGCCCTGCACCTATGATTGTGGCTGGGCCTTCAACCCTCCCTAATCAAGAAGTAGAGGAGTTGAGAGACGAAGACCGTTCACATGCCTGGATCCGTGAACGTGAAGAGTTGCTTCAGCAGATTAAGGAGAAGGATGCTTTGATTGAGTTCCTCGAGCATCAAGTTATTGATGATCCTAACGATGTATGGACTTCTCTACTCCCTCAGTCTTCCAAGTTTTGGAAGAGGAAGTACGATCGACACGCCAAAGAGAAGGCGGATATGGAGGCAGCCTATGAAAGGGAAGTGAAGAGGCTTCACGCATCTTATCTTCCTGTGTCCCGAGCTTTAGATGATTGTTTCTAGGGATCCATAGGATGATTATTTTCCTTTCCTCTTATACATGATTGACATTGTTGTACTTATTTTTCCTGATATTATTTTATGAGATATTTCTATATGCGATAAATGTTAAATGATTCCAAAATTTGCAAGTAAAACCCTAAAGTTCCTTTGAAAAGTAAAAACAAATCATGTGCACAAGCATTGCATGCATCATGTGCATAAGCAGGTTTTGTTTCCGGTCTCTTGTCCTGTGGTCTAACTTTGTGCTCTTCAATTATTTTGAAGACAAGCTGACTCACCGGTACTACACTAGAGCCAACTCTTCAAGATTGATGGATCAACTAGAGCAAGAGAACCGTGAACTCAAGGAGGAAGTGGCTAGATTGAGCGCTTTGATGGAATCATTCTTGGCTGCCCAAAGCCAGTCTTCTCCGACACCTTCAACTCCTCCCCAGAGGAAAGTTATCTCCGAGGTTGTTTCCTCAACTGTGCCTGCAGCCAGCGCATATTTTGCTCCGACAACCATGCCAACCGGGTTTCCGTGGGGGATGCCTCCTAATTTCATGCGTGAGGGTCCTGCGCCAACTTTTGCTTCTATGCCGGCATCTAGCCCGGTCCTTGTTGTTCCTCCTCCCGTCGTGCATACCATGCCTAGGGTAGACGACACCATCTATCATTCTGAGCCGTCTGAAGGCCCATATGTCTATGAGAAGATGGACACTATGAATGATCAATTCCTTGAGCTTCGCAAGGAATTGAAGACTCTTAGAGGAAAGGATCTCTTCGGCAAGTCTGCTGCCGATCTCTGCTTAGTTCCAAACGTGAAGATTCCTGTGAAATTCAAGGTCCCTGACTTTGAAAAGTACAAGGGAAATACTTGTCCTCTCATCCACCTGGTCATGTATGCCAGGAAGATGTCTACTCAGACAGATAATGACCAGTTACTCATTCACTACTTCCAGGACAATTTGTCCGGTGCTGCTCTGCGTTGGTATATGGGTTTAGACAGTGCGAACATCCGATCCTTCAACGACCTTGGCGAGGCCTTCGTCAAGCAATACAAATATAACGTGGATATGGCTCCCGATAGGGATCAGCTAAGGGCCATGTCCCAGAAGGACAAGGAAACATTCAAAGAGTATGCCCAGAGGTGGCGAGAGGTGGCAGCACAGATCGTGCCTCCGCTAGAAGAGAAGGAAATGACCAAGATCTTTCTGAAGACCTTTAGTTTATTCTATTATGAGCGGATGATTGCTAGCGCTCCTTCTGACTTAACCGAGATGGTGAATATGGAGATGCGTTTAGAAGAAGGGGTTAGAGAAGGACGTCTGACCAAGGAAGAAGGCTCTTCTGCCAAGCGCTATGGGGCGTTTGCAAAGAAGAAAGATGAAGAGGCACATGTTGTGACCTCCCATATGAAATCTAGAAGACCCTCCGTGAGGAGGAAGACTGTGCGTCCCGCCAGTAGCCAGCACCAGGTGGCTCATATAGCACCTGTCTTCAGACATAATCAGCAGTATCAACAACATAGCAACAATCAGCAATCACCACAGCAATATCAGCAACAACAGCACCGTCCGCAACAATAGGCCTACCAGCCTCGAAACAGTAATCCAACTAGCACGAGTTACGAGAGGAAAAAGGTCACTTTTGATCCTATTCCGATGACGTACGCAGAATTATATCCCTCTTTGATAGAGAGGAAGCTGATTACTCCGAGAGACCCACCGGCTATACCTGCTAACCCCCAGTGGTGGTATAAGCCCGAATTACATTGTGTATACCATTTTGGTGCTCCCGGCCACGACGTTGAGAATTTATATCCTTTGAAGACCAAGGTTCAAGACCTTGTGAGGTGTGGCATTCTGTGTTTCGAGGACGTAGGTCCTAACGTGAAGAAGAACCCATTGTCCGAGCATGGGAAATCTGTTAACATGGTCCAGGGCTGCCCTGGCAAATACAAGGTCAAATATGTCAGTCATATCCGACAGTCTCTGGTCGAGTTGCATCGTTTGCTATGCGAGTACAGTCACTATGAGCACGATCATGATAGATGCCGAATCTGCCCTGTTAACCGATTGGGTTGTCGCCAGGTGCATAAAGATCTTCAGGAAATGCTGGATGAAGGAGTTATTGAGATCCTTCAAAACAGAAATGTTGACGAAGATGAGCCTGAGGTCAATGTAATCTCCCCGGTGTTCCGGATGCCCGAGCCTGTTACCATTAAATACGATGGTAGCAAGCAGAAGGTTTCTCCTTCGTTGATCATTAAACCTGCCGGTCCAGTACCGTACTCATCTGAAAAGGAAATTCCCTTTCGTTACAACGCTGTTGCTGTAGAAGATGGGAAAGAGGTGTCTTTGCCATCCTCCTTTGTTGTTAATATTGCTGATGTAAGTGGTTTGACCCGCAGCGGTCGTGTGTTTTCAGCACCACCAAAGCCTCAAGCTAATGCTGATTTTGTTGAACGCCCGATTGAGAATGTGGTGAATCCTCCGAATTCGGCACTTGCTGTTAAAACCTCCTCTGTACTGAAAACTCCTACTTCTGTTGGCCCTAGCGGCAATGTGAAAGAAGACTGTGATGAGATGCTGAGGCTCATCAAGAAGAGTGAGTACAACGTTGTAGACCAGCTTCTACAAACGCCATCCAAGATATCCGTGTTATCACTACTTCTGAATTCAGAACCATATAGAGAGGCTCTGCATAAAGTTTTGGATGTGGCATATGTAGATCATGATGTCACTATAGAGCAATTCGATAGTATTGTTGCAAACATTACTGCTTGTAACAATTTGAGTTTTTGTGACTCTGATCTCCCTGAGGAGGGAAGAGACCACAACTTGGCTTTACACATTTCTCTGAACTGTAAAGACGACGCCATGTCTAATGTGCTGGTGGACACTGGGTCATCCCTGAACGTATTGCCGAAGTCCACTCTTTCAAAATTGTCATATCGAGGGCCTCCCATGAGGCAGAGTGGAGTTGTTGTGAAAGCTTTTGATGGGTCGCGTAAGACTGTGATTGGGGAAGTTGATCTCCCAATCAAGATTGGACCAAGTGATTTCCAAATTACCTTCTAGGTTATGGACATTCACCCATCGTACAGCTGTCTCTTAGGCAGACCATGGATTCACGAGGCTGGTGCCGAGACATCCACCCCACACCAGAAGCTGAAATTTGTGAAAAACAAGAAACTGGTAGTGGTAGGGGGAGAAAAGGCTCTCCTGGTTAGCCATTTGTCTTCCTTCTCATACATAGATGTTGAGGATGAAGTTGGAACTCCTTTCCAAGCTTTATCTATAGCTGAGCCTATTGAGAAGAGAACTCCTTCATTTACTTCTTATAGAGATGCGAAGTTGGCCATTGAGTGTGGTGCAATTGCTGGTTTGGGAAAAATGATTGAGTTGGAAGACAACAAGTCCCGGGCTGGCATTGGCTTTTCTTCTGGGGTTTTCAACGAGAAAGGATTATTCAAGAGTGGAGGTTTCATCCACGATGGTCAGGATGAGGAAGCTGTTGCTGTCTTGGAAGAGGATGCAGAGGATTCGGGCAATTTCATTATCCCTGGAGGGATCTGCAACAATTGGGTCGCTGTGGATATTCCTACAGTTGTCCACAAGTCAACGTAATGATCACTTTGTTTAAAAACCCTTCTCCCATGCCAAAAGGAGAAGTGATGACATTGTTGGCAACATAAATACAATGATATTTTCATTCAATAAATTCATGTTAAATGTTTGTTTTTCCAAATTATTTTCCCTTTTTGCTTTTTGCATGAAATTGGTGATCACATAAAACCCTAAAAAAGAATAAAATCAATCTTTTCATCTGCATAATGATTTGCCTTGTTTGAATTCTAAAGCTTTTCATATCCAAAATCATTATGCAGGTTGATTTCTAGACCCATTGAACATAATGATCCAACGCCATCTCCCAATTTTGAATTCCCTATATTTGAGGCAGAGGAAGATGATGATGAAGAGATTCCTGATGAGATCACCCGTCTGCTTGAGCACGAAGAGAAGATCATTCAGCCGCATCTTGAGAATCTGGAAACAGTCAACTTGGGGTCTGAGGATTGTGTGCGAGAGGTGATGATTGGGGAACTCCTGGAAGAATCTGTTAAGAAGGGGTTGATTGGATTGCTACGAGAATACGTCGATGTCTTCGCCTGGTCTTATGAAGACATGCCTGGTTTAGATACTGATATTGTGCAACATTTCCTGCCACTAAAGCTTGAGTGCGTGCCTGTGAAGCAGAAACTCAGAAGAACTCATCCTGATATGGCAGTGAAGATCAAAGAGGAAGTTCAGAAGCAAATTGATGCGGGGTTTCTGGTGACTTCTACATATCCCCAATGGGTGGCCAATATTGTGCCCGTGCCTAAGAAAGATGGAAAGGTCCGGATGCGTGTGGATTATAGAGATTTGAATAAAGCTAGTCCGAAAGATGATTTCCCCTTACCACATATTGATATGTTGGTAGACAATACAGCTAAATTCAATGTCTTCTCATTTATGGATGGATTTTCCGGATATAATCAGATTAAAATGGCACCCGAGGATATGGAGAAGACAACATTCATCACACCTTGGGGAATATTCTGTTATCGAGTGATGCCCTTCGGTTTGAAGAACGCTGGAGCCACATATCAACGAGCTATGACTACCTTGTTTCATGATATGATGCACAAGGAGATTGAGAAGCCTGCTAAATTATACGACTTGGTTGATATCCAGAATGGATCCAATCAAGTACATATTTGAGAAGCCTGCTTTAACTGGGAGGATTGCCCGTTGGCAGATGTTGTTGTCTGAGTATGATATTGAGTATCGAGCTCAAAAAGCTATCAAAGGTAGTATCTTGGCTGACCACCTGGGACATCAGCCGATCGAGGATTATCAGTCAGTTCAGTATGACTTCCCAGATGAGGAGATTCTGTATTGGAAGATGAAAGATTGCGATGAGCCTACACTCGATGAAGAGCCAGAGCCTGGTTCCCGATGGAGTATGGTGTTTGATGGCGCTGTAAATCAGTATGGAAATGGTATCGGGGCAGTGATTATTACTCCTCAGGGCACACATATTCCTTTTACAGCAAGGCTAACTTTCAAATGCACGAATAATATGGCTGAGTATGAGGCCTGCATTATGGGATTGGAGGAATGCATTGATCTCAAGATCAAGCATCTTGATGTTTATGGTGATTCGGCCCTTGTTGTTAATCAGATTAAGGGTGAATGGGAAATGAATCAGCCTGGCCTCATTCCATATAGGGATTATGCGAGGAGGATTTCAACGTTCTTTACTAAGGTTAACTTCCATCATATTCCTCGAGATGAGAATCGGATGGCAGATGCTCTTGCTACGCTAGCCTCGATGATTGTGGTTAAATATTGGAATGAAGTTCCCAATATCACTGTGATGCGCTTGGATAGACCAGCTCATGTGTTTGCGGTTGAAGAAGTAAAAGATGACAAGCCTTGGTATTATGATATCAAGTGTTTCCTTCAGAGCCAGATTTACCCCCCTGGGGCATCTGTGAAAGATAGGAAAACTTTGAGGAGATTATCTGGCAGTTTCTACCTCAATGGAGATGTGCTATACAAGAGGAATTTTGACATGGTTCTGCTCAGATGCGTGGATAGACACGAAGCAGACCTGTTGATGACTGAAGTTCATGAAGGTTCATTTGGTACTCATTCCAATGGACATGCCATGGCTAGAAAGATATTGAGAGCAGGCTACTATTGGCTGACAATGGAGTCTGACTGCTGCAAGTACGTGAAGAAATGCCATAAGTGTCAGATTTACGCGGATAAGATTCATATTCCTCCGACACTTTTGAATGTGATTTCATCACCATGGCCTTTCTCCATGTGGGGAATTGACATGATTGGCATGATAGAGCCGAAAGTGTCTAATGGACACAGATTTATTCTCGTAGCAATCGATTACTTCACCAAGTGGGTTGAAGCGGCATCATATGCAAATGTGACTAGACAGGTGATCGTGAAGTTTATCAAGAATCAACTCATATGCCGATATGGTGTGCCAGATAAGATCATTACTGATAATGGATCTAACTTGAATAACAAGATGATGGAAGAGCTGTATAGTGAGTTCAAGATAGCACATCATAATTCTTCTCCTTACAGACCAAAGATGAATGGGGTTGTTGAAGCCGCTAATAAGAACATCAAGAAGATTATCCAGAAGATGGTTGTCACGTATAAGGATTGGCATGAGATGCTGCCATTTGCTTTACATGGATATCGTACATCTGTCCGCACTTCAACAGGGGTAACCCCTTTCTCTCTTGTTTATGGCATGGAGGCCGTACTCCCAGTAGAGGTGGAGATCCCGTCAATAAGAATCTTGATGGAGGCCAAGTTGACTGATGCTGAATGGGTTCAGAGTCGTTATGACCAGCTGAATTTGATAGAAGAGAAGAGATTGACTGCCATGTGCCATGGTCAGTTATATCAGCAGAGAATGAAGAAAGCTTTTGATAAGAAGGTCAAGCCTCGTGTGTTCTGAGAAGGTGACCTTGTGCTCAAGAAAGTCTTGTCTTTCGCGCCCGATTCCAGGGGCAAGTTGACTCCAAACTATGAAGGTCCATATGTTGTTAAGAGAGCCTTTTCAGGCGGCGTTTTGATACTTACAACCATGGATGGGGAGGATTTCACTCGTCCTATGAATTCAGATGTAATCAAGGAATACTTCGCCTAGAAAATAAAAACAGAATAACTCGCTAAGTTGAAAACCCGAAAGGGCGGCTTAGGCTAAAAATGAGCGTCTCAGTGGATTGAAAACCCGAAAGGGCGGTCCAGGAAAAAGTTAGAGACATGAAAAAATGATGAATATTTATATCCCGCTAGGTTAAGTACCTCATCCTGGGGCAATCTAGGCAAAAATTAGGGATTTGGCAAGTAACTGCATCCTGACAAGACTTTGTTCTACCATTATCATCCGTCAGAGATTCTCGTTCACTCGTCATCAACTGAAGCTTCAGATACATCGGATTCGGAATTGGTGGAGAAATGGTCATTATGTTCAATGTAGCCCTTTTCCAATATATATATCACCAATTTCAAACTTGTAAAGATCTATGGAGTCTTGTCATTTGCAGACTACCATTCCATCAAATAAATTTGAGCCTTTTATCCAGTTATTTGCACTCTTATTTGTTTCTATTCAACAAATGTTTTGCATGTTTTAGTTGAGAAAATATCATTGTTTTAAACAAACAAATTTCTTCATAAATTGTTTTAAAACAAAGTGAACATTCACAGAGAGAAAAGGATACTTAAGAGATCCTCAGTGCTCTCCCAAGGGTAGTATGGTCTCCAACAGGGTAAGACATTTGTTCATATTCCTGGCATGACTGTATCCTCTTCCTCCCAGATATTGTTGTGGTGTATCCCACCAAGTGGAGTGCTTGTTGAGGTTATTTACCTCTATTCCCTTCAGCAGAGCAGTGATCTGTCCTCCTCAGCAGATGTGCTCTCTCCGGAAGATTCGATTCTTGGTGGTTAGTCCCCAGAATCACTTTATCCCTCGGATAGATTCCACGATAGAGTTGCTTATGTGGTAGATTCTACCTGTGCCCTAAGCTCTTTTCCCCATCTGAGACTGATGATTCATCCCCTGCAGAGATGTTGTTATCCTCTGATATCTCTGATCCCCGGCAGATTGGTCACTCTCTGTTGATTTTGGCTTTCTCTCTTGAGATGTAGTACCGGATGTTTGTGTGCTTACTTCCTGGATCCGTTTGTGTTAGATGTGTCTGTTTGTCAGCATTAATCATACATAAATCACGTATATACATGCATAATTATAACATTCAGATATTCATGCTGCATTTCTTTGCCATATATCGTTTGTTTGTTGTCTCCTGCTAATGGTGATATAGATTTCCCCAAGCAGATGTGTGTGTCTGATCTCTCCATATAGAGTCAGCTCCATAGGCAGAAAGCGCCTATCCCTTTCTTCCATATTCCCCACGGAGATACATCCTCGTTGATGACGATTGTTTCCGTTTCCTCCCAACACATATATTGGGATGGGTTCCCCAATTGAGTTATATCCTCATTAGGGCGAGTCTTGATTCAGTTTGCCTCTTTGGTTTGATCCTAAATTGGCATCTTATGATTGTTTCCTTTTGCTTCCCTGTGGTATAAATGAATAATTACTCATGATTAGTGATCATTCATATTGCCCCGGCTGAACCTGTGGTCTTCTACTCTAATACCGGTGGTTGTAAACCCTATTCTCTTTCCCTTGCAGAGTTAACCTTTGATTCATCATAATTGATGACGGTTACTTTTCCGTGGTTTCCTATCCAGTATCCGGTAGGTGTATGGTGGTTACCTTCATTCAATATTCGGTATTGATATCCCCTTATTTTCTTGGATAATTGCTCTGATTTCGCAATTTATCCCCAACGAGTTATCTCTCGTCTACCCTATTGTTGGTAACGATTGTTTCTCTCCTGAATTGGTCATCATTATATACCTAGTTTCGGTATCCCGATGCCTTTTCTTTTCGGTCGATTTATCCTTTATTAACCTAGTAACCGGTTGTGGATAATATATCTCATGCACTCTTCGGTCGAAGCCTTTTGTTCTTCCCCAGTCGAGTAAGATTCGTATCCCCTTTGCGGAATCGAATATCCGTCCTATAATTGAGTTTGCTTTTAGCTCTCTGTTGGATGATGAGTGTCTTGGGAATATTCCCCAATTCACGCCTTGGTTGGTCACCTATTATATGCCCAGTAACCGGTATCCCTGGTGTTCCTCCCTTTCTGCTCCCTATTATGACTTTTGTTCCCTGTGGAGTCAGATTTCCCTAAGTGGAAATATACCTTTTAGGTCTTCCTCAGATGTTTCGGAGTTTTGATATCTCTCACCCTTATAACGGTTTTAGATATTCATTTCTTCCCGAGCATGTTGTATCTCTGACCCTTATGTCGGTGTTCAGATCACATGTCTCATTGAGCTTGTTACCCAGTAACCGGTAACACCTCATCTCGCTGCTTCCCCAGGAGGGTCTTTTTAGACATCCCCAACGATCTTTGAGTCAGCTCGAGTCTTTCCATTGGTTTATCCCCTCTGGAATTCTGCTCCCCAAACCTTGTGGCATGCCCTGCTCACGCATTTCTTTCTTATACCCATAGGAGTCCACAAGATGTTTGGTCCCGCGGAACATTTTGCTCATGTGGATTGTCGGTGTCTCCTGTTTGTCTTTACTCCTTTGTGGATACATATCCCCACAGAGTGTTACCCTTTTGCATACATACATTTGCATCATGAGGTCTCTTAGGGACCAAAATTCGTCTCTTTGTTATTATTTAAGCCCATTCTACCTCGTCGAGACGAAGATTTTAACCTTCCCTTCTCTGGCTAGTATGACCTTAAAAAGGGACATCTGTAAGACCCCAATTTTGTCCCTAAGATCCCTCATGGCATCATAACATTGCATTTGCATAGCCTCAAGGATCTTTGAGCATCTTGGTTCCCATTGCCTTTGGGTGGGACTCTTTGTGAGTGGTTTGTGATCACCAAGCATGCTTGAATTGTATATCATTTCTTTTCTCATTTTTATTCACTAAACAAAAAGCACAAAAATATGTTACTAACATCTTTTCATTTGTAGCTTGAGCAATCACAAGGTCAAAAGCTTCAAGGAGGTCATTGGTACAAATGCATGGCCAAGAGGAGATGATAGCAAGCATGGTAATGGTTCCCAAAGCTCTCATCCATAAAATATGCCCCCCTAATATCCCAATTCATCATGTTTGATCAAAGCAAGTCAAAGGGTTTAAGGTTTGTTCCCTAGAGAAACCCTAATTCATCTGTGCACCACAATGCCTTGCTCATGAAACAACCTCAGCCCATGGTCAAATATAATCAAGGGAAGTTCTTTAATTCATCATTTCATGCATATTTGAACTTATTTGAGTGTCCTCAATCATCAATTCATCAAGATATGAGTTGTGGACTTGAAAAGTTGATCAGTCAAATCATCTGACTGTTTTGAAATACACTGAGACCTAACTTTTTATGTGTTAGTCAAATGGAGATGGTCCCAAAAGAGAAACTATTCTTAAGGACAATATGAACAACTTTCATGTTCATCAAAAATTGATTTGAATCTTGGAAGACCATCTTCCACACCAATACATTATAGGTCATTTTGACTGAAACCCTAATATTGGGTCAACTTCCCAAGGACATAACTCATTCATTTTTTATGATTTTGAGGTGGGATCAAATGCATTGGAAATCTTAAGATTTCTACTTCATATGTTATGTTGAACAAAATCTCAAAATCTCAAAGGAAACACATGTGATAATGCAATACATTATAGGTCCTTTTTGGCCAAAGGCATTAAAAGTCAAAAAGGTCCAACTTCAAGTGCCCATAACGTCTTCATCAAAAATCCAAATGATGCAAAATTTAAGTCCATGTTGGTTTTCTTGAAAATATATACAACTTTGATGTTGGAGGGTTTTTTATTTGAAGCTTGCATCATGAAAACAGAAGGGCTTGAAAGTTGGCCAATATTAGAAACCTTGCCTTGGCATGTTTTGCGCACATCACACTTTAAACTCAAATTTCATAAATTTCGACATTCCAAATGGATTTTTGACCAACATAACATTTGTTCCTCATACAAGAACCTTTCCAACCATTACCCATATGCCTATGCTTGGATTTTCTAAATGGTATTTTCGAAGAGGTGAATGATTAGGTTCAATTGTGGAATTCATGTTGAAACCTTGTTGCACAAGCCAATTCAGAGCAAATTACACGTCCAAACCCTTGGCATTTAAACTCAGCTTGCATTTGGCTTTGCTTTTGGGCCTGGTGCATGATCATGCAAGCCCATGCAAGTGGTATCCAAGTTTATGCACACGGATCATTCCACCCTTTCCTTGCCAATTCAGCTATAAATACATGCTTCATTCCCTCCATTTAGAGACCCAATTCCAACCTGAAATGCTGCAGAATTCATTCCCCAACCATCACTAAAGAAGCAAGCTTCATTTCTCTTAAAATTTTCAGATCTCGAATTCAACTACATCTGGTTGTATTCATAGATCTAATGCTTCTAGACCTTCATTATACACTTCATTGAACTTCTGTTTTGATAAAGCAAGCAAGGTTTCAAGCTCAAATCACCAGAACTCAAACTTGAACTCCAACTGGTATTCTCTTCGATTCTCCTAATCCTTTGACCTATTGGCTGTGATTGTGTGTTGGCTGAAGTCCTCTCAATAGAGGCATCATGTTTATGCTTTTAATTTTTGCAATTCATTGAGTTCATGATGAACACCAGATTTTTCCATCTCTGATTTCTCAAATCATAGAGATCTAGAATGGAAATAGATGGTACAGGGATGATGTACATCATCCCCGCTTTCTATTGATGTATAGATCGCTTGAATTGGTTAAGTTTTGAAGTTCTGCATTTTGGTCGGAATCTGGAAGCTCACCGGAGAAGACGGTGGCTCCGGTGGCTTCATCGTCCCCAGTTTAAATCCTGGCCATGTGATCTGTTTTCCAGAATGAATCAGGAGCGTTGCTTGTTATGACTTTTATTTGTCTCACATGTGCACGCATTGACCGTGGATCACCATAGGCGCGCGCTTCTTGGCCTCATGATTTGCCAACTCAATTAATGAGCTTAGATCAGACGGTCACGCTTTTTTCCAATTTCTATTTTCTGTTTTATTTTCCTTTTATTTTCTTTAATTCCATTTTATTTCAAAAATTAATATCTTCTTTATTTTTAATCCAAAAAATATGGGACCAATTGCATTATTTCCCAAATAAATTCTAGTTTATATTTCTGATTTTTAAAATTTTTTATTTTGTCATTTGATATTTTTGTGAATTTTCTCTTTTCTGGTTATTTTTAATTCATTTTAAATAGTTTTTGATATTCAAAAAATGCAAAAATATTTTCCTAACCTATTTGAATGATGATGGATCTATGAAAAATATTCTCATCAATTTTTGAATTGATTTGAGATTTATTTGAGATTTTAGTTCAATTAGGTTATTTTTATTTATTTTTAATTGATTAAAAATAGTTTCTGACTTTTAAGAATGCTGAAATTTTTTGTCAAACTTTGTTTGACCTTGTTGAACTTAGGATAAATCACTTGGACGTTTCAAGATTGATTTGAAGTGATTTTGAGGTTTGACATTTCTTTAATATTTTAATTCAAGTTTGTTTTTAATCTTAAAAAATGCCAAAAATATTTTATTCTTTTCTTGACTTCCAATCTTCATCTCACTTCTGTTTTTGATTGTTTGACCTTGACTTTCAATGTTATTAGTCAACATATGAGGATTGATACATTTGATTCCATTTAATGCATTTTATTTTGTCATTTCCTTTTCTCTTATCCATCTCCTTCTTTTTTTCTTCTTCTTCTTTTTTCTTTTTGATCAATGAGTTGAAGGTTGATAAGTTAGCATTGATTAGAGGGATTTAACCTTCCTTGATTCAAATCTAATTCATCTTGATCAATTGATCAAGTGAATGGCTTTGCATTAAGGATAGGTTGTCTTTTAAATCATGCATAAGGCTTAAACCAATACAAGATCAATTCTCTTCTCCTTTTGGCATGGCAAGTTGTTGGGACTTGATTCACTAATCAAGACTCCTAACTTGTGTTTGTTGCCTACATTATTATTGACCGGCCTCAGATAGTTGTGACTTCTACATAAGTCCAATTACGATTGCTTAACATAGCGCTAAATTTGCCTTATGGCACACTAACTATTGACAATTAACATTTACTTAATGCAATTTACTTTATGCAATTTACTTTAAGGCAATTTACCATTCTTTCACATATTATTCATTTGCTTTTCCCTTTGCTCATTTGAGCACATGTTTATGTTAATGCCATTTTCCTTTTGCTCACTTTGAGCCCATAATTGTGTATACATTATTTTGCTTGTGTTTTGTTTTGATTGTGGTGAACCAAAATGCAAAGAAATGGACTTAGTTTCTAGGACTTTCCCTATGCATAGAAATGGAGAATTGGACTTAGTTTCTAGGACCTTCCTTATGCAAAATTGGAGTGAAAGGATCTTAATGATGAAAATGGAATTAGAAGGACCAAATCTCTAAACTCTCTCTTGTCCATTCTTGTTTTACTTCATGGAACTTTTGATGTGTGTGCTTTTGTGCTAGGAGTTTCCACTTAAGCTTAATTGGAGGACCATTGCCATGTTCATCTAAGTGGAAGAAACAAGATGCATTGAGGATCTCTTTTGAGACTTGTCTGATTGCTTATACTTTGTGGTTGCTTATTCCAAAGGATGGGAGCTACTTGGATCATCAATATGATCTCAAGAGAGGGACTCCTAGTGTGGTTTCATTTCTTTCCCTTTCCCTTTTATTTTCCTTAGGACTTAGCCATTCTTCTTCTTCTCCCCACTCTAACCCAAGCCAAAACTTTTTGTGCAAACACTTAATTATTGTTTTTCAACATTAGAAACTTAAGCCTTATGCTTTTGATTTTCAAACTTTCTTTTCATAACACTTATTTTGAATTGAATCTTTAGTCAACTTTGACCAATTTGTACATACTTCTAATTGGTAAATATAACCTATTCAAATTCTTTTTTGTGGTTCCAATGGCCACTTCCTTAATCAAAAATTTTCATAACCTTTAGCTATTAGGTTTGAGTTATCCTTGTGGTAGATGTAATACTCACCTATATCCTTAGTGATGGACAATGAGTCTTCCATGCTTATTATAGGGTTAACCCCTCACTAGCATGTTGAAGTTATCCTCACATGGTGGATTTGTGGTTTGGTTGAGTTTTCTCCCTTTGATAACAAAAGACCTTAAGACTTTTGGACCAATCAATTCACCAACTTGTTTTGAGATTTTTACCCCGAACTACGAGGTTTTGATCCTAATCTTTTTATAAGATGGTACGTAGGCAATGGGTTCATCCATCCAAACACAAAATGTATATAAACTTGTATATTCTCTTCTCATCTCTTCAATCATGTTTGCACAAACAAATTTTCACAAAACAACAACCCTCACAAGTATGAAAAGGGTTCCCTAGGAGTACCTAGGATGTTTTGGGTGCCTAACACCTTCCCATTGCATAACCAACCCCCTTACCCAGATCTTTGTTTCTTTTACTAGTTTTTGTTAAAACTTTTAGGTTTTTGTTCGCTTTCTAACCATTCCTTTGGATAAATAGAAGTGCGGTGGCGACTCGACTTGTATGATTTACCTTGGATTTAGTCAATATCTCTAATGGTAACGAATACCCCGCTACAGTTAGTGAAATGATAAAATACAAGTATGATATAATCACAAAGTGCTTGGTGATCTCTCCCAAAACAAACCCAATGAAAGATGGGTAAGGAGGATGCCAAGGTATGATCCCAATGCTTATGCTTATGATGGAATTGCATGAGGGATCTTAGGATGAAAATTGGGGTCTTACAAAACACAAACAAAATACACAAACAAATATATACAATCACAATATATGGCTCAAATGAGCAAAGTGAAAATTACATAAACATAAACAAGTTAAATGATATGTAAATGACAAATAAAATGGTAAATGGCTTGAATTTAAATTGCATAAAGTAAATGACTTAAAATTAAAAGCAAGAATAATAAAAGTTAGTCATATGTTAGTTGATTAGATGTTAGTGGTGTTTTTCTTTTCAATTGATTAAGTCATTCTTTGGAGAACACTCAAGCATGGATCCTTGAACCAAGACATCTTCCAAAGGAAGGAAAAAAGGCCAAGTTTCCATATAATACCATGAAAGGGGGGAGACTTACAATCTCACTTACTAGAATGCTATGCCTTTATGGTCAAAATTTAGCGTTATGTTAAGCAATCATAATTGGACTTATGTAGAAGTCACAACTATCTGAGACCGGGCAATAGAAATTTTGGTGTTAATGCATATTAGAGATATGGTATAATGAACCATACTCCTAAGATATACCACACACAAAAAGAAAAAAAAAATCAAGGGATGAACCAATCTCATCCATACTTGTATTGGTTCATCTAACACAAAGTCATTGATGAACCAATTAGTCTTAAGATATTAACACTTCACTGGTCAATGAATGGGATGGGAAAGAATGAGATTGAATATGAAGAGGGAGGGGAAATGAGACAAACACAAATTGGTCATGGGAGGACTTTTATCAAATTAAAATCATTCATTCATTTTGGGAAATGAAATGTACATTTCATCAATCCCCTAAATCCAATGATTTTAATCCAACAAAAGTCAAATCAACCTTGACCAAGACCCAAACACATAGTCAACTTCACA
This sequence comes from Lathyrus oleraceus, assembly GCF_024323335.1. Taxonomy (NCBI): domain Eukaryota; kingdom Viridiplantae; phylum Streptophyta; class Magnoliopsida; order Fabales; family Fabaceae; genus Lathyrus; species Lathyrus oleraceus. Next base: position 426,650,667 of record NC_066583.1, read on the forward strand.
AGTCAATAAAAATGGCTCAACACAATTTCTATACAATTAATCAATTAAAAATAAAATTAAAAGGCATTTAAATTGAATTATGTTTGGTCAAAAACCTAAAACCTCTTCAAAACACCGAATAAATGGCCAAGAGATTTATCCTAGGTGAAACAAGGACAAAGGACCTTAGACAAAAAAATTCATCATTTATGAAAACTCAGAAGTATTTTTAAACAATAAAAAACATGCACAAAAATAATTAAATCATGAAAAATATCAAAATTAATCCAAAAAATAATTTTAATTCAGAAAATGAAAGGAAAATATTTGATTTTTTTTTGTGAAAGTCCCATATTTTTTGGATTAAAAATGAAATTTATATTAATTAATTAAAATAAAAGGATTAAATGGAAAAATCAGAAAATTAAAAAAACAAGGGCCATCTAATCTCCCTCATTAATTGAGGTGGCAGATCAGATGGCCAGGAGTGCGCATTCCACAAGGTCCTTAGTCAAACGCGCTACAAGCATGGTAATCAAAATGGATGCATGAGATTAAAACATTTCAAACGGATCACATGACCTGGATTGGTCCAACGCACCACCGGAGCCAGCTCCAGTCATCTTCTCTGGTGAGCACCACTGGTCTGGTTCAAGCTCAACTCAATGGAAAATGAAAAATAAATACACTAATTTGAAGGAAAAATCCTCAGGAGCACGAATGTGACCTCAATTTTCTCCAATTCCGAGTATATAAAAGATACAGGGATTTGAATTTTGAGGATCATGAACTGAGTTGCTTCGATTTGACCTCAAAGCAACTCATTCTTCTTGCCTACATTGATAGGACTTCAGACAACCAAAAATCAACAAGAATGGTGAAGAATTGAGGGAGAATCTAAGAGATGAAAATTCTGAAATTCACCTTCAATGGAGCTTCAGATTGACACGATCTTGCTTTCAATTATGCTTGGCCTTGGTTCAAATGCTTGTTGGAAGTGATTAGGTTCAATGAAAGGTATGGACTCTTGGAGTTTCAATCTCAAAACTGATGGAGGTTTGAAACTTGATTTTCAAAGAAAATCTTCAAGCTTATCCTTCAATGGTGAAGGTTTGGGATTGCAGGTTCAAAGCTTAGGCATGAGGTCCTCAATTCTGAGAAATGAGGGTCTTATTTATAGGCCATGAGATTGATTTCTACACACTTCAAAATTTGGAAATTTTATGAAATTCTCTTTGAATGCTTGCATGGGCGTGTGATAGGCCCATTAAGTGATGCAATTAGGTCCAAAATTGAGTGTGAATCATGCTGAAACCATATTCCAAAGCCATGCAATCGTGTATGAAAAATGGAAGTGGAGATCATCCAAACGGTTCTTCATGTTGCACCCATGCGTAAGTCCTTCATTCTTTGGCCAAATAAGATGATATTGGACTTTTTGGAAAGGTGAGATCAAGGGGAACAACTTTAATGTTAAACACTTTTTCATTTTAAGCTTAGACCATGATGAATTTTGAGGTGGAAGTTTGGGAAATCAAACATAATTAAAAAAATTCTATGTCCCAAGTCAAATGTTCACTTCTTCCACCTTGAATAACTTTTTCTATGGACTTCAAATGAGAAGAGTTCCTTCATTAAAGTTGTATCACTTTCAAAATTATTCAATTTGGTCACAAATTTGACCTTATTTAGATTTGGCATGAAGGAGTTATGCATTTTAGAAGTTGAGGAAAATCACTTGTTCAATGGTATTGGCCCAAAATGACCTATAATGTTTCCTCTTGGCACATGCATTTGAAAGTTGAATTTGAACTTCCTCCAAACATTAACGTTGAAGTAGATATCCTAAATTTGATCATGGAATTTGAATAGCTTTAATCTCATAAAAATTGAGCAAGTCATGGTCTTGGGAAGTTGACCTCCAAACTAGGGTTCAGACAAAGTGACCTATAATCTTTAACCATAAAAAATGACTTTCCAAGCAAAACTAGCTCTTGACTTTAACATGCAAGTTGTTTGGAATGTCAGTTTGAGTAACTTTTCTCTTGGAATCATTTTCATATGACAAACATTGTAGGATATAGGGTCTAGGGAACCCTAATTTTGACTAGTTGACTTTCTCTGGTCAACCACCATGAACCATCTTGCTAGTTTGACATTCTCTTGATTTTTGATCAATTGTTGAAGAACTTGTTGAAGAAGTCACACAAGATACCCAGATGAATTAGGGTTTCCAAGGCAAACAAACTCCAAACCCTTGATGATTTCTTGATAAAAATAAAATGTGAAGATCATAGGGATCCATATATGATGCTTAGAGACAATGTGAACCAATTATTGATTGAGCTCCTTGCATTGAGGGCCTCAAACCCTAGATATGAGCTTGATAGAGCATAGGTGAGCATACACACTACCTACAAAAGCAACAAACTATATAATGACACATTTTTAGTTTTTTGGTTAGTAAATAATGAAAAATAAAGTATGATACAATCAAAATGTGCTTGGTGATATCTCCCAAGGCAAAACCAATGAATGAGGGGTAAGGAGGATGCCAAGGTGTGATCCCAATGTCAATGCATATGATGAGATAGCATGAGGGATCTTAGGGCCAAAATTGGGGTCTTACAATATCTTCCTTAATAGTTATTGGAATGCTACTACTGATATCAACAATATGGAGAGTGTCAATATGAGAGTCTGTAAGGATTTGATGATAGACACCATGTTGGGTAGGATGATAGAGCATTGTGTTGAACAAATGTTGATTGAATTAGAGGTGAGCATGGTAGAAGATGTTAGTTGCCTTCCTGATTTTCAAGTAAAGTAAATGAAATACTTCATATGTGATTCCTAAGGTTTACATGCTAGAAGAAGTTGCTCTAAACTCCTATGGAGTAACCAAGTGCTTAAAGATGTCATCAATGTTTAAAAGGAAGATGTCTTCCGTGATGTGCCATACATATTGAGTGACATTATGGTTACTGAATTTGAAGGAGAATAGCGATCCAAAATGCATCGGAAATTCAAATTTTTCTCCTTTAGTGATCCTTACGAATGGGCATGATCAGTGATAGAATCATTATCTCCTGTGGCGATTGGAACCTTTGATGCAGATCTAAGGATCGATCACGAACGTTGAACGGTGACAACGCCTCTACTCAGTCCACACGAATGGATTCCTTCAGTCTCAATGCTAACTGCTACGAATGAAGGCTTTGAGTGATATATATATATATATATATATATATATATATATATATATATATATATATATATATATATATATATATATATATATATATATATATATAGAGAGAGAGAGAGAGAGAGAAACAAAATTTCATCAAAACAAATGCTTCTGCACAAGGGTTCTATTTATAGAACCACATGTATGGGATGTAAGCTAAAAAGCCCACTTAAGTGTATGTGGCCCATATCTTATGATATACCAAAATTACTTAAGCGCGTGGTACCTTACCGTATTTCATATTCTACTTAAGTGCACTGTACCTTACGATGTTCTACAATTCACTTAAGTGCACCGTACTATATGGTGTTTCTTATTTACTCTATCTCTCATCAATCTTTCCTTTTGTGTGTGACCCTGTAGGTTTTCACGACATTGGCAATTATATTAAATCATGTATTTAACATAATAAACAGTAAGCGGTATCTAGCAACACATCACTCCTACCCAAGACACGAAAATGTCATGTGATATGGCAAATCCTTTTGTGATAATACTTATGTGTACAATTACCCTTTTTCCCTTATGTCTATATTGAACACAAGACATAGACCGTGTCATCCTTGTCCAATTCAATATTGGGCCCATAGACATTTTTCCTGTTATGCAGGATGGGAAAATTCCATCTAGGTCACTCATGTCCCTCAGCATGCTACGTGGAGTACCCATTAACTGTCTTAATGATTATCCAATTACAGAAAATGTTTGATCAACAATAAGGAACTCGACTTTACATCTAGGGTCCATAATGGTTTAAGATTATCACCATGAGAATAACTTATGACACTTTGCATAACATTCTATATAGTATTCTCATAGCGGGTCAATCCAGTATAGATATTACTCTTAATATTCATACCTATGTCTAAGACTTGATAACTCCTTATCCATGATCCATGAGATGTGATCATCAATCTATATATATAATATTCTTAATGCTTTAATGTTATCCCACTTCACAACAAAACTCGACTACAGATACTTTAAGAATAATGTCCTTATGTTTAATGGGATCTCATGATTAAGTCACACTTGATACATTAAATGGACTAGCTATTCTAGGGACTTTATTAAACAAACATAATAAAGAAAAAGCCTTTTATTATTAATAAATAGTTCGATACAAGTACCAAAAGTATTGTCCTCTAGGGCTTACACCAACAAAATTTCCAACTCAGAGGAAGGATGAGAAAGCTATTCTTGGTAACTGTGAGTTGGAAACTAAAATGCTAAAATTGGAGACAGATGTTGAAGCAAATGCCTTGGTCATTATGTTTAATATAGGGAAAAGTCTGGATGGCAAAGAGTTTTTCACAATGTTGATGGGAATGTGTTTGTATCATAAAATGATAGGCCTTGAAAGGAAGCTGCCAAAAGAAGTTTTTACATTTGAAGAAATGGTACAATAACTACAGGAAGTCGGTATGGCAGATGAGGAGAGCCTCATGATAAGTTACACTAATGATGATGATAGGAAAAGTAATTTTGATGTATGTTTCCCTCTTGGCAATAACATAATATCTCGGGTAAGCAAGAAGCAAAATAGTGTAACGTTATCTTCTAATGAAGTTGAATACACTAATGCATAGAGCAACAGTAAGAAATTTATTTTGATGAAGCAAATGTTTAAGGAGTATAATATGGGACAAGATGTCATGACATTGGTCTGGGACATTATCACTGAATCTTTGAATTATAATCAATTTGAAGAACTAAGATATACCCTTGGTATTGCATCTGTAAGGGTCTATAGTTGTGAGTGCAACTTTCCGTTTAGATGTGTTTTGTATGATGTCAAAACTAGTAGAAAATTTAACATTTTTGTACATTGGATGATATAAACTAATTCTAGGAGTGCATTATGAATTTTAGCATTAGGAAGCATGTAAACATATTTGGAAAAGGTCTAGAAGGATTCATGCATCAAAAATTGAGTTTTTGTGTAAAAAAACTCTATAGGTCGACAGATACGACTATAGGTCGACCTATAGAAGATTTTCTTCAACATAGTTCTTCACATATAATGCATATGTAGACACACATGCTTCAATATTGAAGCCTGTAGCCACTGTCCATGTGCCGCCTTTATATGACGACACATAACTCTGATAGATCGACCAATAGACCTAAAATCTTGAATTTTTGAATTCTCTTCAATTCCTTTTGCTTCATCCTTGCATACAGACACACAAACGCACACGCACACGCATACGTGCACGCACGCACACACACACACACCCACACACACACACACACACACACACACACACACACACACACACACACACACACACACATATATATATATATATATATATATATAAATATATATATATATATATATATATATATATATATATATATAATATATATATATATATATATATATATATATATATATATATACATATATATATATATATATATATATATATATATATATATATATATATATATATATATATATACATATATATATATATATAGATATACACTTGATAGATGCATCATAACTAGGAAGGTTTCTAGTGAGTAAAACCTATACGGAATCAGGATTTTAGAGCATTCTCATCGTATTCAACCTATCTTTTATGAATACACACAATCAAACAACACATAATCATTTTTTGATTGGGTGACCATCTAGATTAGAGTTAATAACTTCCAATTAGATTGTTGTACCGAGAATATTGGGTTGAGAACTTTGAGGATTTCAAATAAGAAAACTGAGTTGGGGTTTTCCTTCAAGATCATTAAGGATTTGAAGGTTTTGGAAAAGATTATGAAATTCGAACTTGATTGAGTGAAAGCCTTGGGACAAAGGGTGCATTGCAAGGGAGTAGCGTGAGACGGTGGACTGTGTTGGTAAATCTTGGGTTTCAATAAGGGCGCGCTTGGGATTAATTCGACCGAGTGAAAACCTTGAGATAAGGAGGGTCTAGTAAGGTAGTAGTAAGAACCAGTGAATTGAAGCGGCATTGTTGGTTGCATGATCATGCACTTGGGATTAATTTAGTCGAGTGAAAGCCTTGGGGTAAAGTATGCTTTGCAAGGAAGTAGCAACAACAGGTGAATTGAAGCAACATGGTTGGTTACTTGATCAAAGTTTTAGAGGTGATAGACCAACAACAAACCTAGGGTTTATAGTGTTAGAGTTCTTCATCTCTTGTATACACACATTTTGCAAAGTAAGATATAATATAATATCTTAATTTCAAATTCAAATTGAGGGAAGACGTATCCATAACGAGGCCAATTGGGCAACTGCTTAAGTAAATCCTTATGCATACACACTCTCTCTCTCTCTCTCTCTCTCTCTCTCTCTCTATATATATATATATATATATATATATATATATATATATATATATATATATATGTATATATATATATATATATATATATATATATATATATATATATATATATATATATATATATATATATATATATATATATATATATATATATTATATATATATATATATATATATATATATATATATACATATATATATATATATATTTATATTTATATTTCTTTTCTGATTCGCAAATTCTCGATTGCGTTGATCATATGATCAATATTGTTTGGATCATAATTTTGAACACATTTTGGAATTGGTGTTGTTTGTAGATCACAAACCATTTGGTTGTGATTGGATTTCTAGAACAACAAAAACCACATAGAATTCCAAACATTATTGATTGCACACTAAGTGTTCGGAAAAAAATTTCACTTTTTTTTATTGCACACCCTCTCTAGATCCATACCTAACATCTAACAAGTGGTATCAGAGCTCTGGTTAACTTCATGCTTAAGATTTGATTTTTAGAAGAATGGCTACCTAATCTAAGGGAGTGTACAATAAAGCACCAATTTTCACCGGCGAAAATTATGGCTATTGGAAAGCTTGTATTCGTATTCATGTCAACTCGGTTGATAAGGGTATATGGGACACCATCATGAATGGTCCTAATCAAATTACAATGATCAATGGTGAAGATGTTACCCTACCTGAATTGGAAGCACAATAGGATGACAACGATTAGAAGTTATGGTCACATGATTGGAAAGCACAAAATATTCTTACATCCGAACTTAGTGTTGATGAATATTATCGTGTCTTTCATTGTGAGACCACCAAAGCTATGTGGGACGCATTAGAATTTTCTCATGATGGAACTAATGAGGTCAAACAAGCTAGGATTAATATGTTGAATCAAGAGTTTGAACTCTTTTGTATGAAGCATGGTGAAACCATTGCCGAAATGCAAAAGAGGTTCACACATCTTATTAACTGGTTGAATGCTCTAGGTAAGCCTATTTCCAATAGTATTGCTACTAATAAGGTTTTGAGATGTATTAATAGGGAATATCAACCCAAGGTCACCGCTATCAAAGAGCCGAATGATCTTAAAGTACTTGATCTCACTACGTTGTTTAGTAAATTGGAAGAACATGAGCAAGAACTCTCTTGCATGGAAAAACTATGAAAAAAAGGAGAAAGGTAAAGACAAGGAATAAGGGGAGAATAATATTTCTCTAAAGACTTCAAGATCAAAGTCCTCAAACCATTGATCAAAGTGATTGTGAAACGAGTAATGATGAGAAATCCGATTATGGGGACATCAGATAAAACTTATCTTGTCATTACTGTTGCGAGAAAGATTACACTATTGAAAAATGAAATTTTAAGAGATTCCTTATTCCTAAATATGTTTTGTTTTTCAATGGTTGTCTAAATGTAACCAAGGTTTCATTAATCCTCAAGGACCCAATGAATATTGAGTACCTAGCACTTCTTGTTGATCTTGCAGGATATATGTCTTGGCGCTATGAAGAGAGTATGTGATGTCGTTTATGGAAGATCAAGACATGATACGAGTGACATCTCTTTATTCATGGACTTTGTGGCAAGGAAGATGTAATGTGTTACTAAGAAGGTTAACATTTAGTGTTCTTTTAATTGGTAAATGTATCATGATTATTCCTAATGTTTTCTATCCGAGATGTATTGAAAAAGGTATTGCGCTTAATGATGTAGGTTATCTTCGACAAGACATAATCAAGTTCATCAAATTAGGGATTGATCAACCTAATAAGAGAGAACACGAGGAGGAGAAACATGATTGTCATGATTGAACAATATTGAAAGTCCAATTATTAGGATGGTCAACAAGTCAGTGAGACTCTCAGATACATTATTAGTCGCACTTTCAAGTACTCGTACAAAGAGAAAAGTGGTAAGAGCGTTTTGGTTTCAATTATGTTTGTGGCATGTTTTCATTCATTTCAACTTTCATTCGAGAGTTCCTTGTGGAATGCAAGTGCATCCTCCATCATTTGTAAGTTGATGTAATATCATTTAAATCCTTTTCTTGCTTTGTAAGTAAGTATTTCTTTTACCTATTTATTTCTTAAAGGTATATGATGTGTATGTGTAAGATATATGTGATAAGTGTCCACTTCTAATAATTTCAAGTGTAACCATTGTGTGTTTTCATTTTACATGTGTATAGTTATATTATTCTAATGTCTTCACATTTTAACTATATATTTTACCATTTCATGCCTACATTTGCATGTTCACATGATTTTATCTATCAAACCATGAAAAATTATCATATGCATGTGCCTCTCATTCATCAGTCATGCATAAGTCAAATTGCATCATCTAAAGTCATTCAAAGTTCACAACTATCAAATTTTCATGGTTTGGATATTATGTGTCGACACAAAATTCATGTAGGTCGACACATAAAATTAAAATTTTGAATTTGTCAAAGTTTCTTCAGTATGTGTCGACACATAATTTTTTTTTATTTCCTGGGTATTCACTTCAGTTGTGCCAACCTATGACCTTGATAGGCCAACACATTCGTTCAGAGGTCGACTCATAAATGCAGATTGAGTCATTTCTCTTTATTTCTTTCACTCTCATACATGTACGAAGTTTCTACAATTTCTTCATTTCATCTTAAACATTGAAAATTCCTTCAATTATCATTACATCTTACTTGGTTCATTGACTTCACATCATTAAGACTCAAATAATCTAAGAAATTCTTCCATTTTCATCATTTCTCTCATCAAACTCACCAAAAATCCCTTTTCATCCAAACTCACCAAAAATACAATTTTCCACTTATTTGTGGTGTATTGTCACTTCTTTGTGTGTTTATGTGATTGTGTGTCTTGTTTGAGTGTGTGGGTATTCATAAACTTCTCATACTCATTCATTTTTCATTAAAACATTTCATCAAACACGTGGTGCACATACTTCATTTCAAGAATTTCCGTGGCTCCTAAGCTCTCCAAGATCAAAGTTGATGCTAAGGGAAAGGGTAAAGCTACTATCTATAACTGCTGTTGGAAATCTATTTACTTTGATTTAAAACAAATATGTCAAGGATTTTGAGCTGAAACTTCAAAACCGGCTTGTTGTGAAACAATATCTTTGGAAGCCGATTACAATTGGATGTTTGGATATACTTGATGTTGTTAAGCTTGTTGAGCATCAACATATTGATTATTTCCCGCTGCTTGCTCAGGATTATAATGAGGATCTTATTTGTGTATTCTATTCCGAGCTACATGATATGCAAGGATTTTGCTTCAAGTTCTATATACGCAACAAGGTTTATCAATTTACTAACGATCTGTGGAAATCCTTATTTGGTATTACAGTGGTTGATCCTGATGATTATGATGAGGTTGACCCGTTGATTACAGATGCTGATGTAGCGGTAAATTCATGATCATCAAGCTATGGATAAGCTAGAGATCAAATAACAAGAGTCGCCACCGCGCTTTTATTATTTCCAAGGGATAAGGGAAAAAGTACGAAAAAAACCAAAAAGTAAGAAGTTTTCAAATCAAAACTAGTAAAATGTCATAGATTACAGGTAAGGGGGTTGGTTACACAGAGGGAAGGTGTTAACACCCAAAGTGTTCTAGGTACTCCTAGGGAGCCCTTTTTGTGTGCATTTGTACTTGGTATAAAGCGATGTTTACAAACAAATAGAATGGGGGGATGAGAAAAGAATTCATTAATTATATTTTTGTGTTTGACAAGACCTTCGGTCTTGTGCCTACGTACCAACATAAAAATGAGGGATCAAAACCTCGTAGTTCGTGATACAAATTTCAAAGTGGATGCATTACTTTTAACAAAAATTAAATTTGAAAGGCACAAAGGCCTAAAATAGGTTTGAATGAGTTAGTTCTTTTTAGCTTTTTGAAAGTTTAAGTCAAGTATAGTTAAGTTTATTTACAAGTTTGATTTAAGAAAAGAAGTTTGAAAATGCAATGGCATAAGGCGAAAGTTTCTATCTTTTTTACAAAGTGGTGAAAGTTTAGAACAAAATAAGTTCAATTAAAGAAGGTTTTTAAAAAGGGAGGGAGAGATTTTGATATTAAAGAAATGGGGAGAAGATGAAGAGACTAATCCTATGTACAAAAGTAAAAGTTTAGAGTTGAAAAGATCTGACCAAATGGGTAGCAATCCAATAGACAAGAATGTCAATAGAAACCCAGAATTCCCTTGGACTTTTAGAATCAAGCAACATACAAATGCACAATTATATCAAACTTGAAGAGCAAGGAATCAAATAAAGATGGCCATATCTAAGCTTATCCATTCCATGATCTTCTTCAAGGTAGCCATGTAACAGATGAATTCCACAAGTCACAAATTCAAAATAACAGCTTCACAATGATCATGTTGCAGATGAACTTAGAGAGATCTTGAATGATGTATCAAATGAAGTCTCAAATTGCAAGTACTTGGTTTCTCAACAAGTTGGCATTGGCCAAGTCCTTTAGCATAGGAATGTTGCCTAAGTTCTAAGTCCATTTGTCCAAGTTCAAGCCAACAGTCCACACAGAAGTTTTTTAGGGTTTTTGTTGTTATTATGTACATTAATGGTCAAAGACCACACAAACAAACAAAGTATACACAAACAAAATATATCACACAATATGGTCCAAGTGGACAAAGTGAAAATTGCATTACCATAAATAATTAGAATGATATGAACAATGGCAAATGTATAAAGACAAGAATTAAATGACATTAAAGTAAATGGCTTGAAATTAAAGGTTAGTAGTTAATAGGTTAGAAGTTAGTATTGTTTTGTTTTTGATTTTCATTCTTAGACATTCTTTGGAGAACACTCAACCCACTTATCACAAGCATGAATCCTTGAGCCAAAACATCTTCCCAAGGAAGGAAAAAGGCCAAGTCTCCACACAATACCATGAAAGAAGGGAGACTTATAATCTCACTAACTAGAATGCTATGCCTTTTATATCACAAATTTAGCGCTATGTTAAGCAATCGTAATTGGACTTATGTAGAAGTCACAACTATTTGAGGCCGGGCAATAGAATTTTGGTGTTAATGCATGTTGGAGACATAGTATTATGAACTATGCTCATGAAACATACCACACACAAAAAGAATATGCAAAAGGTGTGATCTAATCTCATCCATACTCATGTTAATTTTTTAATCAACTAGCTTTAGGACCTTGAGATATCATAGGCCAAATGAGATGAATGCATAAAGAAGGGGAATGAGATGAAGAGGGAGAGGAATAGATGAAAACTCAAATTGGTCAAAGTAGGACTTTTACCAAATTAATATCATTCATTCATTTTGGGAGATGGAATATACATTCCATCAATCCCTTAAATCCAATGATATTATTTTGAAAAAGTGAAATCAACCTTGATCAAGGCCCAACAACAAGAGTCAAACATAAACAAGTCATCACAATTGGTCAACAAAATTATTTGGCATTTATTCAAATTTAAAATACTAAAATAAGGAATTTAAATTAAATATGGTTTGTCAAATTCCTAAAACCTCATCAAAACACCAAATAAATGGCCATGAGATTTATCATAGGTCAAACAAGGTCAAAGGACCTTGGAGAATTTTTTTAGAATTTTAAAAGACTTAAAAGTATTTTTAAACAATTAAAAACAAATGAAAAATCAATTAAATCATGAAAAATATTAATAATGATCCAAAAAATAATTTTAATTCAGAATATGAAAGAGGAAAGTATTTTAAATTTTTTGGTGAAACTCTCATATTTTTTGGATCAATATTAAAATTAATATGAATTAATGAAAATAAAGCAATTAAAATGAAATTCAAATAATCATAAAAAACGTGGACCACTTGATCTCCCTCATTAATTGAGGTGGCAGATCAAGTGGCCACCAACGCGCGTTCCATGGTGCGCCCGAGTCAAATGTCCACACGCTTGGTAATTAAAACGCACGCTCATGATTAAAACAATTTAAATCAATCCAAAGGCTCAGGACCATGCCACATCATTGCCGGAGCAAAGCATCGGTCGTCTTCTCTGGCGACCTTGGCCGGACTGGTCCATTCATCACCTCATCAAAAGTGAAAAAAGAGGACATGATCTGAAAGGAAAAATGGTGTGGATCACGAATATCACCTCAATTTTAACTAACTCCTCACATATAGAGAGATATGAGGAGTTGAAATTTGTGGTATGTCAACTGAGTTGCTTCGACTTGACCTCTAAGCAACACAATCTTCTTGCCTATATTGGTAGGACTTCAGACCACCAAAGAATCAAGAGAATTGAGCAATATTGAGAGAGAATTGAAAAGATGAAGTTTTTTGAAAATTACCTTCAATGTAGTGCAATTCTTGAGGCTACTTGCTCCAAACACGATCTGATCACACTTGAGAAGCTAGCAGGAAGTGATTGATGAGGTTGCAAGGCTTTGGATCCTGGAGTTTTTGAATCTCCAACAGTTGAGATTCAAACTCAAATTTCAAGTTGAAATTTATCCGGTTTTCCTTTGGAATGAGAGGGTTTCAATGGGGGGTAAAGCTGGCGCGCAAGGTGTGTTCAATTCTGAGCATAAGGGGCTCTATTTAGAGCTGCAACTCATGATATTTGCATCTTCCAATTCACTTTCCAAAATTGGCAAATGATGATGCATGGGTGCATGGGCGTGTACAGGCCCCTGAGATCATTGCTTAAGGTCCGGTCCATAAATGAGTGTGAGAGGGCCTGAAATCAACTTGGATTGCAAGGCAAGTGTGTGTGAAGATTTGAAGTTTGATCTTTGCCAATTGATGATACCATGTTCATGCCATGCGCAGCCCTAGAAATGCTTGTCCAAAATGGATGAACTTGGACTTTTTAGAAAGGTTAGATCAAGAGGAACAATTTTCATGTTAAACACTTTTCCATTTGAAGCATGTATCATGATGAATTTTGAAGTGGATGTTTGGAAATTTCAACATATTGAATTTTTTTTTAAATGTCAAGTCATATATCTTAATATTCCACCTTGCTTAACTTTTTATGTGAGCTTCAAATGAGAAACATGTCTTCATCAAAGTTGTAGCTATTTCCAGGACCTTAGAAATGGTCATAAATTTTATGTCATTTGGATTAGAAATGATAGAGTTATGCATTTTTGAAGTTTGGAAAAATCACTTGTTCAATGGTATAGGTCAAAAGTGACCTATAATGTAGCCTCATATCACATACTCATAAAAGTTGATTAGCTCTCACTACAAACATTAAAGTTTAAGTAGACATCTTGAATTTGATTGTGAAACTTGTAAATCTTTCATATCATAAAAATTGAGCATGTTATGGCCTTGGGAAGTTTAATTTTAAATTAGGGTTTAGACAAAATGACCTATAATGTTTCAACATAGAAAATGATTTTCCAAGAAAAACTAGCTCTAGGTCTCTACATGAAAGTTGAAATGAATGTCATTTAGAGTAAGGTTTATCTTGGAATAATTTTTATATGATGAAAATTATAGGAGGTAGGGTCTAGGGAGACCCAGCTTTGATCAGATGAATTCATCTGGCCAACCACCATCAACCAACTTGCTAACCTTCAATTCTCTTGACTTTCTAGGCTCATGATAGATCTTATATGCATAATATGATGAATTTTGAAGTGTCCCTTGAGAAATTTGATCAATTGGTGAGATAGCTTGTTGAAGAAGTTACTCAAGATACCCCGTCAAACTAGGGTTTCCAAGGCAAATCACCTCCGAACTCTTGAAGAAAACTTGATCAATATGACATGTAGAAATCATTGGGACTCATATATGATGCTCATAACCATTCTTGGATCAATTCATGGTTGTGCTCTTTGTCATGGGGGTCTCAAACCCTAGATATGAACTTGATAGATCAATGGAGATCATGCCCTACCTACAAAAGAGTTAGGCAAATGCAAAGACATATTTTTGGTATTTTGGTTAGCAAAATGATAAAATACAAGTATGATACGATCACAAAGTACTTGGTGATCTCTCCCAAAACAAACTCAATGAAGGAGGGGTAAAGAGGATGCCAAGGTATGATCCCAATGCTAATGCTTAATATGAAATTACATGAGGGATCTTAGGGTCAAAATTGGGGTCTTACAGCTGCCCCAATTTAAGGACATTCTAACTGAGGAGGCGAAGGTTAAAATCTTCATGTCGACTTAGTAGAATGGGCTTAAATAACAACATATAGAAACAAATTTTGGTCCCTAAGAGACCTCATGATGCATATGATATGAATGCAAAAGTAAATTCTTTGTGGGGAAATATTGCCACAAAGGAAAAGAATTCAGAGAGACCGAAAGTCCACAGGAGTATAATACATTCCGTAAGGAAAACTCATTGGGGAGACAGAGACTCTGGGGGTTAAAAGCATTATGCGTAGGCCAGGCTACGACTTAAAACTACTAGGGGACTCGAGGGATTCCATGCAAACATGGAAAAGACTCAGTCGGGGAACAAAAACATATGCAGGGGATACGAGTAAGTCACGATAAAACTGGATTACTTGAATCATGCAAGGAAAAGCGATTTCACTAAGGAAATGCGCACTCAACTCAACTGGGGAGAAATAAACTTCAACATAGGAGGAGTAGAAATCTATTATCTACTACCTGTTACTGGATAAGGAGATAATAAAGATCTGACAGAGAGAACATCCGTCACCGATTAGGATGAACATATCAAGGATGACTCGCTGGGAAACAACAGAAGGAAATTCATTACCGGTTACTGGGTAAGAATAGCCTTGCTGGGGACAACTACAGAAAATAGGATTTATAACTACCAGCTACTGGGCAGGAGACCAAGGGTGAGAGTATCCGTTATCGGTTAGGATGAACATATCTAGCATAAACTCAAAAGGGAAGAAAATCCATTATCGGTTAGGATGAACATATCAAAGAAAGACTTGCCTGAGATTGTCAAGGAGGATACCTGTCATCGGTTAAGATGAACATATCAAGGATAAACCAACTGAACAAAAAGTAGGAATTACATCTATCGAATGCTAGATAGAATACCGTCAAAGATAAAATCTGTCACCAGTTAAGATGAACATATCAAGGATAGACTCTGTGACGAGATAAAATAGGAATTACATCTATCAGTTACTGGATAGAATACCAAAAGAGAGAATCCGTCACTGGTTAAAGTGAACATATCAAGGATCAATTTTGCGGAGGGAACAAAAAGCAGGATTTATAACTATCGGTTACCGGGTAGAAGACCGCAAAAAGAAGGAAACCCGTCATCGGTTAGGATGAACATATCATGGATTAACTCTCTGGGAATATGGATTACAACTACCTTTTTACTGGGTAGAATACCAAAAAGTGAGAATATCCGTCATCGGTTAGGATGAACATATCAAGGCTAGACTCAAGTAGGGGAGAGAAAGATACCCGTCACCAGTTAGGGTGAACATATCAAGGATATACTTCCTGGGGAATCAGACCCACCGGGGACTCTACTGCTGGGACACTGGGGTACTTTTGCCGGGTATTAGGCAAGAAGTAACAAACTGCAAACTAAGAAGAATATTACCAGTTACTGGGCAATAGACTCTTAGGAAACTCAAAGTATCTATCTAGGTAGGATCTAGAAAGAAACAATCAATCAAGACTCAACCCAATAAGGACATAACAACTGGGTAGGAAACTGAAGTAATAATCATCCACGAGGAAACAGACTCAGTGGGGAAGAGGAGAAAGGTTAAAGTCTTTTTGCCAAAGGGGCTAACACTCTACAATTGAGGGAGGACAGACACCGAAATTTGTATGGGGATAAAGTACCGCCATACAGGGAATGAGAATCTCAAACCAACAATTTAATTAGATATATGAATATGCAAATATGAAATTATATAAATGTATATGAATGTATATGTATATGATGATGCTGACGAGGACGATCATAAAGGATACAAAGGTGTCACAAAGAAATTGAATCATCGGTATAATCCTCGGTCAATCCCCAAAATATGGAGACAACTGTCGGAGAACAGAGAGATCAACAATCCAAAAAGGTTCAACCCTAACTAGGGAAGGAGGAGATCTGACGAGGAGAGAGAAAATATCACCGAACCTGTGGGTAACTTTAGGTCAACACCATAAAAATGGGAGACAACCCTACAGGGAAAACAAACTCCTTAGGAACCAGGAGGAAACTCTGACTGGGGAGCAACTCGAATGATGATTGGCAAGGAAACCAATGCGATTTACTAAGGAGATCAACCACTTTTGCTGCAGGTAACCAAACTCCACTAGGGAAGGCAGAAACTCTGTCAAGGGAGACAAGTCGCAGGGTACTTGAATCAATCAACTCAGCTAAGAAAAAGGAATGAAGCTCTACTGGGGAATAAAAAATTCCGCCGAGGAACTGAATCAACACAATCGTCTAGGAATACCCGAAGGGTTAACTGCTTGGGGAACCTCTGATGCTTTGCACTCAAGGACTTGTTATCCATCGAAATGCTGTTGATATTTCTTTTAATTGCTTTGGAAAATTCTTGCTTTTATATGTTTTTTTTAAGAAAAAGAGCTTTAAAATTTTTAAATTTTCAAAAAATGATAATAATAAAATTTAAACTATTGGCTGAAATAAATAAGAGTATAAACAATTGGATAAAAGCTCAACTTTATTTGATAGAATGGTAGTCTGTAAATGACAAGACTCCATGGATTTTACAAAGCTGAAAATGGTAATTTACATGGAAAAGGGTTATATTGAATACAAATGATCCTTAATCCTTCTACCAACACTTGATATCCCCTGTGCTCTTAACCGCTGTTGGGGTGATGAATCAATGTCAACCCTTGTGCTCAATCAAATCTTCAAAACACTGAAGATCAGCAGAATGCAGTTACTTGCCATAATCCCTAATTTTTGCATAAGTTGCCCCAGGGTGGGGTACTCAACTTATCGGGAAATTCTTTCTATTTTTATGTCTCTAATTTTTGCCTGGATCGCCCTTTCGAGTTTTCAATCCACCGAGACGCTCATTTTTGCCTAAGCCGCCCTTTCGGGTTTTCAACTTAGCGAGTTGTTCTTTTTATTTTTAGGCAAAGTATTTCTTGACTGCATCTGCGTTCACATGACGAGTGAACTCTTCACCATCCATAGTTGTAAGTATCAATGCACCGCCTGAAAAGGCTCTCTTAACAACATATGGGCCTTCATGATTAGGAGTCCATTTTCCTCTAGAATCGGGTTTGAATGATAAAATCTTCTTGAGCACAAGGTCACCTTCTCTGAACACACGAGGTCTAACCTTCTTATCAAAAGCTTTCTTCATCCTTTGCTGATACAACTGACCATGACACATGGCAGTTAATCTCTTCTCTTCAATCAAATTCAACTGGTCAAACCTAGTCTGACACCATTCAGCCTCAGTCAACTTGGCTTCCATGAGCACACGCAATGAAGGAATCTCAACCTCTACGGGGAGCACTGCTTTCATACCATACACAAGAGAGAAAGGGGTTTCCCCTGTTGAAGTGCGGATAGATGTACCATACCCATGCAAAGCAAATGGGAGCATCTCATGCCAATCCTTGTATGTTATAACCATCTTTTGGATAATCTTCTTGATGTTCTTGTTCGCAGCTTCAACAACCCCATTCATCTCAGGTCTATAGGGAGAAGAATTATGATATGCAATCTTGAAGTCTTTGCAAAGAGCTTCCACCATATTATTATTCAAGTTCGATCCATTGTCAGTAATGATCTTACTTGGCACACAATAACAACATATAATCTGATTCTTGATAAACCTTACAACAACTTGCTTGGTTACATTTGCATACGATGCCGCTTCAACCCATTTTGTGAAGTAGTCAATTACCACCAAAATGGAACGATGTCCATTCGAAGCATTGGGCTCAATCATCCCAATCATATCAACTTCCCACATGGAGAAAGGCCATGGGGAAGAGATAACATTCAATAGTGTGGGCGGAACATGAATCTTATCAGCATAAATTTGACACTTGTGACACTTCTTCACAAATTTGCATCAATCAGATTCCATTGTCTGCCAATAGTAACCTGCTCGCAACATCTTCTTCGTCATTGCTAGTCCATTGGAATGAGTACCAAAGGAACCTTCGTGCACTTCGGTCATCAATAAGTCTGCTTCATGTCCATCCACGCATCTGAGAAAAACCATGTCGAAGTTTCTCTTGTACATTATATCACTATTCAAGTATAAATTTCCGGCTAATCTTCTCAAAGTCTTCTTATGTTTCAAAGATGCCCCGGGCGGGTAAATCTGACTATGGAGGAAACATTTGATGTCGTAATACCACGACTTCTCATCTTTGACCTCTTCAACAGCAAACACATGAGTTGGCCTATCAAGACGCATCATAGACAAATTAGGAACTTCATTCCAATACTTTACCATAATCATTGATGCCAATGTTGCAAGAGCATCTGCCATCCGATTTTCATCTCGAGGGATATGATGAAACTCAACCTTTGTAAAGAAAGTTGAAATCCTCCTCGCATAATCTCTATATGGTATTAAACCAGGTTGATTTGTCTCCCATTCTCCTTTGATTTGATTCACAACCAAAGCCGAATCACTGAAGACATCCAAATACTTGATTCTAATATTCATGGCCTCTTCAAGCCCCATAATGCAAGCTTCATATTCTTCCATGTTGTTTATACACTTGAAAGTCAATCTAGTTGTAAATGGTAGATGCGTGCCTTGAGGAGTAATGATCACTGCCCCAATGCCATTTCCATATTGATTAGCAGCTCCATCAAATACCATGCCCCAACGGGAACCAGGTTCTGGCCCTTCTTCAAGCAATGGTTCATCACAATATTTCATTTTCAAGTACAAAATCTCTTCATCAGGAAAGTCATATTGTACTGACTGATAGTCTTCAATCGGTTGGTGAGCCAAATGGTCAGCCAAGATACTACCTTTAGTTGCATTCTGAGATCGGTATTCGATATCGTACTCTGATAATAACATCTGCCAACGGGCGATTCTCCCAATTAAAGCAGGCTTCTCAAATATATACATGATTGGATCCATTTTGGATATCAACCAAGTGGTATGATTCAACATATACTGACGCAGACGCTTAGCAGCCCAAGCCAATGCGCAACAAGTTTTCTCAAGCATAGAATACCGAGTCTCACAGTCGGTGAACTTCTTAATGAGGTAGTAAATTGCAAATTCTTTCTTTCCAGTCTCATCTTGTTGACCAAGAACACAACCCATACTCTCATCAAGCACAGTCAAATACATGATCAACGGTCTTCCTTGATACTGTCAAAAGCTCTCTGGAAGCCTTTGGTCTAATCACAAGACTGATCTTTCCGAAGAAGCATGAATATAGGCGCACATGTGGCAGTCATGTGGGAAATGAATCTGGAAATATAATTCAAGCGACCAAGAAAACCTCTGACTTACTTCTTAGTTTTGGGCGCATGCATCTCTTGTATTGCTTTGACCTTGGCAGGATCAACTTCAATACCCTTCTCGCTGACAATAAAGCCCAACAACTTACCAAAACGAACACCAAAAGTACATTTATTAGGATTCAAGCGGAGTTTATATTTCCTCAAACGCTGGAATAGCTTCAACAAATGCTTAACATGTTCCTCTTCATAAATAGATTTAGCAATCATGTCATCGACATAAACTTCAATCTCTTTATGCATCATCTCATGAAAAAGATTAGTCATTGCTCTCTGGTAAGTTACACCAGCATTCTATAAACCGAAAGGCATCACTCTATACCAGAATGTTCCCCAAGGTGTAATGAATATGGTCTTCTCCATATCTTTGATTGCCATCTTAATCTGATTATAACCAGAAAATCCGTCCATAAACGAAAAGACTTTGAATTTAGCAGTATTGTCTACCAACATATCAATGTGTGGCAGAGGGAATATCAACATAGGAGAAGGAATACCAACATATCTTCTCCATAGCATGGTAGCTTTTTGAAAGATTAAGTCATGTATAGTTAAGTTTATTTACAAGTTTGATTTAAGAAAATAAGTTTGAAAATGCAATGGCATAAGGCTAAAGTTTCTATCTTTTTTACAAAGTGGTCAAGGTTTAGAACAAAATAAGTTCAATCAAAGAAGGTTTTTAAAAAGGGAGGGAGAGATTTTGAAATTAAAGAAATGGGGAGAAGATGAAGAGACTAATCCTATATACAAAAGTAAAAGTTTAGAGTTGAAAAGATCTGACCAAATGGGTAGCAATCCAATAGACAAGAATGTCAATAAAAACCCAGAATTCCCTTGGACTTTTAGAATCAAGCAACACACAAATGCACAATTATATCAAACTTGAAGATCAAGGCATCAAATAATTATGGCCACATCCAAGCTTATCCATTCCATGATCTTCTTCAAGGTAGCGCATGTAACAGATGAATTCCACAAGTCACATATTCAAAATAACAGCTTCATAATGATCATGTTGCAGATGAACTTGGAGAGATCTTGAATGATGTATCAGATGAAATTTCAAATTGGAAGTACTTGGTTTCTCAATAAGCTGGCATTAGGCAAGTCCTTTAGCATAGGAATGTTGCCTAAGTTCTAAGCCCATTTGTCCAAGATCAAGCCAACAGTCCACACAGAAGTTTTTTAGGGTTTTGTTGTTATTATGTGCATTAATGGCCAAAGACCATAAAAACAAACAAAGTATACACAAAAAAAATATATCACACAATATGGTCCAAGTGGACAAAGTGAAAATTGCATTAACATAAACAATTAGAATGATATGAACAATGACAAATGCATAAAGACAAGAATTAAATGACATTAAAGTAAATGGCTTGAAATTAAAAGTTAGTAGTTAATAGGTTAGAAGTTAGTATTGTTTTGTTTTTGCTTTTCATTCTTAGACATTCTTTGGAGAACACTCAACCCACTTATCACAAGCATGAATCCTTGAGCCAAAACATCTTCCAAAGGAACGAAAGAAGGCCAAGTCTCCACACAATACCATGAAAGAGGGGAGACTTGCAATCTCACTAACTAGAATGTTATGCCTTTGATGTCACAAATTTAGCGTTATGTTAAGCAATCGTAATTGGACTTATGTAGAAGTCACAACTATTTGAGGCCGGGCAATAGAATTTTGGTGTTAATGCATGTTGGAGACATAGTATTATGAACTATGCTCATGAAACATACCAAACACAAAAAGAACATGCAAAAGGTGTGGCCTAATCTCATCCATACTCATGTTAATTTTTCAATCAACTAGCTTTAGGACCTTGAGATATCATAGGCCAAATGAGATGAATGCATAAAGAAGGGGAATGAGATGAAGAGGGAGAGGAATAGATGAAAACTCAAATTGGTCAAAGTAGGACTTTTACCAAATTAATATCATTCATTCATTTTGGGAGATGGAATATACATTCCATCAATCCCTTAAATCCAATGATATTATTTTGAAAAAGTGAAATCAACCTTGATCAAGGCCCAACAACAAGAGTCAAACATAAACAAGTCATCACAATTGGTCAACAAAATTATTTGGCATTTATTCAAATTTAAAATACTAAAATAAGGCATTTAAATTAAATATGGTTTGTCAAATTCCTAAAACCTCATCAAAACACCAAATAAATGGCCATGGGATTTATCATAGGTCAAACAAGGTCAAAGGACCTTGGAGAAATTTTTTCAGAATTTTAAAAGACTTAAAAGTATTTTTAAATAATTAAAAAAAATAAAAAAATAAATTAAATCATGAAAAATATTAATAATGATCCAAAAAAGTATTTTAATTTAGAATATGAAAGAGGAAAATATTTGAAAATATTTGGTGAAACTCTCATATTTTTTGGATCAATATTAAAATTAATATGAATTAATGAAAATAAAGCAATTAAAATGAAATTCAAATAATCATAAAAAACGTGGACCACTTGATCTCTCTCATTAATTGAGGTGGCAGATCAAGTGGCCACCAGCGCGCGTTCCATGGTGCGCCTGAGTTAAATGTCCACACGCTTGGTTATTAAAACGCACGCTCACGATTAAAACAATTTAAATCAATCTAAAGGCTCAGGACCATGCCACATCATTGCCGGAGCAAAGCGCCGGTCGTCTTCTCAGGCGACCTTGGCCGAACTGGTCCATTCATCACCTCATCAAAATTGAAAAAGAGGACATGATCTGAAAGGAAAAATGGTGTAGATCACGAGTATCACCTCAATTTTAACTAACTCCTCACTTATAGCAAGATATGAGGAGTTGAATTATGAGGTATGTCAACTGAGTTGCTTCGATTTGACCTCTAAGCAACTCAATCTTCTTGCCTATATTGGTAGGACTTCAAACAACCAAAGAATCAAGAGAATTGAGCAAGATTGAGAGAGAATCGAAGAGATGATTTTTTCTGAAAATTACCTTAAATACAGTGCAATTCTTGAGGTTGCTTGCTCCAAACACGATCTGATCACACTTGAGAAGCTAGCAGGATGTGA
This sequence comes from Lathyrus oleraceus, assembly GCF_024323335.1. Lineage (NCBI taxonomy): Eukaryota > Viridiplantae > Streptophyta > Magnoliopsida > Fabales > Fabaceae > Lathyrus > Lathyrus oleraceus. Next base: position 426,673,733 of record NC_066583.1, read on the forward strand.
TTGATGAGGTTGCAAGGCTTTGGATCCTGGAGTTTTTGAATCTCCAACAGTTGAGATTCAAACTCAAATTTCAAGTTGAAATTTATCAGGTTTTCCTTTGGAATGAGAGGGTTTCAATGGGGGGCAAAGCTGGCGCGCAAGGTGTGTTCAATTCTGAGCATAAGGGGCTCTATTTATAGCTGTAACTCATGATATTTGCACCTTCCAATTCACTTTCCAAAATTTTCAAATGATGATGCATGGGTGCATGGGTGTGTACAGGCCCATGAGATCATTTCTTAAGGTTCACAAATGAGTGTGAGAGGGTCTGAAATCAACTTGGATTGCAAGGCAAGTGTGTGTGAATATTTGAAGTTTGATCTTTGCCAAATGATGATACCATGTTCATGCCATATGCAGCCATAGCAATTCTTGTCCAAAATGGATGAACTTCGACTTTTTAGAAAGGTTAGATCAAGAGGAACAACTTTCAAGTTAAACACTTTTCCATTTGAAGCTTGTATCATGATGAATTTTGAAGTGGAAGTTTGGAAATTTCAACATGTTGAAATTTTTTCTAAGTGTCAAGTCATATATCTCAATATTCCACCTTGCTTAACTTTTTATGTGAGCTTCAAATGAGAAATGTGTCTTCATAAAAGTTGTATCTATTTCAAAGACCTTCAAAATTGTCACCAATTTCATGTCATTTTTTTTTCAAATGATAGAGTTATGCATTTTTGAAGTTTGGAAAAATCACGTGTTCAATGGTATAAGTCAAAAGTGACCTATAATGTAGCCTCATATCACATGCTCATAAAAGTTGAATTAGCTCTCACTACAAACATCAAAGTTGAAGTATACATCTTGAGTTTGATTGTGAAACTTGGAAATCTTTCATCTCATAAAATTTGAGCAAGTTATGGCCTTGGGAAGTTGACTTTCAAATTAGGGTTTAGACAAAATGACCTATAATATTTCAACATAGAAAATGATTTTCCAAGCAAAAATAGCTCTACGTCTCAACATGAAAGTTGTTTGGAATGTCCTTTAGAGTAAGTTTTCTCTTGGAATCAGTTTCATATGATGAAAATTGTAGGAGATAGGGTCTAGGGAGACCCAGTTTTGATCAGATGAATTCATCTGGCCAACCACCATCAACCAACTTGCTAACCTTAAATTACCTTGACGTTCTAGGCTCATGGTAGATCATATATGCATAAGATGATGAGTTTTGAAGTGTCCCTTTAGAAATTTGATCAATTGGTGAGATAGCTTGTTGAAGAAGTTACTTAGGATACCCAGTCAAACTAGGGTTTCCAAGGCAAATCACCTCTGAACTCTTGAAGAAAACTTGATCTATATGACATGTAGAAATCATTGGGACTCATATATAATGCTCATAACCATTCTTGAATCAATTCATGGTTGTGCTCTTTCTGTAGCGGGGTTTTCGTTACTTTTAGGTTTATTGACTAAACCAAAAGTCAACATACAATTCGAGTCGCCACCGCACTTTTATTTGTCCAAAGGAAAGGCTAAAAAGCGAACAAAAGCCAAGTAAGAAGTTTTTTAAATCAAAAACTAATAAAAATTTCAGAGATCTAAGTAAGGGGGTTGGTTATGAAATGGGAAGGTTTTACGCACCCAAAACATCCTTAGTACTCTAAGGGAACCCTTTTTTCAAATATGTGTTGCAGGTTGGTATTTGTGAAAAGATTTATGCAAAATATTGGAGGTATTGTAGCGGTGTATTCGTCGCTATATGATTTATTGATTAAACCATAAGCAAAGTATACAAAGAATTCGAGTCGCCACCGCACTTTTATTTATCCTAAGGACTGGTTAAAAAGCGAACAAAAACCTAAGAAGTTTTACACGTAGAAAACCAATAAAAGATCAGAGAGTCTGGGTAAGGGGTAAATTACGCAATGGGAAGGTGTTAGGCACCCATCACGTCCTAGGTACTCCTAGGGAGCCCTTTTCACACTTGTTGTATAAAATTGTTTATTTGTTTATGACATATTGTGCAAACATGAATGGGAAGATGAGAAAAGAATGTACAATTTTTATTGTTTTTGTGTTTGAACGGATGAACCCGTTGCCTACGTACCTTCCATCAAAGGTAAGGATCAAAACGCCGTAGTTCGGCTAAAAGATTTCCAAAAATTTGTGAGTTCATTTTAAAACACAAGCGTCAAGGTTTTTCATTACCAATGGGAGAAAACTCAACCTGAATCAACAATCCACCATGCGAGGACGGCTTCGACGTACTAGAGGGGTTAACCCTATTTTCAGTACGGAAGTCTTACAATCAACTCACTAAGGACAAGGTAAGATTTACATCAACCGCTATGGTAATTGAAACCTATGGCTAATGTATGAAAACATATTAACAATGGACAAAGCCACCAAACAATTGAATGTGTGAAGTTAACTGATTATGAGTATTCACAAAATATGGTCAAGGTATGATTAAGATTGATTCAAAGAAGTGTTGTGAAATGTGAAGTTTGAAAAGTCAAGGACTTAGGGTCCAGGTTTCTAATTTGACAAGACATGAGAATGTTTGCACAACATGTATTTACAAGTTTTAAAAGTCAACAAGTGAAAAGGTTTAGGACAAAGAGGGTATGGGTAACGGAGTGTAAAACTTCTCAGAGGTTCACCTCTTGAAATCATATAGAAGATGATTCAAGTGTGTCCTTTGGAATAAGCAAATGAGCAAGTAAGCAAAATAAAAGCAAGGTGATACCGGATGCCATCAATGGACTTATACCAATCTCACAAACAAAAGCGGATACCGGATACCAATAAATGGATTTACACCAATCTCCTAAAACAAAACAATGATACCGGAAGCCAATAAATGGACTCACTCCAATCTCACACACAAAAGCGGATACCGGATACCAATAAATGGATTTACACCAATCTCCTAAAATAAAACAAAACATGGATGTCAGATGCCAATCTACCTGGACTTATACCAACCTCCGAAGGATGATCATAGGAATACAAGAGCCAACGACATGGTCTTACACTTGCATCCTCACATACAACAAACAAGCAAAAGCAATGGACATAAGTAGCCAAATGACATGGTCTCACACTTTATCCCTTCCAAATCATAGGAACAATGGACAATGGATGGACTTACAGTTGTCCTCAATGGGTAAACTCAAACAAACCACAGGGGTATGAAATGATGATCATGCAATAATGAACAATTAATGATGATAAATGCACAAAGGCATGCAAGCAAACATGTACAAATGCACGGAGCAATCAATCAAACAAAGTCATTTAGCACACACTATAACCACGCAATTAGGCTCAAGCAAGGGTTAGACTTAAAAGTCAACTGGAATGGGGTAAGTGGTGCTCTTAACCTTGACATTGAGAGCCAAGGTGAAGTAGATGAAAGGATATGAGGGGTGTGCCTCATTGCTCTTATCCCTGGTCAGGGAGAGCATTGAATATCAGAAGGTGTGGGAGTTCAGAAAGTTGGAACTCTCTCCACAAGTTAATGACTCGATAGATCTTGGGCTTTTACTCACTATCCATCAACACATGTGGTGTGAGCAAGGTGAGTGACACACAGAATAGTGGGAGATAGGCTACATATCTCTTCTATCTACCAATTGCCTCATATGAGGTCTTTTCCTGCTTGAGGACAAAGTTAAACAATCACAAACATTGCCTCTTAAGGAGGACTTCAGACAGGTGTCTGGCCAAGTAACAAGCCAGGTCTTCCAGACTACATGGAGACAAGAGATTCTACCTCAATGCTTAAGCAAAGCAAAGCAATAGCAAGTTCACAAAGGAACTATAGCAACTAATGTACATGAAATCAATCAAATATAATCAGTACACCAATCACAAAGTCAAAACAGACAAGATAAGAACCAACAGTCAACACAATCAATCACATGTGCAAAGCACACACTCAAAGCAAATGAGCTACCATCCTACAAAACAAACCAAGTTAGTCCATAACAATCAAATAAACCAAACTCAATCCACTTGAACTAAACTCCTTGAAGCAATTGCTTCTAATTGGTCTCATATCAAAACTATACACCAATTGCATTTCATAAACAAATCATGTCAACCTAGGCAAGTTGAGAACTCAATGATGTAAACAGAATGATCACAAGCATATCAATAACAAAATGGCTCAATAAATTTCAAGAAAAATCATGCTTAAACAGAACACATTCAATGAGATTGCACGATTCAAATATCATGCTTAAACAATCAATATTCATGCTTAAACAGAACACATTCATGCTTAAACAGAACACATTCAATGAAATTTCAAGAAAAATCATGCTTAAACAGAACACATTCTAACAATCAATATTCAAATCCAAATATCTTCCTCAAAACTTAATGAAATTGCACGATTCAAAGTTCATCATGATCTACAACAAAGGATCTACCAAAGCCACATGAGAATTGCAAGAATTGGAGGATTTGAATTCTTACCTCTTTGATGATGCAGCAACTGGTTTGCTCGATTCAAAGCCTAGCAATGCAAAACAGATGTTCTATGTTGATGAGGAAGATGATTGAAGGATGTTCTTTAGCTCAACAAAGCTCAGGTTCGAAGAAATCTCAAACTGCCATGGAAGGTGCAAGGCTTCAACAGATGCGATTCTTCAAGACTTTTCAAAGTTCTTCTTCAACAGATCTTCAAAATATCCTGCAGATTATGATTAGGGCAAGAGCAAACAAAAGGAATGGTGAAATTCGATGGAAAAGTGAAAAAAGGTTTGGAAGAATTTGAGAGAATTTGAGAAATTTTCAGTTTTGGATCTGAGATTGTGATTGTTGATTTCGAATTCTGTTACAATTAGTGCTTTATACCACCTGTTAATCCACCTTGTTAAACATGATTAGCAAAATGAAATGAATTAGTGAATTAAGCATGTTATGCAATTTGGCAAAAATGCCCTTTTCCAAATATAACCAATGGAACAGTAAAATTCCACTTGCAGCAAATCCAAAGTTCTGTTTTAAGGCCATTGCAATTGGTTTGGAGTGAAAATCATGTCTACTTTTCAAAATGACCTTTTTCCCACCAAAATTCAAATTGATTCACTTGAAAAATGGACTTTTTATGTGATGATTTTTGATGAAATGTAATGATGGATTATGATAGCTCATGTCAAATGGGATTTGCTCAAAAAAGAATCACATGAATTGGCCTTTTGGTTCAAGAGTTATGCCTCCTTGAAGTTCAAGATTTGTTGAAAATGATTTGATCATAACTTGCCAACTACACATGAGAAATGGATGTTCTTGGACATTTTGGAAAGGTGAGAGCAAGATCTTCAACTTTTACGTTGGACAAAATTTGATTTGAAGCTTGCTTGATGATGTAATTTTGAGGAGAAGACCTTTCCATTTTTGGCAGTTGGAAATTACAGGTCACTTACTATTTTTGGAAACTTTTTGTCTGGCCTCCAATTCTTCAATGTGGATCTTTGAAATGTTATATGAGGCTTGTATGGACATGAATAAGACCTCTCCAACCATTTCCCACCATCAAATCCCTGATTAAATGCACAGTTGACCACAGTTGACTTTGCTAGGGTTTTGGTTGACTGAACAATGCCTTGATGAATTTCAAACCTCTACCACTTGAGATATTGATACCAAATGATGTCACAACTCATATGAACTCTTGTGAATGATCATGGTGCCCAAATTCTTCAGAATGGCCACCATCTATGGCTCAATGAATGCCTTTGACTGGTTTGACCTAAGGTTGCTTCATCTGCAAGTAACAAGGTTAGATGACAATATTTTTGTACTTTTGGTTAGTAAACAAATGAAAAGCTATGATATACAAATGCAAAACATGCTTGGTGATCAAGAACCACTCTCACAATATAACCCACCCACAAAGAGGGAGGCAAGGTGCACAATGATCCTTGAGGCAATGATATGATATGATATGATATGATGAGGGATCTTAGGGACAAAATTGGGGTCTTACAGATGCCCCTATTTAAGGTCATTCTAGCCGGAGAAGTGAAGTTTAGAAATCTTCATCTTGATGCGGTAGAATAGGCTTAAATAACAGTAAATGAGACAAATTTTGGTCCCTAAGAGACCTCATGATGCAAATGTATGCATGCAAAAGACACAAACTCTGTGGGGATATGGTTCGCACAGAAGGAAAGACGATCCATCGGAGTAATACACTCACCAGGAACAGAGACTCTAACAGGACTCTTATTGGGGATAAAGGGAAAAGAAATGCGTGAGCAGGACACGGCTCTGAATTGGGGAAAACAGAAACAACAGACTGGAGACTTTACCGAGGAAGTAAAGGACTCAAACTGGGGAGAGAAAGAAATTCCAAAGGAAAACCCTTCCATTGGAAAGACTCAAGCTGACTCAAATTATCCACCAAGGATACTTCGGATAAAAATCCGGACTCGGACCAAGGAACGATTCACAAAGAACCTCCCTGCCGGGGAAAATTGCATATATTGGGGAAAACGCCAATACAGCAAAGGGTAAAAATCACCAAAGGAAACTCCACTGGAGAATGTCTAACAAAGAGACTCTCACGGGGAAAAGTAACAAGTAAATGAGGTGTTACCGGTATAAGGGTAACAAACTCATGAAGAATGAATATCTAAGACCGGTATAAGGGTGAGAGATATCAATCAACCGAACATCTGAGAAAGACCTGAAAAAGGTACATAAACTCAGGAAAATCTGACTCCACAGGGGACCAAGGTCATAATAGGGAGCAGACAGGAAGGAACACCAAGGATACCGGGTTGTAGGTATGTAACAGGTGACCGACCAAGGCGTGAATTGGTGTGTGTTCCAAAACACTCATCATCCTGAAGAAAGCTAGAAAAGCAGACTTGTTTATAGGACGGACATTTGATTCTATAAAGAATGCAAATTTTACTCAGTTGGGGAAACAGCAAAGGATTCGACAAAAGAGTGCATGAGATATATTATCTATAGCCGTCAAAACGTAGATAATATTCTCGCATGGAAAATTATCCTGAACCGGGTCGTAGGTTGTTTATAGGATAAAATCCGAAACCATGAATTGATTTGTGTTCCAAGACACTCATCATCCTGAAGAAAGCTAGAACAGCAAACTTGTTTATAGGATGGACATTCGATTCCACAAGGAATACGAATCTTACTCTACTGGGGAAGATCAACAAAGGACTCCAACCAAAGAGTGAAAGAGATATATTATTCATTACCGTCAGAACGTGAATAATATACTCGAAAAGGAAGAGACACCAGAGATACCGGTTAGGGCATATAATAGGTGATCAACCAGAAAAGAGAGACAATCGATACCAAGCATACGGGTAAACGAAAGACAACTCCAAGGGATACATTGCAAGCATCCGGCAATTATCCGAAACAACAAATATTCGACTCCGCAAAGGGAAATAACGAATCTTACTCGACTAGGGAAACACAAAAGGCTTCGACTGAAGAGCGCATGAGATATACTATTCATAGCCGTCAAAACGTGAATAATAACCTCGATAGGAAGATTATCCTGAACCGGGTTGTAGGTTGTTTATAGGATAAAATCCAAAAAGAAAGGCATCGGGATACCAAACTAGGTATAAAAAGATGACCAATCAACAAGGAGTCACAACATTACCAACAGGGTAAATGAAAGAAGACTCGCCGGGGATACATTGACGACAATCAATGATCCGGGGAACACAATCACTGACAAACGGTGAAGGGACCCGCTGGGGATAAAATTGCTAGTGTACGGCAATTATCCACAAAAGATTTGTTGGGGATATAAGTGCTTATTCAAGCGACTTATCCAAACAAAGGGAAAATCAACATTGAGAACTAGATGAAGATAACCACAAATAGGGGATTACATCTACCAAAGATTGGATAGAAAACCATAGAAGGGGAATTGTCATCGGTTGGGATGGACAACAAAGTTGACTCCGTTAGGGGAGAAAACAGGGTTTATAACTACCGGTTCGTAGGTAGAAAACCGCAAAGATAGGACTTATAACTGCTGGTTAGTAGGCAGAAGGCCAAACATTCCACTGAGGATAAGATGAATGAGCGCCGGTTTGTAAGCAACTATTCATTTATACCACAGGGAAGCGTGAGAGACAGTTGAAAAAGGCCAATTTAGGATCGAACCAAAAAGGCGGACTGAATCAAGACTCGTCCTGATGAGGATATAACTCAAAAGGGCAAACCCGTCCCAATGTGTGTTGGGAGGGATAGGAAACAACCGTCATCCACGAGGATATATCTCAGTGGGGAAATGGCAGGAAAGGATAGACACTTTCTGCTTAAGGGCTGACTCTATTTTGAGAGATTAAACACCCGACATCTGCTTTGGGAGATCCATAAAGGAGATCTATATCATCATAGCAGGAAACAACAAACAAAAGATATATGGCAAAAAATGCAACATGAATATCTGAATGTTTATGAGTATGCCTGAATATGCATGATTAATGTTTGATGAATGCTGACAAAACAGACATATCCAACACAAACAAGCCCAGGAATCAAACGCCCGGTATTATACTTCCAGGGAAGACCAAGGAAGTCCATCTGGAAAGCCAATCTGTAGGAGATCTTCAAGCTGAAAAGCAAAGATCTGGGGGAGGCAAAACAAGAGATATCACAGAATCTCTGAGTGATGGATCCATAAACAACCCAACCAGGGTACAAAAAGTCACAACAGGCAAACAGCCACCAAGACCAATCTGTTGGGGAATGGGATAAATCCCAAAATATCTGCAGGGGAACAAAAGCTCACTGCACAGGCGAGAACTGCTACGCAGCAACTCCAAAATAACTCCACTGGGGAACAACCCACTAAGGGAGAACAGATCATCCATGTAGAATCTGACTGCACAAGCAACTCTACCTGGGGATGATACAAGTATCCATTCCATTGGGGAACAACCCACTGAGGAGGAAGGAAAGATCACACAAGTAGATTCTGCAACAAGCCACTCTACTGGGGATCAAAAGCAACAGGAGATCCACCAAATCTATGGATGATAGATCACCAACTAACCCTATTGGGGAAAACAGAGGTTTCCAACTCTGGCGGAGACTCTGAGGGGAATATTCAGATGCAATCCTGACTCTGTTGAGGAATACCCACTCTATTGGGGATTTTGCATATACACGATCCACCAAACCACAAATTTACTGACGTCTCCTGGGGAGATCCGTTGAAGAATCCACTGAGGGATACGGAAGAGAGCTGGGGATCAACCACCAATTACTGACTCTTCTGAGGAGAAAATCCACAACTGCTGAGGAGGAACACAATCACTGCCCTGCTGAAGGAATAAGCGCACTCATGGGGAGATATAGCAACTCCGCTGGTAATGTGGCCGGGGAAGAGAGTACTACTGGAGCAAACAAAGTCTTCCACAACACTCTGCTCTGGGGATATATCACAGATCCCACTATCGACTGTGCTGAGGAAAGATGGCAACAATCCTGCATGCGATAATGCTGGGAAAGCGGTAAAGTACCGGGATATCAATCCACCAACCATTGAATTTTCAACAGGAAGCAACCCCGCTGAGGAGAAAAACCACAACTCCACTGGCGATCGCACTAGGGAGAGTGATAGGGTACCGGGGTCTCAAACCATCCACTACCGAAATTTCCAAACGGAGACACCCATGCTGGGGGAGAATACTGCTGGAGAAGAAATGGAGTCTTCAACAACACTCCGCTTAGGGAACAACCCTAACAAAAGCTCTGCTTGGGGAACAACCCCAACAAAGCAGGATAAAGAGGATACAACCAATGCCAGGAATATGAACAAATGTCTTACCTGTTGGAAATCATGCCACCCTCGGGAGAGCACTGAGAGATTCTTAAGTATCCTTTTGTCATTGTGAATGTTCACTTTATTTAAAACAAAAATTTGAAAAATTTATTTGTTTAAAACAATGACATTTTATCAATTAAAACATGCAAAACATTTGTTGAATTGAAACAAATAAGAGTGCAAATAATTGGATAAAAAGCTCAAATTGATTTGATGGAATGGTAGCCTACAAATGGCAAGACTCCATAGATCTTTACAAATTTGAAATCAGCGATATATATTGGAAGAGGGCTACATTGAACATAACGATCCTTTCTCTACCAATTTGAATCTCGATGTATTCGAAGCTTCAGTTGACGACGAATCGAGAATTTCTGACGAAAAGATGGTTGTGGAACAGAAAGTCTTGTCAGGATGCAGTTACTTGCCAAATCCCTAATTTTTGCCTAGATTGCCCCAGGGTGAGGTACTCAATCTAGCGGGATGCAAATATACTCTTTTTTCAAGTCTCTAACTTTTGCCTGGATCACCCTTGCGGGTACTCCACCGAGACGCTCATTTTTGCCTAAGCCGCCCTTTCGGGTTTTCAACTTAGCGAGCTATTCTGTTTTTCATTTGCATATACTTTTTTTTAGGCAAAGTATTTCTTGACTGCATCTGAATTCACAGGACGAGTGAAATCCTCCCCATCCATTGTTGTAAGCATCAAAGCACCGCCTGAAAAGGCTCTCTTAACAACATATGGACCCTCGTAGTTTGGAGTCCACTTGCCCCTGGAATCGGGCACGAAAGACAAGACTTTCTTGAGCACGAGGTCACCTTCTCGGAACACACGAGGCTTGACCTTCTTATCGAATGCTTTCTTCATTCTCTGCTGATATAACTGACCATGGCACATGGCAGTTAATCGCTTTTCTTCAATCAAATTCAGTTGGTCATAACGACTCTGAATCCATTCAGCATCAGTCAACTTGGCTTCCATCAAGACTCTCATTGATGGGATCTCCACCTCTACTGGGAGAACGGCCTCCATGCCATAAACAAGAGAAAAAGGGGTTGCCCCTGTTGAAGTGCGGACAGATGTACGATACCCATGCAAAGCAAATGGCAGCATCTCATGCCAATCTTTGTACGTAACTGTCATCTTCTGGATAATCTTCTTGATTTTCTTATTAGCAGCTTCAACAACCCCATTCATCTTGGGTCTGTAGGGAGAGGAATTATGGTGTGCAATCTTGAATTCAGCGCATAACTCATCCATCATCTTGTTATTCATATTAGATCCATTATTAGTAATGATCTTATCTGGCACACCATAACGGCAAATCAGCTGGTTCTTGATAAACTTCACAACCACCTGCCTGGTCACATTCGCGTACGAAGCGGCTTCAACCCATTTGGTGAAGTAATCAATTGCTACGAGAATAAACCTGTGTCCATTGGACGCTTTCGGTTCAATCATGCCGATCATGTCGATTCCCCACATAGAGAAAGGCCATGGTGATGAGATCGCATTCAGAAGTGTCGGAGGAATATGAATCTTGTCCGCATAAATGTGACACTTGTGGCATTTCTTCACATATTTGCAGCAGTCAGACTCCATTGTCAGCCAATAGTAGCCTGCTCTCAACATCTTTCTAGCCATGGCATGTCCATTGGAATGAGTACCAAATGAACCCTCATGGACCTCAGTCATCAACAGGTTTGCTTCGTGTCTATCCACGCATCTGAGCAAAACCATGTCAAAATTTCTTTTATACAACACTTCACCACTGAGGTAGAAACTGCCTGACAACCTTCTCAAAGTTTTCCTATCTTTCACAGATGCCCCAGGTGGGTAGACCTGGTTCTGAAGGAAATTCTTGATATCAAAATACCAAGGCTTGTCATCATTCACTTCTTCTACTGCAAATACGTGAGCTGGTCTATCCAAGCGCATCACGGCAATATTGGGAACTTCATTCCAATACTTGACAACAATCATTGAAGCAAGCGTAGCAAGAGCATCTGCCATCCGATTATCCTCTCGAGGAATATGATGAAAGTCAACCTCTGTAAAGAATGTTGAAATCCTTCTTGCATAATCTCTGTATGGAATGAGACTCGGCTGATTCGTCTCCCATTCACCCTTGATTTGATTGACAACCAGGGCGGAATCACCATACACATCAAGATGCTTGATCCTCAAATCAATTCATTCTTCTAATCCCATAATACAGGCCTCATACTCAGCCGTATTATTCGTGCATTTGAAAGTTAGCCTTGCTGTAAGTGGAATATGCGTGCCATGAGGAGTAACGATTACTGCCCCAATTCCATTTCCGTACTGATTTACAGCGCCATCAAACACCATCGTCCATCTGGAACCAGGTTCCGGACCTTCATCAAGTGTAGGCTCATCACAATCTTTCATTTTCAAATACAGAATCTCCTCGTCTGGGAAATCATACTGAACTGACTGATGATCTTCAATCGGCTGGTGCGCTAGATGGTCAACCAAGATACTACCTTTGATAGCTTTCTGAGCTCGATACTCGATATCATACTCAGACAACAACATCTGCCAACGGGAAATCCTCCCAGTTAAAGCAGGCTTCTCGAAGATATACTTGATTGGGTCCATTCTGGATATCAACCAAGTTGTATGATTTATCATGTACTGGCGCAAACGCTTAGCGGCCCAAGCCAAAGCACAGCACGTCTTCTCAAGCATAGAATACCGAGACTCACAATCAGTGAACTTCTTACTGAGGTAGTAGATAGCAGATTCCTTCTTCCCTGACTCATCTTGCTGACCGAGTACACAGCCGATTGAGTCTTCAAGCACAGTCAAGTACATAATCAGAGGTCTTCCTTCTACAGGCGGAGACAAGATCGGAGGTTCAGACAAATATTCTTTGATACTGTCGAAAGCTTTCTGGCAATCCTCGGTCCAATCACGAGACTGATCTTTCCGAAGGAGCTTGAATATCGGCGCACATGTGGCAGTCATGTGGGATATAAATCTGGAAATGTAGTTCAAGCGGCAAAGAAAACCTCGGACTTGCTTCTCAGTTTTGGGTGCAGGCATCTCTTGTATTGCTTTGACCTTTGCAGGATCAACTTCAATACCTCTTTCGCTGACAACAAAACCCAACAACTTGCCGGAACGGACTCCAAATGTACATTTGTTCGGATTCAGGCGAAGTCTAAACTTCCTCAGACACTGAAAAAGCTTCAGCAAATGCTCAACATGTTCAACTTCCGTGCGGGACTTAGCAATCATATCATCAACATAGACCTCTATCTCCTTGTGCATGATATCATGAAACAAGGTAGTCATAGCTCGTTGATACGTGGCTCCGGCGTTCTTCAAACCGAAGGGCATCACTCGATAACAGAATGTTCCCCAAGGTGTGATGAATGTTGTCTTCTCCATATCTTCCGGTGCCATCTTGATTTGATTATATCCGGAAAATCCGTCCATAAACGAAAAGACTTTGAATTTAGCTGTATTGTCTACCAACATATCAATGTGTGGTAGAGGAAAATCATCTTTGGGACTAGCTTTATTCAAATCTCTGTAATCAACACACATACGGACTTTTCCGTCCTTCTTAGGCACAGGCACAATATTGGCCACCCATTGAGGATATGTAGAAGTCACCAGAAACCTCGCATCAATTTGCTTCTGAACTTCCTCTTTGATCTTCACTGCCATATCTGGATGAGTTCTTCTGAGCTTCTGCTTCACGGGCACACACTCAGGCTTCAAAGGCAGGAAATGTTGCACAATATCTGTATCTAAACCCGGCATGTCTTCATACGACCAAGAAAAGATATCGGAATATTCTCGTAGCAACTCAATCAATCTCGTCTTGACAGACTCTTCAAGGAGTTCCCCAATCTTCACCATACGAACACAATCCTCAGACCCCAAGTTGACTGTTTCCAGATCTTCAAGGTGCGGCTGAATGATCTTCTTCTCGTGCTCAAGGAGACGGGTGATCTCATCAAGAATCCCTTCAACATCATCTTCCTCTGCCTCGAATACAGGGAATTCAAAATTGGGAGATGGCGTTGGATCATTATGTTCAATGGGTTTTAAAATCAACCTGCATAATGATTTTGGTTAATGAAAAACTTTAGAATTTAAACAAGCAAATCATTATGCAGATGAAAAATGTTTGCTTTTATTCTTGTTTTTATGGGTATTTTTTGTGATCACTGATTTCATGCAAAAGCAAAAAGTGAAAACAAATGGAAAAACAAATGTTTAACAATGCATTAACTGAATGAAATATCATTGTATTAAATGCTGCCAACAATGTCATCACTTCTCCTTTTGGCATGGGAGAAGGGTTTTGAACAAAGTGAACAATTACTCTGATCTATGGATGACTGTAGGAACATCTACAGCGACCCAATTGTGGCAGACACCACCAGGAATGACAAAATTGTTCAGATCTTCTGCATCCTCTTCCAAGATAGCAGCAGCCTCTTCAGGTTGATCAGCATGGATGAATCCTCCACTCTTGAACAGCCCTTGCTCATTAAATGCCCCAGAACAGTAGCCAATGCCAGCCCGGGATCTATTGTCTTCAAGCTCAATCACCTTCCCTAATCCAGCAACTGCACCACATTCAATGGCCAGTTTTGCATCACGATAGGAAGCAAATGAAGGAGACTTCTTCTCAATTGGTTCATCAATAGATAAAGCTTGGAACGGAGTTCCAACTTCATCCTCAGCGTCAATATATGAGAAAGAAGACAAGTGGCTAACTAGGAGAGCCTTTTCTCCCCCTACCACAACCAGTTTCTTATTCTTGACAAATTTCAGCTTCTGGTGTAGGGTGGATGTCACGGCGCCAGCCTCGTGAATCCATGGTCTGCCTAAGAGACAACTATAAGATGGGTGGATATCCATTACCTGGAAGGTAACCTGGAAATCACTTGGTCCAATTTTGATTGGGAGATCAACTTCCCCAATCACGGTCTTGCGTGACCCATCAAACGCTTTCACAACAACACCACTCTGCCTCATACGAGGACCTTGATATGACAACTTGGAGAGTGTGGTCTTTGGCAATACATTCAGAGATGATCCAGTGTCCACCAGCACGTTGGACATGGCATCAGATTTGCAATTCAGGGAGATGTGTAGAGCCATGTTGTGGTCTCTTCCCTCCTCGGGGAGATCAGCGTCACAGAAACTCAACGTGTTGCAAGCAGTGATGTTTGCAACTATACCATCAAACTGTTCAACGGTGACGTCGTGATCAACATACGCCAGATCCAAGACTTTCTGCAGAGCCTCCCTATGGGGTTCTGAATTCAACAGCAAAGATAATACGGAGATTTTGGATGGCGTTTGTAGAAGCTGGTCTACAACATTGTACTCACTCTTTTTGATGAGCCTCAGCATCTCATCAGATTCTTCATTCACAATGCCACTAGGGCCAACTGAAGAAGCGGGAGTCTTTTGTACAGAGGATGAGGGTTTGGCAACAGGTGCCGGATTCTGAATATTAACAGCCGTCCCAACCGGACGCTCAACGGTATCAGAAGCAACAGGAGCCTTGGGAGGTGCAGAAAACACGCGACCACTCCGGGTCAACCCACTCACATCAGCAATGTTGGTGACAGAGGTTGAAGGAAACAGCACTTCTACCCCATCTTCAACAGCGACGGGGTTATATCTGAATGGCACAGCTTTGTCAGAAGAATAAGGCACAGGGCCTGCAGGCTTGATTGTTAGAGAAGGAGAGACCTTCGGTTTGCTGCTATCATAACGAATAATAACAGGCTCGGGTAGCTTGAACACTGGTGAAATAACATTCACCTCCGGCTCATCTTCATCAACATTCCGATTTTGGAGAATCTCAATGGTACCTTCATCCAGCAACTCTTGAAGTTCTCTTCGTACCTGATTGCAACCCAGACGGTTAACTGAACAAATACGGCACTTGTCGTGGTCATGCTCCATGTGGCTGTATTGACACAACAACCGATGTAATTCGACCAGCGACTGTCTAATATGGCTTACATATTTGACCTTGTATTTCCCAGGGCACCCCTGGACCATATTCACAGATTTCCCATGCGCGGGCAATGGGTTCTTGGTAACATTTGGACCTGAGTCTTCAAAACTCAGAATGCCACATCTCATCAGATCTTGCACTTTGGTCTTCAGCTGAAAACAGTTCTCTACATCATGGCCCGGAGCACCAGAATGATAGACACAGTGCAGGTCAGGCTTATACCACCACTGAGGGTTGGCCGGTATAGCCGGAGGATCTCTTGGAGTAATCAGCTTCCGCTCTATTAGAGAGGGATACAACTCTGCATACGACATGGGAATCGGATCGAAACTGATCTTCTTCCTATCATAGTTCATGTTGGCTTGATTACTGGTGCTACCACGAGGCTGGTAAGCCTGTTGCTGTGGACGAGATTGCTGTTGACAATACTGTTGAGAAGATTGTTGCTGATTCTGTTGAGGTTGTTGATATTGCTGATGTTGCTGAGGCTGATAATTGTCCCGGAATACAGGTGTTATACTAGCCACCTGGTGCTGATGACGCACTGGCTTCCTCTTATCAGAGGGTCTCTTGGATTTAGCATGGGATTGCACAACATGTGCCTCCCCATCCTTCTTCTTAAACGCCCCATACCATTTAGAAGAGCCTTCATCTTTTGCTAAACGTCCTTCACGGACACCTTCCTCGAGACGCATCCCCATGTTCACCATCTCGGTGAAATCAAAGGGAGTTCTTGCTACCATCCGCTCGTAATAAAAAGAACTAAGAGTCTTCAAAAAGATCTTAGTCATTTCTTTCTCCTCCAGCGGGGGAGTAATCTGAGCTGCCAGCTCTCGCCACCTCTGGGCGTACTCCTTGAATGTCTCCTTATCCTTCTGAGACATGGCCCTGAGCTGATCACGGTCAGGCGCCATATCAACGTTGTACTTATATTGCTTGACGAAGGCTTCGCCAAGATCATTGAAGGATCGGATATTAGCACTGTCCAAACTCATGTACCATCTTAGTGCAGCACCGGACAAACTGTCTTGAAAATAATGGATCAGAAGCTGATCGTTATTAGTTTGGGTAGACATCTTTCTGGCGTACATGACCAGATGAGCAAGAGGGCAGGTGTTCCCCTTATACTTTTCAAAGTCAGGCACTTTGAACTTGATCGGTATCTTGACATCGGGAACAAGGCACAACTCGGCAGCAGACTTGCCGAACAAATCTTTCCCTCTGAGGGTCTTCAATTCCTTTCTCAGCTCAAGGAACTGGTCATTCATCGCTTCCATCTTCTCATTAACATTCGGGCCCTCAGACGGCTCGGAATGATAGATGGTGTCGTCTACCCTGGGCATGGTATGCACGACAGGAGGAGCAACAACAGGGACCGGGCTAGATGCCGGCATATGAGCAAAGGTTGGGGCAGGAATATCAGGCATGAAACCTGGAGGCATTCCCCAAGGAAACCCGGCTGGCATAGCATTGGGCACAAAATGAGCACTGGCGGCCGACACAGTCGAAGCTACAATCTCTGAAATGACCGTCCTCTGGACAGGACTTGCAGGCGGTTGAGCAGGTTGATTCTGAGCAGCAAGAAGTTGCTCCATCAAAGCGCCAAGTCTGGCGACCTCTTCCTTCAGTTCTCTGTTCTCTTGTTCTAGCTGATCCATAACTCTTGCAGAATTGGCTCGAGTATAATACCGGTGAGTCAGCTTGTCTTCAAAATAAATGAAGAGCACAGAGTTAGGGCACAGACAAGAAGACCAGAAACAAGGTACCTGCTTATGCAAAATGATGCGTGAAATGCTTGTGCATATGCTTTGTTTATTTTCAAGGAACCCTTAGGGTTATGTTTGCAAATTTTGCATTTTTAAGCATTTTAATTTCATATGGAAAATATCTCATTCAATATATTTTGAACAAAGAAGTACAGCATTTTTGATCAAATTACAAAGAGAAAAGGAAAATAACATCCTATGGATCCCTAGAAGCTCGGGATGCTGGAAGACGAGAAACACACAGCTTCTTGATCTCTCTCTCATAGGCTGCTTCCATATCCGCTTTCTCCTTTGCAAGCTGATCATACTTCCTCTTCCAAAACTTGGAAGACTGAGGAAGCAGAGAAGTCCAAGTATCATTGGGATCGTCGATCACCCGATGTTCGAGGAACTCAATCAGAGCGTCCTTCTCCTTAAGCTGCTGCAGCAATTCTTCTCTTTCACGGATCCAAGCACGTGAAAGGTCTTCTTCTCTCAACTCCTCTACACGTTGGGTAGGGAGGGTTGAAGTCCCATCCATATCCAACGGTGTAGGTCTCGGATGATCATAAGGCATCAAGTACACGGCAGCTCTCTGTCTGACCCAAGAGGTATAGGGCTCCAAAGCAATGCAATTCTTCGGACCCAATTCATTCCTACTCTTCTTGCAGATCTTGCGCCAAGCGCGGACAAATCTGGCTTTCAGGCCTTGGGGATCTTTACCCTCCTGAAAGAATACACCTCCTAACAGAATGTTATGAGGTTTATCCTTTAGGGGGAACCCAAGCTGACGTCGTGCGAGAATGGGGTTGTAGCTGATTCCACCACATGTACCAAGAAGAGGCACATTAGGGAATTCACCACAATAGTCAATAATCTGCACAGTATCATACACACGATCATACCAAGAGATATCATCATTAGTGAGAGACATAAGTCTCTGAGACCACCGTAGACATCCCTCGTTCTCCTTGAAAGCAACTGTCTGCGGCAAGTGCGAAATAAACCACTTGTACAGCAAAGGTAGACAGCAGACAATAACTCCTCCACCCTTTGCATTCCTTAGGTGCAAAGAGACATAGGCATCACCCAACAAATTCGGAACGGGATTAAGAACTGAGAAGATCCTAATGGCGTTCACATCCACAAATTTGTCGATGTTGGGAAATAACACCAAACCATATATGAGCAGCACAAATAAAGCCTCAAAGGCATCCTCACTCATGGCCTTCCCATAGATGGTAGCTTGAGCAATGAGGAAATCAGAAGGAAGACCCTGAATTCCACCTTTGGTAGTCAGGTTAGCTTTAATCAAAGCTTCATCTATGTGCAACAAGGCTGCAATCTCTCGAGTGGTCGGAATACTCTCTAAGCCACTGAACGACACCTGATCCAGAATAGGAATCCCAATAAGGTGAGAATACTCCTCCAAGGTAGGCAGCAACTGGAAGTCCGGGAAAGAGAAGCAGTGATACAGAGGATCATAAAACTGATCCAAAGTACTCATCAGTCCCTCATCAACCTGAGTAGTCAACAGAGGCAGAAGCTTTCCATAGAGAGCTTTGAAACCCAAGGGATCTAATACATAAGATGTCAGATTCCTTAACTCTTTCACATCGGGCTGTCTAAAGCTGTACTTCTTTGTATGCCTTTTTGGTCTTTCCATGTCTGAAAATTTTGCAAATAAACCCTTTAAGTTCCTTGAAAATTTTCTCTTTTTCTGATGACATGAAATGCAGATGAATGCATGAATGCATGAATGCAACAATCACACTCAAGGATCAAGCAAGTCACACCAAACAAAGGTCATGGGAAAGCTCATTGTATCCCTAATATCAATCATCCATTTTGGTGGATTTAGGTTTTCACCTTATCAACACCCAAGTTCCATTGATATTAACGATACATGAACCGGCTCTAACATCCTTAATATCAATCATCCATTTTGGCGGATTTTGGTTTACACCTTATCGACACCCAAGTTCCATTGATATTAAGGTTGTCTGAACGACTCAACCATGAATCACGGGTTTGCTGAGAGTCACGAGCATGGAGTCCTGGTTAAGAACCACCCAAAGGGAGTGTACTAGGGTTTAAACCTGCCGAACATGTTCTATCAGAGGTCCCCATAGTCATCATCCCATCTTTCGGATATTATCGGAGGAACGAATACTCGTATTCTAAGAATATTCTCAAGAGAGACTCTTATGAGTGTAGTATCGCGTAACAATCGCATCAGATCTTACATCTGAACGACCTCCGCACTACGTCCTAAAAAATAGGCCAAGATGGGCTTGGTAAACTAAGGTCCTTGGCTTCTAAGGCACATGATTGAAAGAATGATGCCTAACCACAAATAACTTGTGTGACATTATTAATCCAACATGACCTCCACCAAGTGAATGGACTCGCAAGTCAACTGGCTAAGGAATACTCCACACCAGTCAACAAGACTACGCCATTCTCCTATCCTAGAGTGCACTCGAGTTCGGGTATAGAACTCATCTCACAGAGATCACCAAAGCAAACAGCAATTGTATATCAAGCAATTCAAACATTACAATCAATACAGTTATCCCAAATTGTACAAAAATATGTCAAATAACACATAAACAAATATCATACAACAAGGGTGAAAAGTAGGCAATACCACCAGGGAAGGTCTAATGTTTTCCCCAGCAGAGTCGCCACTTTTCTGTAGTGGTGTATTCGTCGCTATATGATTTATTGATTAAACCATAGGCTACATATCTCTTCTATCTACCAATTGCCTCATATGAGGTCTTTTCCTGCTTGAGGACAAAGTTAAACAATCACAAACATTGCCTCTTAAGGAGGACTTCAGACAGGTGTCTGGCCAAGTAACAAGCCAGGTCTTCCAGACTACATGGAGACAAGAGATTCTACCTCAATGCTTAAGCAAAGCAAAGCAATAGCAAGTTCACAAAGGAACTATAGCAACTAATGTACCTGAAATCAATCAAATATAATCAGTACACCAATCACAAAGTCAAAACAGACAAGATAAGAACCAACAGTCAACACAATCAATCACATGTGCAAAGCACACACTCAAAGCAAATGAGCTACCATCCTACAAAACAAACCAAGTTAGTCCATAACAATCAAATAAACCAAACTCAATCCACTTGAACTAAACTCCTTGAAGCAATTGCTTCTAATTGGTCTCATATCAAAACTATACACCAATTGCATTTCATAAACAAATCATGTCAACCTAGGCAAGTTGAGAACTCAATGATGTAAACAGAATGATCACAAGCATATCAATAACAAAATGGCTCAATAAATTTCAAGAAAAATCATGCTTAAACAGAACACATTCAATGAGCTACATACCAAAAATCATGGTAATTGGACAAGTGGAAGTAAGGAAATTAAAATCCCTAAGTCAAAGCATGTTCAAACAAGCTCATACAAGGCACTAAATCAAGCATCAACTTCAAGCAAGCATAAAACAGGAACCAAAGATGATAAATGAATGAAAACAAAGCCATGGCAAACTTCAAGATGTCTATAATACACATGCCAAATTTCAAGTCCATCCAATAAGCCACAAGAATTTCACAAAACATATGAGATCATGACTCACAAAAGGTCCACAATTGGTCAAACAGAGGGAAAATTCTCAATAAAATTGAAAATGCACTCATAAATTCCAGGAAAAATCACAAGCAAACTTAACATTCATAGGTATCATCATGCAAAAGTTCAGAACAATTGGCATATCATAAGCATGGAAAATAAAATCAAGAATATGGACAAGAAATGGTGTGACACACATTGTCACACCTCCAAAGATCACATCATATCTCACAATCCAGGAACTCAAAAATAGCAAACTATATACCAAAATGACCAGGAATGAGTCTAGAACACACATGTAAAATTTCAAGAATTTCCAATTAAGCATCACGATTTCATGAAAGAAATAGCAAGCATTATGCAAGAAATGACATGTGAAAACAAACCCTAGGCATTTATTTTTTCTACACGTGCACAAATTTATTAAAAATCATCAAAAAATAAAGGACATCATAAGGATCATGGTAGAAAAAACCTCATGTGAATTGGACAAATATTGAGAGAGTTATGGATTTTTCATGTGGAAGGAAAATAAAAAAAAGTGAAATGGAAGCATGTTAACATGTGGTGAGCATAAGTGGAAAAATATACAAGGCAATATGAAGAAATGCTTAAGGCCGGATTCGAACACACACACAATTCAAATGGCGCGCGCTATTGAGTGAAACGCTCCGTTTCACTGAAGGAGGTGGCGTGTTTTCCTTGGCTCATGGCGAAATAAACACCAAAAACATGCAAACTCAAGCCAAGGCAGATTAAAAAGAATTCTGGAAACGAAATTGAGACATTCATCATCATCTTCATGTTGTTCATAATCATCAAGAACATAATCTCACAGAAATGCATAAAAACTATATGGATCGATTCATCTCATCATGCACATCACTAATCCAGCTTCAGTTTGAATTAATTCTAACTATATCACATGAATCGAGCAAAACAAATTCTAATAATCAATATTCAAATCCAAATATCTTCCTCAAAACTTAATGAAATTGCACGATTCAAAGTTCATCATGATCTACAACAAAGGATCTACCAAAGCCACATGAGAATTGCAAGAATTGGAGGATTCGAATTCTTACCTCTTTGATGATGCAGCAACTGGTTTGCTCAATTCAAAGCCTAGCAATGCAAAACAGATGTTCTATGTTGATGAGGAAGATGATTGAAGGATGTTCTTTAGCTCAACAAAGCTCAGGTTCGAAGAAATCTCAAACTGCCATGGAAGGTGCAAGGCTTCAACAGATGCGATTCTTCAAGACTTTTCAAAGTTCTTCTTCAACAGATCTTCAAAATATCCTGCAGATTATGATTAGGACAAGAGCAAACAAAAGGAATGGTGAAATTCGATGGAAAAGTGAAAAAAGGTTTGGAAGAATTTGAGAGAATTTGAGAGATTTTCAGTTTTGGATCTGAGATTGTGATTGTTGATTTCGAATTCTGTTACAATTAGTGCTTTATACCACCTGTTAATCCACCTTGTTAAACATGATTAGCAAAATGAAATGAATTAGTGAATTAAGCATGTTATGCAATTTGGCAAAAATGCCCTTTTCCAAATATAACCAATGGAACAGTAAAATTCCACTTGCAGCAAATCCAAATTTCTGTTTTAAGGCCATTGCAATTGGTTTGGAGTGAAAATCATGTGTACTTTTCAAAATGACCTTTTTCCCACCAAAATTCAAATTGATTCACTTGAAAAATGGACTTTTTATGTGATGATTTTTGATGAAATGTAATGATGGATTATGATAGCTCATGTCAAATGGGATTTGCTCAAAAAAGAATCACATGAATTGGCCTTTTGGTTCAAGAGTTATGCCTCCTTGAAGTTCAAGATTTCTTGAAAATGATTTGATCATAACTTACCAACTACACATGAGAAATGGATGTTCTTGGACATTTTGGAAAGGTGAGAGCAAGATCTTCAACTTTTATGTTGGACAAAATTTGATTTGAAGCTTGCTTGATGATGTAATTTTGAGGAGAAGACCTTTCCATTTTTGGCAGTTGGAAATTACAGGTCACTTACTATTTTTGGAAACTTTTTGTCTGACCTCCAATTCTTCAATGTGGATCTTTGAAATGTTATATGAGGCTTGTATGGACATGAATAAGACCTCTCCAACCATTTCCCACCATCAAATCCCTGATTAAATGCACAGTTGACCACAGTTGACTTTGCTAGGGTTTTGGTTGACTGAACAATGCCTTGATGAATTTCAAACCTCTACCACTTGAGATCTTGATACCAAATGATGTCACAACTCATATGAACTCTTGTGAATGATCATGGTGCCCAAATTCTTCAGAATGGCCACCATCTATGGCTCAATGAATGCCTTTGACTGGTTTGACCTAAGGTTGCTTCATCTGCAAGTAACAAGGTTAGATGACAATATTTTTGTACTTTTGGTTAGTAAACAAATGAAAAGCTATGATATACAAATGCAAAACATGCTTGGTGATCAAGAACCACTCTCACAATATAACCCACCCACAAAGAGGGAGGCAAGGTGCACAATGATCCTTGAGGCAATGATATGATATGATATGATGAGGGATCTTAGGGACAAAATTGGGGTCTTACAGGTATGATAAGAGAATAGATTATATTTACAAATTTTGTTGTTTGAATGGATGAACCCATTGCCTACGTACCATCACAAAGGAGGATCAAAACCTCGTAGTTCGTGGTAAAAATTTCAAAGATTGGTGAATTGATTTTAATCAAAAGCCTTAAGGTCTTTTGTTATCAAAGGGAGAAAACTCAACCTAAACCAACAATCCACCATGCGAGGAAGGCTTCAATATGCTAGTGAGGGGTTAACTCTATAATAAGCATGGAAGGCTTATAATCCAACACTAAGGATGAGGTGAGATTTACATCAACCACTATGATAACTCAAACCTATGACTAATGTTTTGAAAGGTGTTAACAAGTGGCCATCGGAACCACAAAACAACTTGAAATGGGTTATATTTACAAGTTAGATTTATTTACAAAATGAGGTCAAAGTTGAATTAAAGTTTATTTACAAATGAGTATTTATAAAAATGGTTTTGAAAAATCAAAGGCCTAAGGCCTAGGTTTCTAATTTGAAACAAAGTCAAAGTTTTGAAAATGATTTTTGGCTTGGTTAGAGTGGGGAGAAGAGAGAATGGCTATTCCTAAAGCATATAAAGATAAGAGAGGAAAGATACCCCTTGGAGTTCCTTTTCTTGGAGTCATATAGAGATGACTCAAGATGCTCATTTCCTTTGGATTTAGCACACACACAAGCAATCAAATAATTGAATTCAAGCTCCTAGGATCTCCATTTGGGTTGGCTCTTAACTTGGCTACTCATGACAATGGTCCTCTTTTCACAATCTTAAGATGAGGTTCCTATCACACAAAAGCACACATCAAAAAGATCACAACATAATAAAGGGAATGGACAAAGAATAAGTTTGAGGAGAAGTCCTTTGAGGTCAACTCTGAATTTTAGCATTCTAAAGGCATGAGGCCTATTTGCTCTTCAACAAATTTTGCATTCTAAAGGCATGAGGCCTAATTGCTCTTGAACTCCTTTAAGCATGGTTAAATCCTAATTCTAAGTCCTTTCTCCTTTTTGAATTTTGGTTTACATCAAAACAAACACAAACAACACAAAATAGCAATATATTTATATACAATAATGGGCTCAAATGAGCAAAAGAAAAATGGCATAAACATAAAATATGTGCTCAAGTGAGCAAAAGGTGAAAATCAAGATGAATATTGAGCAAGAAATAAATGACATTAAAAGTAAATGACAAGAATTTAAAAGCTCAAATTAAACTTAGTAGTTAGTAGAGTTATGTTAGCTTGTCATAAGACAATGTAGTGCTATGTTAACCAATCGTAAGTGGACTAATATAGTAGCCACACCTATTTGAGGCTGGTCAATAAGAATATAGGCAAAGAACACAAGTTAGAGATCATGACTAGTAAGCCAAGCTCCATAAACTTGCCATGCCAAACAAAAGGGGAAGGGCCTTGTATTGACTTTTGGTTATTTGCTTGACCAAAAAGCAACCTATCTTTGACACAAAATAACTTACTTGATCATGGAACAAGTTAAGTTTGGTTTGGATCAAAGAAGATTAAACTCCTATTTGTCAAGACCAACCTCAAGACTTTAACTCATTGGCCATTGAGGGAAAGAAAGGGATGAAGATGAAAGGAAGGGGGTAAGAAGACAACAATCAATCCCAATTGATCAAAGTTGAATCAAATCAACCTTGATCAACACCAAACAGAAGAAGAATCGATATAACAAGTCAAGAAGTCAATACTATTTTTTTGGTATTTTTTGAATTAAAAGAAAATACAAAAAAAAACAAAGTTGAACCTCAAATTCAATTCAAAACAACTTCAATGAGTCCAATTAAATTCTCATAGGTTCAACATAGTCAAACAAACTTTGACTAATTTTCTCACAAATTTTTAAAATCAGAAAGTATTTAAAACTAATTAAAAACAACCAAAAATAGCATAATATGAATTAAAATCTCAAATAATCTCAAAACAAACAAGAAATTGTTGAGACTATTTTTCATTGACTTATCATGATCCATAGATGCTATGAAAATATTTTTGTATTTTTCAAATGTCAGAAAGTATTTTAAAATGAATTAAAACCATTAAAAACCAAATAATTCATGAAAAATATCAAATGAAGTCACAAAAATAATTAAAAATCATAATATGAAACTACATTTTTCAAGAAAAATTTCAAAGTTGGTCTCATATTTTTCTGACTTCATATGAATTTTTAATGAATTATTGAAAATGAAATGAATTAAAAGAAAATAAAGAGAAAAATGAAATAAGTGAAAAAGCCTAAGCCACTAGATCCAATTCATTAATTGACTTGGTAGTGATGTGTGGCTTGGATCTGAGGACACACGATACACTCAAGTCAAACGCGCAACACAACGAATTAAAACAAGTAATTAAAACGGACGCGTGAGATTAGATCGTGGAAGGTTGATCCAAGGGATGGGATCAGAACATGTGGTGGTGGTGGTGGAAACCACCATCTTCTCCGATCAACCACAAACTTCGGCCAAATTGCAGGAAAATGGAACTTAACAAAAATAAAAAAACAAGGACATGGAAATGAAGCTCGTGTGATGTAGATCATCACTGTACCATTAGATTTCTCTCACTTTTGCCTATATTGAGAGAAAGATGAAGGAGAAAATCATGGTGTCCACACGGATTGTTCATGAAATGAAAAATTGAATGCACCAAAGGCTTGCCTCAAGTCTGAGGACTTCAGAGAACCACCAAAACACAAGAAAACTACATTGAATTAAGAGTTTCAGATCCAAACAGTTTGAGTTGATACCTTCAAATTGGTGAGCTTCTGGCCACTAATTCTTCAAACTCTTTGCTCCTTTTTGACCTCTGGATGTATGAAAGATGATTGGCTAAGGAATATAGCTTTGAAACTCAGCTAATGTTACTGAATTTCAAGCTCGAAAATATTGACAAAAGTTAGTGATTCCTTTGGTGAGGGTTATGGTTTCAGTTCTGCAGCATAAGGGATCTCCAAAAGGTTGTGAAATGAGGGAGATGAAGCCTCTATTTATAACTGAATGCAGCTGATCATCACACTTTACTCATGTGCATGGGATTTGAATTTTTGAGTGCATGGGCCTTTGTAGACATGTGAGAGGCCCATGAATGGCTGAAGAAGCTTGTTGAGTTCACATAGAAGGCATGTGGTTGTGTACATTGGATGGAAAGGACTTGCATTTCAAGTTTCAACATAAAATATCAAGATTACACATAAATGAAAAGAAATTCGAAACTCAAAAATGGTAGACCCCAAGGACTATTGTGATTAATGGTTGGAAAGATCTTGAAATAAGGAACAAAAGTCATGTTGGGCAAAAAATCATTTGGCATGTGAAAATTGATCAAAACTGGCTTGGAAAGTTCAAGTGTAAAACATATTCAAATCACTTTGAAAAAGTTAACCAAAAGTAAGCTTAATCAAACCCCTTTGTCCTCATGATACAAGCTTAAAATGAAACAATCTCCAACATAAACGTTGTAGGTATTTTCAAGGTAGTCAATTTAGACTCAAGGTTTTTATCATTTGGATTTTCTATGACAAAGTTATGGGCATATGAAATTGGGTACTTTTTCAAATTCAATGAATAAGGTCCAAGATGACCTATAATGTTTTGAATTATCACATGTATTTTCTTTAGGATTACGAAATTTTGTCCAACATAACATTTGAAGTAGACATCTCAATATTTCCAATGCCTTTAGTCTCACTCCAAAATCATAAAAATTAAAGGAAGTTATGCCCTTGGCAAGTTGACCCAAAATTAGGGTTTCAGTCAAAATGACCTATAATGTTTTGAAATGAATGATGACCTTCCAAGCTTCAAAATGGATTTTTGATGAACATGAAAGTTGTTAATATGGTTCTTAGGAACATTTTTTGCTTTTGGGGTCATCTTCATTTGACAAACACATCAAAAGTTATAGCTCATTGAACCTCAGTTTAGTCAGATGACTTGACTGGTCAACTTTTCAAAGTCAAACTTCCAATCTTGATGAATAAATGATTGAGGGGCCTCAAATAGGCTCATATATGCATAAAATGATAAATGAAAGAACTTACCTTGATTAAATTTGATCAGAGGTTGAGATTGCTTCATGGGCAAGGCACAATCAAAGCACAATGAAATTAGGGTTTCCTTGGGAAACAATCTTCAAGCCCTTTGGGTTATCTTGATAAAATTGGCAAATTGAGATACTTGGGAGACATATATGATGATTAGGAACTTTGTGGACCATTGTCATGCTTTTTATCTTCTTCATCTAGTCATTGCATTGGGCTTAGGAGCCTCCTAGGAGCATTGTGGAGCACATGATCACTTGAGCTTCAAAACAAAAAGAGTTAGTGACATATTTTTGTGCTTTTGGTTAGTAATCAAATAAGAAAAGCAATAACATACAATACGAGCATGCTTGGTGATCTCAAACCACTCAAACAAGTCCCAACACTAGGGTTAAAGAGCCAAACATGCTATGATCCTGGAGGCAATGCACTTGTGTAATAACATGATGCCATGAGGGATCTTAGGGTTAAAATTAGGGTCTTACAAATGCCCCTATTTAAGGTCATTCTAGCCGGAGATATGAAGGTTAAAATCTTCGTTTCGACGAGATAGAATGAGCTTAAATAATAGCAAAGAGACGAATTTTGGTCCCTAAGAGACCTCATGATGCAAATGTATGCATGCAAAATAAAATCTTCATGGTGAATAATTGCCACAAAGGAAAAGAAATCGGGAGAAACTGAAGATCCATAGGAGTAACACACTCACTAGGGAGACAGAGACTCTGGGGGGAAATAAGGTAAAAAATGCGTGAGCAGGTAACGACTTGAAAACTTGCTGGGAGACACGAAGGGATTCCATGAAAATAAATTGATGGAAAGACTCGAGCTAATGTAAAGATGCATGTATCGGGGAATATGCCAATACAACATAACTATCCACGAGGATACATCGGATAAAATCCGGACTCATACGGGGACGTCCACGAAGGACCCAGCTGAGGAAGAAACAACGAGATATTACCGGTTACTAGGTAATAAACTCAAAGCGAGATATGTTATCAAAACACCGGTTACTGGGTGAGAGAACAACACGCTCAGGGAGAAAGAATATCTAAGACCAGTATAAGGGTGAAACATATCAATCATCCGAAACATCTGAAGAGGACCCAAAAGGCACATCTCAACTCAGGAAAATCCGACTCCACAGGGGACAAAAAGTCATAATAGGGAGCAGAAGGAAGGAACGCCAGGGATACCGGTTACTGGGTATGTAATAGGTGACCAACCAGACGTGAATTGGGAACATCCAAGACACTCATCATCCGAAAGGAGGGCTGAAAAAGCAAACTTGACTTACAGGATGGACATTCGATTCCACAAGGAAATACGAATCTTACTCGACTGGGGAAGAAAAAGACTTCGACTGAAGAGTGCATGAGATATATTATCTACTACCGTTATATGGGTAAAACGTAGATAACATACTCGCATGGAAGATTATCCGCAAACCGGTTACTAGGTTAATAAAGGATAAATCGACCGAAAAGAAAGGACATCAGGATACCGATTATTGGGTATACAATGATGACCAATCAGAAGGAGAAACAATCATCACCAAACAAGGGTAAATGAAAGATGACTCGCTAGGGATAAATTGCCTGACAAAAGCAATTATCCAAGAGATATATCACCGGTTACTGGGTGGTATACTAAAAAACGAAGGAATATCAATACCGATATTGGGTAAAGATAACCAACCAAGAGGGGATTACATCTACCGGTTACTGGGTAGAAAACCACAGAAATAGGACTTACAACTACCCGTTACTGGGTATAAGGCCACAAGATCCGCTGGGGAAAGGATGAACAATTACTGGTTACTGAGCAATTGAACAACTGAACCACATGGAACTGCAGGGGATAACAAGAAAGAAAATCAATCTAGGAACAAACTAGAAAGAAACAATCAAACAAGATTCAACCCGATGGGGATATAGCTCAGGGGAGTAAATCCATCCCGATACACACTTTGGAAGGAAACTGAAACAATAATCATCCATGAGAACATAACTCAGTGGGGAAGAAAGAAGGAAAGATAGACACTTTCTGCCTATGGGGCTGACTCTATATGGAGAGATCAGACACAAACATCTGCTTGGGGAAGAACATTTCACCAACAGCAGGAGATAACAAGCAAAGATACATGGCAAAGAATGCAATCATGAATATCTGAATGCTATGATTATGCATGTATATGCATGATTTGTGTATGATTAATGCTGACAAACAGACATATCTAACACAAACAGGTCCAGGAATCACGGACAGACACTCGGCCAACGTCTTAACAAGAAGGGCGAAGCCTACTGGAGAACTCAGCTTGGGAATAACCCGAGAAGGATGAAAATAAATCATCGGGGATATCAAACCCTATCCCAAAGCTACACTCGCTGAGGATACAAAGAAGATGTATTCAGGAGCAGCGAAAGAAGATGATCAAACAGAGAACTCAAACTCTGATGGATCATCTCTAGAATAAGAATAAACAAGGGAAGACTTTAACCATAGATGGGGATAGGCAAAGTCAAAGCTTCCAACTGTAGGAGATAACATTATGCACGGGAGAAGTATTCCTGGAGCAAACAATCCTGACATAAGGAAGATGCAGAAAATCTGTTGGGGAGTTTCTATCGACTCTCTCGGGGACAGGTGGTTTAAATAACGATAAGATACGCCGGAGAAGAAACTCTACTGGGGAAGCTTATGACGGGATGATGTGAAATTCAATGGGGAACAACCACCAATCGGATGTACATCAATCAAAACACTCCCTTCCATCTGTCGGAGAGGAAACTCTGCAAAAGGGAATAATAGCATTTTTCTCCACTTGAGAAGGAAATAAACATCTTTACCACCAGCTCTTAATGCTAGAAGAAGTCTCCAGACTCTGAGGAGATACAAACGTCAAACTCTGATCTGGCAACCCCACTGGGGACAAGCTGCAAATGCTCTTGAGGAAACTATCCTTGCTGGAGAAATTGGAAAGGAATCCTTCATCAACAAGCGACATACTGGGGATACCCCTTTTCAAAATAAATGAAAACGGAAACAAGCCCTTCATCAATTGCACTAGGCAACTTCCTACTGAGGAGACAATTATCTGGAAAGGTAGCTCTGCGGGGAACACATGCCTACTACGTTGGAGATTCCTACTCATGCTGGATAAGACAACCTTCCTCGTGAGTAGACAGTCAGGATAGTGAGGCAAGGAATATTCTCAACTTAGAGCGTATCAACTTTTATCAATCTATAAGGGATTTTAGGTCTGTCCACATAAGGGATGACAACCATACAAATGATAAAACACAAATGCTAGTGCCTGATATATAGGGATACACATCTCTAAAATATCGAGGCAAAAATCTGGAAAAGAAGGGATCATTCACAAATCAACCATATATCAATCATGGATTGCTAAAAACTCCGCGGGAGCAACAAGTATGTATACACAAACAAACTACATGGAATGCATTGGATGAAAATCCAACTAGGGGAAAGCAATCCATAAGACAAATCAATTCGCTGCCATCAAGGAGAATTTCTCATACCAGACTCTCTGGGAAGCTGATGAAGAGGATATAAGGAACGAGGATGCCAGAATATGAACAAATGTCTTACCCTTTGGTGATCATACTATCTTTGGGAAAGCATTAAGGACATCCCATTTATTCTTTCAGTCATTGTAAATGTTCACTTTGTTTAAAACAGTTTATTTATGAAAACTTTATTTGTTTAAAACACTGATATTCATCAATTAAAACATGCAAACATTTGTTAAACAAAAAGAAATAAGAGTGCAAAGAATTGGATAAAGGCCCAAATTTATTTAAGAGAATGGTAGTCCTCAAATGGCGAGACTCCTTGGATCTTTACAAATTTGAAATTGGCGATATACATGGAAAAGGGCTACATTGAACATAATGATCGTTTCTCCACCAACTCTGAATCCACTGTATTCGGAACTTCGGTTGATGATGACTGGGCGAGAATCTTTGACAGATGACAGTTGTAGGACAAAGTCTTGTCAGGATGCAGTTACTTGCCAAATCCCCTAATTTTTGCCTAGATTGCCCCAGGGTGAGGTACTCAATCTAGCGGGATATATATTCATTTTTTTATGTCTCTAACTTTTTCCTGGATCACCCTTTCGGGTTTTCAATCCACCGAGACACTCATTTTTGCCTAAGCCTCCCTTTGGGGTTTTCAACTTAGCGAGCTATTCTGTTTTTATTTTTAGTCGAAGTATTTCTTGACTGCATCTGAATTCACAGGACGAGTGAAATC
The DNA here is from genome assembly GCF_024323335.1 of Lathyrus oleraceus. NCBI lineage: Eukaryota > Viridiplantae > Streptophyta > Magnoliopsida > Fabales > Fabaceae > Lathyrus > Lathyrus oleraceus. The sequence continues at coordinate 426,705,894 of NC_066583.1, forward strand.
CTCCCCATCCATAGTTGTGAGAAACAGAGCACCGCCTGAAAAGGCTCTTTTAACAACATATGAACCTTCATAGTTTAGAGTGTCTTGGATCATGCGCGAAAGACAAGACTTTCTTGAGCACGAGGTCACCTTCTCGGAACACACGAGGCTTGACCTTCTTATCAAAGGCTTTCTTCATCCTTTGTTGATATAACTGACCATGGCACATGGAAGTTAATCTCTTCTCTTCAATCAAATTCAGTTGGTCATAACGACTCTGAACCCATTCAGCCTCAGTCAACTTTGCTTCCATCAAGACTCTCATTGATAGGATCTCAACCTCTACGGGGAGCACAACCTCCATGCCATATACAAGAGAGAAATGGGTTGCCCCTGTTGAAGTGCGAACGGATGTGCAATTGCCATGCAAAGCAAATGACAACATCTCATGCCAATCTTTGTACGTAACAACCATCTTCTGAATAATCTTCTTGATATTTTTGTTAGCAGCTTCGACAGCCCCATTCATCTTGGGTCTATTGGGAGAAGAATTATGATGTGCAATCTTGAACTCACTACACAGCTCTTTCATCATCTTATTGTTCAAGTTAGATCCATTATCAGTAATGATCTTGTCTAGCACACCATTTCGACATATGAGTTGGTTCTTGATAAACCTCACAACCACCTGCCTGGTCACATTTGCATATGATGCCGCTTCAACCCACTTGGTGAAGTAATCAATGGCTACGAGAATAAAACGGTGACCGTTCGACGCCTTAGGCTCAATCATGCCAATCATGTCAATTACCCACATGGAGAAAGGCCATGGTGAGGAAATAACATTCAGAAGCGTCGGGGGAACATGAATCTTGTCTGCATAAATTTGACACTTGTGGCATTTCTTCACAAACTTGAAGCAGTCAGACTCCATTGTCAGCCAATAGTAGCCCGCTCTCAACATCTTTTCTGCCATAGCATGTCCATTAGAATGAGTACCAAATGAACCCTCATGGACTTTAGTCATCAACAAGTCTGCTTCGTGTCTATCCACGTATCTGAGCAGAACCATGTCAAAATCCCTCTTGTAAAGCACATCACCATTAAGGTAGAAATTTCCAGATAATCTCCTCAAAGTCTTCTTATCTTTAACAGATGCCCCAGGCGGTTAAGTATGACTTTGGAGAAAACACTTTATATCATAATACCACGGCTTATCGTCTTTCACCTCCCCAACTGCAAACATGTGAGCTGGTCTATCCAAGCGTATCACAGTAATCTTTGGGACTTCATTCCAATAATTGATAGCAATCATTGAAGCAAGCGTAGCAAGAGCATCCGCCATCCGATTCTCATCTCGAGAAATATGATGGAAGTCAACTTTAGTAAAGAAAGTTGAACTCCTCCTCCCATAATCTCTATATGGAACAAGGCCAGGCTGATTCGTCTCCCATTCACCCTTAATCTGATTAACAACAAGGGCCGAATCGCCATAAACATCAAGATGTTTGATCCTAAGATCAATACATTCTTCCAAATCCATAATACAAGCCTCATACTCCGCCATATTATTCGTGCATTTGAAAGTTAGCCTTGCTGTAAAAGGAAAATGTGTGCCTTGAGGAGTAATAATCACTGCCCCAATACCATTTCCATACTGATTGACAGCGCCATCGAACACCATACCCCATCGGGAACCAGGCTCTGGCCCTTCCTCAAGCAATGGTTCATCACAATCTTTCATTTTCAAATACAGAATCTCCTCATCAAGGAAGTCGTATTGCATGGACTTATAATCTTTAATTGGTTGATGCGCCAAATGGTCAGCCAAGATACTACCTTTAATAGCTTTTTAAGCTCGATACTCAATATCATACTCAGATAACAACATCTGCCAACGGGCAATTCTCCCAGTTAAAGAAGGCTTTCCAAAGATATACTTGATCAGATCCATTTTGGATATCAACCAAGTTGTATGATTCAACATATACTGGCGTAAACGCTTAGCAGCCCAAGCCAAAGCACAACATGTCGTCTCAAGCATTGAGTACCGAGACTCACAGTCGATGAACTTCTTACTCAAGTAGTATATTGCATATTCCTTCTTTCCTGATTCATCTTGCTGACCAAGGACACAACCCATGGAATCATCAAGCACAGTCAAGTACATAATCAATGGTCTCCCTTTAACAGGCGAAGACAGAATCGGAGGCTCGGACAAATACTCTTTGATACTGTCAAAGGCCTTTTGGCAATCCTCGGTCCAATCATGACGTCGATCTTTCTAGAGGAGCTTGAATATAGGCGCACATGTGGCAGTCATGTGGGATATAAATCTCGAAATGTAATTCAAGCGGCCAAGAAAACCTCGGACTTGCTTATCAGTTTTGGGTGCAGGAATCTCTTTAATTGCTTTGACCTTGGCAGGATCAAATTCAATACCTCTCTCACTGACAATAAAGCCCAATAACTTTCCGGAACGGACTCCAAATGTACACTTGTTCGGATTCAAACGAAGTTTCTACTTCCTCAAATGCTGGAAAAGCTTCAACAAGTGTTCTACATGTTCAACTTCCGTTTTCGACTTTGCAATCATATCGTCGACATACACCTCGATCTCCTTGTGCATCATGTCATGAAACAAGGTAGTCATATCACGTTGATACGTGGCGCCAGCGTTCTTTAAACCGAAGGGCATCACTCGATAACAGAATGTTCCCCAAGGTGAGGTGAATGTTATCTTCTCCATATCCTCGGGTGCCATTTTAATCTAATTATAACCGGAAAATCCGTCCATAAATGAAAAGACATTGAATTTAGCCGTATTGTCTACCAACATATCAATGTGTGGTAGATGAAAATCATCTGTTGGGCTAGCTTTATTCAAGTCACGGTAATCCACGCACATTCGGACCTTTCCGTCTTTTTTAGGTACAAGCACAATATTGGCCACCCATTGAGGATATGTAGAAGTCACCAGAAACCCCGCATCAATTTGCTTCTGAACTTCTTCTTTAATCTTCACTGCCATATCAGGATGAGTTCTTCTGAGCTTTTGTTTCACAGGCACACACTCAGGCTTCAACGATAAGAAATGTTGCACGATATTAGTATCTAAACCAGGCATGTCTTCATACGACCAGGCAAAGACGTCGACATATTCTCGTAGCAACTCAATCAACCCCTTATTAACAAACTCTTCAAGGAGTGCCCCAATCTTCACTTCACGAATGCAATCTTCAAACCCCAAGTTGACTATTTCCAGATTCTCAAGATGTGGCTGAATGATCTTCTCCTCGTACTCAAGCAGACGGGTAATCTCATCAGGAATCTCTTCAACATCATCTTCTTCTACCTCAAATACAGGGAACTCAAAGTTGGGAGATGGTGTTGGATCATTATGTTCAATGGGTTTGATTAACCTGCATAATAATTTTGAGTATAAAAGAGATTTCAGAATTTAAACAAGGAAAATCATTATGCAGATGAAGAATTGATTTTATTCTCTTTTTTAGGGATTTATGGTGATCAGCAATTTCATGCGAAAAGCAAAAATGAAAAATAATTTGAAAAACAAACATTTAACATGCGATTATTGAATGAATATCATTGTATTAATCAAGTATGCCAACAATGTCTTCACTTCTCCTTTTGGCATGGGAGAAGGGTTTTTTTTTAACAAGAATGAACATATTACGTTGACTTATGGATAACTGTTGGAACATCAACAGCGACCCAATTATTGCAGATTCCGCCAGGTATCACAAAGTTGCCGAGGTCTTCCTCTTCATCTTCTTCAATGATGGCAGCAGGTTCTTGATCTCCATTGGTGTGGATGAAACCTCCACCCTGAAACAACCCAAGATCATTAGAAACACCGGAAGAATACCCTATACTAGCCCGAGATTTATTATCTTCCATTTTTATCATTTTCCCCAAACCATTAGTTGCGCCATGCTCGATGGCCAACTTCGCGTCATTGTAGGAGACAAATGAAGAAAGTCCTTTCCTAGAAGGCTCAACAATAGATAAGGCTTGGAATGGAGTTCCAACCTCATCCTCAGCATCGATGTAGGAAAAGGAAGATAAATGGCTGACCAAGAGAGCCTTCTCTCCCCCTATCACCACTAACTTCTTGTTCTTGACGAACTTCAACTTTTGGTGTAGGGTGGATGTCACGACACCTGTCTCGTGAATCCATGGTCTACCAAGTAAACAGCTGTATAACAGATGTATGTCCATAACTTGGAAAATGATCTGGAAATCACTAGGTCCAATCTTGATCGGGAGGTCTAATTCACCAATCACGGTCTGGCATGATCCATCAAAAGCTTTTACTACCACTCCACTCTGCCTCATGTGAGGCCCCTAGTATGAAAGTTTGGCAAGAGTGGACTTTGGCAATACATTAAGTGATGACCCTGTGTCCACCAACACATTGGATAGGGCATCATCTTTACAGTTCATAGAGATATGTAAGGCCAAATTATGGTCTTTTCCCTCCCCGGGAAGATCATCATTGCAGAAGCTCAAATTGTTGCACGCAGTTATATTTGCAACAATGATATCAAACTGTTCAATTGTGACATCGTGATCCATATATGCCACGTCCATCACCCTTTGCAACGCTTCAGGGTGTGGCTCTGAATTCATCAACAAAGATAGGACATATATCTTTGATGGAGTTTGAAGCAACTTCTCCACAATGTTGTACTCGCTCCTCTTGATGAGCCTCAGCATCTCATCACCATCCTCTCTCAACATCCTAGACTGGCCAACTAGGATAGGACTTTATCAGCTTTGGCAACAACAGGGTCGACACCCTTCACATCAGGAATAGAATGATTTGAAGAAGAAGTCCCCACGGGACCGGCAGAACTAACAACATTCTTCTTCACGACGTCTTCGTGGGATTTCGACTGAGCCGAGAAGACACGACCACTACGGGTCACTCCACTAACATCGGATATGCTTACAACAGAGGTTGAGGGCAACGACACCTCCTTCCCATCTTCCAGCATAACAACATTGTAACGGTACAAGACCGCTTTATCTGACACATATGGGACAGGGCCCACTGGCTTTATCACAAGAGTTGGCACCACATTCCTTTTGCTTCCATCATACTTAATGACAACAGGATCAGGAATATTGAACACGGGGGTGATAACATCAACTTCATCCTCATTACAATTTTGAAGTATCTCAATCATCCCTTGGTCTAGCATGTCTTGGATGTCCCTCCTTATCTTGCGGCATCCTCTTTCATTGACAGTGCACACATGGCATCTATCATGATCGTGCTCATAGTGACTGTGCCTACACAACAGCCTATGCATTTCCACCAGGGACTGCCTTATATCATTCACATAAAGGACTTTATATTTGCCAGGACAACCCTGGACCATGTTGACAGCTGCCTTCCCATGCTCAGGCAATGGGTTCTTCTTAACATTAGGGCCTACATCCTTAAAGAGTAGTATCCCACTCCTCACAAGGTCTTGCACCTTGGTCTTCAACGGAAAGTAATTCTCCACATCATGTCCGGGAGCACCGGAATGATACACACGATGAAGTTCAGGCTTGTACCACCATTGAGGATTGGCTGGCACAGCAGGAGGATGACGTGGAGTTATCAACTTCCTATCGATCAAGGAAGGATACAGTTCAGCGTAGGTCATAGGAATCAGGTCAAAAGTCACCCTCTTCCTATCATAATTGTTGGTGCTATTGTTGTTATTGCGAGGCTGGTAGATCTGTTGTTGTTGACGAGATTGTTGTTGTTGTTGTTGTTGAGCTTCTCTGAAAGCCGATGCTATATGAGCCACCTGGTGTTGGTTGACGGCTGATCGGGCTTCCTTCCTCCTCACAGAGGGTCTTCTTTTTCTATGGGAAGAAACAACATGAGTCTCCCCTTCCTTCTTTCTGGCAAATCCTCCATATTCCTTTGCCAAAGAATCATCACGGGACAGACGTCCTTCACAGACTCCCTCTTCTAGCCTCATCCCCATTATTACCATTTCGGTAAAGTCTGAGGGAGCACTAGCAATCATGCGCTCATAATAGAAAGAGCTTAAAGTCTTCAAAAAGATCTTTGTCATCTCCTTCTCCTCCAAGGGTGGCACTATCTGAGTTGCCAATTCCCTCCACCTCTGGGCATATTCCTTGAAGGTTTCCTTATCTTGTTGGGACATTGCCCTTAGTTGATCTCTGTCCGGAGCCATGTCCATGTTGTATTTGTACTATTTCACAAAATCCTCTCCTAGATCATTGAAAGTGTGGATGCTTTCACTATCTAGCCCCATATACCAACAGAGCGCAGCACCTGTCAGGCTATCCTGGAAATAGTGGATCAGTAGTTGATCATTTTCTGTCTAGGTCGACATCTTGCGGGCATACATCACAAGATGACTGAGTGGTCACGAATTTCCCTTATACTTCTCAAAGTCAGGCACTTTGAATTTGACTCAGATTTTCACATTAGGCACTAAGCACAGTTCAGCAGCACTCTTCCCAAATAAATCTTTTACTCTCAGCGTTTTCAGTTCCTTGCGCAGCTCAAGGAATTGGTCCTTCATCTCATCCATCTTCTCATAAACGTCCGGGCCTTCAGATGGCTCGGAGTGATAGATGGTGTCTTCTACATGCGGCAAAGTGTGCACAATGGGAGGTGGCACAGACATGACCGGGCTAGATGCCGACATAGAAGCAAAGGTGGGAGCGAAACCCTCTGGCACAAAATTGGGTGGCATTCCCCAAGGGAATCCAGCAGGCAGATTCGGAGCGAAGTGGGCGGTGGCAGCAGGCACTATAGAGGTAACCACTTCAGAAATGACAGTCCTCGCGGGAGGAGTTGCAGGAGTTGGAGAAGCTTGGCTCTGAGCAGAAAGAACTGACTTTATCATGGCAGTCAGTCGGGTAATCTCCTCTTTCAAATCTCGATTCTCTTGCTCAAGGTGTTCCATGATCTTTGAATGATTGGCTCGAGTGTTGTACCGGTGCATCAGCTTGTCTTCAAAATAAATGAAGAGCAAAGAGTTAGACCACTGTATCAAGGGCTCGGAACCAAAACCTGCTTATGCATATGATGCATGCAATGCAAGTGCATATGATTTGTTTTTTATCAGAGGAACTTTATAAAGATCTATTTGCAAATGTTTTTGAAAATATTGAACTTTTTGAGACATATGTGGAATACTCATAGCAATATAAAATTTGGAAACTTTTTACACCAAAGAAGTAGTACAATCTCGGTAACCAAATACAATATAAGAGAAAAGGAGAATAAACATCCTATGGAGCCCTAGAAACAGTCATCTAAAGCCTTTGAGATCGGAAGATACGTCGCACGAAGCCTCCTCACCTCTCTCTCATAAGCTGCTTCCATGTCGGCCTTCTCCTTGGCGAGCTGATCATATCTCTTCTTCCAAAACCTAGATGAGTGAGGTAGTAGAGAAGTAACCACATCATCGGGCTCATCAATAACCTGATGCTCTAGAAACTCGATCATTGCATCCTGTCACACCCTGATTTTGACCCTGAATCGCCGATCCAACACATTTATCATAGCTATTGCATCTCTACATAGCATAAACTGCATTCCATACATCATAATGCCTAGAATATCAGTCAAACTATTTTTTTTGGAATTACGGGCGAACCGGTTGAATTAATCGCCAGATGTGCGTCAAATCAGTAGACGAAAAATTTTAAAATCAAGCTTGCAAACACCAGTTTTATTAATCTACGTTTTGTGTAGTTTAATCTAGTATGCTCAATTTATTTTTTTGGCTAATTTTTCGGTCACCTTTTGACTCGCCTGAGCCTTTTTACCGGTAAAAATTTATTTCAAATTTAAAAGAAACGCTGTATTTTTTCAATAAGTATTTTTTGTGCTGATCATTTTAATGCATTCAATTTAATTTTTCGAGCATTTTTGCGCTCAATTTTTATTTATTTTTAATCTGCTTATTTCCATTTTTTAGCCAAAGTAATTAGGACAATTATTTAGAATTAGTTGTGATTTTAATTTGAATTTTGATTGTGTCGTTTTTTTTATATTAATTTTTAAAGTTATGCTCATTTAATTTATTTTATCAAAGAAAGATAAAAAAAATTGAAAATATATTTACTCCTCCACTCTTCATGTGCTATGTGGCCATTAATATTTGAATCGGTTGGAAGATGTGAGTGGAAACACGTCATTCGTTTTCATGGACAACTATGGCACGTCTTGTCCTCTACTAAGGACTCTCAACGTCTCTTTCTGCGTGGCAGGAGGACAGTGAAAAATTTTCATTAAAAAAAAGGGACCACAAAATTAAAAGAAAAAGGCCTCATTGTTTTTTCAAAAAAGAGGATTTCTTCCTCTTCATAAGAAAACACTTTATTTCCACTGCAAAAAGAAAAAAAACCCACGATAATCTCCTTTCACTCTCGTTTTGGAACGGTACCCTTTCCATATCCGCAACCTCCAAAAACCCAAAACCAGCATCACACAACCTCTGTTTTTCTTCATCAGTGAGAGCCTTCCAACGCGCGACATCCCTCTACCTTCCTTCACCAAATAACCCCTCAAATATTCCTCCTTGAACAACCGCGAAACCACCGCCAAGCCATTCCGGTGACGCTTTCGAAGAAGGCTCCACGCATCAACTTCTTATGCACAACCCAAGATCCAAGCTCAACCGTCAAAGCTGAAAACCCCGTAGTAGTAGTACCGACAACTACGATTTCTTCACTTTTCACTGCTATACACATCGTCGTTGCAAACTCAAAACTCACCAGAAGCTAGTGAACGGTATATATCTTATTTCGGTTTTCTTATGATTTTTCCATGCTATATTTTTGGTGTGTTTCTATTTGTTTTCATTTGAGAGATACGGACCATGTTGTTGTTTTGTTGTTTGGAAATATAAGAGAGAGCAAAGAGAGATAACATGAGATTGTGAGAAACAAATTCTCTGTTTGCTGTAGTTTATGTGAGAGATAGATGACAAGAGAAGGTTGTAGTTTTTTTTTTAATTTCTTTTCTTAATTCCATGGCCACGTGTCACTACCTATTTGGCCTTGCTAGAAATTTCAAAAAAACAGATGTGAGGGAACGTGAGAATGGAGCGTCGTCCATGACCAGCATCATTTTGTTTATTTACTTTTTATTTTTATTATTATTTTTATTATTCATTTTAATTAGTGTTAGTTTTAATTAAAATAGGAAAGATAAAAAAAATAGTACTATTTTTGTTGTTCGGCTTGTTTCTAACAATTGTTTGAAGTCCATTTAGTTTGTTTTTTACACCACACGGTGCATTCTTTTATTTATTTATTTGTTTCTCTTTTTTTATAAGTCGTTTGTTTTATTTATTTTATTTTTGTTATTTTCTCATTTTTATTATGTTGATTTTGATGTAATAAAATTATAACACTGTTGTAATATAAGAATAATATCTTGGTTTGTTGACCCTTGAGGTTATGGTGTAGCTAGGATGATTCTGGTTTATGCTGCTGCTACTGAGCTTCTGGTTTCTGTTTGTTTTTTATTGTTTTCAACGCAGTCCGATTGTATGTATATCGCTGGTTGCATTAAGTTAACAACAAGGTGATCCTGGTCGAGTGGTAAAGCTTAAGATTGCATTTCCAGGGTCACGGTTCAATACCCTGGGTTGCGCTTTAGTTGCCCCATCTTATTTTAGTTTATTCACTATATATATTAATAAACACTTTTGGTTTATTATAGGATCATAAATTTCATCCTTGATTAATTTAGGTTCTATTTTAGTATTAACCCTTTTGATTCTATTTTATTCTCATTTTTCGACTTTTGTTGTTATTCTTTTATCGTTATTTTTAGACGTCGATTTTAATTTATGGATTCAACAATTCCCATGTTGTTATTCCATGGTTATTTTATCGATATATTGATAGTATTTCGCCGCGTTATGATTAATTGCATATAACATTTCAATTATTGTCATTATATGCAAACCGGCTTTCAACACATTATCTAGATTTCTTGTTTGCTTTTCAATTTTCAGTTTCCTTGCACGTCATTGCGTTATGTGACTTTGATTCGCATCCTCGCATCCTGATTTTTATCCGTGCACGTCCCGATGTTGTTTCTTTCAATTTAATTTTTGAGTGTTTTGTAAATATAACTTGTTGTGTTATTTATTTTCTTCACATGGCTTACTCTCGGGCCTTCTTACAATGAGACAGTTCTCTTGCACTTACACTCATACATTGCATTATTTGTTGTTTGGGCCCGATTTAATTATTCCAGTACTTTGAATCCCCATTTCACAAAATGTACCCCACTTCCCCGATGTGTAATACTTTTACTGCTTTTCATTTCTTGATTGCTTGAATGTTTAGTTAGCTACTAACACAAGAATAAAATCAACCATTTCCAAAATATAAAAAAATAAGACTCGATCCAACGTCGAGTATTTTCTCAATAGACAAATCAATCCATTTCTTCCTCCCATTCCATTCCATTTCTTTCAAACCTTCATCAAATGCTTGATCCAACGTCAAGCCATTTCTCATAATAAAAACTCAAAAAAACTTAATTCATAATTGAGACCTTTTTCAATAAAGATGGAAATGGAACACTTATTTTAGTTTATTCACTATATATATTAATAAACACTTTTGGTTTATTATAGGATCATAAATTTGATCCTTGATTATTTTAGGTTCTATTTTAGTATTAACCCTTTTGATTCTATTTTATTCTCATTTTTCGACTTTTGTTGTTATTCTTTTACCGTTATTTTTAGACGTTGATTTTAATTTATGGATTCAACAATTTCCATGTTATTATTCCATGGTTATTTTATCGATATATTGATAGTATTTCGCCGCGTTATGATTAATTGCATATGACATTTCAATTATTGTCATTATGTGCAAACCGGCTTTGAGCACATTATCTAGATTTCTTGTTTTCTTTTCAATTTTCACTTTCCTTGCACGTCATTGCGTTATGTGACTTTAATTCGCATCCTCGCATCTTGATTTTTATCCGTGCACGTCCCGATGTTGTTTCTTTCAATTTAATTTTCGAGGGTTTTGTGAATATAACTTGTTGTGTTATTTATTTTCTTCACATGGCTTACTCTCGGGCCTTCTTACAATGAGACAGTTCTCTTGCACTTACACTCATACATTGCATTATTTGTTGTTTGGGCCCGATTTAATTATTCCAGTACTTTGAATCCTCATTTGACCAAATGTACCCCACTTTCACGATGTGTAATAATTTTACTGCTTTTCATTTCTTTATTGCTTGACTTTTTAGTTAGCTAGTACACAAGAATAAAATCAACCATTTCCAAAATATAAAAAAATAAGACTCGATCCAACGTCGAGTATTTTCTCAGTAAACAAATCAATCCATTTCTTCCTCCCATTCCATTTCTTTCAAACCTTCATCAAATGCTTGATCCAACGTCAAGCCATTTCTCATAATAAAAACTCAAAAAAAACTTAATTCATAATTGAGACCTTTTTCAAAAAAGATGGAAATGGAACACTTATTTTAGTTTATTCACTATATATATATTAATAAACACTTTTGGTTTATTATAGGATCATAAATTTGATCCTTGATTAATTTAGGTTCTATTTTAGTATTAACCCTTTTGATTCTATTTTATTCTCATTTTTTGACTTTTGTTGTTATTCTTTTACCGTTATTTTTAGACGTTGATTTTAATTTATGGATTCAACAATTCCCATGTTGTTATTCCATGGTTATGTTATCGATATATTGATAGTATTTCGCCGCGTTATGATTAATTGCATATGACATTTCAATTATTGTCATTATGTGCAAACCGGCTTTGAGCACAATATCTAGATTTCTTGTTTTCTTTTCAATTTTCACTTTCCTTGCACGTCATTGCATTATGTGACTTTGATTCGCATCCTCGCATCTTGATTTTTATCCGTGCACGTCCCGATGTTGTTTCTTTCAATTTAATTTTCTAGTGTTTTGTGAATATAACTTGTTGTGTTATTTATTTTCTTCACATGGCTTACTCTCGGGCCTTCTTACAATGAGACAGTTCTCTTGTACTTACACTCATACATTGCATTATTTGTTGTTTGGGCCCGATTTTATTATTCCAGTACTTTGAATCCCCATTTGACAAAATGTACCCCACTTCCCCGATGTGTAATAATTTTACTGCTTTTCATTTCTTGATTGCTTGACTGTTTAGTTAGCTACTAACACAAGAATAAAATCAACCATTTCCAAAATATCAAAAAAATAAGACTCGATCCAACATCGAGTATTTTCTCAGTAAACAAATCAATCCATTTCTTCCTCCCATTCCATTCCATTTCTTTCAAACCTTCATCAAATGCTTGATCCAACGTCAAGCCATTTCTCATAATAAAAACTCAAAAAAACTTAATTCATAATTGAGACCTTTTTCAAAAAAGATGGAAATGGAACACTTATTTTAGTTTATTCACTATATATATATTAATAAACACTTTTGGTTTATTATAGGATCATAAGTTTGATCCTTGATTAATTTAGGTTCTATATTAACCCTTTTGATTCTATTTTATTCTCATTTTTCGACTTTTTTTGTTATTCTTCTACCGTTATTTTTAGACGTTGATTTTAATTTATGGATTCAACAATTCCCATGTTGTTATTCCATGGTTATTTTATCGATATATTGATAGTATTTCGCCGCGTTATGATTAATTGCATATGACATTTCAATTATTGTCATTATGTGCAAACCGGCTTTGAGCACATTATCTAGATTTCTTGTTTTCTTTTCAATTTTCACTTTCCTTGCACGTCATTGCGTTATGTGACTTTGATTCACATCCTCGCATCTTGATTTTTATCCGTGCACGTCCCGATGTTGTTTCTTTCAATTTAATTTTCGAGTGTTTTGTGAATATAACTTGTTGTGTTATTTATTTTCTTCACATGACTTACTCTCGGGCCTTCTTACAATGAGACAGTTCTCTTGCACTTACACTCATACATTGCATTATTTGTTGTTTGGGCCCGATTTAATTATTCCAGTACTTTGAATCCTCATTTGACAAAATGTACCCCACTTCCCCGATGTGTAATAATTTTACTGCTTTTCATTTCTTGATTGCTTGACTGTTTAGTTAGCTACTAACACAAGAATAAAATCAACCATTTCCAAAATATCAAAAAAATAAGACTCGATCCAACATCGAGTATTTTCTCAGTAAACAAATCAATCCATTTCTTCCTCCCATTCCATTCCATTTCTTTCAAACCTTCATCAAATGCTTGATCCAACGTCAAACCATTTCTCATAATAAAAACTCAAAAAAACTTAATTCATAATTGAGACCTTTTTCAATAAAGATGGAAATGGAACAGTTATTTTAGTTTATTCACTATATATATTAATAAACACTTTTGGTTTATTATAGGATCATAAATTTGATCCTTGATTATTTTAGGTTCTATTTTAGTATTAACCCTTTTGATTCTATTTTATTCTCATTTTTCGACTTTTGTTGTTATTCTTTTACCGTTATTTTTAGACGTCGATTTTAATTTATGGATTCAACAATTCCCATGTTGTTATTCCATGGTTATTTTATCGATATATTGATTGTATTTCGCCGCGTTATGTTTAATTGCATATGACATTTCAATTATTGTCATTATGTGCAAACCGGCTTTGAGCACATTATCTAGATTTCTTGTTTGCTTTTCAATTTTCACTTTCCTCGCACGTCATTGCGTTATGTGACTTTGATTCGCATCCTCGCATCCTGATTTTTATCCGTGCACGTCCCGATGTTGTATCTTTCAATTTAATTTTCGAGTGTTTTGTAAATATAACTTGTTGTGTTATTTATTTTCTTCACATGGCTTACTCTCGGGCCTTCTTACAATGAGACAGTTCTCTTGCACTTACACTCATACATTGCATTATTTGTTGTTTGGGCCCGATTTAATAATTCCAGTAGTTTGAATCCCCATTTGACAAGATGTACCCCACTTCCCCGATGTGTAATAATTTTACTGCTTTTCATTTCTTTATTGCTTGACTGTTTAGTTAGCTACTAACACAAGAATAAAATCAACCATTTCCAAAATATAAAAAAATAAGACTCGATCCAACGTCGAGTATTTTCTCAATAGACAAATCAATCCATTTCTTCCTCCCATTCCATTCCATTTCTTTCAAACCTTCACCAAATGCTTGATCCAACGTCAAGCCATTTCTCATAATAAAAACTCAAAAAAACTTAATTCATAATTGAGACCTTTTTCAATAAAGATGGAAATGGAACAGTTATTTTAGTTTATTCACTATATATATTAATAAACACTTTTTGTTTATTATAGGATCATAAATTTGATCCTTGATTATTTTAGGTTCTATTTTAGTATTAACCCTTTTGATTCTATTTTATTCTCATTTTTCGACTTTTGTTGTTATTCTTTTACCGTTATTTTTAGACGTCGATTTTAATTTATGGATTCAACAATTCCCATGTTGTTATTCCATGGTTATTTTATCGATATATTGATAGTATTTCGCCGCGTTATGTTTAATTGCATATGACATTTCAATTATTGTCATTATGTGCAAACCGGCTTTGACACATTATCTACATTTCTTGTTTGCTTTTCAATTTTCACTTTCCTTGCACGTCATTGCGTTATGTGACTTTAATTCGCATCCTCGCATCTTGATTTTTATCCGTGCACGTCCCGATGTTGTTTCTTTCAATTTAATTTTCGAGGGTTTTGTGAATATAACTTGTTGTGTTATTTATTTTCTTCACATGGCTTACTCTCGGGCCTTCTTACAATGAGACAGTTCTCTTGCACTTACACTCATACATTGCATTATTTGTTGTTTGGGCCCGATTTAATTATTCCAGTACTTTGAATCCCCATTTGACAAAATGTACACCACTTCCCCGATGTGTAATAATTTTACTGCTTTTCATTTCTTGATTGCTTGACTGTTTAGTTAGCTACTAACACAAGAATAAAATCAACCATTTCCAAAATATCAAAAAAATAAGACTCGATCCAACGTCGAGTATTTTCTCAATAGACAAATCAATCTATTTCTTCCTCCCATTCCATTCCATTTCTTTCAAACCTTCATCAAATGCTTGATCCAACGTCAAGCCATTTCTCATAATAAAAACTCAAAAAAACTTAATTCATAATTGAGACCTTTTTCAATAAAGATGGAAATGGAACACTTATTTTAGTTTATTCACTATATATATTAATAAACACTTTTTGTTTATTATAGGATCATAAATTTGATCCTTGATTAATTTAGGTTCTATTTTAGTAATAACCCTTTTGATTCTATTTTATTCTCATTTTTCGACTTTTGTTGTTATTCTTTTACAGTTATTTTTAGACGTCGATTTTAATTTATGGATTCAATAATTCCCATGTTGTTATTATTCCATGGTTATTTTATCGATATATTGATAGTATTTCGCCGCGTTATGATTAATTGCATATGACATTTCAATTATTGTCATTATGTGCAAACCGGCTTTGAGCACATTATCTAGATTTCTTGTTTGCTTTTCAATTTTCACTTTCCTTGCACGTCATTGCGTTATGTGACTTTGATTCGCATCCTCGCATCCTGATTTTTATCCGTGCACGTCCCGATGTTGTTTCTTTCAATTTAATTTTCGAGTGTTTTATAAATATAACTTGTTGTGTTATTTATTTTCTTCACATGGCTTACTCTCGGGCCTTCTTACAATGAGACAGTTCTCTTGCACTTACACTCATACATTGCATTATTTGTTGTTTGGGCCCGATTTAATTATTCCAGTACTTTGAATCCCCATTTTACAAAATGTACCCTACTTCCCCGATGTGTAATAATTTTAGTGCTTTTCATTTCTTGATTGCTTGACTGTTTAGTTAGCTACTAACACAAGAATAAAATCAACCATTTCCAAAATATCAAAAAAATAAGACTCGATCCAACGTCGAGTATTTTCTCAATAGACAAATCAATCTATTTCTTCCTCCCATTCCATTCCATTTCTTTCAAACCTTCATCAAATGCTTGATCCAACGTCAAGCCATTTCTCATAATAAAAACTCAAAAAAACTTAATTCATAATTGAGACCTTTTTCAATAAAGATGGAAATGGAACACTTATTTTAGTTTATTCACTATATATATTAATAAACACTTTTTGTTTATTATAGGATCATAAATTTGATCCTTGATTTATTTAGGTTCTATTTTAGTAATAACCCTTTTGATTCTATTTTATTCTCATTTTTCGACTTTTGTTGTTATTCTTTTACCGTTATTTTTAGACGTCGATTTTAATTTATGGATTCAATAATTCCCATGTTGTTATTATTCCATGGTTATTTTATCGATATATTGATAGTATTTCGCCGCGTTATGATTAATTGCATATGACATTTCAATTATTGTCATTATGTGCAAACCGGCTTTGAGCACATTATCTAGATTTCTTGTTTGCTTTTCAATTTTCACTTTCCTTGCACGTCATTGCGTTATGTGACTTTGATTCGCATCCTGATTTTTATCCGTGCACGTGCCGATGTTGTTTCTTTCAATTTAATTTTCGAGTGTTTTGTAAATATAACTTGTTGTGTTATTTATTTTCATCACATGGCTTACTCTCGGGCCTTCTTACAATGAGACAGTTCTCTTGCACTTACACTCATACATTGCATTATTTGTTGTTTGGGCCCGATTTAATTATTCCAGTAATTTGAATCCCCATTTGACAAAATGTACCCCACTTCCCCGATGTGTAATAATTTTACTGCTTTTCATTTCTTGATTGCTTGACTGTTTAGTTAGCTACTAACACAAGAATAAAATCAACCATTTCCAAAATATCAAAAAAATAAGACTCGATCCAACGTCGAGTATTTTCTCAATAGACAAATCAATCCATTTCTTCCTCCCATTCCATTCCATTTCTTCCAAACCTTCATCAAATGCTTGATCCAACGTCAAGCCGTTTCTCATAATAAAAACTCAAAAAAACTTAAGTCATAATTGAGACCTTTTTCAATAAAGATGGAAATGGAACACTTATTTTAGTTTATTCACTATATATATTAATAAACACTTTTGGTTTATTATAGGATCATAAATTTGATCCTTGATTAATTTAGGTTCTATTTTAGTAATAACCCTTTTGATTCTATTTTATTCTCATTTTTCGACTTTTGTTGTTATTCTTTTACCGTTATTTTTAGACGTCGATTTTAATTTATGGATTCAACAATTCCCATGTTGTTATTCCAAGGGTATTTTATCGATATATTGATAGTATTTCGCTGCGTTATGATTAATTGCATATGACCTTTCAATTATTTTCATTATGTGCAAACCGGCTTTGAGCACATTATCTAGATTTCTTGTTTGCTTTTCAATTTTCACTTTCCTTGCACGTCATTGCATTATGTGACTTTGATTCGCATCCTCGCATCCTGATTTTTATCCGTGCACGTCCCGATGTTGTGTCTTTCAATTTAATTTTCGAGTGTTTTGTAAATATAACTTGTTGTGTTATTTATTTTCTTCACATGGCTTACTCTCGGGCCTTCTTACAATGAGACAGTTCTCTTGCACTTACACTCATACATTGCATTATTTGTTGTTTGGGCCCGATTTAATTATTCCAGTACTTTGAATCCCCGTTTGACAAAATGTACCCCACTTCCCGGATGTGTAATAATTTTACCGCTTTTCATTTCTTTATTGCTTGACTATTTAGTTAGCCACTAACACAAGAATAAAATTAACCATTTCCAAAATATCAAAAAAAATAAGACTCGATCCAACGTCGAGTATTTTCTCAATAGACAAATCAATCCATTTCTTCCTCCCATTCCATTCCATTTCTTTCAAACCTTCATCAAATGCTTGATCCAACGTCAAGCCGTTTCTCATAATAAAAACTCAAAAAAACTTAATTCATAATTGAGACCTTTTTCAATAAAGATGGAAATGGAACACTTATTTTAGTTTATTCACTATATATATTAATAAACACTTTTGGTTTATTATAGGATCATAAATTTGATCCTTGATTAATTTAGGTTCTATTTTAGTATTAACCCTTTTGATTCTATTTTATTCTCATTTTTCGACTTTTGTTGTTATTCTTTTACCGTTATTTTTAGACGTCGATTTTAATTTATGGATTCAACAATTCCCATGTTGTTATTCCAAGGGTATTTTATCGATATATTGATAGTATTTCGCTGCGTTATGATTAATTGCATATGACCTTTCAATTATTTTCATTATGTGCAAACCGGCTTTGAGCACATTATCTAGATTTCTTGTTTGCTTTTCAATTTTCACTTTCCTTGCACGTCATTGCATTATGTGACTTTGATTCGCATCCTCGCATCCTGATTTTTATCCGTGCACGTCCCGATGTTGTGTCTTTCAATTTAATTTTCGAGTGTTTTGTAAATATAACTTGTTGTGTTATTTATTTTCTTCACATGGCTTACTCTCGGGCCTTCTTACAATGAGACAGTTCTCTTGCACTTACACTCATACATTGCATTATTTGTTGTTTGGGCCCGATTTAATTATTCCAGTACTTTGATTCCCCGTTTGACAAAATGTACCCCACTTCCCCGATGTGTAATAATTTTACCGCTTTTCATTTCTTTATTGCTTGACTATTTAGTTAGTCACTAACACAAGAATAAAATTAACCATTTCCAAAATATCAAAAAAAATAAGACTCGATCCAACGTCGAGTATTTTCTCAATAAACAAATCAATCCATTTCTTCCACCCATTCCATTCCATTTCTTTCAAACCTTCATCAAATGCTTGATCCAACTTCAAGCCGTTTCTCATAATAAAAACTCAAAAAAACTTAATTCATAAGTGAGACCTTTTTCAATAAAGATGGAAATGGAACACTTATTTTAGTTTATTCACTATATATATTAATAAACACTTTTGGTTTATTATAGGATCATAAATTTGATCCTTGATTAATTTAGGTTCTATTTTAGTATTAACCCTTTTGATTCTATTTTATTCTCATTTTTCGACTTTTGTTGTTATTCTTTTACCGTTATTTTTAGACGTCGATTTTAATTTATGGATTCAACAATTCCCATGTTGTTATTCCATGGTTATTTTATCGATATATTGATAGTATTTCGCTGCGTTATGATTAATTGCATATGACCTTTCAATTATTTTCATTATGTGCAAACCGGCTTTGAGCACATTATCTAGATTTCTTGTTTGCTTTTCAATTTTCACTTTCCTTGCACGTCATTGCGTTATGTGACTTTGATTCGCATCCTCGCATCCTGATTTTTATCCGTGCACGTCCCGATGTTGTTTCTTTCAATTTAATTTTCGAGTGTTTTGTAAATATAACTTGTTGTGTTATTTATTTTCTTCACATGGCTTACTCTCGGGCCTTCTTACAATGAGACAGTTCTCTTGCACTTACACTCATACATTGCATTATTTGTTGTTTGGGCCCGATTTAATTATTCCAGTACTTTGATTCCCCATTTGACAAAATGTACCCCACTTCCCCGATGTGTAATAGTTTTACCGCTTTTCATTTTTTTATTGCTTGACTGTTTAGTTAGCCACTAACACAAGAATAAAATCAACCATTTCCAAAATATCAAAAAAATAAGACTCGATCCAACGTCGAGTATTTTCTCAATAAACAAATCAATCCATTTCTTCCTCCCATTCCATTCCATTTCTTTCAAACCTTCATCAAATGCTTAATCCAACTTCAAGCCGTTTCTCATAATAAAAACTCAAAAAAACTTAATTCATTATTGAGACCTTTTTCAATAAAGATGGAAATGGAACACTTATTTTAGTTTATTCACTATATTTATTAATAAACACTTTTGGTTTATTATAGGATGATAAATTTGATCCTTGATTAATTTAGGTTCTATTTTAGTAATAACCCTTTTGATTCTATTTTATTCTCATTTTTCGACTTTTGTTGTTATTCTTTTACTGTTATTTTTAGATGTCGATTTTAATTTATGGATTCAACAATTCCCATGTTGTTATTCCATGGTTATTTTATCGATATATTGATAGTATTTCGCCGCGTTATGATTAATTGCATATGACATTTCAATTATTGTCATTATGTGCAAACCGGCTTTGAGCACATTATCTAGATTTCTTGTTTGCTTTTCAATTTTCACTTTCCTTGCACGTCATTGCGTTATGTGACTTTGATTCGCATCCTCGCATCCTGATTTTTATCCGTGCACGTCCCGATGTTGTTTCTTTCAATTTAATTTTCGAGTGTTTTGTAAATATAACTTGTTGTGTTATTTATTTTCTTCACATGGCTTACTCTCGGGCCTTCTTACAATGAGACAGTTCTCTTGCACTTACACTCATACATTGCATTATTTGTTGTTTGGGCCCGATTTAATTATTCCAGTACTTTGAATCCCCATTTGACAAAATGTACCCCACTTCCCCGATGTGTAATAATTTTACTGCTTTTCATTTCTTTATTGCTTGACTGTTTAGTTAGCTACTAACACAAGAATAAAATCAACCATTTCCAAAATATCAAAAAAATAAGACTCGATCCAACGTCGAGTATTTTCTCAGTAAACAAATCAATCCATTTCTTCCTCCCATTCCATTCCATTTCTTTCAAACCTTCATCAAATGCTTGATCCAACGTCAAGCCATTTCTCATAATAAAAACTCAAAAAAAATTAATTCATAATTGAGACCTTTTTCAATAAAGATGGAAATGGAACACTTATTTTAGTTTATTCACTATATATATTAATAAACACTTTTGGTTTATTATAGGATCATAAATTTGATCCTTGATTAATTTAGGTTCTATTTTAGTATTAACCCTTTTGATTCTATTTTATTCTCATTTTTCGACTTTTGTTGTTTATTCTTTTACCGTTATTTTTAGACGTCGATTTTAATTTATGGATTCAAGAATTCCCATGTTGTTATTCCATGGTTATTTTATCGATATATTGATAGTATTTCGCCGCGTTATGATTAATTGCATATGACATTTCAATTATTGTCATTATGTGCAAACCGGCTTTGAGCACATTATCTAGATTTCTTGTTTGCTTTTCAATTTTCACTTTCCTTGCACGTCATTGCGTTATGTGACTTTGATTCGCATCCTCGCATCCTGATTTTTATCCGTGCACGTCCCGATGTTGTTTCTTTCAATTTAATTTTCGAGTGTTTTGTAAATATAACTTGTTGTGTTATTTATTTTCTTCACATGGCTTACTCTCGGGCCTTCTTACAATGAGACAGTTCTCTTGCACTTACACTCATACATTGCATTATTTGTTGTTTGGGCCCGATTTAATTATTCCAGTACTTTGAATCCCCATTTGACAAAATGTACCCCACTTCCCCGATGTGTAATAATTTTACTGCTTTTCATTTCTTTATTGCTTGACTGTTTAGTTAGCTACTAACACAAGAATAAAATCAACCATTTCCAAAATATCAAAAAAATAAGACTCGATCCAACGTCGAGTATTTTCTCAGTAAACAAATCAATCCATTTCTTCCTCCCATTCCATTCCATTTCTTTCAAACCTTCATCAAATGCTTGATCAACGTCAAGCCATTTCTCATAATAAAAACTCAAAAAAAATTAATTCATAATTGAGACCTTTTTCAATAAAGATGGAAATGGAACACTTATTTTAGTTTATTCACTATATATATTAATAAACACTTTTGGTTTATTATAGGATCATAAATTTGATCCTTGATTAATTTAGGTTCTATTTTAGTATTAACCCTTTTGATTCTATTTTATTCTCATTTTTCGACTTTTGTTTTATTCTTTTACCGTTATTTTTAGACGTCGATTTTAATTTATGGATTCAAGAATTCCCATGTTGTTATTCCATGGTTATTTTATCGATATATTGATAGTATTTCGCCGCGTTATGATTAATTGCATATGACATTTCAATTATTGTCATTATGTGCAAACCGGCTTTGAGCACATTATCTAGATTTCTTGTTTGCTTTTCAATTTTCACTTTCCTTGCACGTCATTGCGTTATGTGACTTTGATTCGCATCCTCGCATCCTGATTTTTATCCGTGCACGTCCCGATGTTGTTTCTTTCAATTTAATTTTCGAGTGTTTTGTAAATATAACTTGTTGTGTTATTTATTTTCTTCACATGGCTTACTCTCGGGCCTTCTTACAATGAGACAGTTCTCTTGCACTTACACTCATACATTGCATTATTTGTTGTTTGGGCCCGATTTAATTATTCCAGTACTTTGAATCCCCATTTGACAAAATGTACCCCACTTCCCCGATGTGTAATAATTTTACTGCTTTTCATTTCTTTATTGCTTGACTGTTTAGTTAGCTACTAACACAAGAATAAAATCAACCATTTCCAAAATATCAAAAAAATAAGACTCGATCCAACGTCGAGTATTTTCTCAGTAAACAAATCAATCCATTTCTTCCTCCCATTCCATTCCATTTCTTTCAAACCTTCATCAAATGCTTGATCCAACGTCAAGCCATTTCTCATAATAAAAACTCAAAAAAAATTAATTCATAATTGAGACCTTTTTCAATAAAGATGGAAATGGAACACTTATTTTAGTTTATTCACTATATATATTAATAAACACTTTTGGTTTATTATAGGATCATAAATTTGATCCTTGATTAATTTAGGTTCTATTTTAGTATTAACCCTTTTGATTCTATTTTATTCTCATTTTTCGACTTTTGTTTTATTCTTTTACCGTTATTTTTAGACATCGATTTTAATTTATGGATTCAAGATCTCCCATGTTGTTATTCCATGGTTATTTTATCGATATATTGATAGTATTTCGCCGCGTTATGATTAATTGCATATGACATTTCAATTATTGTCATTATGTGCAAACCGGCTTTGAGCACATTATCTAGATTTCTTGTTTGCTTTTCAATTTTCACTTTCCTTGCACGTCATTGCGTTATGTGACTTTGATTCGCATCCTCGCATCCTGATTTTTATCCGTGCACGTCCCGATGTTGTTTCTTTCAATTTAATTTTCGAGTGTTTTGTAA
This sequence comes from Lathyrus oleraceus, assembly GCF_024323335.1. Classification (NCBI taxonomy): domain Eukaryota; kingdom Viridiplantae; phylum Streptophyta; class Magnoliopsida; order Fabales; family Fabaceae; genus Lathyrus; species Lathyrus oleraceus. The sequence continues at coordinate 426,729,014 of NC_066583.1, forward strand.
ATATAACTTGTTGTGTTATTTATTTTCTTCACATGGCTTACTCTCGGGCCTTCTTACAATGAGACAGTTCTCTTGCACTTACACTCATACATTGCATTATTTGTTGTTTGGGCCCGATTTAATTATTCCAGTACTTTGAATCCCCATTTGACAAAATGTACCCCACTTCCCCGATGTGTAATAATTTTACTGCTTTTCATTTCTTTATTGCTTGACTGTTTAGTTAGCTACTAACACAAGAATAAAATCAACCATTTCCAAAATATCAAAAAAATAAGACTCGATCCAACGTCGAGTATTTTCTCAATAAACAAATCAATCCATTTCTTCCTCCCATTCCATTCCATTTCTTTCAAACCTTCATCAAATGCTTGATCCAACGTCAAGCCATTTCTCATAATAAAAACTCAAAAAAAATTAATTCATAATTGAGACCTTTTTCAATAAAGATGGAAATGGAACACTTATTTTAGTTTATTCACTATATATATTAATAAACACTTTTGGTTTATTATAGGATCATAAATTTGATCCTTGATTAATTTAGGTTCTATTTTAGTATTAACCCTTTTGATTCTATTTTATTCTCATTTTTCGACTTTTGTTTTTATTCTTTTACCGTTATTTTTAGACATCGATTTTAATTTATGGATTCAAGATCTCCCATGTTGTTATTCCATGGTTATTTTATCGATATATTGATAGTATTTCGCCGCGTTATGATTAATTGCATATGACATTTCAATTATTGTCATTATGTGCAAACCGGCTTTGAGCACATTATCTAGATTTCTTGTTTGCTTTTCAATTTTCACTTTCCTTGCACGTCATTGCGTTATGTGACTTTGATTCGCATCCTCGCATCCTGATTTTTATCCGTGCACGTCCCGATGTTGTTTCTTTCAATTTAATTTTCGAGTGTTTTGTAAATATAACTTGTTGTGTTATTTATTTTCTTCACATGGCTTACTCTCGGGCCTTCTTACAATGAGACAGTTCTCTTGCACTTACACTCATACATTGCATTATTTGTTGTTTGGGCCCGATTTAATTATTCCAGTACTTTGAATCCCCATTTGACAAAATGTACCCCACTTCCCCGATGTGTAATAATTTTACTGCTTTTCATTTCTTTATTGCTTGACTGTTTAGTTAGCTACTAACACAAGAATAAAATCAACCATTTCCAAAATATCAAAAAAATAAGACTCGATCCAACGTCGAGTATTTTCTCAGTAAACAAATCAATCCATTTCTTCCTCCCATTCCATTCCATTTCTTTCAAACCTTCATCAAACGCTTGATCCAACGTCAAGCCATTTCTCATAATAAAAACTCAAAAAAATTAATTCATAATTGAGACCTTTTTCAATAAAGATGGAAATGGAACACTTATTTTAGTTTATTCACTATATATATTAATAAACACTTTTGGTTTATTATAGGATCATAAATTTGATCCTTGATTAATTTAGGTTCTATTTTAGTATTAACCCTTTTGATTCTATTTTATTCTCATTTTTCGACTTTTGTTTTTATTCTTTTACCGTTATTTTTAGACATCGATTTTAATTTATGGATTCAAGATCTCCCATGTTGTTATTCCATGGTTATTTTATCGATATATTGATAGTATTTCGCCGCGTTATGATTAATTGCATATGACATTTCAATTATTGTCATTATGTGCAAACCGGCTTTGAGCACATTATCTAGATTTCTTGTTTGCTTTTCAATTTTCACTTTCCTTGCACGTCATTGCATTATGTGACTTTGATTCGCATCCTCGCATCCTGATTTTTATCCGTGCACGTCCCGATGTTGTTTCTTTCAATTTAATTTTCGAGTGTTTTGTAAATATAACTTGTTGTGTTATTTATTTTCTTCACATGGCTTACTCTCGGGCCTTCTTACAATGAGACAGTTCTCTTGCACTTACACTCATACATTGCATTATTTGTTGTTTGGGCCCGATTTAATTATTCCAGTACTTTGAATCCCCATTTGACAAAATGTACCCCACTTCCCCGATGTGTAATAATTTTACTGCTTTTCATTTCTTTATTGCTTGACTGTTTAGTTAGCTACTAACACAAGAATAAAATCAACCATTTCCAAAATATCAAAAAAATAAGACTCGATCCAACGTCGAGTATTTTCTCAATAAACAAATCAATCCATTTCTTCCTCCCATTCCATTCCATTTCTTTCAAACCTTCATCAAACGCTTGATCCAACGTCAAGCCATTTCTCATAATAAAAACTCAAAAAAAATTAATTCATAATTGAGACCTTTTTCAATAAAGATGGAAATGGAACACTTATTTTAGTTTATTCACTATATATATTAATAAACACTTTTGGTTTATTATAGGATCATAAATTTGATCCTTGATTAATTTAGGTTCTATTTTAGTATTAACCCTTTTGATTCTATTTTATTCTCATTTTTCGACTTTTGTTTTTATTCTTTTACCGTTATTTTTAGACATCGATTTTAATTTATGGATTCAAGATCTCCCATGTTGTTATTCCATGGTTATTTTATCGATATATTGATAGTATTTCGCCGCGTTATGATTAATTGCATATGACATTTCAATTATTGTCATTATGTGCAAACCGGCTTTGAGCACATTATCTAGATTTCTTGTTTGCTTTTCAATTTTCACTTTCCTTGCACGTCATTGCGTTATGTGACTTTGATTCGCATCCTCGCATCCTGATTTTTATCCGTGCACGTCCCGATGTTGTTTCTTTCAATTTAATTTTCGAGTGTTTTGTAAATATAACTTGTTGTGTTATTTATTTTCTTCACATGGCTTACTCTCGGGCCTTCTTACAATGAGACAGTTCTCTTGCACTTACACTCATACATTGCATTATTTGTTGTTTGGGCCCGATTTAATTATTCCAGTACTTTGAATCCCCATTTGACAAAATGTACCCCACTTCCCCGATGTGTAATAATTTTACTGCTTTTCATTTCTTTATTGCTTGACTGTTTAGTTAGCTACTAACACAAGAATAAAATCAACCATTTCCAAAATATCAAAAAAATAAGACTCGATCCAACGTCGAGTATTTTCTCAATAAACAAATCAATCCATTTCTTCCTCCCATTCCATTCCATTTCTTTCAAACCTTCATCAAATGCTTGATCCAACGTCAAGCCATTTCTCATAATAAAAACTCAAAAAAAATTAATTCATAATTGAGACCTTTTTCAATAAAGATGGAAATGGAACACTTATTTTAGTTTATTCACTATATATATTAATAAACACTTTTGGTTTATTATAGGATCATAAATTTGATCCTTGATTAATTTAGGTTCTATTTTAGTATTAACCCTTTTGATTCTATTTTATTCTCATTTTTCGACTTTTGTTGTTATTCTTTTACCGTTATTTTTAGACGTCGATTTTAATTTATGGATTCAAGAATTCCCATGTTGTTATTCCATGGTTATTTTATCGATATATTGATAGTATTTCGCCGCGTTATGATTAATTGCATATGACATTTCAATTATTGTCATTATGTGCAAACCGGCTTTGAGCACATTATCTAGATTTCTTGTTTGCTTTTCAATTTTCACTTTCCTTGCACGTCATTGCGTTATGTGACTTTGATTCGCATCCTCGCATCCTGATTTTTATCCGTGCACGTCCCGATGTTGTTTCTTTCAATTTAATTTTCGAGTGTTTTGTAAATATAACTTGTTGTGTTATTTATTTTCTTCACATGGCTTACTCTCGGGCCTTCTTACAATGAGACAGTTCTCTTGCACTTACACTCATACATTGCATTATTTGTTGTTTGGGCCCGACTTAATTATTCCAGTACTTTGAATCCCCATTTTACAAAATGTACCCCACTTCCCCGATGTGTAATAATTTTACTGCTTTTCATTTCTTTATTGCTTGACTGTTTAGTTAGCTACTAACACAAGAATAAAATCAACCATTTCAAAAATATCAAAAAAATAAGACTCGATCCAACGTCGAGTATTTTCTCAATAAACAAATCAATCCATTTCTTCCTCCCATTCCATTCCATTTCTTTCAAACCTTCATCAAATGCTTGATCCAACGTCAAGCCATTTCTCATAATAAAAACACAAAAAGACTTAATTCATAATTGAGACCTTTTTCAATAAAGATGGAAATGGAACACTTATTTTAGTTTATTCACTATATATATTAATAAACACTTTTGTTTATTATAGGATCATAAATTTGATCCTTGATTAATTTAGGTTCTATTTTAGTATTAACCCTTTTGATTCTATTTTATTCTCATTTTTCGACTTTTGTTGTTATTCTTTTACCGTTATTTTTAGACGTCGATTTTAATTTATGGATTCAAGAATTCCCATGTTGTTATTCCATGGTTATTTTATCGATATATTGATAGTATTTCGCCGCGTTATGATTAATTGCATATGACATTTCAATTATTGTCATTATGTGCAAACCGGCTTTGAGCACATTATCTAGATTTCTTGTTTGCTTTTCAATTTTCACTTTCCTTGCACGTCATTGCGTTATGTGACTTTGATTCGCATCCTCGCATCCTTTTTTATCCGTGCACGTCCCGATGTTGTTTCTTTCAATTTAATTTTCGAGTGTTTTGTAAATATAACTTGTTGTGTTATTTATTTTCTTCACATGGCTTACTCTCGGGCCTTCTTACAATGAGACAGTTCTCTTGCACTTACACTCATACATTGCATTATTTGTTGTTTGGGCCCGATTTAATTATTCCAGTACTTTGAATCCCCATTTGACAAAATGTACCCCACTTCCCCGATGTGTAATAATTTTACTACTTTTCATTTCTTTATTGCTTGACTGTTTAGTTAGCTACTAACACAAGAATAAAATAAACCATTTCCAAAATATCAAAAAAATAAGACTCGATCCAACATCGAGTATTTTCTCAATAAACAAATCAATCCATTTCTTCCTCCCATTCCATTCCATTTCTTTCAAACCTTCATCAAATGCTTGGTCCAACGTCAAGCCATTTCTCATAATAAAAACTCAAAAATTTAATTCATAGTTGAGACCTTTTTCAATAAAGATGGAAATGGAACAATTATTTTAGTTTATAAACTATATATATTAATAAACACTTTTGGTTTATTATAGGATCATAAATTTGATCCTTGACTAATTTAGGTTCTATTTTAGTATTAACCCTTTTGATTCTATTTTATTTTCATTTTTCGACTTTTGTTGTTATTCTTTTACCGTTATTTTTAGACGTCGATTTTAATTTATGGATTCAAGAATTCCCATGTTGTTATTCCATGGTTATTTTATCGATATATTGATAGTATTTCGCCGCGTTATGATTAATTGCATATGACATTTCAATTATTGTCATTATGTGCAAACCGGCTTTGAGCACATTATCTAGATTTCTTGTTTGCTTTTCAATTTTCACTTTCCTTGCACGTCATTGCGTTATGTGACTTTGATTCGCATCCTCGCATCCTGATTTTTATCCGTGCACGTCCCGATGTTGTTTCTTTCAATTTAATTTTCGAGTGTTTTGTAAATATAACTTGTTGTGTTATTTATTTTCTTCACATGGCTTACTCTCGGGCCTTCTTACAATGAGACAGTTCTCTTGCACTTACACTCATACATTGCATTATTTGTTGTTTGGGCCCGATTTAATTATTCCAGTACTTTGAATCCCCATTTGACAAAATGTACCCCACTTCCCCGATGTGTAATAATTTTACTGCTTTTCATTTCTTTATTGCTTGACTGTTTAGTTAGCTACTAACACAAGAATAAAATCAACCATTTCCAAAATATCAAAAAATAAGACTCGATCCAACGTCGAGTATTTTCTCAGTAAACAAATCAATCCATTTCTTCCTCCCATTCCATTCCATTTCTTTCAAACCTTCATCAAACGCTTGATCCAACGTCAAGCCATTTCTCATAATAAAAACTCAAAAAAACTTAATTCATAATTGAGACCTTTTTCAATAAAGATGGAAATGGATCACTTATTTTAGTTTATTCACTATATATATTAATAAACACTTTTGGTTTATTATAGGATCATAAATTTGATCCTTGATTAATTTAGGTTCTATTTTAGTATTAACCCTTTTGATTCTATTTTATTCTCATTTTTCGACTTTTGTTGTTATTCTTTTACCGTTATTTTTAGACGTCGATTTTAATTTATGGATTCAAGAATTCCCATGTTGTTATTCCATGGTTATTTTATCGATATATTGATAGTATTTCGCCGCGTTATGATTAATTGCATATGACATTTCAATTATTGTCATTATGTGCAAACCGGCTTTGAGCACATTATCTAGATTTCTTGTTTGCTTTTCAATTTTCACTTTCCTTGCACGTCATTGCGTTATGTGACTTTGATTCGCATCCTCGCATCCTGATTTTTATCCGTGCACGTCCCGATGTTGTTTCTTTCAATTTAATTTTCGAGTGTTTTGTAAATATAACTTGTTGTGTTATTTATTTTCTTCACATGGCTTACTCTCGGGCCTTCTTACAATGAGACAGTTCTCTTGCACTTACACTCATACATTGCATTATTTGTTGTTTGGGCCCGATTTAATTATTCCAGTACTTTGAATCCCCATTTGACAAAATGTACCCCACTTCCCCGATGTGTAATAATTTTACTGCTTTTCATTTCTTTATTGCTTGACTGTTTAGTTAGCTACTAACACAAGAATAAAATCAACCATTTCCAAAATATCAAAAAAATAAGACTCGATCCAACATCGAGTATTTTCTCAATAAACAAATCAATCCATTTCTTCCTCCCATTCCATTCCATTTCTTTCAAACCTTCATCAAATGCTTGATCCAACGTCAAGCCATTTCTCATAATAAAAACTCAAAAATTTAATTCATAATTGAGACCTTTTTCAATAAAGATGGAAATGGAACAATTATTTTAGTTTATAAACTATATATATTAATAAACACTTTTGGTTTATTATAGGATCATAAATTTGATCCTTGATTAATTTAGGTTCTATTTTAGTATTAACCCTTTTGATTCTATTTTATTCTCATTTTTCGACTTTTGTTGTTATTCTTTTACCGTTATTTTTAGACGTCGATTTTAATTTATGGATTCAAGAATTCCCATGTTGTTATTCCATGGTTATTTTATCGATATATTGATAGTATTTCGCCGCGTTATGATTAATTGCATATGACATTTCAATTATTGTCATTATGTGCAAACCGGCTTTGAGCACATTATCTAGATTTCTTGTTTGCTTTTCAATTTTCACTTTCCTTGCACGTCATTGCGTTATGTGACTTTGATTCGCATCCTCGCATCCTGATTTTTATCCGTGCACGTCCCGATGTTGTTTCTTTCAATTTAATTTTCGAGTGTTTTGTAAATATAACTTGTTGTGTTATTTATTTTCTTCACATGGCTTACTCTCGGGCCTTCTTACAATGAGACAGTTCTCTTGCACTTACACTCATACATTGCATTATTTGTTGTTTGGGCCCGATTTAATTATTCCAGTACTTTGAATCCCCATTTGACAAAATGTACCCCACTTCCCCGATGTGTAATAATTTTACTGCTTTTCATTTCTTTATTGCTTGACTGTTTAGTTAGCTACTAACACAAGAATAAAATCAACCATTTCCAAAATATCAAAAAAATAAGACTCGATCCAACATCGAGTATTTTCTCAATAAACAAATCAATCCATTTCTTCCTCCCATTCCATTCCATTTCTTTCAAACCTTCATCAAATGCTTGGTCCAACGTCAAGCCATTTCTCATAATAAAAACTCAAAAATTTAATTCATAGTTGAGACCTTTTTCAATAAAGATGGAAATGGAACAATTATTTTAGTTTATTCACTATATATATATATATATATATATATATATATATATATATATATATATATATATATATATATATATATATATATATAGATATATATATATATATATATATATATATTAAAAACACTTTTGGTTTATTATAGGATCATAAATTTGATCCTTGATTAATTTAGGTTCTATTTTAGTATTAACCCTTTTGATTCTATTTTATTCTCATTTTTCGACTTTTGTTGTTATTTTTTTACCGTTATTTTTAGAAGTCGATTTTAATTTATGGATTCAAGAATTCCTATGTTGTTATTCCATGGTTATTTTATCGATATATTGATAGTATTTCGCCGCGTTATGATTAATTGCATATGACATTTCAATTATTGTCATTATGTGCAAACCGGCTTTGAGCACATTATCTAGATTTCTTGTTTGCTTTTCAATTTTCACTTTCCTTGCACGTCATTGCGTTATGTGACTTTGATTCGCATCCTCGCATCCTGATTTTTATCCGTGCACGTCCCGATGTTGTTTCTTTCAATTTAATTTTCGAGTGTTTTGTAAATATAACTTGTTGTGTTATTTATTTTCTTCACATGGCTTACTCTCGGGCCTTCTTACAATGAGACAGTTCTCTTGCACTTACACTCATACATTGCATTATTTGTTGTTTGGGCCCGATTTAATTATTCCAGTACTTTGAATCCCCATTTGACAAAATGTACCCCACTTCCCCGATGTGTAATAATTTTACTGCTTTTCATTTCTTTATTGCTTGACTGTTTAGTTAGCTACTAACACAAGAATAAAATAAACCATTTCCAAAATATCAAAAAAATAAGACTCGATCCAACATCGAGTATTTTCTCAATAAACAAATCAATCCATTTCTTCCTCCCATTCCATTCCATTTCTTTCAAACCTTCATCAAATGCTTGGTCCAACGTCAAGCCATTTCTCATAATAAAAACTCAAAAATTAATTCATATTGAGACCTTTTTCAATAAAGATGGAAATGGAACAATTATTTTAGTTTATTCACTATATATATATATATATATATATATATATATATATATATATATATATATATATATACATATATATATATATATATATATATATATATATATATATATATATATATTAATAAACACTTTTGGTTTATTATAGGATCATAAATTTGATCCTTGATTAATTTAGGTTCTATTTTAGTATTAACCCTTTTGATTCTATTTTATTCTCATTTTTCGACTTTTGTTGTTATTCTTTTACCGTTATTTTTAGACGTCGATTTTAATTTATGGATTCAAGAATTCCCATGTTGTTATTCCATGGTTATTTTATCGATATATTGATAGTATTTCGCCGCGTTATGATTAATTGCATATGACATTTCAATTATTGTCATTATGTGCAAACCGGCTTTGAGCACATTATCTAGATTTCTTGTTTGCTTTTCAATTTTCACTTTCCTTGCACGTCATTGCGTTATGTGACTTTGATTCGCATCCTCGCATCCTGATTTTTATCCGTGCACGTCCTGATGTTGTTTCTTTCAATTTAATTTTCGAGTGTTTTGTAAATATAACTTGTTGTGTTATTTATTTTCTTCACATGGCTTACTCTCGGGCCTTCTTACAATGAGACAGTTCTCTTGCACTTACACTCATACATTGCATTATTTGTTGTTTGGGCCCGATTTAATTATTCCAGTACTTTGAATCCCCATTTGACAAAATGTACCCCACTTCCCCGATGTGTAATAATTTTACTACTTTTCATTTCTTTATTGCTTGACTGTTTAGTTAGCTACTAACACAAGAATAAAATAAACCATTTCCAAAATATCAAAAAAATAAGACTCGATCCAACATCGAGTATTTTCTCAATAAACAAATCAATCCATTTCTTCCTCCCATTCCATTCCATTTCTTTCAAACCTTCATCAAATGCTTGGTCCAACGTCAAGCCATTTCTCATAATAAAAACTCAAAAATTAATTCATATTGAGACCTTTTTCAATAAAGATGGAAATGGAACACTTATTTTAGTTTATTCACTATATATATATATATATATATATATATATATATATATATATATATATATATATATATATATATATATATATATATATATATATATATATATATATATATATATATATATATATATATATATATATATATATATATATATATATATATATATATATATATATATATATTAATAAACACTTTTGGTTTATTATAGGATCATAAATTTGATCCTTGATTAATTTAGGTTCTATTTTAGTATTAACCCTTTTGATTCTATTTTATTCTCATTTTTCGACTTTTGTTGTTATTCTTTTACCGTTATTTTTAGACGTCGATTTTAATTTATGGATTCAAGAATTCCCATGTTGTTATTCCATGGTTATTTTATCGATATATTGATAGTATTTCGCCGCGTTATGATTAATTGCATATGACATTTCAATTATTGTCATTATGTGCAAACCGGCTTTGAGCACATTATCTAGATTTCTTGTTTGCTTTTCAATTTTCACTTTCCTTGCACGTCATTGCGTTATGTGACTTTGATTCGCATCCTCGCATCCTGATTTTTATCCGTGCACGTCCCGATGTTGTTTCTTTCAATTTAATTTTCGAGTGTTTTGTAAATATAACTTGTTGTGTTATTTATTTTCTTCACATGGCTTACTCTCGGGCCTTCTTACAATGAGACAGTTCTCTTGCACTTACACTCATACATTGCATTATTTGTTGTTTGGGCCCGATTTAATTATTCCAGTACTTTGAATCCCCATTTGACAAAATGTACCCCACTTCCCCGATGTGTAATAATTTTACTACTTTTCATTTCTTTATTGCTTGACTGTTTAGTTAGCTACTAACACAAGAATAAAATAAACCATTTCCAAAATATCAAAAAAATAAGACTCGATCCAACATCGAGTATTTTCTCAATAAACAAATCAATCCATTTCTTCCTCCCATTCCATTCCATTTCTTTCAAACCTTCATCAAATGCTTGATCCAACGTCAAGCCATTTCTCATAATAAAAACTCAAAAATTTAATTCATAGTTGAGACCTTTTTCAATAAAGATGGAAATGGAACAATTATTTTAGTTTATAAACTATATATATTAATAAACACTTTTGGTTTATTATAGGATCATAAATTTGATCCTTGACTAATTTAGGTTCTATTTTAGTATTAACCCTTTTGATTCTATTTTATTCTCATTTTTCGACTTTTGTTGTTATTCTTTTACCGTTATTTTTAGACGTCGATTTTAATTTATGGATTCAAGAATTCCCATGTTGTTATTCCATGGTTATTTTATCGATATATTGATAGTATTTCGCCGCGTTATGATTAATTGCATATGACATTTCAATTATTGTCATTATGTGCAAACCGGCTTTGAGCACATTATCTAGATTTCTTGTTTGCTTTTCAATTTTCACTTTCCTTGCACGTCATTGCGTTATGTGACTTTGATTCGCTTCCTGATTTTTATCCGTGCACGTCCCGATGTTGTTTCTTTCAATTTAATTTTCGAGTGTTTTGTAAATATAACTTGTTGTGTTATTTATTTTCTTCACATGGCTTACTCTCGGGCCTTCTTACAATGAGACAGTTCTCTTGCACTTACACTCATACATTGCATTATTTGTTGTTTGGGCCCGATTTAATTATTCCAGTACTTTGAATCCCCATTTGACAAAATGTACCCCACTTCCCCGATGTGTAATAATTTTACTGCTTTTCATTTCTTTATTGCTTGACTGTTTAGTTAGCTACTAACACAAGAATAAAATCAACCATTTCCAAAATATCAAAAAAATAAGACTCGATCCAACATCGAGTATTTTCTCAATAAACAAATCAATCCATTTCTTCCTCCCATTCCATTCCATTTCTTTCAAACCTTCATCAAATGCTTGGTCCAACGTCAAGCCATTTCTCATAATAAAAACTCAAAAATTAATTCATATTGAGACCTTTTCAATAAAGATGGAAATGGAACACTTATTTAGTTTATTCACTATATATATATATATATATATATATATATATATATATATATATATATATATATATATATATATATATATATATATATATATATATATATATATATATATATATATATATATATATATATATATATATATATATATATATAATATATATATATATATATATATATATTATATATATATTATAAACACTTTTGGTTTATTATAGGATCATAAATTTGATCCTTGATTAATTTAGGTTCTATTTTAGTATTAACCCTTTTGATTCTATTTTATTCTCATTTTTCGACTTTTGTTGTTATTTTTTACCGTTATTTTAGACGTCGATTTTAATTTATGGATTCAAGAATTCCCATGTTGTTATTCCATGGTTATTTTATCGATATATTGATAGTATTTCGCCGCGTTATGATTAATTGCATATGACATTTCAATTATTGTCATTATGTGCAAACCGGCTTTGAGCACATTATCTAGATTTCTTGTTTGCTTTTCAATTTTCACTTTCCTTGCACGTCATTGCGTTATGTGACTTTGATTCGCATCCTCGCATCCTGATTTTTATCCGTGCACGTCCCGATGTTGTTTCTTTCAATTTAATTTTCGAGTGTTTTGTAAATATAACTTGTTGTGTTATTTATTTTCTTCACATGGCTTACTCTCGGGCCTTCTTACAATGAGACAGTTCTCTTGCACTTACACTCATACATTGCATTATTTGTTGTTTGGGCCCGATTTAATTATTCCAGTACTTTGAATCCCCATTTGACAAAATGTACCCCACTTCCCCGATGTGTAATAATTTTACTGCTTTTCATTTCTTTATTGCTTGACTGTTTAGTTAGCTACTAACACAAGAATAAAATCAACCATTTCCAAAATATCAAAAAAATAAGACTCGATCCAACGTCGAGTATTTTCTCAATAAACAAATCAATCCATTTCTTCCTCCCATTCCATTCCATTTCTTTCAAACCTTCATCAAATGCTTGATCCAACGTCAAGCCATTTCTCATAATAAAAACTCAAAAACTTAATTCATAATTGAGACCTTTTTCAATAAAGATGGAAATGGAACACTTATTTTAGTTTATTCACTATATATATATATATTATAATAAACACTTTTGGTTTATTATAGGATCATAAATTTGATCCTTGATTAATTTAGGTTCTATTTTAGTATTAACCCTTTTGATTCTATTTTATTCTCATTTTTCGACTTTTGTTGTTATTCTTTTACCGTTATTTTTAGACGTCGATTTTAATTTATGGATTCAAGAATTCCCATGTTGTTATTCCATGGTTATTTTATCGATATATTGATAGTATTTCGCCGCGTTATGATTAATTGCATATGACATTTCAATTATTGTCATTATGTGCAAACCGGCTTTGAGCACATTATCTAGATTTCTTGTTTGCTTTTCAATTTTCACTTTCCTTGCACGTCATTGCGTTATGTGACTTTGATTCGCATCCTCGCATCCTGATTTTTATCCGTGCACGTCCCGATGTTGTTTCTTTCAATTTAATTTTCGAGTGTTTTGTAAATATAACTTGTTGTGTTATTTATTTTCTTCACATGGCTTACTCTCGGGCCTTCTTACAATGAGACAGTTCTCTTGCACTTACACTCATACATTGCATTATTTGTTGTTTGGGCCCGATTTAATTATTCCAGTACTTTGAATCCCCATTTGACAAAATGTACCCCACTTCCCCGATGTGTAATAATTTTACTGCTTTTCATTTCTTTATTGCTTGACTGTTTAGTTAGCTACTAACACAAGAATAAAATCAACCATTTCCAAAATATCAAAAAAATAAGACTCGATCCAACATCGAGTATTTTCTCAATAAACAAATCAATCCATTTCTTCCTCCCATTCCATTCCATTTCTTTCAAACCTTCATCAAATGCTTGGTCCAACGTCAAGCCATTTCTCATAATAAAAACTCAAAAACTTAATTCATAATTGAGACCTTTTTCAATAAAGATGGAAATGGAACACTTATTTAGTTTATTCACTATATATATATATATATATATAATATATATATATATATATATATATATATATATATATATATATATATATATATATATATATATATATATATATATATATATATATATATATATATATATATATATTAATAAACACTTTTGGTTTATTATAGGATCATAAATTTGATCCTTGATTAATTTAGGTTCTATTTTAGTATTAACCCTTTTGATTCTATTTTATTCTCATTTTTCGACTTTTGTTGTTATTCTTTTACCGTTATTTTTAGACGTCGATTTTAATTTATGGATTCAAGAATTCCCATGTTGTTATTCCATGGTTATTTTATCGATATATTGATAGTATTTCGCCGCGTTATGATTAATTGCATATGACATTTCAATTATTGTCATTATGTGCAAACCGGCTTTGAGCACATTATCTAGATTTCTTGTTTGCCTTTCAATTTTCACTTTCCTTGCACGTCATTGCGTTATGTGACTTTGATTCGCATCCTCGCATCCTGATTTTTATCCGTGCACGTCCCGATGTTGTTTCTTTCAATTTAATTTTCGAGTGTTTTGTAAATATAACTTGTTGTGTTATTTATTTTCTTCACATGGCTTACTCTCGGGCCTTCTTACAATGAGACAGTTCTCTTGCACTTACACTCATACATTGCATTATTTGTTGTTTGGGCCCGATTTAATTATTCCAGTACTTTGAATCCCCATTTGACAAAATGTACCCCACTTCCCCGATGTGTAATAATTTTACTGCTTTTCATTTCTTTATTGCTTGACTGTTTAGTTAGCTACTAACACAAGAATAAAATCAACCATTTCCAAAATATCAAAAAAATAAGACTCGATCCAACATCGAGTATTTTCTCAATAAACAAATCAATCCATTTCTTCCTCCCATTCCATTCCATTTCTTTCAAACCTTCATCAAATGCTTGGTCCAACGTCAAGCCATTTCTCATAATAAAAACTCAAAACTTAATTCATAATTGAGACCTTTTTCAATAAAGATGGAAATGGAACACTTATTTTAGTTTATTCACTATATATATATATATATATATATATATATATATATATATATATATATATATATATATATATTATATATATTATCTATAATATATATATATATATATATATATATATATATATATATATATATATATATTATATATAAACACTTTGGTTTATTATAGGATCATAAATTTGATCCTTGATTAATTTAGGTTCTATTTTAGTATTAACCCTTTTGATTCTATTTATTCTCATTTTTCGACTTTTGTTGTTATTCTTTTACCGTTATTTTTAGACGTCGATTTTAATTTATGGATTCAAGAATTCCCATGTTGTTATTCCATGGTTATTTTATCGATATATTGATAGTATTTCGCCGCGTTATGATTAATTGCATATGACATTTCAATTATTGTCATTATGTGCAAACCGGCTTTGAGCACATTATCTAGATTTCTTGTTTGCCTTTCAATTTTCACTTTCCTTGCACGTCATTGCGTTATGTGACTTTGATTCGCATCCTCGCATCCTGATTTTTATCCGTGCACGTCCCGATGTTGTTTCTTTCAATTTAATTTTCGAGTGTTTTGTAAATATACTTGTTGTGTTATTTATTTTCTTCACATGGCTTACTCTCGGGCCTTCTTACAATGAGACAGTTCTCTTGCACTTACACTCATACATTGCATTATTTGTTGTTTGGGCCCGATTTAATTATTCCAGTACTTTGAATCCCCATTTGACAAAATGTACCCCACTTCCCCGATGTGTAATAATTTTACTGCTTTTCATTTCTTTATTGCTTGACTGTTTAGTTAGCTACTAACACAAGAATAAAATCAACCATTTCCAAAATATCAAAAAAATAAGACTCGATCCAACATCGAGTATTTTCTCAATAAACAAATCAATCCATTTCTTCCTCCCATTCCATTCCATTTCTTTCAAACCTTCATCAAATGCTTGGTCCAACGTCAAGCCATTTCTCATAATAAAAACTCAAAAAACTTAATTCATAATTGAGACCTTTTTCAATAAAGATGGAAATGGAACACTTATTTTAGTTTATTCACTATATATATATATATATATATATATATATATATATATATTAATAAACACTTTTGGTTTATTATAGGATCATAAATTTGATCCTTGATTAATTTAGGTTCTATTTTAGTATTAACCCTTTTGATTCTATTTTATTCTCATTTTTCGACTTTTGTTGTTATTCTTTTACCGTTATTTTTAGACGTCGATTTAAATTTATGGATTCAAGAATTCCCATGTTGTTATTCCATGGTTATTTTATCGATATATTGATAGTATTTCGCCGCGTTATGATTAATTGCATATGACATTTCAATTATTGTCATTATGTGCAAACCGGCTTTGAGCACATTATCTAGATTTCTTGTTTGCCTTTCAATTTTCACTTTCCTTGCACGTCATTGCGTTATGTGACTTTGATTCGCATCCTGATTTTTATCCGTGCACGTCCCGATGTTGTTTCTTTCAATTTAATTTTCGAGTGTTTTGTAAATATAACTTGTTGTGTTATTTATTTTCTTCACATGGCTTACTCTCGGGCCTTCTTAAAATGAGACAGTTCTCTTGCACTTACACTCATACATTGCATTATTTGTTGTTTGGGCCCGATTTAATTATTCCAGTACTTTGAATCCCCATTTGACAAAATGTACCCCACTTCCCCGATGTGTAATACTTTTACTACTTTTCATTTCTTTATTGCTTGACTGTTTAGTTAGCTACTAACACAAGAATAAAATCAACCATTTCAAAATATCAAAAAATAAGACTCAATCCAACGTCGAGTATTTTTCAAATAAACAAATCAATCCATTTTTTCCTCCCATTCCATTCCATTTCTTTCAAACCTTCATCAAATGCTTGATCCAACGTCAAGCCATTTCTCATAATAAAAACTCAAAAAGACTTAATTCATAATTGAGACCTTTTTCAATAAAGATGGAAATGGAACACTTATTTTAGTTTATTCACTATATATATAATAAACACTTTTGGTTTATTATAGGATCATAAATTTGATCCTTGATTAATTTAGGTTCTATTTTAGTATTAACCCTTTTGATTCTATTTTATTCTCATTTTTCGACTTTTGTTGTTATTGTTTTACCGTTATTTTTAGACGTCGATTTTAATTTATGGATTCAACAATTCCCATGTTGTTATTCCATGGTTATTTTATCGATATATTGATAGTATTTCGCCGCGTTATGATTAATTGCATATGACATTTCAATTATTGTCATTATGTGCAAACCGGCTTTGAGCACATTATCTAGATTTCTTGTTTGCTTTTCAATTTTCACTTTCCTTGCACGTCATTGCGTTATGTGACTTTGATTCGCATCCTCGCATCCTTATTTTTATCCGTGCACGTCCCGTTGTTGTTTCTTTCAATTTAATTTTCGAGTGTTTTGTAAATATAACTTGTTGTGTTATTTATTTTCTTCACATGGCTTACTCTCGGGCCTTCTTACAATGAGACAGTTCTCTTGCACTTACACTCATACATTGCATTATTTGTTGTTTGGGCCCGATTTAATTATTCCAGTACTTTGAATCCCCATTTGACAAAATGTACCCCACTTCCCCGATGTGTAATAATTTTACTGCTTTTCATTTCTTTATTGCTTGACTGTTTAGTTAGCTACTAACACAAGAATAAAATCAACCATTTCCAAAATATCAAAAAAATAAGACTCGATCCAACATCGAGTATTTTCTCAATAAACAAATCAATCCATTTCTTCCTCCCATTCCATTCCATTTCTTTCAAACCTTCATCAAATGCTTGGTCCAACGTCAAGCCATTTCTCATAATAAAAACTCAAAAACTTAATTCATAATTGAGACCTTTTTCAATAAAGATGGAAATGGAACACTTATTTTAGTTATTCACTATATATATATATATATATATATATATATATATATATATATATATATATATAATATATATATATTATATATATATATATATATATATATAATAAACACTTTGGTTTATTATAGGATCATAAATTTGATCCTTGATTAATTTAGGTTCTATTTTAGTATTAAACCTTTTGATTCTATTTTATTCTCATTTTTCGACTTTTGTTGTTATTCTTTTACCGTTATTTTTAGACGTCGATTTTAATTTATGGATTCAAGAATTCCCATGTTGTTATTCCATGGTTATTTTATCGATATATTGATAGTATTTCGCCGCGTTATGATTAATTGCATATGACATTTCAATTATTGTCATTATGTGCAAACCGGCTTTGAGCACATTATCTAGATTTCTTGTTTGCCTTTCAATTTTCACTTTCCTTGCACGTCATTGCGTTATGTGACTTTGATTCGCATCCTCGCATCCTGATTTTTATCCGTGCACGTCCCGATGTTGTTTCTTTCAATTTAATTTTCGAGTGTTTTGTAAATATAACTTGTTGTGTTATTTATTTTCTTCACATGGCTTACTCTCGGGCCTTCTTACAATGAGACAGTTCTCTTGCACTTACACTCATACATTGCATTTTTGTTGTTGGGCCCGATTAATTATTCCAGTACTTTGAATCCCCATTTGACAAAATGTACCCCACTTCCCCGATGTGTAATAATTTTACTGCTTTTCATTTCTTTATTGCTTGACTGTTTAGTTAGCTACTAACACAAGAATAAAATCAACCATTTCCAAAATATCAAAAAAATAAGACTCGATCCAACATCGAGTATTTTCTCAATAAACAAATCAATCCATTCTTCCTCCCATTCCATTCCATTTCTTTCAAACCTTCATCAAATGCTTGGTCCAACGTCAAGCCATTTCTCATAATAAAAACTCAAAAAACTTAATTCATAATTGAGACCTTTTCAATAAAGATGGAAATGGAACACTTATTTTAGTTTATTCACTATATAT